>NC_064764.1:9225439-9877939 GCF_011397635.1 Epinephelus fuscoguttatus | reverse complement strand
TGTAACACCCTGAGGCCCCATTAAACACAAAGCCAGCACTGGCAGTCTGGGAATAGCTCGCCCCTGCAGCATAGTCCTGAGCTGTAATGACTTTAAAGGAAAAATCACCCCAAATTATAAATAGGCTTTAGCCATGGTAATAACTTAGGCAATTTTGGTAGGGGCTGTATTAAATTAGAGAGCAACAGCCACCAAAGCAGTGCAGCGGAATGTTTAGCTTACTGTGAAGAGCACACACTTTGGAGAAACATATTATAACAACACATATTCTGCATACCTCCTTATTGATATGATCACTATGGCATCTCTAATATAGAGAGCTCTGTTATGTTACCCTAATGCAAAGTAAGTAATAATTAGGGTTACTTTTACAAGTCATCCAAGTAAAGTGTGTCAGCATCCATACCTGTGATGCAGGAGTATTATTTATTTGAGTAGCTGTGTTCAGTCTCTACCTTTTGTGATAAGAACTGATCTGAAGCTCAATTCTGAGATTGTTCTGTAAATATTCTTTCGATGAATAATAACTCATGTCAGTTGCAGGTCTAAAAAAAATATGTTCCAGTTAGGTCAGTTTAAACCACACTCGCTTTCGTGTTTTAAACTCCTCACATTTCCCATGATGTAGTTGGCTGAATACAGATAATGTTGTACTTACTCATCCCAGTTTTAATGCTATTTTAAACAACTTCTTAAAGATCTCAGATTTCCAAATAACAAAGTCTGTGGGTGTGGAGTTAGAAGTTGGAAGCGATTTTCCCAAACCTCTGTAGCCTGCATCCCTGCTTGAGTCTCAAGCCACAAGACAACAGTGGCTGCTGCTAGCATCACAAAGTGAAATCCCTGACCCAAGTGTTGTCGGTTGAGTTGACTTTTGGGTAATGTAGGTGCCAGGGTGTGACAAGGGAGTGCAGTGTGTGTGGGGAAAAGAAGAATATCTCACGAGTCTGGCAATGTTATAGAAGCACAGTACTAAATAGGTGCACTTAACCTTTGGAGTTCTTGACCTCCAAACAAGCAAGCACATTTCAGTTCAGACCAAAGATTCATGTCATGACAAAACCCTTTAAGAACACTGCAGAGAAAAGTTGCAGGTCTGAGCTTGATTCAAGCCAGCCAGCGATATCACCTGCAACTCCACTGGTCATATTGCCAATGGCTGGTTTGTGAACGTACAGCATGTCACCTGTTTCTACAACCACTTGGCCTGTAGTGAAGTCCACCGGTCAAGTCAAAATGACCGCAGAGGATGTGTCCGCTTGCTGCAGCAGGTACTCCCAGCCCTCTGTTTCCATCCTCACTGTGTGCTGGTGTCGGACAGTGGGTCACTGTTGCTGCTTGCTGTATGTGGTAATGCCCCCTACCACACACACATATTCTTATTGACTGATTAATTGGTGCTGCTTATATTATTGTGGCGTATTTATTCTGAATAAAGTCCATCTGATGCTTGTTTTGTTTATGTTTTTCACCATTTCATCACTACTACAAATGCAACTGTAGACAGTATCTCAATATCACTATCCTTATTCATACTTTAGGAAGAAGAAGAAATTATATTCAGCCACAAAATCAGCCTGGAAACCTGGAAATCAGAACAGAAGCACAGAGTTGTTGCATAGAGATGAGACACCATCGCATCTAGTTGCATTTGTCTCGTCACAAAACTTTTGTCTGAACTGGGCTTTACGTGTACTTGGGTGACACTATATGCATTCCTGGCAATTGATTTTATTCTACTCCACTTACCTGTAGGTCAGTTATTTATAACTGATTCATACATTTAACACTACCTTAAGTTGTGTATTAGTTTCCAAATCAATTGAGAATTTTCTGTTCTTTATGTCGGAAATATACTGTACATATTAATTTGTAATGATTTGCTTCGAGGCCTCCTACAATACAGGGTGATGTCAATTTGGAGTGCCATTTTAACTACACTGGGATTGTGAGATTTTTTTTTCTTCCAAGTTTCCAAATTTACACATTGCTTCATGATATATACTTTCTTGTTGATTCTCTTATTCCAACAACTCATTACACCCCTGTTCAGCTAACCAGAGTTGCACATCACATGTTGAACCTGTGAAAACACGTCATTAAGAACAAATAAGAATAGAAGTAATTGTTTGTTTCCCTCAAAACCTTCCTGTTGCCAAAGCTGCATGTGCTATACAGTGTAGCGGATGATAGAAAACATCACTGCTGAGACATCTCCTCGGGGGGGGGGGGTAAACTTTGATAAGGTAATAATTAAGGCTTGTTACCGATATCTCACACCTTGAGCATTTGTGTTAGTTATTCCCAGCATTCGCTTTTGCGAGAGATCCAACAGATCTGTTTCTACTTTGATGAGGTTCTGACAAGAAAGATAAGAAGGTTTTCTTGGAACAAAGTGACAGATAGGAGTTGCCAGTAAAACAGCTAAGCTAGAATGCTACATTATGCCAGAGTATGTTGTCTGACCATCCTATGTGTCTTAATAACATTCTTCAAATGTGATATCAGCTTTCCCTTCGGCCCTCCCTGAAACCACTAACTGTTAGACACATTTGGGTCAAATGTAAAATTCAAGCTTTCAAGTTAAGATTATCTTTAATCTTCTAAGCAGAGAGAGGCTGGGTGTTTCTGATCTTTCTAGTCCATGACATTTTTTTATGTACGTATTTATTTTTCCCCATTCCCAGTATATCAATTAAGAAAACAAACATCAAAGTAGAATTTCCCCTGAGAGTTTGACAGCAAGTGTGCCAAAAGGCATACACTCACCCAGTGATCACAGAAATACCACCAACAGTGGGTCAATATTACACTTGCTATGACTTACATTATCTTATCTGACTTACATAATTACTTATAACAACTTATTTCTTGAATTTTGTACAAAACATGGTGTTACAGCCATAGATGCTGAGGAATCCAAAAGTTAAATCTGGAAAAGGCAAAAAACAAACAGCTGAATTTGAAAAAACACCTTCCTTCTGCAGCTTTCCGGTCTCTGTCCTAAGCCCCTCCCACCAGACAACCACAGGTATGACCACGCACTTCATACAGTAACCCAGTGTTTCTCATACATAAGATTTATTTAATCATATTTTATTGTACAATTGAGCAGCTAGGGAGGCAAACCATTTAGTTCAGATTTGGCCAGCACAAACTCCCCAACAGTGAGTTTCACTGCAGCAACAGCAAGTTTGCTGATCTGGTGGGGAGTCATGGCTGTCTGGACCCCCTGATCTGGGAACTGTGCTGGCTGGATTCGGGATGCTGCAGCCGCTGGTTAAGGGTCCATTTCTGGAGGTGCTGCCTGCTCTCCTCCTGGCAAGGTGGTCTGCAGCAGCAGGGAGTAAGGTGGAGGACACACTCCGGTTCGAGGCTCTAGCTAGCATTAGCTACATAAGCATGGACTTGAAGCTGCAGCTGTGAGCCTTTAGCTCCGGATAGCAGACCTTCAGTTTGCACTGATCCGCGTTTTACTTCAATTATTGTCAAATTCTCTTTTAGACTCTCTTAATAATGACCTGTGATCGACCAAAGTCACAGTCTTGATTTTCTTCTGTGTTTGCAACCAAAACTCCCTTTGAATCCAATCCTATCTGCATGTCTTGATACCATCACAGGTATAGTGGGAAAATACTGTACGGTTATTTATGATTTGACAACAAGTTCTGTAAATGTATTAATGACACCAATAAAATTATTATTAAAGAGACTGTTGTTTACAAAGTTCACACTCACATTCACACTTATGGACAATTTACCAGTTTACCAGTCACCAGTTTACTTGGAGAACATGCAAAGTCCGTCAGTTAAGGTTCTTCCAGGCATGAAATAACAAGTTTTCGAATTTATGCAACTTAAATTGAAGCCTTTTTCATATGAAAATATCAGAGTCAGTTAAATATGTTTATAACTAGCTACCAATGTAGATCGCTGGAGCTCTTAAAAGCATAGTGTTTTTAAGTAGGGCTCAGCTACAGTGGCTTTGGCAGAAATTAACACTTTTTGTTAGGGTTTCAGCTTTGCCTCTCCCTTGTGTTTCCTGTTTCCCCTCCCTAGTGTCTCAAGTTTTCTTCAGTCTGTGGGAGCGGTGGAGCTCGGTAGAATTTAGATAAATGTGTTATTCATTTTATTAATGTCTCCAGGAGTTATCATCATACAAGTGTGAAAAAAAATTATTGACAGAAACCTCATAATTTACACTTTCCAATGTGTCCACTGCTGAATGAGATTTTGAAAATAACGTGATTTAGATAAAACATAAAAGTTTTTAAATTAATCATTTACAGCAGAGACTGAGCACTAAGTGTCCATCTCCCCTCCTCCCCCCCACTGTTCACATCATAACAACATGATAAGTGCTTTCATTCTGTCAGCTTCAACTGGTGTATGTTTTGGGGGGGATCACAGTGAGAACAGCCAGAGTAGACACATTAGAATATCCTGCAGGTCAAAGCATCACTCATTTGTTTTGAGGTGAACATATTTCAGAAGATTACCCTGCGGTATAATGTACAATCAGCACAGTCAGCTGTTTCAGAGCAGCATTTCTCATCAGATCAGATCCCCTATTCATATTATTGTAGCCGAGTGCGTGGTGATGCACACATAAAATCTGGAACACTTTGGAATCACAGAGTGATTCTGTGTCTGAGTCTGTGTATATACTGTAAATAATAATTTAGAACTTTTTCATTTAAGATTCTTGTTGGGCATTTTTGCCTTTAATTGATAGGACAGCTAAGCATGAAGGGGTGGAGAGAGATGGAATGACATACAGCAAAGGGCCATAGGCTGGAGTTGAACCCAGGCCGCTTCAGCAACAGCCTTTTACATGGAGCGCCTGCTCTATCCAGTAAGCCACCAACACCCCACTGATTAGATTTTTTTGAATTGTAATGTCTGCTGAGGGTTACTCACAATCACCTGGGGGCACTTGTTTGCCTGTTCCAATGTGTGTTCACTGGAAGCTAGGAAGGACTCTTGCCTTGCCTCTGCAGGATCCTTCCTTGGGAGGACCCATCCTCCCAAGGAAGGATCCTTGACTTTAAGAAACACCCTCTGTCTGTGTGTTTGGTGGGCGTGGCCTCCTGGTTCCCTCCTCTTGCCAATCCTCTTGAGTGCCAGCAGCTGCTGGGCCCCCACACCTGAACCTCATCAAGAATCAATCCACTGCAATATAAAACCCTAGGTCAGACCTCCAGACTCTGCCAGATCATTCAGTCTCATCTGCAGTACAGATGTCAAGGCCAATTTCTAAGTTTTTTGACTCTTTGTGCTTTTTGGTTCTCAACTCAGCAGCCACGTCAACCCTTGTTCTCGTCTGTTGCCTCTGGATTTGGACTGCTCTATCTTCAGCACCTCTGCCTGTTCTGCATTGCCATTCCCTTCACACCTCAGCCATCACTTCACTCAAGCCTTCGGTCAATAAACTGCCTCAAACCATCCAGTTTCCTGGTTGTGTTTGCATTTGGGTCCTAAGTTTGAACTATCACAACACTTTAGCTCATATTTTAACATGTAAAGAGTAAATGTATTTAAAGATAAGCCAATCTGAAGGTAAAACATATTCAGATCAAACAAGTGAGGAAACTCCCGCACATTATTTATGCTGAGCCAAGTAGGTCTATCAGCGGCTGCATACCAGGCTATTCTCAGGTAGTCCTCATATGTTTTCCTACAAAAAGTAATGCACCAAAAGTTGTACATATCCCCTGTAATGATGAGCCAGTAATTTGTGCATAATCCAAGCATCATCAAATGACCAATGCAATGATGGGAGGGAAGAAGGAAACACTGCCGAGTTGTCTTGTTAGGAGGCAGGTTGTAGCAGTGGATTGGTCACAAAACACAGGACTTTCCTCAGGAGACTGGTGTCTGGAACTACGTGAGCTCTGAGTCATTTTAAGGTACGTCCTCATTATGTTTCTTTTCCTAAACCTAAGCACATTAAATTTACTTGCCTAGAGTAAAGTCTAAAGTTGAAACCTTAAAGAGTTCAACCCTGTGTAAAGTTACCTGGATGATAAGCAGTGATTTTGAGGGGCCATGAGTAGGTGAACTATAAATTTCTGCTTGCCGAGACGGCTGTTAAGCGCTTCACTTACTTGAATGGGGATAAAATGGTTAGATCATGTGTCTCTTCTAGAGTTTCCAAATGTTAATGAACTGAATAGATCAAATCCTGATAGTGAAACAAGTCATTTTAAGAGAGGGTTATGATGCTCAAGAAAAAGAGGGAAAAAATAAGTATCCACCGATACACAGACATCTCTGTCGCCACGAGAGTTAGTGGAAAAAAGTGTTTTTGGGCCACAGGACATTAAATATAATTACCCTGTTTGGTTACTACAAAATGTAGCTTCAACATCAGCATGTTAGTGTACTGATGTTAACACTTAGCTCAAAGGACTGCTGTGCCCAAGTATTGCCTCAGGGAGCTACTCGCTTGGCTGTGGACTCCACACATTCAAAACAAGTGTTAATTACAATGAACATATTTTGAGTTAAAAATATTTGTCTCCTCTTTCCTCACCATCTCATAAAAGGTAAAATGTATAAACTAATTAGCAGAAAATAACATTTATAGAGCTTAATAAAAAAAGAGACTGCAACAGCAGCTAGCAGAAAAATAATGGCATGGCACCTGGAATATGATGCATCATATAAAGGACTTATGATAGCTCTGCAGCCATTGAGAACACATCCCATTATTTATGCAGAGCAAGAGGCAAACTGAGGCCAGAGTGGGCACATTTAATTTCTCAGCTGATCATGGAGACAGATTCTATTTACAGCCTGCACAGGGGGAAACTGAGAAAGATGGAGGGTGTGAGGAAAGAGGAGAGAGAGCGAGAAAGAGACCTAGAGAGAACAGTCTCAGGGTGATGGAAGGTTTTAATCGGTCATTTTGACAAACTTCATTATAACCACTACGGTGCAAAGCCAGAAAAAAGATTCTTGTTAAACAAATAGCACTTTCTCTCTTTCATGATTCTTGTTTGTCAGTGAAAAATTAATAGTTGTGGTGTGGCCTACTTGCCTGTGCACGGACACACATATTAGGGCTGTATGTGTGGGTAGCTCCCAAATCCGGGTCCCTTATTCAGGTACCACTACAGCACCAAGTCTTTGGTCCTGTTCCTATATTTTGTGTAGACACATGTTAACAGGTGGGAAAAATATATAATTTAAATAAATAATTTATCTTTCTGTTGTGAGACAGCTAAGCCAACAAGAAAAAAAATTGATTGATTTCTACAAATTACTCACTGGCTTATATCATTGTTGTACAGTTTTGAGCACTGAAAGCCTCAATCAGTTCATTCTTTTATACTTGTGCTGTTTTGTGACAGCTGAAACAGAAACATAATAACATCTGCAGGCTACCGTGTCACTGGCTATATTGAATCACAGAAACAAATACACAGCAAGTTGACGTTTTTATTTACCTCTCCACTAAAATACAAAAATTATTTCCTTGACTCCTTCAAAGAGTTAAGGCTATTTAAGCTGTCGGCCCTCCAATCTTGCCACATCTGGCACATGCTCAGAGGCCCGAACTCAGAGCTCTGATATGATGTAGCTGATGACATGGTCCCAGGTCGTAGCCTCGTTCAGTGAATTAAATATGGAATTCAATCTGTAATTTCAATCCAAATCTAGTACAAATTGAAACCAAAATCACCAAAAACCAGCAAAAGAAAATATGACTTTCATGTGGTGTAGGGAAGATAACAGAATTAAAAGAGCGGCAGTCAAACCGCTAACAATGAAAACTCATGTATAAATATGCCATTTGTTTAGGGGTGGAAATCCAGACCCAAATCTAGAAAGATTTAGGATCTGGCCTAGCCTTGGACCAAGAAAACGAACCCCGTTTTTTGTTTGGGGGTTCCTGGTCTAGACCAATTCACGTCTCCATAAACGTTCAAATCAAACATGTAATGTACTCACCTCATAGGCACAGATGTTAGGAAGGTGTACAGGGGTTGCCGTGTGTTTGTATATCCGTTATTGTTCAATAAACATGCATTTTATCTTCTTCGTTCTGCAATGAATGAGTGCACCGGCTTTCTACTGCGCCACAGTGCCTCTATAGCAGTTGGGAGGTGTATTGCACATTGGTAGTAAGAGGCTCTAGCCTTGGACCAAGACTTACTACCAATGTGCAATACACCTCCCAACCTATAGAGGCGCTATGGCACAGTAGAAAGCCAGTGCACTCATTCATTGCAGGACGAAGAAGGGGTGAAGAAAATTTCAAGATATCCCGAGATAAAATGCATGTTTATTGAACAATAATGGATATACAAACACACGGCAACCCCCGTACACCTTCCTAACATCTGTGCCTATGAGGTGAGTACATTACATGCTTGATTTGGAGACTGTTTCAGTCATCCTATCACTCCACAAAGATCTAATATTTTTGTTTTTTTTGTTTTTTAATAGTTCGATGGAACTGCTTTTATTGCACTTAATGGTAATATGCCCTTAAAAGGGGCAAAAAGCGAAATCGTTTCACTGCTAGGTTTTCTGTTGTGCACTGCATGTAGACCAAAACAAAGTGTGTCATGACCCACACCTCCCACTACCTCTGCTCGCTGGCTGTGCTTCCCTCCGTCATGCTACACTAGCCGCTCCCAGCTAGTCCTGGCTCTCCGTTTGAATCCAAAGGGAGAGCTGGGGCTAGCTGGGAAGCTAGTGGAGGCTAACTGGCTGTGCTTCCCTCCGGTCATGCTCCCAGCTAGCTCCGGTTTGTTATTCAGGTTAAAGTGTGAAGAAGCAGCGGATCTGTCAGGCAGCTGAGTGAAGTGGAGCCTGAGGAGGAAGCACCGGTTAGCCCTGGTTTCACTATGGCAGATTCACTTGCTACAGAGGTGAGGGAATAAAACCTAAACAGCCAACTAAGTTTGGCTTAGTTCAGCAGTTAGCGATGTCTTTCACTCACTCTCGGTCTCTGCTGTAATTAGCTATTCCCCTGCCTACTTCAATGATGATGGTAACTGTAATAAATGTAATATATTTGCTGAGATGGAGGTGAGGCTCAGTGACTAGAAGAGCTGGTAGAAGCGCTCCATGTAAGTTACTCCAGTAGCCGATGGCAGCCGACTCGGCTAGAGCCATCGCCGGATCCCGGCTAGTGCTAACACCGGGAGCTAATGCTAATGTTCCTACTCTTCTCTGTGAGTGAGAGCAATGTTTTAGCCTGGCTACATTTTACAATGCTAATTGCAAATGTTAGCTGGGCTGCCGGGCTACTCACCTAACACAACCGTAACGCCTGACCCATTGCTTGGACCGAGCTGCTAATAACTCAAGCTCCGGACATTAACCCATGCTACGATTGTAACATTAAATTTAATTGAATCGACATAGCGACATGTGCCTAACGTTACTGTAACACTAATTAAAACAGACATTTGACTTTATGTTGTACCTGTCCAGGAGAAGAAGAGCTAGCTCCGAGTCAGATTGTAGCCCCTTAAGCTCTCGCAGTGCTCTCCACCTTGGAAATGCAAGGCCAATGTTAATCCGGGTTCTGTCCCTTTCTTTATCTGACAACTTCTTCGCCAACGACCATTGTTTCTTTAGAGGTAATGTCGGATCCTGGTTGTGTTCAGGTGAACGTTTCGTTCCGCTCTCCGCCATTTCGCTTCGAAAATACACGCTGCCGTTGCTCACTGGCTGTAGCCTTTTATAGGGAGGGAGGGCCAAGGGCTCCGAGAGGAGGGAGGAGGTGAGGATTCACATGAACGTACATGAATGCGCAGCCGGACCGACTTGTAAACAAGGGGCTGGAGATCAACACAGAGAGAGGGTGTGTGAGGTCATGCTATACTCCAGATGAAATTACACCTCTAGTTCTTCACAGTGATTTTTTAATTCCTTCAATCTAGAAATGATGAATTTCCGCTTATTGCCCCTTTTAAAGGTACAGTTCACCCCCACATCAAAGATACACATTTTTCCTCTTACCTGTACAATTTTTCAATCAAGATTGCAAGAGTTGCCAAGTGTTTGAAATAGGCTGTATAGATGTTGGCCTTCTCTGCAATATAATGGAGTTGATGTCTGTATGATGACAAAGGCGTGGATGTTTCTAGACATCTGCTTATTGGGTCTGCTAAATTTGTACAACATCTGTGCTTAATTTGTCTATTTTGCAAGTCTTGATGATGCTTTTTGTGGTTGGCTTTGAACAGTGGTGGTTTGTGGCTGTGAGTCACTCATAAAGACGAGGAAATCAGCTCACCAGTCTGTAAAGTCTCCTTCTGCAGACTTATGAAGCTCAGCGTAAGTTCAATCAGGAAGACTTTCTCTGTGCTCACCCTTTCACATTTCTCTCCATCCCATTCTCCCTACTCCCTCTAATCAGCTGACTATGGGTGTTCACTCCTCTAGTTATCCAATCACACTTTGCCACAATCTCTCAGCCAATCAGGATGCCACTGCAAAATTTTAAATCTGCTCTCTCTTCTGCTGATGCCAACCATCATTTTAGGCAGAATCATCACACCCTCCTCTACCCCGTTCACCTCCAGCCATCGTATCCAGAGTCTAGGACAAGCTCTGAAAGACTCATTCCTCTACTCATCCAGATCATTGGCACTTCTCCATCTTCCTCCTCCTCTTCCTCTACCACCACCAGCGTCTATTATCTGTCTATCTATCCCTATTCGACTATGGATTGATCACCCTCCTTAATTCAAACCATCTCTACAGGGTCAAATCGCCAAAGGCTTTCCACATTCTTATTCATACGTTCACATGTTTATAAATATTCTTTTACCATAAAAACGAGTCTCTCCTGATTTTAATATGTAAACATCAGTCATCATCGAGGAGAGATGGAAAAGCATGAGCACCAGCTGAATAGTGTCCAGCTTGTCATTATACAGGTGGAAAATAAACTGGATGACCTCTGTGCCACATCAGTTTACAATGGGAAACATCAGAAACTGTTATATCTTTTGATTCACCGTAACCTGGCTCAATCCTTGACAGCACCATTCAACCAGGTGACTCTTTTTCTGTGTGTTGATTTGACAGAGCAGAGGACTCTGGCAAGAGAAGGGAGGAGGTGTGTGCTTTGTAGTGAATAAGGACTGTGTGTGGGAATGAGAGGTGTTGTCTTGTTCCTCCTGTGGATTACTGCTATACACCGTTCAGAGGTAGCCATCTTGTTGAGGTTGGGATATATGGATAGTTAAGTTATTTCACAAACAGAAACCATGGATTACCAGAATAATTGGATAACATGGACAGTTCTAAAGCAGTCTTGTAAGAAGATGCAAAAAAGGACTAAATTACAATGAAGAAGTTAAAGGAACTGATGAGATCACATTTCACTGGAGTTGTACCTTATTTAATTCCATTTGACAAATGATTGATTGATTGATTGATTGATTGATTGATTGACTGATTGAACTATATGGCACTCGGCTTGTGCTGCTCAAAGTGCCAAAAAAAAAAAAAATTGAAAAACTCAACAGCAATGTCTCTTTCTAGTAACCATAACCCTGTTATTCAAGATAAACCACAGACCTTGCTGTGAGGAGTTTCATGTCTGAGCTATTTTCTTTCTACTGAACTTTACCTACCAACCATTTCATCGCACAGAAGGAAGTGTGCATCTACTCATGAAGGCTCGTGCCTGTGACAGGGTTATATGTAAACATTAATGGCGTCCTACCCGGCTGAGCTGCAACGTTTGCAAGCTTAGTGGTGCTACATGAGTGAGCAATAGATGCATGCTTTCTTCTGCACAGAGATAACTCAAACCCTCCAAAACCGCCCATAATTGGAAGCCCTGCTACTTCACCAAACTGCCAGCATCAAAGGATTGCACTGGTCCTTGCACTGCAGTCCCACCTTCCTGTCACATGACCATTTGATATTACCGCTAGTCTCAGAAGCCATTTGAGGACAGGCTGCATTATGTTTAACCATCTAGTAGTCACATCCTTTATGGCCAAAGTGGGCCATTAAAGAAACCACTGTTAAGAGCATACTGTGACAGACTGATCCTCTTATTTCCAAGCCTCCATGAGCTAACCTACCTGGCTGGACTGATATAGTGTGTTACTGCCTTGTGTAAGTACCACCCAGGTTGGAGAGAGGCAGTCTGCCTCTGAACTAGAAATGGCTGCCTTTGCCTGGGAAGGTCACAAACTGTTACCCTTTCTGCATTTGGATTTTAAAGATGGTTCAGTAACTGATCCAGCAGGGTGACTGGTTTACCATAATAGTAATAAAGAAGGTTACTTTCATGTGTCAGTGATTTCCAACAGCACAAGAAGTTACTGAAAAGCCACTGCAGATTCAGATTTATCCGTGCATTTTATTTTTTTTTAAATGTTGGTCTGGGGAAAACTTCAGTGTGTGCACCACCAGTTGAATAAAAGTTAAACTTTTTTTATATTGGCTGTTTAATCATGAATACACATTTAGTTCAAACCACTTTTCCTGTCTGTCTTTGAACAATATGCTCTAGTTTCGCCTGTGCACTCAGGGGAATTTTGTCTCCTAACCAGTTTACATTGATTTCATTATGGAGATACGCTATTGAGTTTATTGTGGCGAAGTTACCAAATAATAGAATAATCATTTAAGTCAGTCATTAAAGAGGCAACAGATAGGATTCAGGGTTTTAGCTTGGCGCCACCTAGCATCAGTGGTGTTGCTCGCACTGTCGCAAAGACCAAATTGACAGTGGGGATCAGAGATAATCAATAAAATGGAGGCTGTAAAGCCACCAGTATACCTCTATGTATATGTAGAATGAGAAAGTGTGTGGACACTCTACTAAATAAATGAGTAAAGAGACCGAGCAACAATTATCAGATTTATCTGAAGAAAAAAACAAATAGTAATGCAAATAATTATACCAGAATGCACAGTACCAGTACAAACAACTCACAGTAAATTATACCAATATGCACAGTACCAGTACAAACAACTCACAGTAAATTATACCAATATGTACAGTATCAGTACAAACAACTCACAGTAAATTATACCAATATGTACAGTATCAGTACAAACAACAGTAGACACATAAGGGATAATGTATAGTGAGCCGGTTACTGTTGAAAAATAACTCCCAACAGGGGAACGGAACTCCGACGCACAGCAGAGTTATTTTTCAACAGTCACCGGCTCACTATACATTCTCACACACACACACTCACTACTAAAAGATTAAAATGTTACAACTGGCATCAATATTATTAAACTGCTGGCAGAGTGTGTTGACAGAGGAGAGGTGTTCACCAGACAAACGGGAGCGGAGGAGAGGATTTTACTCCACTAATCACTGTCCAAGGGCTGCCGTAGAATGGCAACGAGGATGTCAGCCGACCAACACTCGCTACCCGGTCCCTGGTTGTGGCGATTTCGATGCTGGCCAGCTAGGAATGAACTAGCAGCCAGTACAGTACAGTCCTCTCTCGGCTAGCTAACATTTAGCCGTGTTACTTACTGATCCATTAGAAAGAAAGCTAGCTGGACATCAGTTTTGAAGCCTCTTTGGTCACGGAGCTCCCTCCATCTCTTGAACGCCTGGCTGAGGGTTACTCTTGTTTTTCCTCTTCTTTTATCACTCTCCTTTTTGCTTTTCTTTGCCTCCTCAGACAGAGGAGCTCCTTTTCTTCAGGGAGGCCATTTTTCACTTATCTCCAAACTTTGTCTGTCTGCCATTGTGCTCCTGACTCAACTATCTCATGCCACGGCCAGTTCCTCATAAGGACCAGCTCCAGTCCCTGATTGGCTGACCGACCAGTTTGGCAATACATGACGCATTTCCTGCCGTAAAGCAGATTTTTTTCCACGAAAATTCGTCCCCGGTGGCAGAAGCTTATTGCAAAGTCACTAAGTAACCTATGTAAACGCTGATAGTCTGATTTTACTGTGTATACTACCCTGTGCAACCCACATTAGTTTCATAATGATATATATAGGCAAAAATGCTGTCTGTTGCGTCTTTAACATAACAGTAATACTAATAGAATAGATGATTCAGGCAAATATGAATTCAGATGCTTACATTGGAGTGATGTAGAAAATCCCAGGCTATGTACATGCACCATTCGTACGCTTAACTATGAAAAGTATTGCATCCATGTAATTGGGAAGGCTGCGATCACATGACCAATGCACTGAGGCAGTATAAACATAGGTGGATTATGACACAATGGGCCCTTGCACCTGGACATGTAAAAGGTCTCCCTTCCACCCAACCAAGAGACAGCTACAACATGCATTTCTCCTAACAGAGCTGAAGATCTGCAGATAAACTGAGGGGATTAAGACTCTTGGTTTCTTACATGTGACATCATTTAAGGGAATGCTTATGCCACTGAGTTGCCCCTTTTTTCTTCTTTTTTTTTGTTAGGACTTTTGGTCTCTGTTATTGACTAGAATGACTAAAGCTTTTGACAACAAATGAAAGGTTAGTAGTGGTGACATCCCAGAGAGGTGTAAAGACCAAAAGAGGGCAGGCTGGGGAGTTGGAGGTGGCGAGGTGGAGGTTGGGTGGGTCAAACAACACAAGACTTTCCCCCAGTTCCCCTGTGTTGGGAACCGGGTGAAACCAAGTGATCTGTGAGTTAATTTAAGGTACGTCATCACCATGTTTCTTTTCCTAAACCTATCCTAACTTTACATGAAATACATAACTTAAAGTTAAGTCCATAACATCATCCGTGGGGCGCTAATACGACATATATCATGAACCATTGTATGAGGATAAATTCATGGCTGTTTTAATACATTACCCTGTTTTCATAAATGTGTCTGTTTATGAAATGGTGAACAACAGTTGTTTGGGCTTCTTTAAGTCATAAAAGGTAGAGCAAGAAAAACAAAAATATCAGGTTCTACTTGTTTCTTTCAAAATCATGTCAAATGTGCAAGCAACTTCAAGGTGAAGGAATTAATTAAGTACTGCCTATTGCACATGAGTTTTAGCGCACTATTAAGAGTATAAGTGTGTGGTCAGAGTGAGATGTGAAGTTGAAACCACATCATTTGTCTAGTGATGCAGCAGAGTCCATCACCATAGTGACATTATTGAATCCCTGAAAGGAAAGGAAAAAAAAAACCTTGGGGAAAAATCTAATTGCCTGACCTTTATCGACTCCTTTGGAGGAGACACAGACCAATGTGCACCCTCCCTCGTTACATCCGCATAATTAACGTCAATCGATCTGGCTCCCCTTTTTCCCTCCTCTGATGCAGACGAATGTGCCAAGTTGGAGAGTGACAGCTGTCGTGCAAAGTGACATGAGGCAAATTCATTAGCCAGCCAGTCAATGGCACTGCTAAGCGGGGACAAGACAAGGAAAATCTATTGCAATTCACAAACAGACCTGAGATGTCAATCAAATCAGTATTGACTATCTTTATTTAGATATCATTGGCTTTGTCCACTACATTGATTTTGTTTTGCTTCCCATCTTTGGATGTATACTTGACTGTTTGATCAAGTACATGTTGCAACACAAAGTGCTTTAGAAAAGATCCTGCTCTGAATGAAAACCCAAGACAGGCTTTTTTTCTGTGCTAATCATGAGGGAGGAAATATGTGACAGGCCATGTATGCTCAACAAACTTTCACCTGTTAAGGAGTGTTATACTGTTGTACATTCCTATGGATTATTATTTTGTCAACATTACTAACCATAATGGATATCCAATCTTTTATTCAATGAGAAACTGCCATGCATAACTTTGTAATTACGAACCACTTGAAGTCGAACATTACACATTTAATCATAATAGGGATAAAATAAAGTGCAGCACACGCCTCAAGCCACTACATTGCTCCAATGTCAAAAATGCTTATCGTGTTGAAAAGCCCATCCAAGACTTAATCCTGCATTTCACCACCTGAGGGGAATAACAGCTTTATTTCCTCCCAGGAGCCCCACTCCTTCTTCACTGTCAACCCTCTCATGATTTGCATACACGGTCAAGAGGTCACAGAGTCGGCGGCACAGTCTGACATTTTAATTCTGTGCAGACAGCAGGCAGTGTGCCCTAGTCCTTTCCTAACCTATCTTTGCTGCCTTGTCTGAGAGGCGATGTCATGCCAAATTGGGTTGGTATTAATCAGATAGCCTATATGAAGGCACAAACAAACTTTACTTAAACAGGCAACACTATATTCCTACAAAAAAAATAAATCAGAATTTGTCCCAAGATGGTTTTAGTGTTAAATTTTATATATTTTTTAGATATATTCTTCAAAAAAAATTTTTTAAGAATTGCTGCACGACTTTTAATACATTTTGTTACACCATTAATATTTCCACATGTAAATAACTGAAATTGTGCTGTTGTCAGAGGACCAGGCCTTGAGTATAAATGTCATTTCATTGTATTTGTTGTAATTAGTTAAATATTGTGTGCCATTTTTCTGCAGATACGCCTGGACCCCTGACAAGGTCCAGTGAAAAGGCCCTCCCTGCTTTTTTCTGTCATCATTTAGATCAGTAAATTTCTCAGATCATGTGGCCAGTCGCTCACAATTTTTAAAATTATTTTTTAGTTTATTTCTATATTTCTACATGCAACTGTTGCCCAAAAAAACAAACAAACAAAAAACACATGAAAAAAATTCTTCATTAAAAGAATTCACTACTACTTGTTTTAATAAGTGATGTTGAATATTTGGTTCAAAATAAAAAATTGATTATCATTGCTTTTATTTGGGATGAACTTAATAATTGCTGCCTAGTTGATTGGCCCTTGCCACCTTTTTTCTGTTATTCGCACCCCTGGCTGGGCATATATATCTGTGTATGTGTGTGTGTGTTGTCAAAAATATCAGTTTATGCATATTGATTCTTAATATTTAAAACAGTTTCAATACTCATTTTCTGCACTATCGAAACACTGTAATCAGCTGTGTTTTCTAGCTGTCACTTATTGTTAATATTTTCTATAGTAATTGTGCTGTTCTCTGCCACTAAACAGGAAAATAAAAGGGTTCTTTGTCATGTTACAGTCTTGTTATATTTATCTTCAAATAAAAATTTGAACTTGTATGCCCTCATTGTTACATTTTCCCCATAGTATTTAAAGATGGTATGGAATATGGTTACCATTACTGATATATCCAATCCCTTTTATTTATAAAACACAATTTAAATAAACAGAAAGGTTTCCAAAGTGCTGTACAGTAAAATAAACACAATAAAACATAATAAAGAGACAAAATACTACATAAAATCAACAACTTACGTGGTGTTAAAAGCCAAAGAAAAGAGGTGCGTTTTAAGAAGAGTTCTAAAATTAGACAGTGAGGAGGCCTGTCTAATGTGCAGCGACAGTTCATTCCACAATTTTGGAGCTGCAACCGAAAACGCTTGGTCCACTCTGAGCTTCAGCCTAGTTTTGGGAACCCTCAGGAGCAGCTGGTCAGCTGACCTGAGAGATCGGCTGGGTGTGTAGGGGTGCAGAAGCTCAGAGAGGTACGCTGGGGCAAGACCATTTAGACATTTAAAAGCAAATAAAAGAATTTTAAAATAAATTCTAAAATGGACGGGTAGCCAGTGGAGTGAAGCTAAAATCGGTGAAATATGCTCAAACTTTCTTGTGCCAGTTAAAAGACGTGCAGCTGCATTCTGTACTAGTTGAAGATGATCGATGGAGGACCCACTGACCACCATATAAAGTGCAGTAATCTAGCCGAGTGGTCACAAAGGCATGAATTACTGTTTCAAAGTGCTGTCTCTGGAGAAGAGGTTTTACCTTTGCCAGCTGCCTTAACTGGAAGAAGCTTGTTTTCACCACAGCTTTAATTTGGCTGTCAAACTTGAGATCCACGTCCACTTTTACCTCCAGATCATTAATGATTGGTTCGGCGTACTGTGCCAAGGAACCCAGATCGACTGGGGGGGGGGTCACAGAGATGCCACCAAAAACCATCACTTCAGTCTTCTTTTCATTAAAATTTAAAAAGTTTAGAGCCATCCAGGCCTTGACCTAATCTAAACAATTTAATAGTGGCTTAAGGGAGAATGAATCAGCCTTTTTAAGGGGGACATAGATCTGGCTGTCATCAGCATAACAGTGGAATAGAATGCCGTGCTTCCTGAGAATAGAACCAAGTGGGAGAAGATACAAAGAAAATAAAAGAGGGCCCAGCACTGAACCCTGTGGGACCCCACATGAGAGAGGAGCAGTGGAGGACACAGAGTCACCAAGGCTGACACAGAATGTTCGATGAGACAGGTAGGACCTGAACCATTCCAGCGCCGAGCCCCTGATGCCCACCCACTGCTCCAAACGAGTAATCAGGATGTCATGGTCCACTGTGTCAAATGCAGCAGTTAAGTCTAGGAGCACAAGGATTACACAGTGACCAGAGTCAGTAGCTAAAAAGATGTCGTTAAAAACTCTTAAAAGCGCTGATTCTGTGCTGTGCAATGTTTTAAAACCAGACTGGAAAATTTCAAGAACATTATTGTCATATCATATCATATCATATCATATCATATCATTACAACAACTGAAAAGGGCGAGCAAGGAACGATCATCCTACCTCAAGTAATAGAAAATCTGGAATAAATGAATTTATAAGTCTACTATATAATTTATTTGGGTCTCTGTCTGTGGTCTTGGCAATTGTGTCAGAGGCCAGTACTGTCTTCTTGAAAAGACACCCTGGTGACATACATTTCCTCTCACGTAGCTGCAGGATCCAGGTATAGCACCTGGATCTTGGCCATCTAGCCAACACATTCAAAATTCTGTAAGCAGAAGCAATACTACTTAAAAATTGATGTTGTTATACATTTTACAGCTGACAAAAGAGCCCTCTGTATCACTGAAGCTGTGATCTGCATGTGTGTGTGGACATTACTCCACCCGCCTCTGGTTTGTCATCGTGTTATTGAAAGCAGTTTGCATTTCCCAGATGACTTGAGGGGTATATGGAAATTACACAAACCTCCTCACCATATGAAGGGCACTAACTGTTTGCATGGCGTGTTCCTTTGATGGTCTCAAATCATCCCCGTTGTATAACTGCACATTTCCTTGTGGATTAAAGCATATTTCTGCAGTAGCAGTTTTACTGTGCAGTGCACATGTAGGAATGACATTATGCAATAAACAGTGCTCACTAATGTGTTACAGTAATGGTATAACTTATTTACCAGCAACTAGCAGTGTGGAATATAATTGGAAATTGACAGTTAGATTGGACAGTTTATGTCAATTTCATACTGCCCACTCAGTGGGGTGGTGAAGGGGCCGGAGGTGCGGTGATGGGCTAGGGTTACATGCGTGTTTTTCCTAAAATTTCTGTTCATAAAATGTGGGACTGTATTAGGCTTAGGCTACCACAAAATACATAGCTAATAACATAATAGCAGGCCATATTTTTTTGTTGTCATAATGATTATCAAATCTGCAACCTGACTTCAAGTGAAGGAAATAATTAAGTTCTTGATATATTAACCATCCTTTTTCTGTGCCCAAATGACAGTTCTCACAATGACAGTTTCAAACTCAGCGAGTGTGAGTTTAAGAACACTCTTTGCGGTGCAAGTGTCTGCTTGGAGTGAGATGTGTGAGGTTGAAACCAAATTGTTTCTCTTGTAATGCAAATGTGTTGAATGCCTAAAAGAATAAACTATAGGAATAAACGTACTGCCCGACCTTCATGGACTCTGAGGAGGGGTTAGATTTGGTTGTCTGTGTGTGTGTGTGTGTGTGTGTGTGTGTGTGTGTGTGTGTGTGTGTGCATGTGTGTGTGTGTGTGTGTGTGTGTGTATCTGTCTGCAGCTAATCTCGCAAACTACTGGACCAATCAGCCTCATGTTTTGTGGGAACATTTATGACTGTATGCTCAAGGATCTCTCGTATTTGTGATGATTCACAATGATTGTTGGAAAACCTGTTATATTGACTGTTTTATACTGTCAGTGACTGCTGACTCTTCACTCCTCTTTACCAGCTGGTAGGCCACAGTTTTTTTTATAAACTGGATGAAAACAACAAGCCTTACCTAGTCTGAAGATTAATTCTATACCTGATATGATCCACTAAAGTTAGGTATGTTATGAGATGAAGTAGTCCCAATTTTTATGTTTTCTTTGCCACCATCTTCACTGTAAGGAATCCAAGGAGGACAATCCATTGGGCGCAGCTCTCCACAGTCCGTCTGCGACCTGCTCATGGAGTGTTTCAGCAATTTGTTTGGAGATTTTGTTGATTTGGTCATTGTCCTTAGTTAATTGTGCTTCCACCATAAGTGAGTAAGCAGGATATATAGCCTAGTTAGGTATTTTTATTCTGTTTTAATAGTGTTTATTGTTGTGTAACCTACTCTGTTGTGCAATACCCTACAGACCAAGTTAATACCATTAAGTCAAGAAATGAATGACATAGATCAAAGATTTGTGACTGAGTTATTAGAAACACATTCATACTCATAATTATATTTTGCTATATATTGCTCTGTGCAACCTGCAGCAGCTCTGTCAAAATAGACAAGGAGTATATTTCATTAGTTTCTATGATGATTCTGCTCAAATTACACAATCACAAGAAGTACTGGGTTAGGTACAGAATAGGTTGGATGTGAATGTTTTTGCAGATATATTAAGAAATGTATGTATTAACATTAACCAAAATGTAACAAGATGAAATTGCTTCCCGTAAAAATTGTTGTATAATCCAAAACTCTCACTGTCTGGGAATTGGCAGGGTTTCCTTGTTAAGTATTAGCTTATATAATGTTACTGTATTTTGATCAGGCTGAAAAATAAACACAGCCTTGTACTGAAAATCCATCCACTTATGAAGGCAGTGCAGTATAGTTTAAAGTCTGTAATAAAGCCAGTAAGTGGACCGTGAGTTGAAATAATTTTTTTGTATATGATTTTATTGTTTATGGTGCTCAATAAGTTTTTACTTTAGAAAATATTACTGTTGTTATTAACCTTTTTGACTTATAACTTTGGCAGGCAGCAACAAGTTTTACAGTTGTCTATAAAACCCCAGCACATGAGAAAACATGACTTATCAATTCTATACTTGTGATAAAGAGATTCTCTGCTCTAGGGCTGGAACCAAATCCGAGATGTACCGATGTGATGGTGCAGATACATATAACAGATATTTATTGTACCCGAGTTGCTCATTATGATTTTAGGGGGAAAAAAGCCACGATTGGCATCATGTCTGTTTCTTCAAATGCAACATAGGACTTTGATTTTACTAACTCGTCCTTTCGTTTTTCTACACATTATTGAAGAGTAATTGTTATACTCTATAGTTGCTCCCACTGAGTTGCCAAGATAATTCATCCTGCCACAATGACATTGTTTTCACCTTCAAAATGAACCAAAGAAACAACTGGTCAGTATGAATGAGACTGATAATGGGTTTGCATGTAGCAATATTGATCTCTCCATTATGCAATCCTGTAATACACTATGTTTTATATACATATATTTGATCTTCTTCCAACAAATGGCATCTTGAATGCATACGCATGCTTTGTTAATTTATAATGCCATGTTTTGAGGCTTGAAGAAAAATGATTGTGCTCAAATATTGCCTCTGGCAACTAGCAAATGAGCTACAGAGGTTGTAAAATCTCCATTTGCCACCCGGTGAGGATTTATCTCACCCAAAAACGTATGTGCAATATTTGATCTCAGATTTTGTTTTTCATATAATGCTCAGCTCCACCTGAAATGTGCCATAATTACTGTGCAACTGCTACCAAGTCTAGAGAAAAACAAAGGAACATCTCACAGATGTTGTCCCCTGGGATGCTGGCTCATTTGATCAAGGCTTTATTTTGCATCCACATTTATTTCATTATTTTGTAGAGTTTTTCTTTATTACATAGTTAAAGCTTTGACAGTTGTGCTGAAGTGACACTCTGTGCACAAGCACTCTGTGCTTGTCAGTGCTCATTAGCTACCATCTATATGCATGTTAAATGGACACAAAACATGTCATTTTGTGGATACTCCAAATCTAGGCAACAGGCAGTAACAGTGCGGCGGCAGCTGATTTTTACTGAGGTGCTGGGGGGGAGCTTGACTATTAATTGGAGGTGCTAAGGAGTTGTGGATATAGCCTACCAATATAAGCACACAAAGTCCAAATCTACAAAAAAATCATGCACACTGTGGAATTAGAGGGACCACACGGTGTGGCTGGTCATGGACACTGTCCTTGGCCCTGAAAGAGCCCACACTAACGTAGCACAACAACACTATCGACTATGCCAGAGTATAATAGAAAATAATCCCTGTACTGCGCCTATGGCAGGCTAATACGTTGTTACTTACCACTAGACGTCTTTACAGAAGAACAATTCATCTGTTATTGTGATTGCTGGCAAAGGCATTGATGATTTTATCTGCATCCAGATCTTTGGTCCTCCTGCTATTTGGTTGAATTGGTTGATCCTCTTTCACAGGAGGCCGCTTAGGGACCAAGAACCGTTCCATTTTTTCATCAAAGCGCCTGTCACACTGTTTCCGCAATCACTTCAACCTGGCGGGGGGTCAGGTGCTGTGCTCAGGCAGGACCTACCTTAAATAAAGTATTATCAGGCACCTGATAATACTTTATTTATGGCACGTTCGCTAATTGATGCATTAGCCTATTCATAGATTTTTTTCATTTTCATTTTATTCAGTGACAGTGAAAAATTTAAATTTTGTTTGAGCATTTCTTGGAGGTGCTACGGGAGTGCTATGGGCTTCTTTGGGGGTGCTGAAGCACCTCCAAGCTCCCCTCCAGTGCCGCCTATGTGCAGTAACCAGAACATGCCCTACAGACCATTACAGTACAAAGTAACACATTAGTCAAAAAAAAGTAAATTAAAACTCAAGCTGTTTTAAAACATATTTCAGACTTTTCTTAGACTTATTTGCTTTATTTTATGAACACTCACCAGCATATCTTACCTGTAAAATCTTCCTATTTATTGTTTTTTATATAATTAAATGTCAGTTAAAAGTTCTCTTTATAAACCATAATGTGCTGAAACTAATACAAACAACACATCTGGTTAATTGACATAAAAAAACACTGTATAAGTCTATAATTAGAAATACTTTAATTAAAAACAGAACTGTTTTTGTGTTTTGTTTTGTTTTTATAGCTAAGGGATTTTATATATTAAAGTACTATAGGTTTAGTGACAAAAACCAACAATAATAAAATAAATTTAAGGTTATAAGTTTTAAGACAACACATTACAATTCAAATGCAGTATGTTGGCCATTATTAACTTTTTGAGATAACTCTGGCTAAATTAAACGGGAACTATGCACATTCTCAAACTCATACATGTTATTCTTAGGGTCTAAGACAGTCCCAAAATATTAGAAACATCAACAACTCTCTTCCAAACCCAAAAACTAGAGAGGTAAAACTCATGATGACTTCAAGTATAAAGTCTGGAGCTGCTCCATAGACATGGGCGGATCTACTGGGGTGGCATAGGGTGGCACATGCCACCCTAAAAGAAAGCCATGCCAACCCTGCTGCCACCCCAGTTGGCAGCAACGAATTCAAAGAAAAGTTGACCTCCAGGAACAGCTTACCTTGTACGTAGGAAATACCAGCTAAAGCTAGCTGATCTTACCTAGTAACGTTAGCCTGACAGCATTGTATCCATGAACAGAGCTGAAATACAAAAGACAGTTACACTCACCGGGAACTGCCCATTGGTTCGACATCCCATTGTTCCGACCATATTAAACTCATTGTTCCGAAATCATCATGATGCCCTGTGGTTAAGGTCTGGTTAGGTTTAGGCACAAAAACCACTTGGTTAGGGTCAGGAAAAGATCATGGTGTGGGTTAAAATAAAAAAGAAAGTGACAAACACATAAACCGTGAGCCTGCTCCGCCTCAAGCTGGTCGCGGCGCACCATACGCCCACCGCAAGCTGTTCAGCACCGCGGACAGTCGGACTAATGGGATGTTGAACCAATGACATGGACCCCACTCACCTGACTAAAAACAAGATGACAGTAATTTCAGTTGTGGACCCAAACATCACACAATAGTTAAAGTCCACTTAACTCTTGCATGCTTTCATTAGCTTACCATGTAAAGTTAGTATCATTAAAAAATCCCTTTCTTCATTTTGTGTGGATCACATCCAACATTAGTCTTAATTTTCTGACCATCTACAGGTTCACCCAACCTTTTAATGAAGTCAATTCATGCAAGTCTGTAGCTGTAATAGCAACATGACCCACCCACTAGCTACATGAATTGCCTACCATAGAAACACATGAGACCCTGATCAGCTCCTTTCACACCCTTTGCCCAAGAGTGCAAGCTCCCACAAAAATGCTCAGTTAGCGATTAGCTAGCAATGACGTTTTGGGTGAAAAGAGAGGTGGTTAAGGTCAGCGCAAGAATTATGGTAAGGGTTACATCTTGTTACTTGTATAGTGAATCACGTCTTCATGTATAAAGAATTATTAAGTGAATTTCTGCAAGGTTTGGTCTCATATTTATTCACTACAGTGTCACCTCTTAGGAGGGTTCAGATAACTGTAGTGATGGTGGATTTGTCTTGTATTAGTGGGGGGTGCGGTTTGTATGGGTATGTTATGTACGCTACAAATGGAATGTGTCGGAAGCTATACTTGTCTCAATTCAAGTATGTGAATGTATCACTTCCTGCCCTCCATCTGAAATGTACACATCATAATAGCCACCTGATTGCAAACAAGCTATAGAATAAAGCTCATTTGGGTAGAGAAAAGAAAACACTCTGTGAGTCCACAAAATCAGGCTCCCATTCATTGTCTATGGAGCAGCTCCAGACTTTCTACTCAATTACATCACAAGTTTGAGAGTTCTCTGGTTTCTGACTTTGAGCAAGAATAGCTCACGTTCACAAATATTTATTGAACTTCCCAAGGCCACAGAAATAACACATTGGATTCCTCAACTTAGGTGGTGAACCTCTTCAAATCCTCTCTGTCAGCTGCAGTTTTGGGGTGTTTTAAATGACAGTGGAAGCAGCAGTTTTGAAGTTGTCAGTCGTGCTTTTTAAAAAGACTATCACAGGGTCAGAATCTGGTAATTTGACTTCAAAGACTTTTTATCATTTTCCAAGACTGTTTACCTTTTTATGTCACAAAACGTGCAGAGGTCATAAGTTTTCCCTAAAAACATGGTGGAACAAAATGCTTAATAAGAGATTTGGAATTCATTTTTAGGAGCATTCCAGATACCACCACCACTCTCTATCTCATCTGAAACAACCCAGCCATAAAATGATGCCATTCAGTGGGCCATTATACTCTAATCAGCCCTGAGGAGCTGAGAGTCTTTTACTCTGAGTGTTAAACTCACTTTGAATGGAAAACCACACAATGAAAGTAAATGACAGGTAGCTTTCAATACGGCTGACATGCATTTTTTCAGCATTGTGAACAAAAGTCAAACATTTCCTTCACCAGCTTGCATTTGGTGTCGGAATGAATCAGCTCTTATGCAAAAATAAATTTGACTTCATCTTCATCGTGTGTGTGTGTGTGTGTGTGTGTGTGTGTGTGTGTGTGTAACTGATCTTTGAACAGCCTGGATGGAAGGACATGTTTAGAGTTCCAGGGATTTTTAGTCCGGGGGCTCAACGGGGGCCTCTGGGTCATTACAGAGCCTCCATCTTTCTTAATCTCTCCCTACCTCCCTCTCTCTCAGCAGTGCATAGCAGTTTTATAGATTTACAAGGTGTTGTTTTTCCCAGGCTACACTAACCAGAACACTCAAGCAACCCTGGAAGTCAACTACATATCTGGGTTTCTTTAGTAGAAATGATGGTTAGATATTGCAGTATACATTGCTGATTTTAATGGGCACCATGCTCTTTTCCTACTTTGAGATGTAGTGTGATCTATGTATCAGAAGGTATCATTTACTGTGTGGATAACAAATCTAAAGAAAACCTTTAAACATTGAAAGCCTTTATGCAAGTGCATTTATATTCAAGTATTTTGATGCACAACTGTGCATTTAAAAAAATAGAGGGGAAATGCTAGATGTTCAAAAGTTACATTATCGCAAAACAATAAAATAAAATAAAGTTTTGACCCTTCTCTGAGGTGGAAAGTGGTGTGCCAATAAAAGCAGAATGAGGACAAAGTGTAATGGAAACAGTTAATAAATCATGAGTCCATGTACAGATCTAAATGCACTCAAGCTTTCCCTGAAGAGGTAGAAAATGTCATCAGATTAAAACACCAGATTTTTGTTGAGCAATTTGGAGGCAATGACCTTCCTCAAACTAATACATAAAGGAAACATGGGTGTCTATTTACATCATATTTTATTTCATTGTTCTTCTTCTTTTTTTTTTACATTTTCATTCATTTGGTGGACTGGTGCTTTTTCAATCACGGTGTCTTGTGCCTTCTTCTTCTACAATGATTTATCAACTGTTTATCTCAATGTTTCCAACTCCTAATATATGCATAACAGATGTGGATGGAAACACGCGTTCATTTGCATTTTCTTTTGATGATTTTCTGGGAATCCAGATAACATTTGCATGAAAATTTGGATGGAAGCTTGTCTACTATTTGATACAAGCCACACTTGTGGGCCTGCTGAAATGCTTAAGGATGGCATGAATACATCCCTTCATTTATAGATTCTTCTATTTCTCCTTACAACTGGTTTGAATTAGCCTAACATGAACAGGAGACAACGGACGGGGAACATAAAATTTATGATAACTGTGTTCTCACATTTAATCAGGCCAAAAACGAATAAATATGACCTCATCACAGTAACGTCACCCAAGGGAATACATTTTGGTTAGCCCTCATGGATACGGCCAGTGGATCTGCACGTTTTCCTAAGCAGAAAATGGAGTTGATTGTGCAGGTCAAAGGTGACTGAGTTCCATCATAAAGCAATGAAATGAAGCTGGGGTCTGAGGCGCCCACATCATTTAAATTTAGGATGTGTCTGATGAGCCCTGACAGACTGTGGTTATTCCAGTAGGGCGAGCTGCTATTGTTGCCAGCACAGATGTGGAGGGAGTTAAACATGAACATATGGTCCAGGAAACCACAAATAGACATGCACGCGCATACAGTGACATACGTACTGACACATTCATTCTACCTTGAGCACATGCAAACCATGGTTTCAAAGGGACAGGGAAAAGGCCATCCTGCTGTGCTGGGCTCCCTCCCACCTGCTCCTCTGGGAACAGGACATAAGGATCCCTGGAATGGTCTGTTGTTCCCCTCTGTCAACGTGCTCCCCTCACATATATATATATATATATATCACACGCCTCGTGTCTTCCTGTGGAGCAAAACTGAAAAGGCTGACACGGGTGTGGAAAATCATGGAGAGAGGAAAGTGGGCGACCAAAGCAGAAGAGGAGGGAATTGGACTTAAGTTGATGGAGGCAGGTGAAGAAATTGGCACAATGGTAGGGGATAGAGCTCAAGAAATATGTAGGATAGAGTGTAGAGTGGGCGGAGGGGTGTCGACGGAGATGAAAGTAGACTTGGTGATGAGAAGGATTCAAACAAGGGTGTGCTAGCATATTAAACAACATCTGCTGTGAAAGCCCTTGTATTTCTCAGATGTTGAAACTTGGGTGTATATGGCCCCAATAAGAGCATTATGTGCAAAATAAATAGGCAACAAAAAAAAAAACAAAACCATCTTGCATCATTTTATCGTAAAAGAAAAAAATGCTGATTTTAGAAATTGACTATTTCAGTTTCACTGGAGAATGGCAACAATATAGAAAATGCTCGAGGTACGTCACCATTACCATACAGAGAGTAGAGACAAGGAACAGGTCAACATGGATAATCTGATCAGTGCATTCAGTTGAAAGGTGCCTTTGCAAATGTTTGTTTTATGTGTTATGGCAACAGAAACAAACCTGAGACCATCTTAGCTCCATTAACATGTTTGTATCAAGGTATTACCTGAATTAGGATATCTTACCATGGGTCATGGACATTAATACCTGGTATTAAAAAGTTCTTGTTATCTCTGTCTTACCAACACTCTGATCGTACCTCAGTATGCAGACTTCACTTGATGGCAAACATGACAGTCATATGTATATACCAGTGGTGGCAGTTGTCAGAGCAAATAGTGTGTCATGACTTTGCATTGGCCATGCTTTCACCAATGCATGTCTATACCAAGAAATAACTTTTTTGATGCTAGAGTGTGGTTAATGTGGTTAATTCCCCTCAAGCCTTAAATCTGGGATCAAAAGGCAAAAACTTGGCTCTTCAAAGACATAAAGTACAGGAGCATCTAAAAGCACACAGGCCTGTTGTGGAAAGTAGACACTTGTGGATATTATGAAGGAAGGGCAGGGGCCATCTCCACAGGTCATGGCAACTGCAGTGAGAGGGGATTTGTGTGCAGAGATAGAGAACAGGGCCCTTTGCTATGCCAGGAATTTCAGGCACTATCAAGAATGTCATGGATAGAGAGAGTACTGGTTCACTTCTCATGTGACCTCACCTGTGTCAAGGAGATCATTCTTCTGATCTTTCTTAGCTGCACTGGGATGCTGATGAATGGTGATTATGTGTCATACAATCAGCTGAAGACATTCATTATCTGTCCCCCAGTCCCATCTGCAGACCCTCCTGCAGTCTAACTTCAGCCTGCCCAAAGTTATACCGTGGAAGCTGTGTGAGAGGCTCCCCTTCAAGATGGTCAAGAAACCAAAAGGTATACCTGGAAGGAAGCAGAAGGTCCAAGACAGGGATGATGAGTAGGAGCGTGATGAAGTGTATGAGGATGTGAAAGCTGTGGACCTGGAGAAGGACCTCCACACAGATGTCCAGCACAACCAATGTGTCACAGCAACATCAAGTGAACCGAAGTGCTCAATGCCCAGTGCCTGACAAAGAGCTGTGGAACAGAAGTGCAGATACAGCAAACAAGCTCTAACAAATTTAACATTTGAGATTTAAATATAAGATTTACTGTTTGTTACACAGATTAGCTGATTAGCACCCTCAATTGACCTATGGCTAAGTCCCGCCCTCAAACATGATGAGCCAATCACAGTGCGTATAGCCATTCCCATACACTCCGACATTCTGGACGTTCATTGAAATGCCTTACAGAAAGTACGTTTTGTTCGGTTTTATGAGCTTTTTCGGAGATTTGAAGTTTAAAAATGGTCAAACGGTGTGCATGGGGTACATGCAACTCCGACACAAGGTATCCTGAGAGTCTGGGCAACGAGGTGTATTTTACACTTTAAACCACATCTCAACCAAGAAAAGTGTCTCCTTTGGATAAAGTTGTGTGGTAACGTTAGACCACAACATCAACTCAACGTGAATTAACAATGATGTCTACATCTTTTTAAGGTAAGTCAACATTGTGTTTGAGGCAACATATTGTCACTTGGAATTGTCGCTGGAAAGAAATATAAATCTTTAACATCTCTAGCTAACGTTAGCTCCTAGCTGTGTTGTTCATCATGTCACCTTGTTTGCTGGGAGTTCATTAGCCTATTTTGTTAAGTTTTGTACTTTGGTGATCGTACATCATTGTTAGATGTTGTCCAAAGGGCTCTAGTTAAGCTAACGTTAACTTCTGGAGCTTAGCTTCATTAACTTATCTGTAATCGCAGAGATAACAAATGTTGGCTAACGTTATGCTGAATGATTCAGTGTAAATACTGTAGCACCAAACTAACGGAGAGACACTCTTGGTAAAGATGGGAAAAAGGCTGTTATCCTTTTCTTATATTCTGAGCTAAAAACCTTAATTTCAGTGGCACTTTAACTTGTTGTCTTTGATAGCGATGACAACAAGATGTGGTTCACAAGTGCACACTGTGACCTTTAAGTTTTGGCTTGTAATTTAAGCTTTTCATCGACCTTCTCAACAATAAAATGATGAATACAGTACAGGCCAAAAGTTTGGACACACCTTCTCATTCAATGCGTTTTCTTTATTTTCATGACTATTTACATTGTAGATTCTCACTGAAGGCATCAAAACTATGAATGAACACATGTAGAGTTATGTACTTAACAAAAAAAGGTGAAATAACTGAAAACATGTTTTATATTCTAGTTTCTTCAAAATAGCCACCCTTTGCTCTGATTACTGCTTTGCACACTCTTGGCATTCTCTCCATGAGCTTCAAGAGGTAGTCACCTGAAATGGTTTTCCAACAGTCTTGAAGGAGTTCCCAGAGGTGTTTAGCACTTGTTGGCCCCTTTGCCTTCACTCTGCGGTCCAGCTCACCCCAAACCATCTCGATTGGGTTCAGGTCTGGTGACTGTGGAGGCCAGGTCATCTGCCGCAGCACTCCATCACTCTCCTTCTTGGTCAAATAGCCCTTACACAGCCTGGAGGTGTGTTTGGGGTCATTGTCCTGTTGAAAAATAAATGATCGTCCAACTAAACGCAAACCAGATGGGATGGCATGTCGCTGCAGGATGCTGTGGTAGCCATGCTGGTTCAGTGTGCCTTCAATTTTGAATAAATCCCCAACAGTGTCACCAGCAAAACACCCCACACCATCACACCTCCTCCTCCATGCTTCACAGTGGGAACCAGGCATGTGGAATCCATCCGTTCACCTTTTCTGCGTCTCACAAAGACACGGCGGTTGGAACCAAAGATCTCAAATTTGGACTCATCAGACCAAAGCACAGATTTCCACTGGTCTAATGTCCATTCCTTGTGTTTCTTGGCCCAAACAAATCTCTTCTGCTTGTTGCCTCTCCTTAGCAGTGGTTTCCTAGCAGCTATTTGACCATGAAGGCCTGATTCGCAGTTTCCTCTTAACAGCTGTTCTAGAGATGGGTCTGCTGCTAGAACTCTGTGTGGCATTCATCTGGTCTCTGATCTGAGCTGCTGTTAACTTGCCATTTCTGAGGCTGGTGACTCGGATGAACTTATCCTCAGAAGCAGAGGTGACTCTTGGTCTTCCTTTCCTGGGTCGGTCCTCATGTGTGCCAGTTTCGTTGTAGCGCTTGATGGTTTTTGCGACTCCACTTGGGGACACATTTAAAGTTTTTGCAATTTTCTGGACTGACTGACCTTCATTTCTTAAAGTAATGACGGCCACTCGTTTTTCTTTAGTTAGCTGATTGGTTCTTGCCATAATATGAATTTTAACAGTTGTCCAACAGGGCTGTCGGCTGTGTATTAACCTGACTTCTGCACAACACAACTGATGGTCCCAACCCCATTGATAAAGCAAGAAATTCCACTAATTAACCCTAATAAGGCACACCTGTGAAGTGGAAACCATTTCAGGTGACTACCTCTTGAAGCTCATGGAGAGAATGCCAAGAGTGTGCAAAGCAGTAATCAGAGCAAAGGGTGGCTATTTTGAAGAAACTAGAATATAAAATATGTTTTCAGTTATTTCACCTTTTTTGTTAAGTACATAACTCCACATGTGTTCATTCATAGTTTTGATGCCTTCAGTGAGAATCTACAATGTAAATAGTCATGAAAATAAAGAAAACGCATTGAATGAGAAGGTGTGTCCAAACTTTTGGCCTGTACTGTATATCCCTCCAATGTGTAGCTTAGGCCCTTTTGGTTACTTCTCAATGACATCTGATCATTATGTCCCCAAAAATCATCAATTGCCTCCTACGAAATGCCGTGTACTGTGACACCTGCCATAGCGCCGGTCACTGAATGTTGATGGTTTGTCCGAGTGAGTGGGGGGGGGGGAGAGGGAGCAGGCAGAGGAAGTGTTTTGACTTGCCACAACAAATATGTCCGATTCCAGCTAAAGGTAAAGACAGACGTTCATTTCGCCTTACTGTTATGATGTCAGATAATTATACTAACAATCCGAGCCTATCTGTGTAAAAAAAATGCACTTTTAGTGGAACTATTTTGACGTTGTTTGACGCTGTCCGAGTGCCCTATTATTTAATATAGCGCACCCTCATGGGCTTCAGGCAGGTCAGCCCGAGCTTTGTACTGGAGAAATGTCAAGTATTGACCACCCCCCCATTTAGACAAAAGTAGATCGGAAAATAGGGCCCAGGTTGAAAAAACGTTAGCTCCCCTTTAAGGTAGCACTTACGAATTATCACCTTTAAAAAATGTTTTATGTTCCTTATTTACATATTAAACAGACGTTGAGAAAATGAGCATTAATTTGTTTGTTTGTTTATTTGGATCCCCATTAGTTGATGCCAAGGCAGCAACTACTCTTTCTGGGGTCCATGTACAAAAATGTCCAAACTACAAAATTAAAAACATACAATGCGATACAACAACAAAAAAACTACACTAGATCACATAACCATCCCCATCCCGCCCCCATACATATACACATTTATATACATATAATTTATACACACACACACACACACACACGCACGCCTACACATAAGCATTAAAACCATTGTTAGCCAGTGACAGAATAATAAAAGTGAACTCTTACAGTCATATCAGTGCTGATCCCATTCACTCGAAGCAACCCATTTTTTAAGACATTTTTTGAACCTTACTTTGTTGGGGATTTTTTTTTTAGTGAATTGGGTAGTGAGTTCCACTGAGTGGAGGCTCTGTAAAAAAAAAAAAAAAAAAAACAGTTTTCTGCATTGCACTGGTTTAGGGTGTTGGAACTACTACGTGACGTTGTGTTGCTTGTCTTGTGGTATAAGTGTGTCTGTCATTGATATACAAAAGCTTAGCATGAAATTCCTTAGGTGTAGCTTGAAAGAAAATATTCCTAAAAAACACGAGAGGATTGCACATCGATCTATCCTCTACTTAAACCAGACAAGAGCATCATGCATGCTGTCAACCCCAGTCCTGGATGAACAATGAAGAGCTAAACGCGCTGCTTTGTTTTGTGCAAGTTGCAACTTATGAAGCTCTTTAGCGGTTGCACTAGACCATACAACAGAACAATAATCCAAATGAGACAAAACTAGTGATTTTATTACAATATTGATTGAATGATCAGTCATGAAACACCTACATCTCCTTATAGATGACATTGCACTACCCAATTTAGTGATGATTTTATCACTGTGACAAGACCAGGAGAGCCGTTCATCCAGGGTGACACCAAGCAGTTTTACATTTTTGACTTGCTCAAGGGTTATGCCTTTCATTGCGAGAGAAAGAGGTGGCTCTTTTTTCAATGCATAGCTAGATCCAAAGATGATGCATTTAGTTTTTATAATATTTAGTACTAATTTGTTATTTTCTACCCAATTTGATATGCAATCAAGCTCTCTCTGTAAGGTTTCATTAAGCTCAGTCAGGCTATTGGAGGATCTATATAATGTGCAATCATCAGCAAACATCGTCATGGTTGATTCTTTTAACACCAAAGGCAAATCATTAGTAAAAATGGAGAAAAGGAGTGGCCCAAGGCAACTTCCTTGAGGAACACCCCACTATGACCTTTTTTAACAGAGAGACTGCCATAATAGACACATTGTGATCTGTCATTTAAGTAGCTCCTTAGCCAGTCGACAGCATTTACACTAAAACCATAAATGGAAAGTTTTTTCAATAATAGATCATGATCGATCACATCAAATGCTGCACTGAAGTCAAGTAAAACAGCACCAGCAAGATTTTTGTTATCTATTTGACACAACCAGTTGTCCGTCATTTGTGTTAGAGCTGTGCAGGTGGAGTGATTCACTTTATAGGCGTGTCGAAACTCAGGACCAAGGTCATTAATGGAAAAATAATTCATGATTTGATCAAACACAATTTTTACTAAAAGTTTACTTAACTTGGCATCATGCTTCTGGCCACCTAATTAATTTATGACCAACATTCACTCTTTTTTGTTCTGTTTTTGGTCTCAACCACCTTGTGAGCAAAACAGCTTTCTATGGCAACAAAATATTTTAGCAATAAACAGCTATGATAGGTTTATCAGAGCCTTTTATTAACAGCCAGATATTTGCACATGCATCAGATTGAAGGATTCAATAAGCCACATTAGCTTTAATTTTTAACCCAATATCTGCTAATTTCTGTCTGCCATTTGGTGCTGGCCAGGTAGCATAGGTTTATGAGACCATAGTTACTAAGAAAAAGCTACCTGCATGGGGCAAAAAACTGTTTTGCTGAGGGTAGTGTTGTAGGAAACCAAAACAAGAGCTGAAAGACATGATGAAGCTCTGTAGAGCTTTGGAGAGCTCCAGAATTAGAATACAGTTCCATGTGGTTTTGTCCGTGCAAGCAACAACATTCACGTTACAGGCATTAGATCCATCATTAAAGACCCCATAAGTTTGAAGCAGTCTATGTAGCATACTTGTGTCATCACAACACCACGTAAGCCCTGACTGCTCATTTAAAGGCACAGTTTCTGAAAAAGGACTGTGTGCATTTCTCTGTGGATTGAGCATCACCTGCATTATAATAAATTAGAAATTGAAATCTGTCATTTTACAATATGGGACCTTTAAAATCTACATATAATTTGCATCTCACTTGTCTAAAAGCTTGAAAGTCCTTGTTGTTTTATAGTTTATCTACATAGCCCTCTTTGTTTGGTATTGTCTTTTACCTGAATTCCCCTTTCAGTATACTTCATAAAAAAAGTGTCTAACTGTACAATCAGTGTACATGCGCTGTTTTGCTCTAAACCATTGCTTTCCCCTGCAGTGACTCCGTAGGCGGTTTCTGTAAGTAACTTAGTTCTTCTTGAACCTGTCTTATCACATTAGGCTTAAACATGCTGCATTGGTGCAGTTAAACAAACTTCCCTTTTATTTATACTTCCCTGTTTTGTTTGACAAACCATGCAGTATTTTTTTGTGTATTATTCAGTCTCTTACAATATTGCCCAGTATACTTTTATTTGTGGCTATATGGAGTGAACACTTAAACCCAAGCAGGCAATTTTAGCTTTAGAAAAATGTCTCCACAAATGGTTTTGTAATGACAGAGTTTGTGTTTTTTATATGAATGTGTGTGTCGGTGTGATTTGCAGGTTTCTAAGTTGAAAGAGAGAGACTGTAGATCTTCTAGGACAGAACAAACATGATTAGTGAGGAAGCTGTTAGTGTTTTTATTTTCTCAGAAACAATTTGAATACCTCTCACGGTCCTTTCATAAACCGTGGGTGGTCATAAAGGTGCAGAAGTAATGGGTTTCTGAGAGCAGTTTGATTTCAAAACACAACTTTTCATGATAGCTTTTATTGTAAATCTGATTTGTTGTATCCGTCTTAAATCTGCTTTATAAATCAAAGGAATATTATGCAGGGTGGTGGCAGTTTTCATTTTCTTCAGGATGATTTTAGATCTTCTGTCATTTAGGCACAGCTGCTTACAGGCAAAACAGGGTATGTGGTAGATGAAGAAAAAATCATCCCATGGGAAAACAAGAACAGTGAGACTTTAGCAATTAAAGTAACAACAGCTTGATAACAATGCAGATTTTCTTCCCAAGAGACCATTCAAACTACTTATTTTTGCCAACCAGTGGACCAATACCCAAGATAAGCCTACAATCATAAAAGACCAAGAAAGAAACCAAAGAAGACTACAGAAAAGAAAAAAAATATTCCCAATTGGTAAACTGGAACCAGGGATTATTTTACATTAAAGTGATAGTTCAGGTTTTTGGACATGACGTTGTGTGAAAAGCTGACCATCTGTAGCTCTGATGTGATGGTGTCACTACTGTCAATGAGCCTCCTGCTTGGGTTACATCTGTAACAGGAAACTGATGGAATTGGGAGCCGGCGATGTTTTTATTCCCACAGCTGGGGAAATCACAAGTTTGCACCATTTTGGTATTCCTCTGTTTACCTACAGTAGCTGACGAGGGTGTGTCGTGAGCCTGAGCTGGTGTTTATGCTGTAGTAGTAGGTATATATAGGGCTAGTACAGCTTTTTCCTCACTACTAATAGCCTACTGGTTCTCTGTTGGAAACAGCCGATGAAGTTTTCGTTAGCCGTTGCTATCCTGCGCACCTGCACGGCGTGGTGATAAGCTGTCTAATTGATTTCTGTTGGCGTGCTGTCTTGCGGGTCTGCACGGCGCAGTGATACTGGCCAGAAAATAGTCCCAGTTGATAGCAAGGTCTGACATAATGCGGGGGTGTTTTAAAATTATTGAAATAGTCTAACAAAACACATGCATACTTTTTTGTAGCTTAAAACCTTTTGGTTACGTGTCCCCCGTATAGCTTCAGAACTACTTTTTCTCTGGTAAGCTACGGGCCATTTCTCAGAGCAGGAGGCTCGTTGACAGTAGTGACACCGTCACATCAGAGCTACAGATGGTCAGCGTTTCACACAACTTCATGTCCAAAAACCTTAACTATCACTTTAATAATCAATTATCAGAATTGTTAATTTGCATGTACTGTGGGTATGTGATCCTTTGTGTAACAGATATAGTTAGAAGTTGTGCTGTAAGCTGTAAGCAATAGAAATATATTATAGATATATTTGCAAATACTGTTATAGATAATGCATTGTGTATGTAATATCTACAAATTTAATGACATCAGATGAGTTGTATATGTGGTAGTAGTATTAGTAGCAGGGTTAACAACAGCAGCAGTGGTAGAACCATGAAAAGTCTAGCCCACACACTAAGAATATTTATCAACACTAAATGACTTGATTAATTCTTAAGCCTGAGATGAATCACCATGTTCCTCATTGTGAAATATTATTTTCTGCTTTTCAGAAGAGGCGCCAACTGTCCACGTCTCCTAACAAAGTGAAACAAATGGTTGAGATGTTGAAGAAGATCCTTATTGTGGAGGGTAAGGTAGAAGTCTTTGAGTGAAGAGAGAAATTTTCTCTTTGACAGACTGGAGGATGGTAATTTTTAAGAAGGCACAGTTTGACAGATATAATTGTCTCAATATCTTCATTTTTCTGTGACAGCCCTAAAGCTGAGAGCTGAAGCTGCAGAACATTCACCTTATCAGACACCTACAGCGTCCCAGCAGGCTTTGGTAGCTGAGCTTCCAAAGTCTCCAAATGACTACAGCTCAAATGCTTCAGATAAATCAGAGTAAGAGTCAAAGTAAAAGTGGGAGAAGAACTCAAAGGAATGAGAGGCTGACAATTTCAGGGGAGGTATGTTGAAACAACAGAAAATGTGTTTGAAAATTTGTGAAGTGACGGGTAAGCAAGAAAAAAGCACCACAGGTGTACATTATGTGTATAAGTCTGAATTATGTCATATGATTGGATTGGATTGCATACAAATTCTGAATTAAGGCTATTTGATCAGTGGTTTAGCTAAGGTAAACATGAAGGCAAGCTAATATTCTGAAGTGATGGACATAGTGGGGACAATGAGTTGTATGTCTATGGCTCAAAATGATATCTCCTAATTTCCCTTTTTATTTACTTATACACTTCCTGTGCAAGGACTTCAAATTGCCAGGGTTGCGCCTGATAGGATAAGTACTGACCCTAATTTGATGAGACACTCAATGAACACTTATCACTTACAAGTCTTTACACCTTTGTACTTTTCTACACCATTGTCTCTCAATATATCCTACTGCAGTATACTGTCCTGAATTTAAAATGTGATTACATTTTTTTTTTTACTTTGTTTAATTGTATGGCAATATTTTAAAATATGTATATAATACATAAAACACTTACTTTAGATTCACTCCATTGTCAGTTTAGTTCATTTTATGATACAGGAATAACAAGGTTCAGACTAATATAATGCTTTATTCTATTCAAGTCAAATATAGAATATTTTTTTACAAATCACAATGTGTACATAATGGGTATAGGAACATATTTGAATGGGGCCCAGGATCTAATAGATTAAGCAAGAAATCTGTTTGCTGTTGTGATGGGGACTGTGTGTCCTTTCAAAACAAAATAGAGAGTAGTCATTTTCTGTGGTGCATTACAGGTCAGGATCAGTTGTTTCAACATCAACAGTTAATCAGATACTGAGCAGTTATTTGAGTGATTTTTGGCAGTAAATTAAGTTGCTCATATTGGAGATATTACTAAATACACATTTTGGACATCGTTTCCGTATATTTGAGACAAGTGGGATCTTAACTGACTTTCTGCAAATAGATTTGTGCCCAAATGACTCAACACTAACTTCAAGGTCCCTACTGGCCTGAAGATAAAAACATCTTTCCATTTTATTTAGGGACGTATTCAATATTGTGTTATACATTTCTTTCATGTTTGGGGTAAAGACCATTGCACATTTCACGTATTCAGTTTACCTAAAGCAAGTTGTATGACTCACCTATTCCTCTGTTGTCTTGTGTCTGCAACAACGCTTCTACGTGGTACCTTACTGGATGGATTTTCAAAAGTTCTACCCACAGGTTGATGTCTAAAGACACCTCAACCAATATCAGAGAACTAGCGGTGACAAAGGCCCCCTGCTGTGTCGCCTCTTGTCACCATGTCTTGGCCAAAGGTTGTACATGAATACACCAAACCAACCAACAAACATGCATGTTCTGTGCCTACATGAGAGGACATACCTCTCCATACCAGCAGACAACAGTAGTCTGTAATAGCCATTCAAAAAGGGAAACCGGAAGACTGTCTTGAAGCTAGTTTGCCAGTTAGCATATCAACAACACAGTCCAGTGTTGAAAGAACAGAGCACATTTGCAGTGCGCCAGTGAACAATAACCAAAACCATAAAGAAGCATTTCTACTCAAGAGCAAAATGGCCAAAGAAAAACAAACTAACCTTATATAACAAGTTAGTCTCAACTCGCTCCCTATTGGTTTAAGCTCTTTGTTTACATTCCTCACTTCCGTTTCTCTTCTCATGCAAATCAGAGTGATGTCATTCACCGATAGACTCTGCTGTGCTGAAGCTGATTCACCATGCTGAATCTGCGGAAAAAGGCCAACTAGCTCCAACGAGGGCCAACAGTATGGGACACACTGCACTGATGGAAGCAGTGGACGCTCACCAATGGCCCAACTTCGAGCGACGGCCTACCATCAGCTTGACGTGTCAGGGCCTTAAAGCAAAAGATGGCTTCATGTTAAACTTAGCTACAGGACTGATTTTCTTGTTATTTGGGTAACTGCCAAGGTGACCAGTGCGGCCAGCAATATTGGACGTTCATACACAGGAGCAGAATCCAAAGTGCTTGCCAGCATACCTGAGAATGTGATTGTGGAAAAACTCCAGTTCTGCAGTTGACCTGTAATGTTGAAATGCAGGCAGTCAAACATTTTATACCATTTCTTTTCATGTTACGACACCGTCCATATGGTCCAATCCTTTCTGTCAGGAAGCCCAAAAGGCAAACTTATCTACCACCTGGATGAACGAGACAAAACTTTACTTGGCATGCAGGTTTCTACAATAACTGTGACGAATGAGAACAACCTATCAGGCTTAACTCTATTCCTCTGAAAGTACACAGACGGAAACAGAAGTGTGATCATCATCGGAGTGAGCTGTTAGCATTATGCCAATGATGTGTTTTCCTTTGACACTGGAATGGTTCGGTGTGGACATAAATACACACCACTGCTTTTAAATGGGTTAATTAAGACTGTATCATTGGCAGCAGATGATAGCATGAAAGCAGCCATCAGTCTAATTAAAGTGCTTAAAGCCTTGCATTTGCCAGCCTAATCACACTACCATTATTGGTTTTTGCAGCATTTCTGCTGAGCACTCCAGTGTTGCTGTTTAAATCTGCATCCTCCTGTTCTTATTACTGTTTTGGGAATGTATTATTTTAGCTCTGCTATACATATCTGTCAGTTTTATAACCCCATTCAGCATGAGAAACTGAAAATAATTGCAGACCATAAAATGGTCATAAACCACATCCTTGCTGATAGATTGTGCTGATTCTGAATGTGTTCTTCAAAATCCTCCTTTTCACAGAAATTCACATCTTTCTTGACTAATTTTACATCACACAATGGTTCCTTTCAGGAACCAAACATTTTACTACCAGGTTTGATGTATGTCTGTGGTTGAGCTTTTGAAGTTTTTATCACATGGTGTACAATATTGTTAGCATTTGTGAAGAGTCTTTGGCAATTAACCCCCATTGTGACATAGTATTTTGGGGGGGTGGTGATACCATGGTAGGAATAGACCGGATCACTGTGGCATTGCACAACAACAACAATCACTTTAGGTTAGACAAGTGGCAACTGACTGAAATCATGGAGATATGTGAAATCAGCAAACTTTTTTATTTCTAGTGTCATTTTCACTGTTGTGCTTTTTCATGTAAGACGTGATGCAGGGAGTTTCCACCTGTAAGTATTTGTAAACAAACACTGTGTGCTCAGTCCCCCCAAGATCTGGTTGATGGGATGTGGAGCACGACTTCTAATGAGCTCAGTGGAAGGAACCCTCAGCACTGGATGTGATGAAGACAGAAGGTGATTGGGGTGGAGGAGGATTGCATCAGTTTGTACTGATATGACAACTGACAGTAGCTGAGAGGATAACAGTTTTAAAGTTTGACAGCAACGATATGATTGGCTTAGGGCGACCGAGGCAAGATCTGGTTGGATTAATTTAGATTGAAAGCCCATAGTCGGATGATAGAGTAGAAGCCGGAGCAAGAGGCAGAGATTTATAAATAAACGAAAGCATAAGGGAGTTAGGATGAATCTCTTTATAAAGCGAATCTTGAATGAGACTCTTTCAGGCATGAGGAGTGAGACTGGTTAAGGTTAGGGTAAGAATATCAGGGGAAGCCAGTAGGGTGTCTCATAACTTCCACAAAAGAGGAAAGTCCCATGATGTCATTCTGCACAATAATCTACCATGTGCTCCTGTCTGGGAGAGTGTGTAGCATATTTTTTGGTGTGAAACTGCCTTTCAAATTAATACATTAATACATTTTTTGACTATTGGGTTTTCAGAATTTGGAGCTGTTGGGACTATGGCACAGCACCAACCTTCACCTTCGTCATAAAAAGCATAAAAAATACGACAAACATTGAACTGGCAGCCCATTGTAACAGCCTGATTTGTGGTATTACTGCAACGCCAAGGAGTCCCACAAGGTGGTATCTTCTTTTTGTTTTTGGTTGTGATATACTAGAGTTGAAAGTTGAATACACTGTATAGCCCTTCTACTCTAACCGACATCCATGAGAGGACTCTCGACGCTAAGAGTTAGGTGTAGGAAATGTTGTCTATGTTCTACTGCTCATGTATGATAAGAGAATATAGTGCCGCGGAGACCTGGAATGTATGGTCGAATAAAGTAACAATGTTGAAGCCTCAATTTCATCGTCTGCTGACTGTCTGAGCTATCCTTTAGTTCCTGCTAACTAGCCCAGGCTGCTAGCTCTCTTCACATTCACCTCCCATGTTACACCATTCACTAGCTAAGTACTGCTTGTATCAGATACTCTATTGACCTGGTGCATTTCAGCAACAAGAAAGTGCTCCAACTCCGTTATTTTGTCCTTGAACTTCCTCTATCATGAGTTGGTTGAGCACTATATCTTCTTCCAAACCACAGAAAATTGGCTTTGATTGTGTATCAAATTAATTATTCCAACTATTAATAAAATATACATTTTATTACATAGCTGGGTAAAGGAAGGTGCTTCAAGTCATATTGGCATATCAGATTTTTTTTTTGTGATACAAATAATATATTGTTAATTTATATTAAAGCTATAGTTGGTAATGTTGGAGTGCTAGCAAGATTTGAAAGTGGCACCTCCTCTAAGCTCCACCACCCTCCTCCCCCTCCTGTCAGTGCTCCGTCCAAAGCCACGCCCCCACAAACTTGAACGCGCATTCTGCAGTACACCGACAGAGAAGCTAATGTTAGCATTGGGCTAATACGAGCTACAAAAGTAGCTAAGTTGGCTAACGTTACATATTCCATGAAAATAACAAATCCCCCAAAGCAAACAAATAATTACCTGTCCAACAGAAAGACAGCAACCTCTGCATCACTTTTCAGGCCCTTCAGCTCCCTCAGTTGTCTCCACTGTTCAAAAGCTGCAATGTTGGTTGACTCTGGTTTGTCCTCTCGCTTTATCCAAAGCCTTTTTCGTCGCAGCCTTTTCTGCCTCCAACTTTCTTTTCTTAGTCTATTTAGCGGGGCGAGCCATTACAAGTAACACTGGAAGTGGTACTTATGGCTGCATTTTCTCTGCCATTGTTCAGCTAACTCTTGCTAACTCGGTATTTCTACTGAGGAGTGTGCTGAATATTTCCGGCAACGGTGACAGGTGATTGCATGCAGGGAGGAGGGAGGGACGGAGGGGGGGCGTGGGCAGGACCAGAGCGATATATAAGGATGAGAAATGAAGGCATCTGATTGGTTCTTTCCACTCGCACCGCGAGGCAGGGATTGGTCAGAGTTTTTACAGGCCTGCAGCTGCCACAGAGGTCGGATTTTTTTCGTTCCTTTTTCTGAACATATTATGTATTGACTACTCTCAGGATGGAAGGACCATTTCACCCTGTATAACAAAAAGTGTTTCTGAACAGGATTACCAACTATAACTTTAATGCCTTAGCAATCTGCATCATCATATTAGTAAGATAGCATCAGAACTCACAGAAAAGTTCATTATAGAAAAAGCTAACTTAAACACTCAAAAAAAGCTAACTGTTCAAGAAGCTTTCAAGATAGACTGACATCTGTTTTGTATAAAAATTACTTGAAAATAAAATTGTATAAAAAATATGTGAAATGGTCAAAGTTGGGCAAGGGATATACATTTTCTAAGCAATTTATTTTTTATTATAAGGGCAGGTACAATGCTGTCTAACATGTAAACTAACTTCTAGTTCAGTCCATACCTGTGTTAGATGACCTTCAAAATCTTTCTCATCACTTACAGGTTTGTGTTTGTACACATAGTTAGTCTTGAATGTCATACCAGAGAAAGTGATAATTAGGGCTAGACACTGTAGATCATTAAGAAAGTACGAGGAACCTCCAGGAAAATAGCTGTTAAATCAGATGGTTTCTGCTCTTGTGTGTTCAAAAGGTGTTCGTTGTCTCAATGTCCATAGCAACAGGAGCTATACAGGTGAATAACAGCCACCCACTCAACCAGTTATTATTGGTGTTAAAGAAAAGGGATATATTACACTCATACAGTAAATATAAGACTCTTTTACTGACATATAACAGCTTTTGTAATGTATGTTTTTCATATACTAAATGATTGGGAGTATTTAAACAGTTTGAAATACTGTTGTGGCAGATCCTTGATTCCCAGTCATATGAGGATGCAATCACACAATAAGGCCACAAGGTGAATTCATTTTTCTGGCGGTTTGAATATGTCGAGAGAATGACACAGTACATACTGGATCTTCTTTGAATAGAGACACACACTTCTATAGGTTAGTGTATGGCAAATACCTTAACAATGGAATGTCTTTGTCTACACAGAAAAAAAAATGTCATTGGAGGTCTGTGGTGAGCTTTCCTGAGCAGAGGCATCTTCCTGAATAATTTCTACCTCTGTTCTCACACATTCATCCAGGCCATGCTGGACTCTTAGATATTAAAGCAAACCATACTTGGGACAAAAAATTATAAAAGATGAAAATATAAGAAAACCTAAAAAATTATAACTTGAAATAAGATGAGCAGAGATTAAAATAACAAACAAAAAAACACTCATTACATCACTTTCTTCAGATCACCTTTGAACGTTCGTACATTTCTTTACCAAAGAGCTCATTTTAGCTCATTGGGAAACAGTTGTTTCAGCTGCCCTTCCTTGCACTAACAGCCGGCATGGCTGGCACTGGGCCTGCACGATGTGGAAAAAAAAAAGAAAAGAAAAAAAAAAACCTCAATCTTTATAGTTTTGATTTTTAAATAGTCATTTAAATGTGCAGGACAGCTGGAAAACAGATTACAATACAATGCAGGGTTTATCAAAGCAACAAGCAACAAGGCCAGGGTTTGCAGTGATTTAAGAACAGTTAAGGGATGTTGTTAAGCATTAGTTTAGGTTAGCAGGTTGGCCAACTTGCACAATAGTTGCCTAGGACAGAGAAAAAAAAAAGATCTCATCATGTTGCAGTGACATTTTTACCACATATTTATCTACCATTTGCAACTATGCTCACTTTGCCTTAGCTGTTGTCACTTGCCTGTGATGTTTTTGTCAAGATATTGTTTTATTCTGTCTGTGTGACACACTGAGTATTATTGTGTATTTATTTTTTCCATGCATATTATCTAGCACATTCATTTATATACATTTTTGTTTGAGTATGAAAGTCATGAGGGTGCTAGTGTGCAGAGTTGGGTATAACACGTTACAAAGTAACGAGTTAGAGTACTTTGATTACTTTTTGCAGTAACGAGTAACCCAACGTGTTAGTTTGCTTTTTGAGTAATCAAATACTTGAGTACATTTTCTACAAGCCATCAGTTACTTCCGTTACTTTTAGAACACTGGTCCTTCAGCTCCAAAATTAGCAACGACTGTCTTTTGGTTCTAATAATGGAGATAATGTTAAACCTATCAGTCTGAAAGAAGTCATGAAGCTTGTGGCTCGCTACGTGGTCGGAGAAATGCTGCCGTTGTCTACAGTGGAGTCTAAAAAAAGGTGAGGACTCGCTGACAGACAGGTCAGACTCAGGACTTGTATTATGCCTGGTACACGCTACACGACTTTCTGCCTCTTCCGACAGTCACTATGTCACATTACACGGTTATGGAGTCATAAAATCGTGCCGTGACTTGGCCGACAGACATGACACACTACACGATGGTACTCATCAATTATCCCAGGTCGTCTTTCACGACATGTGTGATGTCATCGGGTTATTCTTGTCCTATTTTTATTACTTTTACTATTATTTGTGTCACTGTGTGTCTGTTCATGTGCTAGCCGACATGTTGTTGTAGTCACCTAAAAAGCGTCAAGAGATGGCAGGAGCTTGAAGCACTGTACACAAACATTCAAGCTACTGTATCCTCCACAACCAAGTTCCTAGAAATGTTTCACAATAAAAGCCTATTTAGAAAATGGAGGGATTCTCTCAGCTGAGGTTATAAGGGGCTTTTAATTTTAAAGAAATTCAGGAAGTGTTGAGTTTGAAATGACGGAGCAATGTGTTAACTTTATAAAGACAACGGGAGCGGATAAAAAGTAAAAATATAAATACAGAGGGATCATTGCCCAATAGGAAATGTAGAATACTCAAAAGTACTTTAAAAGTGCTTGAGTTACTTTTCTCAGGGAGTAACATTGGAAGTACTTTAAAAGTACTTGAGTTACTTTACTCAGTGAGTAATGCAGTAAAGTAACTGGTTACTTTAACAGAAAGTAACACAGAAAGTACTTTGATTACTTTTAAAGTAACCCTTACCCAACTCTGCTTGTATTGAATTTAGACTGGACAACAGCTTAACACCAAAATGAACAAAATAATAAACAGCACATGGTCTCCTGGACGCTTCAGAAGGACATTATCCTCATAGACTTAATGCAAGGTTGGTAACACTTAAGTTGTTCATTTTGTCACACAGCTGAGCCATGTCAACAAACAACTGTGACCGAGGCAAAGTTAGCTGCTGACTAATGTTATGGCTAGCTTAGTTAACATTAACATGACAGTTGTGCAGCTCCTCATCCAACATCTCACTGTGACTGTTTCTGCTTTTACTCCTTCTCCCTGGGGTATTGTTTATTTTTACTGAAGAAAAGCTGCTAACAAAGTTCCACTAATTCAGTGATAAATACATTTTATTTCCTATATATTTTTCACAATAAAGGTCCTCTGTAATTCTGTTATGTATATATAAACAATTTCCTCCCGGGGATTAATAATGTATTCTGAATCTGAATCTCAATGTATAAACTTTTATTGTGAAGCAGCAAAAAAAGGAAATGTTTTGTAGCAGCAACTTCACAAACCTTCTAATACGGCTGATAGCAAGCATAAACACATAAAGCAAATATCTAAAGTAAAAACACGACGCAGGAGAGAAACTAAACTCCAAACCACAGAGATTCCATTAGAAGCTAAAACAATACTGAGAGCTGAACACATAGAGACTTTTAAAAAAGACATTTCTGTCTGGTCTCCTGCAGACAGAGGTGAGTGGAGTTTTGCAATACATGGCATGTTTTAGGGGAAGACGTGGCGTCGTAGGGGGTTGGCTGCAGTCAGATGTTACCACCTCCCACTTGAGGGCAGGCGGCCTAGCTTTTGGACCTACTTTGGAGAAGGTCCATCTCTGGTGCAGCTTGGCGTGGCAAAAGGCCCATTAGTTTCAAAGGCCTTTATTGTTTCAAGTTTTGTAGAGCGCTCAGCACCAAATGGACTTAAAATCAAATGAACTAGACTTTAAGGTCAAATGTACTCTGATCCAGGCCTGAGTCCCTGATGTGAAAACCTCATTAATGCCACTAGGAGAATTTTTTATTTTACTGTGCACATAATACTTTTTTGTAGTAATCCATCACATCTCCAGATTCTTTCACAGTACATCAAATAAAAAGTAAGTAATATTCACTGTCAAAGGGAAAAAAAACCCTGCTCACCTTTACCTGTGGAGATTTTCTCCTTCAGCATATTGCAGAGGAGTTCTGTTAAAACACTGCCTCTGGGAGTGGGTGAGATGTAACTCAGATATGTGAAAGTGAAAGAGAAGTGGAAAGGAATGAATTTGTTGAAATTTGACATTAATATCACTTTCATTTGCAGACATCTGAGCAGTGTTTAAACAGGGTGTGAGCAGAATCGCAAGTAACATCTTGAACATTTAGTTTTCAGTCTGACAGGCCTTGAGCCGAAAAAATAACTTTCATCCTGCAAATGTCGGAGGTTGACAGCATCTTCCTCAGCGTTTGACAGGAGGTTAGTGTTATATGAAGCACAAACGCCCCAAATCCTCACCAAAATATTTGTGATCTCTCTTCCAGCTCTCCTGGTGGGTAAAAAGGCTTCTGGCATTCCACATTCTCTGTGAGATATTTTGAATAATAGCAACACCCTCCACCATCCTGTGGCCATCTGTTCACAGAGCCAGAGAAACAGGTTTCTCTCTGTCCAGGGGGTAAATGCCATTCAATATCAGTTATGATCAAAGAGTGGCAGACTGATTCAGGGCCTCCTGGGTGACCATGTGCTGGTAATTACATGGAAACTCTGGCCTAGGGGCTTTGGGTTGAGACAACAACCATAGGATGGAGGGGCTATGAGAATCAGAGAACAAAAACAGGCACATAATATCCTCTAGAATGAAATATGTTCTTCCAAATTTCATGTTATCATTAAAAACTCAGGACAGGTCCATACAGAGTTACTCATACATGCTACTATTAAGAAAATGTGATGTCTCTTTGAGAAACAATCCAAATGTTTGTCACAGCTTCTATTGTTGCTCTAAAAATATGCAAGTAGTGTAGGTTAACATTGTGTCTGTTTCACCCTTTTGCACACAATCCAGTGTGGTAAATTCCTGAACCGCTAATTCACGCTATTGGCTTGGTGAGAATGCAAACAGCCACATGTCTCCTCTGACACATGTGGAGTCACCAGTTGCTTCTTTCGACTTGACCGCAAGGAGCTCCAACACGAAAGGAAAACATATGCAGAGATGTATTTCCCTCAGCTTTTACAACCCTCGGCACAAGTATTGCAACCAGCTGAGTTGTCAATGAGTCCCCTGCTAGCTTCTGGTGAACACTGGTGAACACTGCCAGTTGCATTCAAAAGAGTGCCTGAAGCCAAAGGGACCCCTCTCTGGGATAATAATGTAAAACTGTGACATAAGCAGGCTTTAAAGTGGGCCATTTTAGATTCATAATAGATAATAATATGTAAATAATTGTATTTCCATAAAAAAATATTCTTGCTTTTTTTACTGTTGCCATTAAAACCCAATGGTTTTTTTATGAATCAAGTAGACTGACAAAATATAATAGAACCCTTAGTTTACACTGTTCCCCAGCAAAGTGTCATCTTATAACACATATGACTACACTACGTTGAAAAAGCACTGCAATGAATATTCTTTTTCTATCATCATATCATTGTTGCAACCTTTTGGACCTATTCAGCAATATTTTGACAACAGTATTATGCTACACATGCTGTTTAGACACCAATTCAGAATGGAGGAACAAGTGTTGAATAATATTGGATATTCTTTATGGCTTTGAAAGTTGCGCTTATATGACATTACTAGACAAAAGTTTCTGACTGAGGAAACAGTGAGTAGATAATAAGGCATTTTTCATCTGCTTGGATCTTTCCAGGCTGTTCTCTTGCACTGTTGATATGTATACCTAGGAACTAATACACCACAATTCGTACGTAAGCCATGTAATCATGAACCTGTCATTCCTGTATAACCCACATAATTGGGAAGGCTGTGATTGCCTGACCAAAACACTAATGAGAGTAAAGAAGTCCATTCTCACTGAGGGCGAATATCCGCGCGGATTATTCTCGCGGAAAAATATACAAGTTGATTTCATGGGTTCTTATGGAAGTTTGCACACTGGGGCGGAACTTTGGTGCTGTGACTTAACTACACAGCTGGGCCAATGAAATTGTTTGTTTATAGTCGCGCAGACCGGGAGAGTCTGAAATCCAGTCAGGCAGGACAGTATGGGAGAAAGGTTGATAAACCTCGTTTCACAACACCCCGTTCTTTTATCAAAATTTTATGAACAGTGAATTAAAGGACAACGTCTGGCAGTCCATTGTCCAGCTTGGTGGCTGCGGTGAGAGTGGTAAGTGCTAAAGAAAGTTGATGTTGATGCTTGTTAAACATTAGCTTGCTAGCTCGCTGCTGCTGATACTCTCGTCCATGTTCACCCACACCCATTCACACTGCGCAGACGTGGAACACAACAACGCGAAATTTTGCACCGCGTCTGTACCGTGCCTGAATGTATGGTTTGAGCGCGGAAAAGCGCTGCATGAATATTCCACAAATCCATCCCACATTTCCACATCATGGCAGTGAGAATGGACCTTAAGTCATCAAAATCCAACTCTTTGGTAGTGACTTGCGGTGTCAGGCAACCTCTAGCATCGGCATGATATGTGGCTGGTTGCCATTATAGTTTAATGGCGCCCCGCAGCATCGGGGGGAAATGCAGCGGGACAAGGACGAAAGTTAATGCAGCGCAAGTCCGACTTGGGTGGGCAGGAGGGGTGGCAGATGAGAGAGAGGTGTTCACATCCCATAAAATTCTAAGGCCAAACCCTGTTCTTTTTTTCCTAAACCTAACCACATCCTTTTGTTGCCTAAACCTGACCATGAATGTTTGTTGTTGAAGGGAAAAAAAAGTCAATTTGTGGTGTTGTACTGGCGTAGTGCATTTGTTTTGAAAGGGACTGTATGTAAATGTTAAATTTCCTGTGAAAACAGAAATGTATGTTCAAAGAAGACAATGCATGTAACAGAACTTGACACGGTGTCCCATAACATTAAAGGCGCTGTATGTAAGAATGTGGCCAAAACGGTTACTGCACTCAAATTCAAAATACTGCCGCGAGTCGAGTCCACCCCCCCCTCCCGTACAGATTCGAGGTTGCTAGACAGCGACACGCTGGAGACTGATTTTTTTTCCCATGGGTGGCTGCCGTGGCAGGGCCGCATCGCAGCGTCCTTGATCTTCGGTTTTCCAGTGGACCGTTCGAGCAAGTCCGGCTTCTCTGCTGCTAACGCTGCTGCCGGGATACAGCTGAGGAGGAGCTGGCTGCTAATGCTATGTACCGGGACACTGCTAACGCTGCTGCCGGGATACAGCTGAGGAGGAGCCGGCTGCTAATGCTATATACCGGGACACTGCTGAGGAGGAGCTGGCTGCTAATGCTATGTACCGGGACACTGCTAACGCTGCTGCCGGGATACAACTGAGGAGGAGCCGGCTGCTAATGCTGTGTACCGGGACACTGCTAACGCTGCTGCCGGGATACAGCTGAGGAGGAGCCGGCTGCTAATGCTGTGTATCGGGACACTGTTAACGCTGCTGCCGGGGTACAGCTGAGGAGGAGCCGGCTGCTAATGCTGTGTACCGAGACACTGCTAACGCTGCTGCCGGGATACAGCTGAGGAGGAGCCGGCTGCTAATGCTATGTACCGGGACACTGCTAATGCTGCTTGCCGTGCTGCTGTAGCTCAGTCGTAACTATAACTGATGCTCAGACTCTACTGACTGCGTGACTGGTAGACGGCGGTGGGTGGCGCAACGGGCCAAAACACAAATTCAAAACATAAACATGATTTGCGGACTGTAAAATATTTTTTTAAATGCGAATATTCTGGCTGTACTATTGTTGTTGGTGAGATCAGTATGTTATATGAACATTATTCCTTAGTCTCTGTGACATATTAGAATGATTTTACGACTATTTGCTTTAGATTTCTTACATATAGCTCCTTTAACAACCAACACACCCAGGGTACCTTGGAAATCGTACGTGGACGTGGAAAGTCCATGACCAAACGTCGATATGTGACATCTTTGTTTGATTTGTTTTTCAGAGCATATGAGTGTCAGCTGCCGGCCAAACAACCAACTCATTTAAGCAGCTACTTTATTAAAATATTTTTTGATTCTAATCAAATAGTTTTGATTAACAAGTTGCAATTTGCTATATGTACATTTTTTCAATATGAATGTATATTGTCTCCAGTGTTTCACATTAGCAACATTACATATTAGCAACATTACACAACACAACATTAGCGTAATAAGTGATGACTAAACACACTAGGATTTGCATTGATTGCACAGACAGGGGGCATTCTCATTAGACAGGCTACTCCTGAAAACATTGAAAAACCCCAGTGGTGCCAACTTGATGACTGCACAGTAAGCATTAAAAACTTTACTGAAAGCCCTGCATTTTCCATAGACACCATACAGATGGGCTTAAGGAATTATCTTTATCTACCCTTAGAGATATTTTTGACATAGGTTCATTTTGTAATAATTTATTTTCAACCCAATACATAGGTTAGAAAAAATGAAGGATTAAAAACATGTTTGTGTTCTAACCTTGTTTATTTTCTAATGGGAGGACATTTAGGTCTGTAGTAAAACAATACAGTAACCATCATTATACAACAGTTAGTTCCGACCAAGTAATTTGATTGGACGAGAAGCATTCTGTGAGCGCTGATACAGAATATAACATCACTGGGACATGTAACAGTAAAATCACTCTGCTCACAGGTGTTATAAATATAAATACAACCGTTAATTAACCAACTGTCACGCTCGCTACATTGACGCAAACTGACACTATAGCGTTACACCAAGAAGATGGATATTTTCCCCAAAATTACTTTTGAATTAAACTATGAGTGGTTGTCAGGAGAGGACGATGAAAAGGAAAGCCAGGACTCTTCTGTGCAGATCTCCAGGTGTGCTTGTGTAACATCAGCCAACCTCGACAAACTGGAGAGGAGCAAAAATGAAGTGAACACGGTCAGGCAAACAGGATGGGCTTTAAATTGTTTTCAGACTTGGCTAAGTCTGAAAAAAACAGATATTGATCTGAAGTCCATTGAGAAGACCGAGCTGAATACAGTCTTGAGGGAGTTTTATGGATCCATCCGGACCACTAAAGGGGAGCTCTACAGCATCAGCAGCTATCTTGGACTCCGGGCTGGTCTAAACCGTTATATCAATCAACGAGCCTCCAGTTAGCCGTTTGTGCAATTTAATGCTGGACGCTGAATTCACAACAGCTAACAATGTCTTCAGAGGTGCGGTAAAAGAGATCAGGAGGGCAGAGAGAGACAAAACAGCACACTACCCCGTAATTTCACCTGATGACCAGCGCATCATAAAATATTCCGCAGCACTGAATCCGGACAACCCCGAAGGTTTACTGAATAAGGTCTGCTATGATATTCAGCTGCATTTTGGACGCAGGGGCAAAGAGGGGAATCGGGATCTCAAACCTGACTCATTCATCCTAAAACATGACGAAAACAGAGCTAAGTATTTCACAATGACATTTAATGAAGAAACAAAAAATCATAAAGATCCACTGGAGAGAGACAGGGAAAATCGGAGGGGCGCAATGTTTGAAGAATGGGGGAATCCCCTCTTCCCGGGAGCATCTCTCCAAAAATACTTAGGGAAAATTCCACCGGGTGCAAAAGCAGGATATGTTGCCCAGGATATGTAAAGAGGCAGGGACGCACACGTCTTACACCAACCACAGCCTGAGATCCACGGCCATACAGAAGCTGTCTGATGCTGGACTCGAGGCGAGAGAGATCATGGCAGTTAGTGGGCACAGGTGAGGTACTTAAGCCTACAGACACACGCATACACACAGTATGATGATTTAGCCTATAATACGTCACAAACAAAATTATAGCCTAAATCATGTCCGTTTTGCGGGTCTGAAAGCTTGCTAAAAAGTTACTGGAGACCATCCATTGAGAGCAGGAAACAATGGGGCAGCGTACTCTCAGATCAACTTGACAACTCGCCGGATTCACACATGCCAACAAAGCAACTCTCAACAGACACCTTTTTCTTTGGATGCACAATAAATGGATACGTACAGATATTGAAGATGTTCATGAGACTAAGTAGAGGGTCGTGGACTTGTAACATGTAAAGGAAGCTAGTTATTATAAGCTATTAGCTCTGTTTGAAAGTACTGAATTGAATTGAAAGTGTTGTATTGTTTGTTGTTGTTTGTGTACTTGAAACAGTCAAGTCCCGATCTATTAGTTTGTGCTGGTGGAACCACATAAATAAACAAAGAAATTGTAATCTGTTGTCATTTATTGCGGCCAACTATAGCTAAGTGACGTTTGTAGAGCTGTTGTAGGCTATAAAAGCAAAGCAAAGTTGTGATATCGTTTGAACTGAATTATCAATGATCATCTGATGAGGTAGTGATGAGGATGAGGGAGAGTGGAAGCTGAATCCGGCCGTGCCAACATCCAGGTTTGCCAACGTTTCATCAGCCGAACTGGACGAAGTTACACAGTTGCAGATCAATGTAAATACAAAATAGCTTGTGAGTTCCTGGCGTGTGTTCTGCGTTGCCTGGCAACAGACCGGGGGAACTGTTTTTTTTTTTTTTTTCGCAGAGCTACATAACATACTTAAATAATTTATTTTGTCACCTTTTGTTAACATTTCCTTACTCAGCATTGCTGTTTAAGCCGTTGTTGAACTATTGTATAAAAGCAATATCACACGAGAGGTCGTGATGTTGTACTGTATATCGTCATGGCTGTAATTGTCTTCGGCACTTGGCCTGCTGCCTTGTGCTTATGACCAAATCACAGCCGTGACGATATACAGTACATCACTCCCTCTGGTGTGATATTGCTTAATTGTGGAGTGTCCTAACAAACCTTACAGTTGAGGTGTTAATAAATAAATAAATAAAAAATACTAAATATTTGATTCTTCTTCTTCTTTTTATATGGGTATTTTTTTTCATTATTTCAATTATCTTTTCTCATGGGTTGAAATATGTTTATTTATTATACCAGTAGGACTTACTTTGAAGGCATAGTCATATAACAAATGTTTTGTCTGTATTTGAATGGTTTGTTATTTTACCTTGAAAGAAAAGGGGGGGAAAAATGTTTTGAATAAAAACGTAAATAAAAATTAAAACAAAACAAAACAAAACAAAAAACAAGGTACATCACCCGTGATGCATGACTGACTACATTGGGATTGGGATCCCGTAGGTCCTGCCAGACCCAACACCCAACAAATCTTGTGGGAACAGGTAGTTTATGGTTTTACCTTTGCCATGTGAGGGAGTGGGCAGTCAATAAAACACACAAACAAAAAAAAAAAACATGCAGATCACGCTGATTAATTAATGTGAGGAATGCAGACATCAATAAGTGAAGTGGAAAAGAATGCAAAATACAAAAGAAAAGTAAGGCAAGTCGGACATTTGGAGGAATTTCTCAGGAATATTAAGTGAAGCAGCAGAGTGACTAATAATGAATGTTATTATGCACTAGAGCGCAACTTTGCTACTTATTACCAACAGGTATGCATATGTTTCTTAATACCACAGTACAATAATGTGTTTCCCCTGTGGTACTCGGCAGAAGACTCATTTTATTGCTATTGAATCTATTGTGCGGGCATGTATGGTCAGACTATTTGAAGGTGTGGGCAGGAGCTGATACAAACCCTTTAGGAATGGGTGGGAATAGATAATACACTATACACAGGTGGGCGATAATGGTCAGAAACCCAGCAAGAGCAGGATTAGGAGGACAGTCCTGTGCAGGGCTCTACCCTGCATCCTATAGCATAACGTCACAAAGTCTCCAACATCTTCCATTCATGTTTGTGTGTGTGTGTGTGTGTGTGTGTGTGTGTGTGAAAGGCAATTTCTTCATTTCATGAACCCCCCTTCTTTCATGCTCCTAACACCCAAACACATTTCAGGCACAGAAAGTTTCCTTGCTTTGAATCCTGTGTATGTCTGAGTCCTGAATCTGTGACTCCTTAAAGCCTTTCTCATCAAGACTATGTTTCTCTACTCCTGTAAAACACTGGGGTTAACAAAATTGGTGCCAGCCAGAAAAAAAACAAACAAACAAACAAAAAAACCATACAAACATCTGCTAACTGTATGAGGAGGTGAGAGTTAATTTAAATATTCTCTCTTGCACCTCTCCCACTCAGAGCTACATGCTCACGTTGCATGGTGTCAAACTGTTTTTGTCTCAACAGTATTTTATTGACTTATTTTTGAGCTGAGAGATGCACATAATCATCAATTAGACAGATACTGGCTTCATAAACCAGGTGAATAGATATCCTCCTCATTAAAAAGCCCTCTCACTCTGTGCATTGTGAGTACCAAAGTATATGAATGTATGAGAATGGGAGACCAACATCTGATGAGATGCATTAGCCAGAAAGACTCAAAGCATTCTTGGTTCCAGACTTGCATTACTTGAAGTCATAAAATAAGGTGACCATATTTTGATTTCCAAAAAAGAGGACACTCGGCATAGCCTACTTAAATGATACTCGCAGTTTACTCAAAGATGCCTTATAATTTTAATATATTTAAAATTTATATGTATGGATAGAAAATTCAGTTATATTACAAAATAATATCTCTAAAAGACAGAAATTCAGATAGGCCCCAACAGGGGACACATACACACACTAGAGTGTGGCTACCCGATCCAAGCCCGACGGGTCAGCCGGGTTTGGAAGTCTCGAACCTCCAGCCGCCCGCCTCTGCCTTGATTAAATACTGAAAATAAAATAAGAGAGGGAGACAGGTTTTTCCTATTTTATCTTATTTTGTTTTATTTCTCCCTCTCCTCTCGCAGCGAGAGAATCAAGGCAGAGGCCAATGTGTGTCTGTGTGTGTTATGTTCAAGTGTTGTCACGTAAATAACAGAGCCCAAGCAATAAACAGGACAGATAATAGGATTTTATTTATTTTTACACTACATTTTCACTGAAAGCTGACTGAATCTGACCCGAGCCCGAATACAATTTATAGCTACATTTTTGACCAAACCCGGCCCGACCCGTCAGGTACCGTCGGGCTCGGATCGCCACACTCTAGTGTGTGTATGTGTCCCCTATTGGGGCCTATCTGAATTTCTGTCTTTAAGAGATATTATTTTGTAATTTAACTGAATTTTCTATCCATACATATAAATTTTAAATATATTAAAATGATAAGGCATCTTTGAGTAAACTGCAAGTATCATTTAAGTTGGCTATGTCGTGGCCGGGCCGAGTGTCCTCTTTTTTGGAAATCAAAATATGGTCACCCCACTCTCGCTAGAAGTGTCGGACCTCGCGCCTCCCGCTCCCGTCTCAAACATGGAGGTCTCCCTCTCCGCAGCTGAGCACACCCGGCCTGTTAAATAGCCTGTTACCACTGTGTGACACAAACTCAGTCCTTTGGTCATTAAATAATGTCTGGCTCGGTTTGGGTTCGGACAGAAATATGCTGCCCGTGCCGCACTCTAACACACACAAACACATGGAAAACCGGACATTATCATCAGTTTATAAAAATCCCCCGGACGCCCCGGACAGGACGTGAAAAGTGGACATGTCCGGGCAAAAGAGGACGTTAGGCCAGCCTACATAAAACAAAGAGAGCCAGACTACAGGACATTCTCCTCTCAAAATCTGCCTCAAGCCTCAGAAAACCTAAATGTGATACTGTGTTGACTGTAACAGCAGCATAGCGCCAGCTTAACTTCTGCTTTCAATGTGCTAGACATGGTATGTTTAGAGTCAGTTGTATAAATCATGGTGGTCTGGGAAAACTACTCTGAAAATCAATGCCACAAGATCATCTTATCCATAATATATTTCTCACCTCCTACATTGTAGGTAGAAGGTTCACAAAGCCATCTTGTACTTCTCTCAGTATCACTAAATCCAGTCTGCATTTTCTATCAGAAGCAGATTTTTCCTTCATGTCGGTTTAGTCATCGTACATTCCATTTGCTTTCCCACATTTGTGTAAATCATCACAATAGTGTCAATACTCAACAAGCATACATACTGTAATTACATTTCAGCATATCATGGGAAAACAAACTTATCCTTGACATTCTCTCATAACTGACAATACCATATTAGGTTACATATTGGACACTTTATTCACATCAGATGGTTACAATTCGTCTGTGTTTAAGTGTTTTAATATCAGAGTTACTGAAAAGTGACATATTGTCTGCAAATGCATGTGATAAAATTTCCACACCCCTGTTTAAAACAAACATGAGTTGATGCTTTTCCCCTTGTAGCCCACAATGTCAGCGATTTAACATGTCACATACAAATACTAAATGTTGCTTTCATGTTCTAAACAACCCCAAAATGGGTCCATATCAAAGGACTCCGGGCTTTGATTGGTTTCCACATTTTCAATTTTGCTGTGGCCATTTGTTTGTTTGATGTGCCCTCTGAGCACATCAGTAGATGTTAGTAGTTTAATTAACAAATCATTAAATATATTAAAAAAAAAAAAAAAACAATGTGTTTTGTGTGTGTGTTAAGCTTACAAGTAAAATGTCTCTGTTTGTGTGTACAGAAAGCAAAGAAGTCAAAGTTGGATTCATGTATTGATCACCTGACACCTTATCTGATTCCACTCTTTTTCAGAAGTATTTAAAATATTGCAGTCAACAGTGTTGGGCTGGCTGTCAGACATTATATGCCTTGTCAGGAGGGGGCAACACGGTGTCCACCACTGCTTGCCAATTAGTCACCTGCACGGCACGTTCTAAAAACTGGGAAAAAAATGGGGAAAAAACCCACAAAAACTGTGGTCAAGCCAGCAGTCACTCACATTTTGGTGGTCAAATCAGCCAATGCTATGACTGTGGTATAGCCATACACTGACACTCATGGTAAATGCATTCAGACAGCCAAGAACAAGCTTTTGGAGAGAGCTAGCTTTTTGAAATTAGCATGGGGTATGCACGATTGACTTCGTCTAGAAGGAAGAGGACAAATTCACAACCCCTGTGTATACTGGGAGAGGATATGGAAGTGGTGGAAAACTACACACACCTGGGCATCCACACTAACAACAGACTGAATTGGAAGACCAATAATGAGGCTGTATTTAAGGAGGGGATGAGTAGACTGTATGTCCTGTCCTGAGATCCTTTAATATGTGCAGCAGGTTGTTGGAAATCTTCTATCAGTCTGCACTTTGCTGTAGTCTGCTGGGGGAGCAGCATCAGAGCCAGCAACACCAACACACTTAATAAACCGATTAAGAAGGCTGGCTCCGTAACTGACTGCAAACCAGACAACTTTGAAGTTATATTGGAGAGAACAGAACAATGAACAAACTGTTATCCATTATTGATAATCCTGATCACCACCCTCTCCCCCAGCTACTGGACAGACAGAGGAGCTCTGTCTCCAACAGACTGGTTCAGCTTCACCGATAGAAGAAATCTTTCCTGCCCAAAGCAGCAACATCTCACTTTTGTCTAAAGTGCAACACACACCGCCGCCGGCGCGGCGCTGTGGCCGTCAAGGGCCGCCCCCCAACACACACTGGCAGCGGCGTGCAGCAGCACCGTCTACATGTATTTCCCACCCCAGCCCGCTAGGTGGCTGTACCTACACTAGTTGCCAATGGTTGCCAACTGCTAGTAACAGAAGAAGAAGAGGAAAAACTTTGAGGCAACGACAACTTGAATTTCACGGGTGAGTTTCTTATCAAAGTCGTCTTATTAAAAATTTGAAACAACCGGAGTTGATCCTACGAGACAAGACGTACATAAAAGGCTTTTCTCGCAGCGCCACCATGAGCGCCGGCCGTGCTGGAAATAGAGCAGTGGGCTGAAGCAGAGCGGCACGGCGCGGCGGCCGGCGCCAGTGTGGGTTGGTTCATAGAATATAATGCAGGCGGGCGTTTTGACGCGCGGCGTACGGTGGCGGTGTGTGTTGCACTTAACAGAGAACTACAACTGTCTGCTCCTTTAATAACCTTGCGCATGGCAAACTTGCTCCATTCTACCTTATTACATTAAAACAACACACAAACTAAACACATTGCACGTTGTTTTAGGTGCCTTAATACTAACTAATTGAGGCAATATCTGCCCAGCGCCATTTGATTTTAATATATGTGATGCAGGATTTTCTACCCGAAAGAAGTATACTGATATTAATCCTTCATATACAGGGTCCTTCTCTTTCTTCTCTTCCTCTCTTTTTTCTTGTATTCTGCCTTAAGCTTTTTTATGCATTATTTTTTATTCTATGTGTATCTATCTGTTCAAAATAAGGTGTTGATAAAGGCTAAATATGGATTGGGGAAAAAAGACCAGCCCTCACAACACTGTCCCACTAGGAAAATTCACAAAATTCTAAATGGCCAGTTGCTATGTGAGCCTGGCTCCATTTTATAGCACTGATGCAGCCATGTTTTTAGCCAAAGTACCATTCCAACACATCAGGCAGTACCTTTGGAAGTCCATCCAAAACTCAAATTGAATGGCATATTGGTCACTTTGCTCTATTGTTGTGGTTACAGTTTGCTATTTTTCTCTGATAAATACCCAAAGTAATTAACCCCAAATTACCATGTATAAGCACCCCCGAATCTCCCAAATTAATCATAGTAATCAGATTCTCTTCTTCTGTGATGCAGGCTTTTGTTTTATTCTTTGTGCCCTTAACCTATGTAATTAATTTTGCCATAATTTGTCTTTGTGAAATTCCCTCCGACATGCCCTATTTCACATGCAAATAATTGCCTGGGTGTCAGCCTCAGTTTGTGGTTTACAACAGAGATAATACTGTCCTTTCAAAAAGTAGCTCTCTCTGCATAAGACTATGAGCTCCACTTTATTTCAACTTTAGATAGACTTTACAGCCTTTAGATGCTGTCTGCAACTTACTTTGAGGTATGCACCAAACTAAAATCCCCTGACCTGGCTGTGGGTTTCAGCACAGAACAAAACAAGTATGCCCAACTGAAATGAACAATTCCCCAACCTGTTTCAGGCCTGAGCTGTTACTTCACTTGGCAACTGGACTCAGACTAATGAGAGGCCAAGTCATTACCTTGGCTACTGCCAGAATAACATTAATGAGAGTTTTGAGAAATGCTGTTTCTTTGTAGGGCAATGAAGGCCAGATGCAGCAAAAAAGCAGATGTTGAGAAAAGTAATATTCTTCAGTATTTAACCACCAGAGAAAAAAAAAATGATATAGCTTCCCCTGGACCGGTTTTGTTATTCTGAGATTAGCGCATCACCCCAGGGCAGGACATGTCCTGTCTGTCAGTCTGCTGGATGTGGGATGATAATGGAATCCACCCAGAGTAAAAATAACACAACTGATCGTGCCTGACACAGAGGTCAAAAATATAATGTATTAAATAAATAAATAAATAAATAAAAATGGATGGCCAGCTAATGCTCCCATCTAGAGGGGCATTTGTAATGATGTGGACATAAAAAGCAAAGTGCCTCGGGAGATGATGAATTGTGCTTTATTGAGCCATATGCTGCATAATGCCAGTATAAAATGCAATCTCAGGTAATCACTTTTTTAAACCCATTAATGAAGTTAGAAATGAATGAAATTACCCACTGACATCTGCTGCATGTGTTCTAGATGTCTTTTTGACAACTAAATACATTTGTCTGACTGAGGTTTGCTCCCATTTACAAACTCTGCCAAAAAAAAGCTTACTAGTAAACTGGGTTTCAGTGTTTGACCTAAAATAGTGTTGGGAATCAACATATGTGTACCTCACACAATGGCACCAAATATGTTGGGGTCAACACGCTAGGCTTCACACGGAGGTACCAAATATGTTGGGGTTAAATTGGCTATCGGAAATAATTAATAATTATTATTAATAATTAATAATTATGTTAAATAATGTGACTTAATTAACATTAAATCACCTCGTGGGGCACCATTCCCGTAAAGGGAAAAATGATAGCCAGTTAAAGATATCAGTCTCATAAAATAGGCTAAACTATTAATTTGGAGTTTGATTCATAATTAAATTAATAACAACAACCAAAATTAACGGTAATGCCTGAAGGATTTTGGAGTTCTTGACGCAGCAGAGGTTGACTATTCACTCACCCTTGTGCAACATTAAACAGACAGCAGGCATGATTCCACAGAATTATATTTATTCACAAATTAGCAAAGCAAACCAAAACACACAAATTCTAACTAACTATATACAAGCTTGGTGTGTATATGTGTGTGTGTGTGTGTGTGTGTGTGTGTGTGTGTGTGTGCAAGAGAGAAAGAAGAGAAAGACAAAGGCAGGTGTGGTGATCAAAGAGGCGTTTGGCCTACAAAACAAAATGGCTGACAACAGAGAACTACCAAAATGGCTGAATCAAGGCTAGCTTCTGGTCGAGGTATTTGTCTGACCGAGTGGTCAGGACAAAGACAAAGGAAAAGGAGCGGGAACTTTGAAATGCCTGTTTGGATGTAGCTCTGTTGAAAGCCTGTTTGTTAATGAGTCTATGTCAATGTGACGTGTGTTGCAAACGGTCTGAATTAGTGCAGAGATTGTTTAGTTGCATGCAAGAATCTGTTTGTGAACAGTATTAGCAAACTAAACACTTAGCTTTGGCAAAGCCAACTAATCATTGACCTAACTGCAATCTATCACAACAATAACTCCGTAAACAGTATCAAATCACGTACAACAAGTTAAACAGTCTTGTTTAGCCTGTAAAGCCGTGATAAGCTATGCCCAGTTGTTACATTACCGATCCTTGAGTGGATGGAAGAAAGAGTCACTTGGTGGTGGTGCTTTGTTAGCCGGCAGAAGAAGGCTGGGAAGATGGTTCCAGCTGCAGTCTTTGTCGGGTCCTTTGTTCCAAAGGTTCTGATCCGAGGAAGCTGGTCGCTCGAGGTCCTTGCAGAGTTAGACGCTGGGTGCTAACTCACTTAGTTCCTTGTTGCTGGAAAGCTGGTTTGCAAACCTTGTGTTTGCAACTCTAGCTTTCTGTTTCAGAAAGCCCTCCCTTTAGTGGTCTGGGCCTCTGGGCTGTTACAAGCCCAGCCGGAGAGTGGTGTGAGCTGTTGAAGATCCAGGGCAAGAGAGGAAGTTCTGTGGAAGGGAGCAGACCTTGTACTGATGCCTGTGACATGACAGAGTCACATGTCACTGTAAAAGGTCTTGTCCAATCAAGTTTTGGGACTTGAATCTCACTGAGGTGTGAGGTGAGACCTCCTGTGGAGATGGGTGCCACCTAGCTTTCTTTGTTTGAAGGCAAAGAGCATGCAGAGGAAAATCCTTTAAATGTGCAGTGATGATTTTACCAAATGATAAATCATCTGTGGTTCTGTGAATCCCAACAATAGTTTTCTTTTTCAGTTTTCCAATCATTTCCCTACATGGTAAAGAGAAAATAAGATTGCACCCTGAATGTCACATCTATGCAGAATTTGATCCGTTTTTATATGCCTGGCAGAGACCATGTCTTTGGCTATGTGCGTGAGTGTGTATATCTGTCTGTCCTTAGCTAATCTCACATACTACTGGATCCGTCAGCCTAATATTTTTTGCGCACATTTATGACTGTATGCTTATGGACCTTTTTGTGTTTCACAATTCTGAAAAAAAATGCATTGACTGCTACCATCATTCACTGCTCACTCCTCTTCACTGGCCAGTAGGGGCCACAAGTGAGCAACAAAAACATTGTGTATTATGTGTTAATGTCTGCAAAACATACACTTGTCAGTTTGTCAGTGGACTTTCACATCTACATATGATGCACTAGGTATCCACTTGCGTCTGTTGCTGATATTACAAAATTAGGTACAAAGCGTGTTACGTGCATTGTATCTTTTGAAAATGCAACTCAATTTTCAAAGAAAATATGTAATTTCTGCTCATTGGATAATACTATCTTTCTCAAAACAAACTTACAAAGTCAGTAAAGTACCATGTATTTGCATGTATTTCCTTGTGCAACAAATGCACATGGTTAGGTTTAGGCAACAAAAGCATGTAGTTGGGTTTGGGAAAAAACATGGCTTAGTAGTCTCGCCACCAGACAATCAGAGATCTCCGCCTTCTGACAGTCTGGGGACACTCCTTTCTAAAGTGTGTTTAACACACCGGCGAAAACGGCCGGCAACAAAGCAACGCCTCTTGCATTTTTGAAAAGGACATGCCTTCTCGGAAATGTGCGCTCCCCCTTTTCTCATCTGCAAGGAAACAAACACACAGAGAGCTTGAAAATGGATGCCGAGAGATTAAACTCCGTTTTATCAAACGTGTGCTCATCCGTGAAGAAAATATTTTTTCCAGCGGATGTCTTAGTTACAACATGATTGAGCTAACTGGAGTAGTTTCATGTCGTATCCGACAACGGGAGGCTTTTAACAGATGACGTCCTGATGTTAGCTTTGCTGCTGCTGTTAGCTGTCCCTGTCAGCTGCAGCCACTGATGCTTTCTAGACATTGTGATTGAATAAATACCACACATAGCAACACAAAACTGCTTTTCTAGCTCAATCATGTTGTAACTAAGATATCCGCTGGAAAAAATATTTTTTTCACGGACTGTTTAGTGAGTTATTACCTATTACAGACACCGCTAACCGCTAAGAAATACTAATGTTTGTTCAAACAACATGTTTATAGACTTTACAAACATCGGATTAGTCTAAACGGTGATACAGTGATGTGAAAAATGTGATATATATGTGTATATATATATATATATATATATATATATAGCTAAAAGCGCTGCTGGTTTTCTACCCGGAAGTATTTATCAACAAGGCGATTCCCAATATAGTCCGGCCGGACAGATGAGTCATGGCCTTGTAAAAGATTATGTTTGTTTCTTTTAGTTGGCGAGAATGTGTCGCCGCAAACGCGACAAACATCCACTAACTTTGACAGCGTTTTCTGCGAGCACGGCTGAGCCATTTTGTACCGCTACACGTGTTTCTAGTGGGACTATGTTTACGAGCACAAGAGTTCAGCGAGCCACCGAAGGACCGCCCTGCAGATTTACTATTGGTTCTGCAACGTAGGGAGTTTTTTTAAACTCTGAAATTGTATCCACCCATCTAAACACAAAATCAGGGAGAAAGTCATCAGTTTTTAGTTAAGCAAAGCGTCTAAACTGACTGACTTGTGAGTCTAATGGCTTAGTGCAGGGGTTGGCAACCTTTACCATTAAAAGGGCCCTTACTGGCCAAAAAAAAATCTGTCTGGAGCCCCAAAACATATTTGAACAATGGCCTATTAAGTCTAAATCAGCTCATCAACATTACCAATAGGTCTAAATGAGCATTTATTTATATGATTTGCTACAAGGTGGCTACTCTGCAGTGGGCTATTTATAATTATTTAGTACTTCAACTTTGCAGCATTGATGGTGAAAGCAAATTAATCTGTTCACATATTATTAAATCCTCTATTTTCCTCCAAGACTCTTCCAGTCCAAAGCTGGCCTTGCTACGGAGACTCCGGGTTAGCCACCACTACTAAAGCTCAGTAACATTTATAAAAGGAACCAGGTGTAGACGTATGACATGTTATAGTTGATGAAAAGCAAACCATTTTTTACTTCTATGTATAGGCTACAAATGTTTACAATTGTAGAATGCAATAATCACTTTAGGTGTACAACAATAACAATGAAAATCTGAATGTTCAAAAATAACTGTTATTTGTTTCCATATAATTTTATTTCAGAACCAAAGGCAGCCACTGGAGAGGGTCTATAGAGCTGCATGCAGCTCCAGAGCCGCAGCCTCCCGCCCACCCTATAGGGACTTTACAGCTCCTTATATTATGTTGTTACTGTGGTGTTACAAACTACCACTGGCTGGTGCATTACGTAACACCACAAAAGGTGCCTTTGTGCAATGGTATCTAAAGCCCAGATGACTGGCAAAGCGGTGGTATGTGACGAGTTCAGAATGATAATGGGCTGGGGTGACGGGGAGGTTGCATTGTTTTTTACTGCTCCCACGCTTGTATAGCAGAGAGCAAAGTCAGCTAACATATCACCACACAAATTTTGTTAATGTAATTTTGGTGTCAACTAAATTCTTGCTTGACCAGGAACCTCACCCAGCAGTGAATTCTGCCTGGACATCTAAACATTCAGCATTTCAAAAACAAGGTCTTCTACCGCACCAAGCCAAGTGGCTAATTGCTGATCAGAAAAGGCATTTCCGGAAATTGGCTCAGCTAAAAACAAGCCTTTGTCGTGGCTCTGAAACTGACATCCATGGAAAAACTTGGTCTCATTTTGATCCAGAGCATCTGCAGATTAATTCCATTCAGGATATCTTATGATCCATTAAAGTTAGGCACGAAACATGATGAATGCATACCCGTTTTTGTTATTTTCTCTGCCAAGTTGACTGTAGGAGAGCCAGGAAGGACAACTGAGTGAGATTCAACTCTTCTTTGTTTGGTAGAGTACAAGGAGGTAGGGAGGGGTTTTATTGGACATTGTGTCCAAGGTTTGTCTCCATATAGCCTGTATACACTCGTTACACCTTGATAATGTAACATGCATCTTGTCTACCCTTCACTCCACTAATGCACACATGCTTGACACACAGCCTTCCTGCACTCTCTGTTCCCCACCAACATGCCTCCAGACACACCTGGCAGCGATCAGCACTCTACTGAGTGCACTTTCCTAGTTTGTTGTGAAATCCCTGACCTCCAGTGCTCTAGGCTCAAACGCTGACTTTAACACCACCTGAGGTAAGGATGCATTTAGCGTTTAATGCTTTCCCAAACACCTTTAATAACTTCTGGTCCATTCATTTCTGAGCAACAACAAAAAAACAGCGGAGGTATTCATCTTCTAATAAGATAATGCACCCTCCAAAAAGTGTCTCTCTTGTCCACTATTGAATTAATTTGCCGGTATCTCACAACTGAAGGACCATTTAACGAATCCTCTTTTGATTCTAAGTGGCTCCTTAATGCATCGGTCCCTTCTTGGTGCAGCCATTTTCAATTAATCCTTCTGCATTATGCATGATTACATTAAACAATCCAATAAATTGATATGGAGTCTCTGGCTACGGAAGGACTCTGTTAATGGATATAAAATGGAGTTACACCACTCCGGCATGATTCATTATTCCACTTATTGTTCCAAAAGGTAACATGCTAGGTCTGGGTGACACTTTTATTTTAGTTGGCCATTTCACTACACATCTCAACCTTTATGTTTTTGTCCATTATGACTCAATAGTGAAACGATATTACAGCATGCCTTAGAGGTGAATGAATTCTATTAACACCCTCCATAGCAATCAAGTCAAGTATGAACTTGCATTAAGGAAAATTAAACAGTGAAGTTGCTGATTCTACTATGTTAGTCACATTTTTCCTTTTATCAAGACGTATCAACAGCTACATATTTCAAATGCTGATTCATCCTACTCCACATTTTCTCCTCAAAATCATATCACAGTAACTATGATACATCCAGGAAGCTGTATACAGAACAGGAGGACACATAATAGAGGACTGTAGCAAGATCTGATCTGAGGACAGCATGGGACTTCTGATCCCTGTGATAAGGGTTTTAATATTCCTATATTACTGGACAATCAACACCTATAATAAGCATTGCTCAGTGGGGGTATATCCGCTCAACCTTGGCACAGTTTCTAAACAGCAAAAAACATTCACATGATAATCTCAAATTCATTTCAGTTTTAAGAAATTTAAAATGTCTTTAAAAAGACATTTTTGGAAATAGTGGGGGTATGTCGACTCAACCTTGGCAAAGTGTCTTGTTTGTATATGATGGTTGTAACTGCTGAGCAGCTATGTCACACTATGTGCCCAAAACAAAATTCTCGCTTGGGACAATAAAGTTTATCTTAATCTTAATCCTGAACCTATTTTATAGGCCTCTGCTCGAAAATTACATACCCATAATGAAATGAAATATCTATGTGACCGCAAGGTCTATTTGAATACTTTTGGTGTCATGGTAAAGGGAACACAATATCAGTATATGTGTTATATGTGAAGAGTAAATGAAGATGGCACACAGCACAAATGAAATATTTTGAGGTTTGCCTAAAAAAAACCCCAGCATTTTCAGGATGAGTATCCCTTTGGAATGATGCAGCTGCAGATCTAAACCTCTATCACATCATAGTACAATATGTGAGCATTAACTCTGCAAAGGTTGATTCTGATAAAGTGAAGCAGAACAATATTAGAGAGGTTTTAGTACAGAAAATTCAGGCAAGCTCTCCAAAATTGCACCATGTTTGCATGTGATTTTTGTCATGTACAATCCTATATCTTTCATTTTTTGTTTCTGTAAATCCCTACTAATGTTTAGGATATACACAAACTGTCCGTTTAGTTTTTTTCCTCTATTTCCCACTCCAAACTGACCAATACACACCTACTGCATTTGAAACTGAGTTTCTATTCTGAGCTTTGGAGGCCCATATCTCTGATTTGAGTGATTGACACCTCGTTTGATTCGTTAGAGCCAATAGAATAACGCTATACCCACCAAAACGAGATTGACAGCACTGTAAGCCAATCAGAGTCAGCAGAACGCGTTGTGGGGAGATGTCAGCTGCTGTGAGTGGTCATTGTTATGCTTATCCCCAGAACCTCCGGCCGTCAAGTTTTCCGCCCCGATTCATTTGAATGACGGACAACATGTCGGTCAACGGGAATGAAGCATGATTTAACGGCAGAATGAGCTTTTCACGGCAAAAACTTCAAGGTGAGAGAAATGTTACAACTATAGCTCGGCAAAACGATTTCTGTTGTTGTTGTTCTTTGGCCTCTGGCTCTCTGAAGCTTTGGTTTAGCGTTCTCTGGCGCAGATGTGTGGAAACAGCGGAGTCTCAGCTTTCATTTGAGATGAATGGCGTGTGTTTTGCACAACGTGTGGTCGAGTTAGAGCCCAAAATATACCGAGTGGGTCGGGATATCGGAGCTGTATGGAGTTGGATTTGTTGTTTATTTAGTTGTTGTTTGAGCCGTGTTTGGGGCATGTAAAAAGGGTTTTTACAGCCTTGTAGCCCAGGTTCTGTTGTTTAATTTGAACATCACTATATTCTTCAAGGTGCTCTCAAAGTCCCCTAACTGGGGGACTTTCGAGTTTAACAGGTTTTTAACAGCCAAAACATTCACATGAAAGTCTCAAACTTATTTCAGTTTTAAAGGGCCAGTGTGTAAAATGGGTTGAAAACAGTGACATCAGTGGTCAAATTCTAGATTGCAGGGCTCACTCGCTCACCCCTCCCGTCGGGTAAATGACGGCAGCCTCGTAGGGACAAAAAGCCTTGCGCAGTTTTTCAGGAGTCGGTCTATCTAGCGACGAGGTGAATATTTATTTAGAAATCTAAACCATGTTAATATATTGTAATGAATCCCTCACAAGCAGGAGACCAGAGTAGCGTTCGGGGAAAAGGCCAGCTTATTTGAGCACTCCAAAAACTCCGGTAACACTCCAAGGGGTAAAAGACTCCGTCCCAAACTCTGACTCTTCTAGTGTTAACAGACACACTCCATAACTTTACACACATACTCGTTTACCATACTGAGTGGGGACCCCCTCCCCTCTCTGCTCCACCAATCTCCAGCCCGCACACTGACTGACAGCATAGCCGGTAAACAGAGCTCAGCTGTTTATTTAGCCTAGTGATATCTCCGGACTATAGTAGCTGCAATGGACAACTTTGAACGCGATTTTGAAGAGTTTCTTGTAGCGGACACAGACCCAGAGCCATACCTGTTTGAGCCGGAGCATACAGATGAGGAACTCCATGTATTTGATGCTGAGCGGGCGAGAAGAGAGGCTGAATGCACAGAATGGGATTCGGTGCTACCATTGTTGGGGAGATATATCATCAGGAGGAAAAGTGTCACAGAGAGTGCATCACAAGGAGTGAAGTTGCGTCTTCTTTTCCTCGCAGATGACGGTTCGGGTTCATTCTCTCCTGTTGCGTGGTAAGTGTGGTCCATTTGTAAACTTTATAACTAAAAAAACTTTTCACTACTCTCTATCGACGAACTACTAACACTCTGCTGTTTCCTCCTCCTTCTTCCTTCCTTGTCTTCGTTGGTTCATTTATACACGCGAAATGCGTTCTCTGGCTGGCTGGATTGTCTGCTCGGTCTGCCGTACATACATGGCGGTGCAAGATGGCGACCTCTCTAAAGCAAGGCCCTTGCTATACATATATATATATATATATATATATATATATATAAGCATAATTATAAGGCTACGAAAACCAAACAAATTTTATTTTATAGCGATTATACACTTACATAAACATATTAATGGGTAGAATATTCAGATTCAGATTCAGATTGACAATAAACCATGCCAAATATTACACACTGGCCCTTTAAGGATTCAAAACGTCTCTAAAAAGACATTTTTTGGAAATAGGCTAATTGGATTTTTTGGATTGAGTTAATTGAGAAGGTCAATATCAATATAATGTTTGTGTGTTAAATATGAAATATGAACCTCTGGGGCTGAAAAATGAAATCAGTGTGGATGAAATAGCTTTGGTCTTCATTTTTTTTGTAACTCACCCATTTACATTTTCTTAAGGCTTACAGTTGCACATAATTAAGGGTGTGGTCACTTTGAGTGACAGGCTGTTTGCGAAGCACCACCACAGTCTACAAGTCAAATCCATCTCTCCTCCTCCATAGCCACACCCTCTCATCAAAATATGGTGACTTCTGGCTCCAAAAAAGCAAGATGGCATCGGCCAAAATGCCAAACAAACCAGCGGGTGAGTTCATTTTAGCTACGTCAATTATTTTATACAGTCTACGATATGGTCCACATAAAGCCACTTGAAACCACAAACGGTGGTCCAGTTTTTGTACAGATTTCACAACAAAATATAGTGTATTAAATAATTTTATGAGCTTAACCAGCCATGCTGCTAGGTAGCCTTAATTTGTGTTTGAACAAAGCCAGTCTTTATGCTAAGCTAAGCTAACTGGAACAGACAGAAATGAAGGCAATCTAACTCTCACAGCAAGGGAATAAGTGTACTTTCCAAAATTTCAAAGTTTTCCTACAATGAGTTGGACTTTCCACTGGATTGAATGAAATGAAAAATACCCATTTAACCCTCTGAGGTCACATCCCAGTCCATACTGTGCATATATTTAACAATGTGTGCCAATAGAAGTACAAAAAATCAATTTATAGTATTGGTATATTCAAATCCAGTCTTCCTGTTTTCTTCCTCTAAAATAAAATATGTGCTTATATTAACTAGTATCAACCAATTTCAGCCAATAATATCATAACATCCACCCATAAAGCCACACCTAGCTAAGATTACATCAGCTCGCTAGCAAGAGCATGCTACACTGGTTTGTCTTTGTTCCCTTAAAAAAAAAAAAAAAATGATATACCTTAAATGGTAACCGTGACAGCTCCACTTTATGCGCAAGGCACTTTCCAGTTGACTGCTTCAGCAACTAACCTTACATATAGCATACAGTGGACCTCGTCTCTCTCCTTAATGGATAATACTATCCAGCTGGTGTTATGCTGTTGGGCCTCACTGCTTTGACTTGCCAACTTTTCAACAATCAACTAAAATTTCACAAGAAAATACATGACAATACTGAAGCTAGATACTGTCACCATGCTCTTTCATCTGGATGTTAAAGCAAAAAAAAAAACCCCAACCTACAACAGCGATGTCAGAACATCGGGAGGTGTGCTTTACACATTTCACCTCATTAATAACTTTTTTCTCTCTTAATGAAAAAGACCTCAGGGCTGGTGCGCTATGTCATTAACTGCTTTGTTTTACCTTTCCGATAAACTGTTCATGACCCCTGCATTTTTTGGAAACCTTCTTTTTGTTGTGTGAGGCTTGTGTAAAGGCTTTATAAGCAATATTCACCCTTGTTTTTGAACTTGTTGTCTCTTCGTTGCTTTCCCCTAATTTTCACATCTGGTGGTGACGACTGAGCCAAAGTATAGCATTCATTTTAATCAGCAAAAGTTGTAATGCACACCAGCCAACATAGTATACTTGGTAAAGCTGTAATAACGTCATCTTGTTTTTGTACATGTAGCAAAGGGAATTCTGCACAAACAGAATTTGTCTCTCGTTTGGTACACAGATAAAAGAGGACATAAAAACTGAAAAGGTTGGCTATGACCTGAGATCAGTAATCTGTAAGTAGTCTGAGTCTGATGGAAGTCTGAGGGCATCAAACATCTGAAGATTCTCATTCACCCAGGTCATGGTGTACTGCATTCAGAAGTCCAAAGACAAAGGCAACTGGTCTTGTTTTATTATGTTGACTGAAACGAAATGTTTCAGTCACCTTGGCATGGATAGATGAGAAGGTGACTGAAACATTTTGTAATTATTTCCAGCCTCACTTTTTTTTTGTATATCTGACCACTTGTGAACATTTTAATGAATCCGCAAGGGAAACTATTTCGTTCTAAGCAGCATGAGCTTAATGTGTGGGTAAACTTTTCAGTTCTTAATCTTATATAGCCCTGCTAGGGGCATGGCTCAAGGGATGGCAATGCCATTCTCTTTGTCCTCTAGTGACAATAAAGCTGACACTTTTGGTTTTGAGTGAAATGTCAACAACCACTGGATTCTGGTCAGCCTATCCTCATACAATGGCTTATATGGCATCTTGTGAAAAAATGCACATACAACAGTGAGTATGATATGTAACAAATTAGCAGCCCATGAATAACATAACTTATTAACTTTAAGTTACCTACTTAACATAAAGTTACAAAGGTTATGTTTAGGTAAGTGATGTCATATAGGTTAGGTTTAAAGCAGTATGGAGATATTTTGTGGTTTCAATTATGTGTTTTTGGATGTTTGAATCCGGGACGCTGTAAGCCTCCATTAGGTGGAGTTGTGTTGCTACCCACTCTCCCCTTGGATCTCCGCAAGGGATGTGAGGACTCTAAAACTTCACCTGAGCCTCCCTCGGCATATGGGTGAGTAGATCATGGCTGAATTTTCATTTTTGGGTGCACTATCTCTTTAAGAAAATAAACATATTTGGGTGTCTTTACGTTTAGACAAGTATAGTGACTTGCAGCTTTAGGAAAATCTCCTAGGGGAACCTACTGTGTTTTGTGATCTATCAGCCACCCTAACCTGCTTCCTTTGGACCTTTACTCCTGTCAGCACATTGGTCAGGTGATTATCCACCAATTACTGGCTGATGATTATGTGGGATATAGCCGAATTGTGGTGCATTACTTTTTGTAGGTATACATACAAACAGTGCATGAGAGCAGCTTAATTTGGTGCACACATTCATGTCCCCCCTAACACCTTGTTTCCACTTACGTATCCGACTGGTGTCTGCAGATCTGTAAATGTAGAGATGATGCCTCTTGTGCCCAATGCAAAGAAGTGCATTTCTTTATGGATGGATAGAAAACTGATAGTAACCATGGGAGAGAGGGTAATTTTGTTCATTTTTCGCCATCCGGTAGTTTGGAATATGTGCTTGGAACATTATCGGGGCAAAAACAGAAGCAATATTGCACGGCAACAAATAAATTCAGATGTTGGTCTTCCAGACCAAAATTTACGGAGGGAAAGAGTTTGACAAGCACATTGGATATTCCCATAGGAATGAATGGACTTCTGGTGACTTGTCTCCATACACATATGTAAGTAGGAACGAGGCGTCAGGATGAAGTGTAATAATTTTGATGATCCCCTTTTCATGTAGCGCCATCGTCATGTCAAAATCTTCATTCGTTCAGTAATTTAGTTTATGCCCAAATACCTGCAAACCTAATGACATTCCCATTAGCACTGGGCTCAAACCTCATGAAGATTTAGTTCCATTTTAGCCATGGTTGTGGTGATTTTCATGGGTTGGCTGTGGATAAGGAGAAGCACACAACTTTGGAAACAAAAAGTAGCTCATCCCAAATGGGTAGCCTTGTGTTTGCCTCATAATCTGAAAAATTGTGTTAACAGATGTCACAATAGAAATTCAATCTGCTATATCGTTGCAGTTCTTTTAACTATATTATTAAACAACTGCCTGGGTATCATCGGATTTATTACTTACTTTCTATGTCCAATTGGGAAATATCACGTTGTAAAATTATTATCATGATGTCAACAGAGAGATGCAGAGAAGGATAATAAAAAGCAGAGAGTGCATGCCAACAACTGTGCAGAGACTTGACTACCACAAAGTGTCTCCTCCAGGCCGTCATCATGAGCACTCCTGCTGTCTCTCCTCTCATTATACTGCCCCTGTCTCTCTGTCTTCACCCTCTCCTTCCCTCTCCTACCACTCTCTGTCTCCTCCTCTAGGATTGTCAACTTCCTCCATTGTTGCACATGGTCTATTAGGGCCTCATAACTGTCAAGAAACCTGTGGCTTGCCTGGAGCCTTATACACTGCTGTACCCCTTGTGGTGAATCTAACTCAGTTCCTGCTGCTTTGAAGATATACGGAGGCATAAATATTGAGGCAAAGTCAGTCAGATGATGCATACATAGAAAGGTGTGCTGCAAGTGAGACTCAGCAGGGACTGAAAATTGCATTTTGTAGACCTGAAAAAAAAAGAACTACATGAAAAGAAAAACACGAGAATCATTTGACTGATTTCATCTTGCAAGTATTCCCATTCGTTACTGGGGTGTTTGATGTGTTTGGGTGCATCAAGTGTACCACACTTAGTTGAAATGAAAACACACTTCCCAGGACTGATGAATTGTGAGCACTGAAATACATATTCTCTTCAACCTGAAGATAATCAGTCCAAGTTTTTGCAATTAGGAGTATAAAAACGCTTAAAATACCGTACACTGGGATTTACAGTAAATGTCATGTATGTAAAGGTGAACTACATTTTGTAACTTATTTTATTACCTTTCATTTACCACTCTCTCTTATGCTAGGCTAAACCCCCATAGCTCATTAGTCTTTTTCTCCTGCTTTATTATTCAATTAGCCAACTGAACTTTGGTTTGCATCATCAATCAGTGAACCTAATTTATCCCTCTCATTTGCCTCATCCAATCACCAACCTGTGCACTCTTTATAGCAACAGTAAGCTGTATCTGTAGCTGTATCTTTTTACCTGCAGCCATAAGTGACTATCTTACGTAAATATTAGATTAAATGTCAGCGGGTGAAAATCACTGCTAAGACAATAAAAGAAATTACACTTTTTTATTTTAAAACTTGTAGAGAAGCGTTGCTATGAGACAAAACTTTATATCACAACATCAAATCAGTAACTTTCAGTTACATGAAACACCTGGGACCTAGTACACCCTGTGCAAACAACGCACAGCAAAGCATAGCTCTCATTGCTAGTTTCAGACCGACACAGCTGTCATTTTCACAGCCAGATCCCACTTGTGCCCATCTGTGCCCCAATGGGCGTGTAGGTCTACAAATGACGTGTGGTCAGGCATGTTGTTGGTGCTTTGCTATTTTGAGGCAGCAGAAAGTAAGGTGCACATACATATGGGGGTCAACAATGAACATACACTCTGCTTGTTATAATCACAGGGCCATGCAGATGGATCGTGGGCAGGTGAAACATCACAGAAGGCAGAGCCATCCAATTCCCCATTAAGAGAGACACTGTGCACATTTATGATATAGAGCAGCGTAACTTCACTGATTATTTCAGAAGCTACATGTTTTGTTGTTTTTTCTCCGTCAAGTTTTTAACTACAGTTTTTAGTTATGCTGCCTAAATGTCCCAAGATATTTGCTGCAGTGACATTACTGTATTACTGTCAGCAGAAAACTGCTCACTTCATTAATTTCCCAAGTCTGCCATGTTAACCTCAGTGCGACAGATGCAGGCGCACCTGGATTGGTAAGGGCAGAAGACAATCTGATTGACTGAATTTATGCCACACCCAAAACACACCTTTGATTGCATAAGGGATTAAATACAACCCATTTGTGCCTAGATGATGTGCCATTTAACTAGCAAAAGTGGAGTTGGACACACCTAAAATGTATGCGCTACAGATTGTTTAAATAGGGCTCTTACTTTTAAGTGTGCTCAAGCCTATAATGGCCCAGTGGATTGTAAAATGCTTTTGTGAAAATAAAGAGACTTGATGGAAGCTCGACCACTTGTCAAATGATGAATAAGTTGTTGAGCTTTAATAGATAACAGTAAAGAGACATTGCACATTCTCCAAAATGCTCCAATAACTGTAAATGCCACCGTGCAAAGCTGGTCAGACACTGTATGTTTTTTGTAATCTAATATGTTGCATTAACTTATTCTACCAATATTAATTATGCATAGCCAAAATGTGCCACTTCTATGCTCACACTATATGAATCACTTTCAAAATGGTTTTGTCCACTGACCATTCCATTTATGTCAAAAAAGATGGCAACATTTTCAAAAATGTTTACAAAATGGAAAAAGGCAGCATTGCTTTGTGTAATATTACTTTGAGTGGAAAGCAAAAAGGAAAATAGGAACACATACACAGATGGCTGGGAAGTTGGCATCACAATATGGCGTGTGTTTTACAGAAAGTTCAGTGTTATTTCTGTCGCAGCACAGTCTCGAACAAGACTTCTTAATCACATGATGTAATATACTATTCCAATAATATTAACAGTCATGTGGGAAATCTGTTGAGTTGCTGAATCTGCAAGACAGCCATTAAAAATGGCCAAAAACCTTTCCAATTGATGTCTGATTTTTTTTTCCTTCTAGTATTTACAGTTCTGCATTTACACAGGATGTTCAACACGGAAGAAAAAAATCATCATGCAATATTGAAATACACAATGACACAACAGTACAATACCACATAAATAAAAATATACTTTCTTATTTAACTTAAATTGTTGTCGAGATTGGTGATCATAGAGCCCATCTGACCTGGCAATGCTGCTCTTTATCATTTAATGGGATGAGGTGCTTCACTGATATGAACCAGCTTTGCATCATATCAGTGTGAGTAGTGTGTGTAAATGAATTGTGATAAACTTGCCTCCATCTTACCGGTGACCAGATCTCCCCGCTCATCTCCCAGCTTAAAGGGATAGTGCACCCAAAAATGAAAATTCAGCCATTATCTACTCACCCATATGCCGATGGAGGCCCTGGTGAAGTTTTAGAGTCCTCATATCCCTTGCGGAGATCTAATGGTTGACGGCGCCCCAGACTAACGTCCAAGAACACAAAATTGAATCCACAAAGTATCTCCATACTGCTCATCTGTAGTGATCCAAGTGTGCTGCAGCCGTGACATAAAAAGTTGTTTCGAAAAACGTCATATAAACGGGAACTGCCCATTGGTCCGACAGCCCATTGGTTTGACATCCCATTGTTCCGACCATATTAAACCCATTGTTCCGAAGTCCGTTCCGAAATCATCATGATGCCCTGTGGTTAAAGTCTGGTTAGGTTTAGGCACAAAAACCACTTGGTTAGGGTCAGGAAAAGATCATGGTGTGGGTTAAAATGAAAAAGAAAGTGACAAACACATAAGCCGTGAGCCTGCTCCGCCTCAAGCCTTTCCCAGCTGACCCAGAGCTGGTCGCGGCGCACCATCAAGGTAGAAATACGCCCGCCGGGAGCCGTTCAGCACTGCCGACCGTCAGACTATAATGGGATGTCGGACCAATGACATGGACCCCCATCTTTAACATCATGCCTTTTTGGAGATCAGTTCATCCTGTACTTACTTAACTATTCACAATTCACAGTCAACAAAATTTTGAACAGAGTTGCCCAAACTTTTGCATGCCGTTGTAAGTGCCTGCCTGGAAAAATGTGAAGTATATGCTACTACAGCTGAATCCACTGAGAATCAGCATTGACATCTGCAGCTTGCTCGGCTTTCAGCCATTTTCATGTCATTGTTTTGGTCTGTTGGTTCAGTCCCAACAGCTCCCCCACATGTAAAACTGCAGAAGCTGTTTCCAGCCTCAGACAAGCTGCTTGTAACCTACCTGCCCCATGTGAAATAACAGAAAGCCAAAGTAAATGAGATTTAAACATCTTGCAAACCAGAGACCCAGAAATGTTTTCTCAAGAGAAGCTGAGAAGCAATTAAAGATTGGGCTCACATTCATCAGGTGGAGAGAAACTGAACTCCAAAGAGATGTGTATGTTGTGTTTGTCTGCCTAATTGGCATGTAATTTTTTTTTTTTTTTTTTTTGCGACTGTGTCAACAATAAGAATTTGATAAGACAAGGGTTTACAGAAGTGTTTTTGCTGTTAGTGTCTTTCAGTCACACACACACACGTCCCTGTGCACCCTCAGTTTTCTGGCTCTTTCAATAAGCCCTAAAATCGGAAAATGAATGAAAGAGTTGCAGTTGAATGCGCTGAGTCTGGCTTTTAGTGATTCTCTGGAGCACACAGCTCAGTTTTGCTCCAGTGTTATAGCTTAGCACAAGGTTCATGTGCTGGTCAACCATGAAAGCCCTGTCCATTTGTTTCCATCACTTCACAGCTTCTCTAGCTTTATTAAGAAATCGTATCAATTGCATCAGTGCACCATTTTGAATAATATACTGTGGCTGCCTGGCAGTTGAGAAATGCCAGAATCGGCTCACTTTAACCTGGCTGTTTATTCCTAGAGCCTCTGAGAGACCAGTGGACAGCCTCATTCACATGTACACAGTGAAGGTTTCATTTTGTTTATCTTGTCTGTCTTTATATCCAGTGGTCTATCCATCTATCTATGGCTTTAATGGCCTGTCTGTGTATGTTTAGTTGACCATCCATCTGGCCTGACACACCGTGACTCACACATTTCTGGGCTGATTCATTGCCATGCGTATGAAAGAGCATGTCCACGTGACTACTAGACGAGATGGAGAAGCATCAGAGAATGATAAAATAAAGATTACTGTCAGACGTATATGTTCAGGGTCTAGGAGCGTGCGAACATATATGGTTTTGTGTTCTTTGAGTAAATAATGACCAACTTCTGATGAAACACTGCAAAAAAAGGTCCAGTTTTAGCCTTTATTGCACCAGGTACACTGACTTACAGCTGGTCTGAACTATTTTTTCCTCATTAATTTTACACAAAGAGGTCGCATGCCATAATTAAAAACAGTAGATTTTAGCCCCTTGTGGTCTAGCATTTAAGATACTTAACATGAATATGTCCTCGCAGGAGCAATCCTTTCAACGTGACTTTATTAAACTGCTAATTATCAAGTCTAATTAGGACTATTTCCTCTGCATTACTGTGAGGACTCATTTATTGCCGGCTGTACAAAGGGACAAAAACCTTGATGTACAAAAGTATCCATCCAATATCTGCAGATAGAAATCTGAGTTTTGTTTGCTTTTTAAAGAGATACCAATCAGATCCAACAATACCCAGTTCAAAAGTATTCAAGTGAGTGATGGGTAAGGAGCTTTGGATAACAGCACTTGGAATGAATGCCCAAATAAATCTCTGAGGGTGTGCAGGTAGGGAGAACCTTGGTTTCAAGAGTTTCAGATGAAATGTTCTTTGACATAAAGTCTTGCTTTACTAATTTGTTGCACCGATGTCTGCATTGCTTTTGGGTTTCGAGGTCACAACCGTGTGTGGTTGTATGTGGTTCCCCTGCCGTGTCCTCTTCAAATATGTGTATTTGCTACTTATTTGTTAGTGATACATTTCTTTTGAATGAAAACAGAACTGTCTAGATTTTCTTCACTGGCATCCTCTCTCATATGACAGGTTACTTTTTCAATATTTGAACAAGACCATGATATTTTCAATATTTCAACCAAGTGCTGAGCAGGCCAGCTCACAGAAATGGGCAGCTGGGTACCTGAGGTGCATATTCCAAATGTGTCCTGTGTACATGTCCAAAGAAATTTCCTAAAAGCCAAATAATATTAGCATGTCCCACATGTCTTAATATGAAAAGTTAAGATATCCCAATAAAATATGCTGTTTACATGACCCATATCAAATTCCGAATATTGTCATATTCAGAATCATAGTGGAATAATAGGAAGAACATGATGATTGCTGGCCTTCAACCAACCACTTCAGCTGTGGCCATGTCTGCTACCTGGCAGGAACTGACTTGTTTGCTAGTTTACCATCTTTTTATGAAAACAAACTGTTTCTCTGAAAATGGATTTACAGTAGCTAATTAGTACTCTGTACACTGTAGGAACCTTGTTATTTAAAATCCACATATACATGCAGCAGGTCATTGCTCTGGAGTTCTTCTCCACCTGGACCATACAATATTTTGGAGCCATGGCGTACTTATCTTAATCTTATTAGTGATACATGTTAGAGTGTGCTTGGAGCATTTTTGACTGGCAGCATAGGAAGAGGATAGGATGGGAGTACACCATTTTTACCCCACTACAATGTGCCCTTATTTTACAAATAGTCTTCAGCCGTGACTCATTCAGACTTCTAAAGGCTCTTCAGTGTCGGTTCAGAGTTAGACAGATTTTTGAAATGAATTATTTTGATCATGAGGGGGACACATTGCTTCATGTAATGATCTTTCCTTTCATTCTGCTACACTGCTGTCACAGCAATACTCTCCCTGTCTGAAGTATTTGTAATGCCCATGCTGTCACATAAAAAGCTGATTAGTCAGTAAATAGACTTCCTCCAATAGCTGAAGAAATCATTACTAGCAGATCTGGCAGTAACCTGGTTAGTGAAGTGTATGTGAAAGCTCTGAACTACCTCTTGGTTTTATAATAGTTTTGGTGTCAAGGCTCGTGGCTCATTTTTAAATCATGAGTTGGAAAAGAGGGTGTAATTGATTAATTAGGGTGATTCAAATTGCATTTAATCAGACAGAATATCCCAGAGGGAATGGCATTTTAGATAAATAAAAAAATCAAACCTCTTCTGTCTTAAGTTCTTGAAAATAATGAATGTAATCAAACATCTGATTGCATTTGTGTATGACAATAGAGTCTGATAAACTTCAGTCTGGCTTTAAAGCTGAGCATAGCAAAGCAGACGTGATGTTCACTGTAATGCATTACCTGTCTCAAACAAGTTTCTTGTTAACACAAGTTGATCTTCATACTGTGGCAAATGAATGGACACCAGTGGCAGTGTAAACCAGTAATTAAAAATAAAAGTTTGGAAAATTTTTGGCATTAAAATGTTTTCAGAGGTGTGATTGAATAAACAACTTGCTAAGGTCTCCCAAGGTCCTGTTAATTACAAGAACACCCTAAGGGAAGAGTTGCAGGGTCAGACATGAACAGAAACAAATACACTCAAAGCTGCTCAGTTGCGCTGTGAGGGGTTAAATACTTTGATCATCAGGTGTTCCACAACATCACTCTTTTGCACCACATTAAAGAGACATCAAAGCTTTGAAAGAAAGCAGTTAAACAGTTTGAAATTGTGGTACCGATTCTTTTGTGCCATTTACTTCTCATAAAATAAATGTCATTATGGAGTAAAAGGAACAACCAAATAGATGTAGCAATGTAGTTCAATCTAATTCACCTTAAGATCCAGTGTGTAAGATTTAGGAGGTTTAATGTTGCATTCACATGGAATCAGGGAGATGGTAGATGGCAAACTGGATATTATTTTAGTGGACAAGAGCAGGGCTGTAGGCCTGCAGAGACTACTGGCAATGTTAACAGTAGGTAGCATCGCCCTTCAAAGTTAACATATTTTAACTTTTTTTTATGTAGCTGCGAAGCAATCTGGATAATTACTGGACATTACAAGAAACATTACATAAAATAATAAACACTAAATCATTTTATTTTGTATATTAAGTCTGAGGCCATGGTTCTCTGCCAGAAAATGGTGCATTGCCCCCTCTGTGTAAAGAGAGAGGTACTTCCCCAAACAAAGGAGTTCAAGTATCTCGCGGGGTTGCTCACAAGTGAGGGTAGAATGGGGCGTGAGATGGATCAGTGGTTTGCCAACTCTTATAAGACCCAATGATAATAATAATAATAATAAGTTACTGTGGACCTATATGCCATGCCTTTTAATAAAATTACCAGAAGAGTTTGCTGAAAAATGTCAGCCTGAATTACTCACGTGCGTCCCCGGTGAAAATCGCTGACATGCATGGGGAATACAGCTTCTACAGGCTCGCCATAGCTTACTGTCAGGACTCAGGGACCAGAATTTGGGATGGCGAACCGTCGGAATGGCTCTATTTCGGAGTGGTGGCCTGTAACTGTTGGTTAAATGGCCCGTTCGGTTGGTATTCGGATAACTGGGGTTTTACTGGTATAATGCAATAGCACCACCCAGCGGTAAAACCCATGTACACGAAAAAAATGACCCACTCTACATGTTTAGAGATTTTTGTACACAAACTCACCCCTACATTATACAGTATTTTTGCACTAAAAAACACACTGGACAGGAACTGTAACCAAATAACGGCCTGGTGCAGGTCAGTGCAAAAAAAAAAAAAAAAAAAAAAAAGCCTTGAGCAAATAGCCGCCTGGTTCTTTCAAACGCCTGGGGTCAAAATCGATTTTGTGAAATAAACACCCGGGCTACTATTTGGAAAAATACGGTATATTAGAATAAATAACATAAATTAAATGTTTATGTATACCACTGTGCCAATACTACCTCAGGAACAACTAACTGAGTTCAAGGAGTACCTGTATGATACACTGTTTCTAAAAGGAACTTAATTCTATTACATAATTAAGGCAGAAATATACATTTTACTTAATGTGTATGTTCACAAATAAATAATTTTATTATACAAGAAAATTCACCAAAATTTGGTTGTTTTGTGTACCATACCAAAAATGTCAACTGTGACACGTTCATCTCAAAGTTTGGGTCAGTTCAGAGAGCTGGTGATTGCCTCTAGTGAGAGTATAGCACATGCCAAAAGGGTGGATTAACATTTCAATTCAATGACACACAACACCATAGCAGCCTTCTACATACGCATATTAATAATAGTGGTAATGTTAATAATGAAAGTGAATTAAATGGACCCTAAGGATCTGCTTTTGATTGCATGTAATGAATTCTGTGGCATTGGGGCTATTGTTCTGCTTAATGAAAAGAGAAATGACTGCGGATGGGCAGAAGTACAGAATAGATTAATAGATCACACAGAACTGAACTCAATTTTGAAAGTCGTAATGAGCTGTCAGTTTTCTGTCCAGCACTGTGTGAGTGAGTTTTAACGTTTGCATGCAGCTGGAGTCGTGGTGGGTGGACAAAGACAGAGGCTGAGGGAGACAGAAGGGAAAAAAGTGACAGAGAAAGACAGAAAATCTGGAGGTCAGGATCATTTAATGAGCACTATTGATGCAATAATTAGAACAGCAGCAGGCTAATGAAGTAATTAATCGCTGAATGTATTTTCACTTTGCCATTTAGAAGACATCTGTTAAGTTACTTACCTAGTGGTAGAGCTATTATCACAAACGATTTGTTGAAACCCAGAAAAGAACAGGCTTTAATTGTTTTTTAGAAGACTGTCTAATTTTAGCAATTGAAGTTGCAGTGAGAAACTTAAAACTACATCTTTGTTTTTATTCAACCTCTGTACTTTTTCATATTTGTTTTATCTTTTTCCAGCACTTTTTAAATTTATTTTGATACTACATAAATAGTGTGGAAATTATAAAAGTCTAAGTATATTTTTCCATTAGTAGTTTTTAGTTTTATATGTCAAGTTTTACCCGACATATACAGTATGTTTCATAGAAGGAAGTATATAAACCTTCACTGTAATAATACATTTAGACAGGCTTGGACTGGCCATCGGGTTAATCTGGCAAATGCCAGATTCGCCAGCTCACCTTGTAAGATGCAATGTCACTACCAGCCTGTGGTAGGCAAAAAAAAATGTAGGTTAAAAAAAAGTAAAAGATAAAAAAAAGACCTGCCAGCTGTGGCCTACTTGTTGGAACAGACCATCTGATTAGTGGTTACATGGTCCCAAAACTGTCAGTAGTCTACCTATACACTGAACACATTTCCCCTATTCTTGCCACATTGCACTGGTTACCTGTGGTGTTTGGAACTCATTTTAAACATGTATTGCTAGTCTTCAAATCACTGAGTGGCCCTGCCGTGTCATATATCAATGACCTTCTCACCCTTACACCCCAGGTTGTACTCTGCAGCTGTTGGCTTGAGACAGAAGGCAGTCAGGCATTTGCCATAAGGGCTCCACAGTTGTGGAAAAGTCTTCCATTGGGAATGAGACAAGACACTTCAGTGTCCTGTTATGAAACTCGTCTTTATAAAATGGCTTTTAATAAAAGAGGTTTTTTTGTCTGTTTGTTTCATGCGTTCACTAGCTTGCTAATTCTCAAAATTTTATTCACTGTCTTGTAATCTTATCTTGTAAATAAACAAAGTTAGGGTAGGTGCAATGCAGGGGCGATTGCTCTGAGACAACAAAGGAGACTGAACGTCCTCTAAAATTCCATAGAAGAAATGCACTATTGAATTTACATTTAAATAAGAATTTACATTGCATTAAACGTGCGCTAGGATGCATTTAACATCACGACTACGATGTTCAAACGTCAGCTGTTTATCCCCAGTTTTCAAACGGCCCTCCCTGTCGTACATTCTCATGTCAGCACGGTGGACACGGAGCCTCCAAGCATTCCTATGAGACAGCACTGAGCAGGTTTCTTTCATGCAGCAAAGTGAGACGGTCATTGGATAAATGCGACAATATTGTCACTTCCAGGGAGGCTCAGCTTCCGTGGGACCTAATGGAGCGGTAGGCGGGAGAGGACGCTCGGTGTATGCATGATGATTGGAGGAATTGTCTAAAAGGCTGAACCCCCTTGTGATTGACAGCACTTCGCATTTTGAGCTCAGTTCCAGGTGGATGTTTGCGAGTGGAGTCTTCTGACAGAGTGCCGTCTGGAGTTCTGTATTTCCATAAGAGATATAGCTCATTTTCACCGTTAAACCCATCTGAAAATCTTTGAGGTGTGTTTTGCTGTGGTTCTGTGGCATGAGTGTGGTTGAAAAACAGCTTCAATTAAATGTTCCTTTTATAAGTTACTGCCTCGCTACAATATGACCAATTTTATGATGTGAACTTAAAGTGAGCTTCCCCTGTTTGAAAGACCAGCAGCCGCCACTGGTGCAATGGTATGCTAATGTGCATTTCCCAGGATAGCAAAGGCATGATCCGCACCACTCTGCCTCTGATTGACTTACCCTGACATTCTTACCCTAACCAATCCCACTTATCTTGCTTAAATCTAATCAACCTAATCGACAGAGGCAACAAGCACTAGCCAATCAGAGACAGTAGAGTGGGTAATGTTTTCAGTATCCAGAGGAACACAACTCACTAGTGGGTAGCAGGTAGCACTGGGGCCAGTCCAGAGGGAAATTACTAGGGCCAAATATTGTTCCTAGTCCAAACCTGCATTTAGAAATAACCAACTCAAAGATGTTAGTAGTGAACATTTTGTTGATCAGTACAATGTGAAACCCAACCCTGTAAACACAATATTGACATATATTATCACATTGCTGTAGTAAACCTGTTAGCACACCGTTGCCTATTAACGCATCCAGCAGCAGAGTTTTTATGCTAAAAGGAGATGCCAGAAAAAACAAGGTTGATGAGAACCAAACCAGTGAAGGTGTGGGCTGTAAAACCCAAATAATATGCTTGAATACACTATAAAGACTTTGCTGCAGGGAGCTAAAATTGGGTGATAGTTCTTTGTGGGTTTATCATTCTGAATGACCCCTTTCACATCACACAGTAAACTGATCACTTGTTAAAATAGAAATATTGATTGCTGCAGCTTTAAGTCAAAGAAAGCTTCAGTATTCTTTGTGATATATGAACCAAAACACAATACAGGCAGCATTATGTTTCCCCCCCAAACATACTTAGCTAAAACTACACCTCTGCATGCTCTATAGCAAATTATAGGATGTATGGCTTGTTTTCTTTATTTTTCCTCAGCTGCATGTCAACTGTCTCTGGGACACTGGTCAATAAAGCGGTTGAGGCGGCTGATCAAGTCCCAGGTTGGATGTCTGATGCCTTTTCAGTGGTTTGGAGTCCATCCGTCTCCCAAACCACAGTCTTCTTTAGCATAAGCACTGCGTAAAATGAGAAGTCACCTCAGACAAGGCCACTGGGCTAAGTACATCATTTACGTAATGTAATTTATCCCTATCACATTCTAGGCATGGCAAATTAAACCGCATACCTTCCTCTGCTGGAGAAGAAGAAATAGGTCAAGGAGAACTATCAAGTCATCCTTGAGGTTACCTTTTATAATTAACACGTTAAAAAACCCAAACACCTCAATCACACACAAATCTAACATTAACGCTTAACACCTGTCACACACTTGCTTATCAAACACAGCATCTTGGTCCTGAATCATACACAAACACAACAGAAATAAATAGTCCACAGCTGTGCTCATATTGTGCTGTTCTTTCTTCTTAGCTTATAACAAACACACACACACACGCACACACACACACCCATATATAAATATATATGAAGTAAGGTATATCATGTAAGATATACTGGGACAATTGTGTGTAATTGAATGTAGGATTTGAAGGTCCAGTGTGTATGATTTAGGCAGGAGTATTGACAGAAAATAACTATAACAATAATTATGTTTTGATAAGTGTATAATCCACTAAAACTAACAATTTTTATTAGTTCACAATGAGCTCTCATATCTAGCCATGCCATGTTGCTCCGCAATAGTAATAGACAGTAGCTCGGAACGAACAAAACAGTGGCTCTGGTGAGGGCCTACTACATGTTTATGTTACATGAAGGCCACCGTAAGTGGCTTTAAGCAAAGAGAAGAGAATTATTCAGTTGGTTGCAATCTAAAACCTCATAGATAGAGGCTAGTACTGCTCCTTCATACACATAGGGCCCTATTTAGTAGATGGTCTAAAGCGGACGGTGGAGGGCGCATAATCCATGTCGCAAGTGTCATTGCTATTTAGATGCAGGCGCAGTTGTCATTTTCACGCCCTGTGCCCTCTTCATCTAACTAGCAAATGAAGTTGCGCTTCTCTGGGTGTGTTGGTCTAAAAATGAGGAGTGGTCAGGTGCAGTCATGGCGCGTTGCTAGTTAGATGACGTAAAAAGCAAATGCACCAGTGACCAACAAAAACCTGGTCTGAAGTCAACGGCGTAGTATTTCGCTGTTAAACAAGTTAGTAATATGTGTCTCTAGGCGGGTGCACATCACGCGTGCACTCTGCTCAGACACACATGGAGCAGCCACACATATGCAAAAGATAACAAATAAAAATATGATTAGCTACAATGTGACAGGTTATTATTGTGCACATTAAAATATTTATCAGAAACACGTCTTAATGGTCAGTCATTAATCAGAATGATCTAATTGCTATAATAATGATCATCATAATTTGTAATAATGACAAATGAAATTGTGAAATCCTCGGGGAGCTTGGGTGCCTGTCTACTGTCCCCGTAGATCTGGTTCTGACGGGCCTTCACCTCCCGCACGGGGAGATCCGTCTCCTCAGCTGTAAAACGTTCAGTCTTTCCAGTTGGTAGGTCTGCCATCTAACTAGCTCTCCGCCATGCGCTCCAGTCACGCCTGTTTTAAAGGGAATGAGAGGTGACACTCTGATTGGCTTATTGAAAACACACCCATGACTAATTCACAGACTAAGTCCAACCCTTTTAGACTCTCTGCCATGGCGCACAGTCTAAAAACGCGCTGTCTAACTAGCAAGTGACTGGGACACGCCCATGCGTACATGGTCTCATTTGAAAGGTAACACTAATGTCAGAATCATTGTAAGAGCTCCTGTCATACGCCATGAACAAAATGGGGTCTGTTGAGGTTTTGTTTTAATTTGATCATGTCATCTCTGAACAAAGAATAAATCTTCTTGCATTGGACTTCTGATCAGCCTCCTGTTTTTTCTTCAGAGTCCTCTGAACTTTCTTTGGTTTTCTTGGAAGCAAGTTTTACTGAATTTTGACCAACACCACAGACTATATTTTGGTTCGAGGGCAACAAATTAATCCACAACAGGCCATATCATCAAGCCTCACATAGTCCAAACTAAAAGTAGATAAATAATGTTACAGAAAATAAACATTTTAGGTGTTTACTTTAAGGTTTTGTCGAGGCACTTTTCAAAAAGAGATGCTGAAACAATGTACTGGCTGTGTGATTGTGAGTGAAAAACAAATCAGCATAGACAGAAATGCAGATTTAGGAGCTTACTGTAGGCTATATGAAAACAGTTAAAGGCATGTAAAGTGTAAGTGAAACATAAGCCATGTAGAAGGACGTATTATTCAAAAATGAAGCATATCTGTTTCATCAATTGCAATGATGAAAGACAAATGAAAAAAAAAACACAGCTTTGCTAAAATATATATAGTATAGCCATCTGTGTGCTATGCATAGGGGGGGTTCTTAGTTTCTGCACAACTTGTTGAGTATTATTCCACCTATACCATGGCCACTTGTCCACAACATACACAATTAAATTCCACTTGTTTATTTAAGAAGATGAAAAACTTTTGATGTCACTTTTCTGCTTTTAAGTATCACAATATATAGTTGCTATAGGCCTACCTCAGTATCTCAGCGAGTGGAGTTGCTAAGCAACACCTTGTGGAATAGAAATGCATTTCACAAGGCTGGGCCAGGATTTTTAAAGTCCTGACAATTTTCTGAGTCGCTTTAAAGTCTTGAACAGTCTCAGACTACGAGAATAGAGAATGGCGCTGTATCTTGCTACATACATTAAAACTTCCCACTGGAGATAATGTAAGGTACCCCTGTCTCTCTCTGTCACTCACACACACACACACACACACACACACATACATATTTTAACTCACTACTGCTGTCTCGTTCCCTCTCACACGTTTACCTGTGACTTTTTCACATCTCTGTTTTCTGTACAGTTTTGAATACATTTCCTCTCTCCTTCTCCCCAGCAGCTGTCTCGCAGACCCTCGAGCTTCCAGCTTCACAGCAGCTAACACTATTTAAAGTCCTCTTTTTATTTGAAGCTTTTCTTTGTTAATTGGTTACCCAAATAACCCTAGCTCCAAGTTCTTCAGCTAAGCCTAAGTATTGCTGTACTTACTTAAATTTCAATATTGGTGAATGAATTCATCAGTGTAAACAAACACATACAGCAAAGGTGTCCAGTTATACTGTCCTGTTACTTAAGCAATATCACACTCAAGCTCGTGATGTTATACTCGTATATCGTCAAGGCTGTGATTTGGTCATAGGCACGAGGCCGCAGGCCGACAATCACAGCCATGACGATATATGACTATAACATCACAAGCTCGAGTGTGATATTGCTTAATTATACAACAGTTCAAGAGTTAAATAAGCAAGGCTGATTAAGAAATGTTGAAAAATGAGGACAAAATAGATCATTTAAGCATTTTATTTGTCTTCCGCCAACAAAAATAGTTCCCTCAGGACTCCGCTGTCACCGTTGCTATGTAACGCAGACATGGTGCGCCAGGCACTTACTCTTTATACACATTTATCTGCACGTTTCCATTAATTGTGCAGCGGGTGAAATAAGTCTCTGGTGACTGCATGGTGGACTGTCGCTTCACAGGCACAGCCGACTCTGCCTTCTGATCTGACAGTATGTTGCTCCATCGTTTCCTGCTCTCCATGGATGGCTTCCAGTAGCTTTAAGCTCTCAGACGTGCAAGACAAAAGGTATATTTTAGGGCCCAACTCCTAATTAGAAGACTAACCTTACACATAGGCTACGTTAAAACAACATCATACCTGTGCCCACTCACTGTCATGATCTCCCTCGCTTCAAGACCTGCATCTGACAGCTTCTGTATGGCAGTCGCCCTGAGGCTGTGATTGGTGTAGATAGCTGTTGTCCCCGCCTCTTTACACATCTTCGGCAGCATCTGTGCGAGTGAGTTTATTCCCAGTGGAGCTTTAGTGTATCAGATATTGACTGTGTGAGCTGATGTCATCCTGGGCTTCAGATAAAGGGCATTTGCATCTGGTGGAAGTTTGTTTAAAAACTTTTCCAGGGATGCAACGCAACTGCTGACCTAACTGACACTAACTGTCAGTTTTGAGTTGATTGTTGAATGCAATCAGCTGCGAGGCGGAGTGATACATACACAGTGAAATAACCATGATGTTGTACTCCAATATCGTCATGGTTTTACTGTCTCTCGACCAATCACATTGCAGGGCCGGAACTAACTGTTGTATAATAAAAGTTAATCCACTCCTGCAAGCCAATCAGAACCGAGAATTCTAAGTGGTCAGATGGACGGGTCAAAATTGACACAGGACTTTTCCCCAGGAGTACAGTGTTTGAGTTTGTGTGAAACCAAGTGATTCTTGAGTTACTTAAGGTAAGTTGTCAACATATGTTTCTTTTCCTCAACCTAACCAACATAACTTTACGTTAAATACGTAACGTGATGCTGCCTAACCACGTTTCTTTTCCTCAATCGAACTTTGGTAACTTTACTTGACTAAACCTAATTTATTTAACTTTATATGCTTAAACCTAACATACCCAACATAATGTTTGATATGAAATGTGATGACACCCAACCATGTTTCTTTCCCCAAACCTAACCTACATGACTTTACCTGCCTAAATCTAACCTACATAACTGTACTTTAGGTACGTAACATGACAATGCCCAACCATGCCTCTTTTCCTAAACCTAACTTATGTAGCTTTACTTGCGTAAACCTAAACTACATAACTTTATGTTAAGTACATGACGTGACTACACAAAACCATGTTTCTTCTCCTAAACTTAATCTACATAGCTTTACTAGCCTAAACCTAACTAATGTAACTAAATATTAAGCACATAAGACATTAAGTACATGACGTGACCCCATTTGTGGAGTGCTAACAGCTGTTGTGCCTGGAGGAGTGGGTCCAGTGTAACTTCACAGTAAACACAATAAAATTCCTTGACTCTTTCCCCCTCCTCAGTATCATTAAGAGTCTGGTTGCTGAATGCCGTGTTAGTGTCAAAAGGCCTTCACACCTGTGTAAACCTTTATTTTCCAACACAACCCCTTCCAGGTATTAAAATATGGTTTTGATGCTTAAGAAAGACCAAAAGTTTGATCTGATAAATTAATGTGGCACAGAGAGGAATGTGCGGATGCTTTTCCTTTCATTATACATTTTAAGCTTAAACACCTCCAACTGGCCTTTACTTGGTAGGCAGTGATCTTAACTGTACACCTCAATGTCAAAATGTCATGGAGAACTCTACATATGTTTCTTACTCAGTAGGATTTTTTGCTTTGGTAGCCATCAAACCAGCTTGCAAACTAGATCTCAAGTTAATTAATGAAGGAGTGGTACACAGTTCCTTCTCATTTTTCATTTGCAGCACTTTGCTACAGCAATTAGTAACTCTTACATCCAGAACATTACTGCACCAGCTGCTCTTTGCCATTCTGACAGCCTAATTGGAACTCACACCTCAAAGCCTGTTGTTCAGAGACGTTTTAAAGACAGACAGTTTTTCTACTTTTCTACTAACAATTATCTGTGTATAACATACAGATGTGGGAGTTGCAGGCTTTGGACATATCAAACTTTGATCATTTCATCTCACTCAACCCAGGTGCTGTTTCAGTTTTATTTAGAATGCATTTCTTCTTCTTCTTCTTCTTCTTCTTCTTGCTATTTAAGAACTAATCATTGTTTAGCTGTTACAGGCTTTTTGCATTGATCTTTCTCAGGACATCTTTGGGTGGGTGTAAACTGAGCTAAGTGAGAGAGCAGTGCTCTTTTGTGTTTACCCAGATCTGTAACCAAATGGACAATTAGCAGGTTTTGGGGAGCAGATTAATGTTTTTTTCACAGGGGATTACCCTAGCTGATTTTTTTTTCACGATTTGGCAGCTATTTGGGTGACAGGGAAGGGCCTGTTCTTGTGAGGTTTTTGGATAATCCGCCTGAAAATCTTGAAGGGAAGCCAAAGAATGAATTGAGCTATATATCTTTTTTTTTATATCTTTCATTAGTCATGGAGGTTTCCATTTCAATATTATCGTGCTTCACTTTAAGCCGTAATTACACAATTTGTGCATTATGTGTCATAAATCACTTATTCCTGCATTGCTTCCTGTTTATGTATTTACAAATCACAGGTATTCTTCAAAATCTGAAATCTGTAAGTCATTGTCATGATCATGTGTATTGACACATAACACATCTATGTAAATTACTTGTTGATTACTGACTAATTACACCTGTCTCGAAAATTAAAATCATTTCTCTTCTCAACACAGTTCGGCTGAGACATAAATGTTTTCAGCATGATCAATAACAGATGCATCTCACTCCCACATACCATGGTGTCTGAGTATGACTCAAAATAAAGTAATACATAAGTAACCCTTGGAGTGAGTGTCAAAGTCAAGCTTGAGCTGTCACTGTCACTGGGGCTGTGGGAAGCTCGCAGGCGCAGCCTCCCCCACATTCTCTCGCTCCCTCTGCTGATCTCTGTTTAATGATCTCACTCACGTTTCTTTATGAGTCATGGAGAAATGTTTTGTGCAGATCGTCTCTGTGAGGTTTACTTTAGTTTTGCAGTCAGCTCAAGATCTGCTTCTATATGTACTTAGCAGCCCGAGGAGACAAGGTAATAGAAAACCGCTCATCCTGTCCTGCACCAGCCATTACAACTGGTATCACTGCCAATACTATTATAGCGCTCTATCCAGTATTATAAAACATAAACTAGTGGTAACAGTGACTTTATATTCACTATACAAGTTTGTATGAAAGGAACCAGCAGAGCGATTTTAATATGTATAAGAACAATAAAAAAGTAGTGTTAGGAAACAACAGCTAATGGATACCAGATGTACCATCTGATTGTTCCGCTGCATCAAATGACGTCACAGGCCTAAACTCTTTGTCAGATAGAACAATCAGCACATATCAGTACTCAGTATTCTCCGCATCATTTAAAACAACTTCATTTCCTTAGACGCCTTCAGAGCACTGTTCAAAGAAGGTTTAAATTTGCTGTTGTCCAAAAATAGACGCTTTTTCCATGGATTGTCTCCAACTTGAGGACACAAGTGCCATTATAACCAATAATGTGGGCATGCAATTTGTCTGAGTTTCAAAGCATTCCTGCCTTTTTCATAGTGAATAGAAGAAATCTGACAGGAAATGAGAGAAGAAAGCAACTCTATATAAATAAATTAAATTTTAGATTTTACTAATTTGCAGCAACAAATGTGACGCAGGAAACATTATTAATAACAAAATGTTCATACTGAAGGAGTCAATAAAATTTTGACTGACAGAGCATTTCATTTGTTTGCTGCAATATCCGCTCTTACAGAACTTGCTCACAGCAAGTAAAGCATAACTTAGCTTTTTCATGGTTATGCTGAAGCATGCACAGCACTTTGTCAAGGTTTCGAAAAGATCAGAGTCTTGGTTAAAAACAGAAAAAGTTATAAGTGACTTGAAGTACAGTGCAATACGTTTACTTTAGTGACTGACATTACACCGAAACCACAGTCTCTCACTAGCCTCAACTGAAATGCTTTTGTTATTCTCACAAGAGAATGTAAACCTTGGCCTTCAGTGTTAAAGTTCTGCATGTTGTTCACCTACCCTCCACAAAATTTTATCAGCAGCAGTTATGTTTCATTTCAAAACAAAATTGGGAAAATAAACTTTCAGCATACAATGAATTTCAAGGAGTCAGGGTTGGAGTGAAAGAGGTCTACCAGCTGGACAGTTCATCATATGGTGAATGTGTTCACCTGAAAATCAAACCCACATATCTTTCTTTTCATTTTTTTTCAGCCACACGTCATTTCATTTATCAGTCTAGATTTCTTCCTATAGATGTTTGCCCTCTCTCTAATACAAGATCTTGTCTTGCAGAACTATTTTCTTTCTGTTGAACTACACCTGCAAACTGTATCACCAAGCACAAGGAAGCATGCATATACCAGAAATGGGAGTAAGCCACACATATGCAAGTTATTGTGATGAGAATCAAGCAAGTAAAGTCACTGCTATAAGTCAAGCAAGTCACAAGCTAAGTCATATGACACATTGATGTTCTGGTAAAATACTAGCTTTCTAGCTAACGTTGAACTAGCGGGTAAGCTAATATGTTAGTTAAAAAGATGCATTCCCAGTACCTTTGATTGTTGCTTTTGTGGATGGATGAAGTTTGATGTTATAGTGATTGTGTTGGTGGGTTGCCAGGTTTGACTGAATTGTAGTGATTACCCAATCATGTTTCAACTACAAAACAAACATCTCACTATTTAATATAAGTCAAGTTTCAAGTCATAAATACCAAGTCACAGTCAAGTCTTTTATCAGTGTTAGTTAAGCAAACCTCAACTCCTCAAATTTGTGTCTCAAGTCTGACTCGAGTCGAGTCACGTGACTGAAGTCCCACCCATTTCTGGTATCTACTTCTGGCTCACCTAGCACCACTGACTTAGCTAATGTTACCACTCAGCTGAGGATGCCATTAATGTTTATATCTTGCACTGTGACAAGCACAAGTCTCTCGTTCATGAGTAGATTCACGCTTTCTTCTTTGCAGTGATACAGTTGGCAGATATAGTTTGGCAGAAAAAAAAAGTTCCCACAGGAAACCATGCACAACAAGGTCTGTGGATTATCTATCAAATATTGATTTATTTATTTTTTAATGCATTGAGCATCACAAGCCAAATGCCATCTTGTTCAATTACATTGGAAAGAAGGAAGACATCTCTACAGCTGATATCTCCAACACTCTGCAACTCACACCAAAACAATCTATGAACAGCACTATGGGTAAGAGGAAAAATATGTATTTTTGATTTAGGGGTGAACTGTCTTTTTGAACCTCTCAATCACCAGGAATACCTTATATTTCAGGTCTTTAAGTGGCTTAACAAAATACAAAACTGTATTTTGTAAAACTGTAAAATGACTTTGACTGTAATTCAAGCATTATTCACGTCTCAGTGGTGAAAAATGAAACTTGTAACTGAATAAGATGAACATGTAAAGGATTTTGTCAATTACTCATTTCATAAATTGCCTTTGTAAGACATTATAAAAGCTTATGTCTTGATTATCTTGAAGAAAAGAAGTCAAGGTCAACCCAGCAGCATTCATGTGAAATTCCACCTGGCAACACATAATGCTCGACGCTTAGTAGCAACTTAAGGCTGCCTATCCCCAAAGTATAATTTGCTTATGGTAGATACACAAACAATAACACCATGGTAGCAATTTATGGATGCTAAGATGTTAAATGCAACACCGTCAACGAAGCTGGAATAAAGGAGATTATGCTATGCCTTTCTAACACGTATTTTCTTGCTTACAGTATGCTAAACCGTTAGTCTCCTCGTTGAGTCACTGCATTCCGTACATCATGACTCTCTATTCTGAGATGTTGCCCGCTAGCAGTGTGAGTGATAGCCAGCAGTAAACAAGTCCCATCCCCAGCCAGATAATAGTCTTCCCAGCTGTGTGGATCTCGCAGCTTTCGGGGAACGGCTCTGTTTCTTGCTGTGCCAGTTGTGATACTCTGCCAGCACTTTCCAGCTCAAGCCCTCCATGGAACCCCAACATTACTCCTTTCCCAAACACATGATTTACCCCCCAACACCCCTGTCCCACCAAACCCCAGCAAGTCCTTTATTCTGCTTACCCACCAGATGCACATGACTGCACATACACGCAGCTTGGCACAAATTATGCAAAATATAGCTTCACAAAAAAACATACTTACATATGCCGTGTTCAAGTGCGTGCCCACACACACACACACACACACACACACACACACTACTCCCAAGACTAATGTTTTATGCTCCAACACTGCTCTCCCTTTTCAAGACACATGGGCTCAGGGCTTCTGTGCCTTTTGAAAAAATAGAAGTGAAATGAAAGAGACAAAGCCATTATGAAAGAGGAAGTGGCATGCTGTGCTATCGCTCTCTCTGTTGAGGGAGGCTTTCGTGTGTTTACATCTGCACTCTGATCATTCAGCTGCCCCTTAGACAACCATTCTTTGGAAAGCTGCCATCCCGACTGCTTGGGTGTTCATTTAGTTGTCTGGCCACCGCTTCATCCTCCACCCTCCTCATGTTTATGCTTGCTCCTGATGAACTGATCTCATAAAAAGCCTCAAACATGCTACATTAGCCCAGTGGGCTATTAGCAGCATTGTTAGGTCTCGGTGAGTGTGTGGAAAAGAGCAGGGATGACTGCTGCACAGCGAGTTGTAAAAGTAATTAAAGAAACTGTTGGTATTTAGAGGAAAAGCATGCTTGACCAGTCACTGCTGCTTATCAGTAATTACAGTGTACCAGTGATTACAAGTATTTATTTTCAAGACCAAAGGGTTCCTGTGTATCTGTGTCATCCTTACCCTTTGCTTATATTTAATCCGTGACATTTGAAGAAAAGCAGTGCTCTTCCTCGCAGTTGTTGACAGGAAGTATTGGATGCATTATTATTGCTCTGTACACATAGGGGATGGGGCCAAGCATTGTTTACAATAGCTTTGATGGATGCCTACTCATGCCACAAAGCAGCCTAACCAACTGGGCAAAGTGGGCAACTGCTCAAATTCATAAATAAATTACTATTTAATCAAATAACCACACACAAAAAACCTGGGGGCATGCAATATTCCATCAGGAAAACGGGTTGGTTGAAGCATCATGTTCTCTGTGTGATGGTGATGTAAAACCAAAGATACATACACATTGCCAAAAGATTGTGAATGGCATGAATACCAATGGGGACCTACTCAATGTTGCCCTTGTGGCCCCAACAAGTTAACAGAGACCATTTTTTATCTCAGCTACAATGTCCCCAAGGCCCTGACTAACAGCAACTGGCAGTGTATCATGCCAACGTTAAAGTACACCGTTTGTTCGTGGTTTCTGACACCACAAGCCACTGACCAAGCACCGGATTTAGACGACTTCGGAATGAGACCGGGCTCTCAACATCTAATGGACAGACTGGCACAACAAAGTTGTACATGGTCAACAGATGATGCATTCTAATGACTTTGGTTATTCACCTGACTTTTCACATTTGTGGGTTTTTGAGAAATGTCTAAACAACTGTCAGATGGATTATGATAAAAATTTGTTTCAGACATACTGTACATTCATATCCTCTGTGGGATAAAGGGTATATACGGATGTTCCATTCATTTTTCCACTGGCGCAATTGTGAAGTCAGTTTGTCCAGTACATTGATTTAAGACCAGCATGTAAGCATGCTGACATTAACATTTAGTTCAAAGCATTACTGTCCCAAAGTATGTCCTCACAGAGCTGTCAGCATGGCTGTAGTATTAGTTTTTGTTTTGTTTTATTTTATTACCTAACCTTACTTAACTAGAGTAGTCGCATAAAAGTGCCAGTTGCATAAAAGTGCTGGATATGTAATTTTTGTAATGGCTGGTAAACTTTTTTTTTGTCTCTTGGCACAGATTGAATATGTCATTCTGCTAACTGGGCTACAGATCTCAAACGGCTCACATGTCTTAGGCCTTATTGGATAAAGTGGTCATGGGTTAGATGAGGAAGATTAGGTGTGCAGGCCAAGAGATGTGTACAACTGGTGACAGAACAAGAAGCAACACCAAAAGACACATGCACACGAATACAAAAAAAAAAAAAAAAAAAAAAAGAGAGAGAGGCACAATGCAGAATGACACTTAAAAGCTTTTGTGGGTTCAAGTGTAGGAGGTGCTGTCAAAAGGGTTCACCAGAGCCATCTTTAAATAGAATTTAATGGAGCGTTTTGTGTTAGGAATGAGACTAAGCAGCATCTTTGTCGCAGCCTGATGTGGTGAACGGGAGGAAAACAGAATGTTTTATATCCCCTTACACAGTATTTGCATATCAAAGCTTCCCATGTTTTGATATCATTACAGTGTTTGAAATGGGCAAGTGTGGTGGGATTATTTGATAAACAAATCATTGGGACTTTAAAATCTGATGTCAGGTATTCCAGATTTTTCTTTGGTCTTAAGCGCTGGTTGCAATGTGAATTTGCATCACAATAGCCTCGCTCACAAACCTCAAACAAACTGACTCATTAGAATTCCAGTGGCAAGAGCCAATTAAGTGGGAGATCATACAGGGAGATGCTCTTTAAACTCCTGGAAAAAAAATATCACAGTTTTTTTGCAGAATTCATAGTGCATTACTAAACCAGTTGAATCAGTGTGGTGGAATTTAATATAATTGGTTCTGGGGATCAAAAGTGCTAGAGTAGAAGTAGTGAATGTTAGGCTTGTATGACAGGTATATTAGTACAACTATATATTCTGTTGCCTAGAATATTAAAAAATACATCAAATGTGTGCTGTATTTGTACAGCTATGCTTGTGGATTTACACTGTTTATGCTCCCATTTTTCACAAGTTTAGGTGGATGATCTAAGACTGTTTCATGCACTCAACATACAACATACAAACATGTAGATAGATAGATAGATAGATAGATAGATAGATAGAAAAGGCCAAAGACACCCCAAAGAATCAGTCAGTTATCTGGTATGACCACCCTTTGCCTCATGCAGTGTGACACATTTCCCTCACATAGAATTGATCAGGTTGTTGACTGTGGCCTGTAGATTGTTGGCCCACTCCTCAGTGGCTATGTAAAGTTGCTGAATATTGGCAGGAGTTCGAACACACTGTTGTACGTGCCAATCCAAAGCATCCCAAACATGCTCAATGGGTGACGTGTGGTAAGTATGCAGGCCATGTAACAACTGGGATGTTTTCAGCTACCAGGAATTGTGCACAGACTCTTGCAATAGGGGGCCGTGCATTATCATGCTGCAGCATGAGGTCATTGTGGTGAATGAATGGCACGACATTGGGTCCAAGTATCTCATCACGGTGTCTCTGTGTATTCAAACTGCCATCAATAAAATGCACTTGTGTTCATCATTTAAATATTTATTTAGTGTAATATAAACCCCTATTGTTATTTTGGATATGGCAAACATTTCCATGTTCTGAATTCTTCATTATAAAATCCAAAGTGCTGGAGAAAAGCCAAAACTGACAATGTGTCACAGTTTATGTTGTGGTAGTAACTAACGATTGATGTATAGTATTAAAAAACACTGAAGTCACACGTGGAGGTTAAGGATGTCAAAGATGATAAATGTTTGCAAACAGACTTCAGAAAAGTCAGAAAAAAACTGAACATAATGATGTGTAGCAAAAAATGTCTCCTTTATTGTTTATCATGACCTGTCAGATTTATCTTGGGGTTGGGTACGACCAAACTAATGAAGTTAGCTGAGTAATTGACCTATGGCTAAGCCATGCCCCCTCCACTCACTTGGACAAACTATCAACATTCAGTGACCAGCGCTACGGCGTCACAGTACACAGCATTTCGCAGGAGGCAATTGATGATTTTTGGGGACATAACGATCAGATGTCATTGACAAGTAACCAAAAGGGCCTAAACTACGCACTGGAGGGATATATTCATTATTTTATTGTTGAAAAGGTCGATGAAAAGCTTAAATACAATTACAGATAAATTAATGAAGCTAAGCTCCAGAGGTTAACGTTAGCTTAACTGGAGCCCTTTGGACAACAGCTAACAATGATGTATGATCACCGAAATACAAAACTAGAACAAAATAGGTTAATGAACTTCCAGCAAACAAGGTGACGTGATGAACAATGCACTAGGAGCTAACGTTAGGCTAACTTTAACTAACGTTAGCTAGAGATGTTAAAGATAACTTTATATTTCTTTCCAGCAAAGTGACAATATGTTGCCTCAGACACAATGTTGGCTTGCCTTAAAACAGATGTAGACATCATTGTTAATTCACGTTGAGTTGATGTTGTGGTCTAACGTTACCGCACAACTTTATCCAAAGGAGACACTCTTCTCGGTTGAGATGTGGTTTAGGAAATGGTAAAAAATACACCTCGTCACCCAGCCTCTCAGGATACCTTGTGTTGGAGTTGCAAACAAAACTTTCTGTAATGCATTTTAATGGACATCCAGGCAGAGAATGTCCGAGTGTGTAGAAATGGCTATACACACTGTGACAGGCTCATCGCGTTTGAGGGCGGGACTTAGCCATAGGTCAATTGTTTCAGCAACAAATTCAAACATATATTATTTTATAAAATCAAAAATGTATTTGACACATTGAGTTTTAAGCTTGGCCCATATTCCATCTGTAAACATGGTGGAAGTGGGGTTTATGACCTATACTGCAGCCTGCCACTAGGGGGCGATCAACATGTTTTGGCTTCATTTTTGGGGAACTGTCTTGTCGTCCATCTTTATAAGCTGTCATCGGACAGGATATGCCCTTTACAATCAAATCACTGTTTAAATTAATATTTATTTATTTTATGTTATGTTATGTGAAGGTTAAAATCACTACTTAATTAAGGTTAGGGGACTTTTGTTGTCGTGGTTACAGTAATAAATTCATGGTCCTGCTTTAAAAAATTCTTAGAAACAGAATATGAAATGCAGTTTTTATGTTAAAGTCCAATATTTTGTTGTTTTGACCCTTGCCATCCACCTGCCCTCCTCCTCACAAGGACTTTGCTGCTCTACAACACGTCAACTGACACTCACCTTGCTCATGCTATAATTACTGCAGCCATTAGAGGGTTTTGTCATTTGAACGTAAACATAAATGTCACCTCGGAGCACTTACTGAACCAATAATATCTCCATTACATCTTTGTTGATCCATCCTCTTTTTTAGGGTCTCATGAATCCACACAGATCTCTGTTTTCCTGTGCCCAACAAACTTTGCTGACAGCCCCTCGGCCTCAACTAGAGCTAGAACAAGTATTCTCTGCCTGTCCATTTTAGGAACAAGATACTACTGTTAAATAACTAAAATAAATAAATAAATGGTAGATTGATTGTATGGGAAGGTTATTACAACGAGGTGAGTCCATGGTTGGCTGGCAACAATAAAAAGGTGCAGCAAGCGTTTTGTTTCTTTTAGTGGCATTCAATTAAAAAAAAAAACAAAAAAACGGTAGTGCGATGCTACTTGTATTTTGCAAACTGCAAAATGCTTTTTTTGTGATCTTGGCCTAAGAGAGCAAGGCTGTTGGCTGGAAAGCAGACTGGCCAGGCGCTGGGTGACGCAGGTGCAAACACAGAAGAACAATGGACCTAAGAAACAGGTAAACACAAATTTACTCAGAGTATGAGCAAACATATAAAATACTTATATAAAGGTTTGGTGTGTAGTATTTAGTGGCATGTAGCGATTAGAGAAAAATTCATTCGGCGGTTGGCGGAATAAAGTGAACTGTCCTGTCTAGAGCCAGTGTTTGGTTTGTCTGTTCTGGGCTACTGTAGGAACAACATGGCGGACTCTGTGGAAAAGGACCTCCAAAAAAACCCACAACATTTCTTAGCTTCAGGTGAACCAAAAAGATTACAAAAGTTCTCCCAAGTTTTCCTGCCTATCCAAAAGCCTGGAGTTGCTTGTCAGTTAACAGCTGAAGGCAGCTCAAACTCTTAAATATTCTAGCCCGCCCGGTAGAGCTGCTGAGACTACTTGTTGATATATGCACCTTGTTGTCGCACCTGTGGTATTCACCCTCAGGTCCTTGTAACTAGACCCATGCAGTAATTATCAATCATTTATCTCTTTCTCAACACAAGTTTGCCTCTTGAGGCTCACAGCTATGTTAAATCATGAACTTGGCTGAGAAATTTGGCAAAGCCTCTTCTTGGATGTGGGCCAACTGCAGAGGAAATTGAACAGTTATTGAAAAATGTTGTGTTCGATGTGAGAATTAGTGTGGATTTTTCTTCTGCCTGCTTCAGTATGTGTGTACATTCCTTTGTGTTAGAATCCTTGATTTGCACCTTGTGAACCAAAATAACAAAGACAACCTTGACTGGTGTTTTTTTTTTTGTAGTTGTTGTTGTCGTTTTTTTTTATTGAACCCTATTAATTTCACATTGTTCATAAGCATTAATTAGGGCTGTGAGCAACTGTATAATTACTCAAAATAGCAGTTTGCATCATCAGTAGTATATTGCTTTCCACAGCCAGATCCAAAGATTGTTTTTGGTAATATTTAATTACAAGAACAACAATGGCTAATGACAAGCGAACACATACTTTGCCCTGGATAGCTTATGTTTTCCAGCATGTTCTGACTGTGTTGATCATTCACTGTTAAACATGTATAATGTGTGGTAACCCCACTACCATACAATTTGTACAAAACCCATGCATTTTGAAAGCCAGTGATCATGTGACCAATGCACTGACGGCAGTAAACAAGGAAGCAGTCCCAAGAGCTTGTAAGGAGGCAGGTTGGGGCAGTGGGTGGGTCCGGGACTTTCCCCTGGAGTGATGTGTTTGGATCCATGTGAACTTTGAGTCTTTTTAAGGTATGTCCTCACCATGCTTCTTTACCGAAAGCTAACCTCAGTAACTTTTATTGCCTAATGAACTGTTTGCATGCATTTTTCATAGTATATCATGTATATCATACATGATATACTACTATTATAGTATTATACTACCAGAGCATAAGAGACTTGTAGCATCTGCCAAGTAGCATTGAAACTGTTCTGGAGGTTCATGGTGGCCACGTGTATGCTCACCAATCTGCTCATGTACACATGAATATAATGCATTCATACATGCAGACGCTTTGAAGCGATGTGATTAAAGTGACTTACTAAATGAAATGCTCCTGGCTCACCGTATGTGGCAGCACATTCGTTTCTGTATGTGTGTTGAAACATGAAAAGGATTCATCAGCCTGGGCCTCTCATGTATACAAAGACTTTACATTTTCAATTACTTCTTGAGAAGTGTTAAAGCCAAATGGAGAGCTGATGGGCAGAGGGCACAGACTGCAAACAAGACAGGAGGAATGTATATGAGAAATGTCTAATGGGAGTATCTGTAAATAAACCTTGAGGCTTGATTTTTCCACGTCTCCAGTGAGTAATTTAACCCAGACAGAAATCCATAAATGTGACAGATGAAGAAATGATGAGGAGTGATGCCTCTACCTGTATTAAAACCACTCAACTATATGAGGCCTCTCCATTTATCATCCTGTTCTGAAAAACACGCAGAAAAATCCTGTGCCAGGAAGAGAGCAGCTGTGATGGTTAGTTTGAACATATTAAACTTTTCACAGCTGTATCGTTGATATATTACTATTAGGTAATTTATTATACCCATTTGTATTAGCTTAATCATCTTCCACTTAAGAGGTCCTTTGAGGGAATCAGAATTATCCTTTTGATGTGTATTGTTTCATGTGGTGAAACAAATTCATCGGAATATTAAAAACTGTTATTAAACATTAAGAACAAGAATAACATCAATTCCATGAGGACACTGCAAAATGGTAATAATGAACTGATCTGCAAAACACCCGTTTCCAGTGTATTACATTAGTTTTACATAGAATATCCAGCCATAGCAACTAAAGCCCCTTTCCCATTGAATGAAAAACCCACAATCACCTGCTAACATCTGCCTTTTTAATGCTACGGGAAGGTTTAATCAGTATTCACACCCAGGTCACGTGACTCTGCAGTAGTCATGGGTATTTATCGCCTCCAAGTCTGATCAGCACTGATGGATCAGAATACATGGGTGAATACACTCATTTTTAGCCCCTTATCCAGCGAGATACAGTGATACCATCACAAAATACCATCCATCTCCGCCCAAACAGCGCTCAAACATCGATCCAAATTAGTCTGCACCAAGTTGGAAAGAGACTGTATATGAAAGAGATATATAAAAAGAAATAACCACCTCCTCTTTTTTTAACCATCACAACCCCCACAAGATGACTTTTTCCACTATTGTGAATTGATCCATTCAGTCCAGTAACATTTCAAAAGTCTGGAAGTGTTGCACAATTAAATTATTTTTAGCCATTCAAGTTTGCAGAGGATTAAACCGAGGGTGAGCTGCTCGGCCAGTAGAAATTAGCTGCTTGGCTGTGCTCAGCCGCCATAGGTCTCTAGTGCGCTTGCTCCATGGGCTCCATGATGCAAAAGATCCAGTAAATTTATACCATGGAAATTGAGCTTTTTCCACAACTTTCATAGGAATGAATGGGGGCCCACTACCAGCTCTGTAACTAGTTCTCATTATATATCCATGTTCATTAACATCGGAACTAACAGGCTAACTGCTGGCTTGCATGTTTGCTGATTGTTAACAGCAGATGATGGCATGCAGAGACACATTAACCAAACACAGTATTTCATTTTGTAGTTTTGCCAATTCATGGAATTCACTTCAGTTAGCTAGACTGCAGCTCACTTCATTAGCTGGCCACAGTCAACACCAACTCTCAAGCTAAATGTTTGTAAATGTCGGTATAGCTGCTCTGCTATCATCCAAAATCATATGTATCGAATTATGTCCAGGCTGCATATTTCAGAAAACAGTATTACTCAGGCCTTGCCAACCCTGAGCTGAGCTCAGTCTTTTTCATTGAGACAGTGGAGCCACTAGCGCTCCAGTTTGTTTAGTTTGTGGGTGCAGTTTGCTGGTTTCTGTCTTTCTGATATAACGTTGCATATTTACTCCTGTGTGTTTACTATTATTTATTCTATCTATTGTATCTTTGTACATGTCTGGTTTTTATTTAGTGTGCTATGGACCTTTCTCTGTATCCTTAATAAGGTTATTATTAGCATTATTATTACAAGTGATATTGAGGTACACAGATAACAAAATTTCACACATTAGACAGAGTTGGTGTCTAATTCAAATCACAGCTCTTGCCGTTTGAAAGTAGCACTCTCAAATTGCGATTTTGATATAAAAGCAATCACTTATTCAGCCAGACAGTAATTATGTATTTGGAAAAACAACAGAATTTAGTTATCACTGATTTATTTATTTTTATTCAGTGTAATGCAGCTCAGGTTTTGCAGTCCTTTGGTTGTTGAAGGGGAAATACAGTATTTTACTGCTCAAGGAACTCTTGACCCCCTCTGACTGCTGTTCTGCGGCTAACAGAGGAGAACAGCAGGCCTGGGACCCTGGGATTTTGCAGAGGCCTGAACCCTGTAGCACCCCAGCAGCAGCCGGGTCCAGCACCTCCGAGGGTCTCCCTTCAATTAACACCCAGCTGTTTTCTACAGCAGTGTGGGGATCAAGGCCACCTTGGCCCCTCTTCTTCTACTACAACCCACCCCGACACACATCATAGTCTACCCCCACCATGTGAATCTGTGGGATCTGCTTTTTAGTGATATCACTTGAAGAAAAAAAAGGTAATGTTTTATTTACAAGCCCTTATTTCAAATATGATTAGGCTGCTTTACATATTAGTCCCTCAGAGCTGTAATTAGTTGCACCACTTGCTACAAAGTGTTTCCATTATCTGCTAAAAAAAAAAGGTGATTTCATATTAAATCTGAGCACTCAGTGACGGACAACACTGAAAAATTCTACATCACCCAATGTGAAAAAATCTGAAGCAATAAGAGGCCAAGAGAGGAAGCAAACAGCGAGTCAGACAGTATGAGCCAAGGAGCTTAGACAGATGGGAAAGGCTGGATCACAGCCATGTAAGGCCTTGTAGGTGAGGAGCTGCATGCCTGCCATAAGAGTAGGACCTGACCTAATTGACTGATTTAGTACAAATTTATATACCTAGTTGCCAAGGCTGGAAGCTTTCACATCACCAAGGGAAATGACGGGCAAAAATGGATCCAAATAGACTGGTAAAGATAGAATCTACCAAGAAAGCGCTGATGTCTGTGAGCGTGGTCATGGCATAAGTCTTTAGGGCCACAAAAAGAATAGCTCTATAGAGAAAATTGTTGTACTTCAGTGAATATGTCAACCTGTAGCATGTGGCCAAGAGAAGCAAGAGCTGTCCTGTCTACAGGGTTATCAGTCAGAGCTTTTGTCTCAGTAGCACATGCAGATACCTTGATGAAAAACTCTGCTCTGGTGGTCTTCCAAAAATCTGCATTTTTACATGACCCCTTAAAAACCAAGTAAAAGTACATTTAAAAAAAAAAAAGTTTGAAAGCTTTATACACTCAATAACTGATTTTCTTTGCCGTTGGAGGCGTCAAAAACAGGTTGTAAACACACTACAATAAGTTGTTATGGTGGACTTGTTAGCAACGCATATTTACACATCCAGCAGATACGGGGCAATATAAATGTTCATTAAGAGCAGTAAAAAGCTGTGAGGTCATTGACAGAGTGTGCACCATGTTATTAAAGCCAGATAAAACCTAATTAAGTATTTCTTTTTTTCATGCACACACCAGTTAATATCAAGCAAGTTTTAATCAGTGATGAAACAGGATTCACATACTGTATGAGAGTGGTGTCAAAAATAACGGCTTCTGAAATATAACTACGAAGCACTAGTGACCTATCTTTAGTATGAGAATGTAACCATATCCTTAATTATGGCACAGCAACCAACTATGTTTCTGTCCTGCGTTTAGTTACCCAGCCCACATGGGCTTACAAGGCACCAAACAACATTCAAAGATAGCCACAAAGTCTTTTCATGAATAATCATGGCAAGAGAATTTCACAATATACAAACAATAAATAAGCTTTTCCAAAATACACAAATCAATTGTAGTAGGATAAAGTGTTTTCTATCTTGATATCCATCCATTTTTCAATGAATCTTAGCACCAATAAAACACAGGCTGATTCAAAATGAAGCCAAACATAAATGTACACTTGCTCACCAATCTGTAGATCTAAGCTGCTTTTTTTTTTTTTTTAATGTTATTTTTTGGGGCTTTTTGCCTTTAATGGACAGGACAGATTGAAATGGGGTGAGAGAGAGAGAGTGGGGGTTGACATGCAGCAAAGGGTTGCAAGCCGGAGTCGAACCTGTGACCGCTGCAGCAAGGCATCGCCTCTGTACATGGGGCGCCGGCACTATCCACTACGCTACCGACGCCCCAGGCTGCTTTTATTTAACATCCGTCCATCGATCTTTCCTGGTGAAAACATTAAAAATGACATTCTAAACTCGTCCTTACTGGCAGGATAGCAGTACAGTTGTTGACTGCTAGCACCGCCACATACAGTATAGCCAATCTTTTCTTGTACCAGTCTGTTTAGTAACACTTCCTCTCCCTTTTGTTGATGTAGCTTGGTTAAAGCTGAGGTCATCTTCCCTGTCGCTATACTTTCCTTTTGGCTTTGAAAATCCAATTGTATGACATTGTTCAGTCTGGAGTTGTCCACAGCCGCTGCCATGATAACACTGAAGTTGTTAGCTACAATGAGCTCTGACATAAGGCCTGTTTCCACCGCAGGAACTTCGGGGTAATTTTACGGGGTCGGGGCCGTTGCCGTTGCTGCGTGTCCCTGCCTCGGAGTAGGTACTCACAACGGCCCCGAAAAACTCCTGGGTGGGGCTTGGGGTTTACTTGGTGTTGATTGGATATACTCAAGGCGGGATGTGACGTCAACAGAAAGCGACAAAATAGCCGGCATTTTTAAAACTGCGACTGGTCGCCCAACAATTACGTCACATCCAGAGCCTGGTAACTTTACAGTAACCTTCCTCCTACTCCGCCCTCTCAGTGGAGACACGGCGGTTGAGAGGGCTGAGGGAGAGGACGTTCCTGTAGTAGTTCCTGCCCCCCAGATAGTACCAGGAACTTCTTCAGTGGAAATGGGCCTATAGTGATGTCCAAATCCAACTGTGCGCATTTCCAGTGTGGAATCTCGACGAAACATGCCATATGTAACAAAGGGCATTTCTGGTTAATTTACATCAAAAGGCACAGAAGAGTTCTGCTTTTTGACATTAATGTTGTAGAATATAGGATCAAAGTGTGCATGCACAGCATGCTTTTTTAGCTTGCATTCACAGTGAATGGGGATTAAAAGCACTGCCTTTCTCCTGATTATTTTTGTACTAGTCTGAGTGGGTGGAAGTTCGCTGCATAGATCAGCCTCTCATTGGGTGGAACGAGCCACCCGCTGAAGTCCCACCCTACCACCTCCGGTTGTCATAGTCGACAAACGTCCTTTATTAACTTTTGCGGTCTTTGATCTTGCGGGGATGTAGCCATTTTTCTACCATGGTTCGTGTCCTGTAGGTGATATTTTTGTGGGCATGTTACACCAAAACCTGTTTCCCCCCGGCAATATTTTTGCAAGCGCACCGTTGCTGTGGCACCACCAAGAACGATTGTGATTGGTTGAAAGAAATAAAAAAAGCCAGGGCGTTTTTTTCTCCAATCTTAATGTGAGAGTCGGCGCAGCCAGACCTTTCTTTTCTTGAGAAAGGTCTGGTGAGCGAGACTATTTTCGTACAGGATGATGTGCAACTGCTACATTTCTAATCAAAACTTCAAAACTATGTATGAGCGTGTACACTGTTGTCTGTATCTATATACTGTATGTATCTGTTCAGCCAACTTAATTATCTGTGTCTGTACTCTGAAGGGGGCAGTAGACTTAGACCTGAAAGTGGGTGGGACCTAACCAGACGTTATTTTGAACCTGAAATTGATATGGGTTGATCAGAAGTTGCTATATTTATTATCTATTAGAACACTTTTAGTGAACAATCTCAGGATTATGCTTCACGTTATTTTACATTACAAGTGTAAGGACTGAACATACTCTTTTGGGTAGGTATGGCGTCCCACAGTTCTCAGAAACGTAAAAGTCTCATGTACGTTGTACATTTTTTGTTTACGTGCAGCATTTATTGTTGTTCTGACTGAGACGAGAAGTAAAGCTGACCCCTGTCGAAACCAGATGTGCATTACTGTGCTTGTGCGCAGAGCCTATTTTGTATAAACTCACCTTTGTGTTTTAAAAGCTCTGCCTGGTCTAGATTTGCTCCCTTGTCACAAAAGCACAGAGATTTGAGTTGTGGGTCTGCACTTTAAAAGCTCCTTCTGTCTGCTCGTCAGAAATTACAGGTGATGTGATGAGCTGAGGAGTTCAGCATCTGCATTTCTTTTAAACCAGTGATGACACAAATATAGTGAAAGTAGGACAGCTCAGCTCCCACTCATAACTTCAACGCAACCTGATAACACAGTACTGATAAGACTAAGTTAAATTAACCACACACATTAGCACAACACTCACAGTTTAACAAGTTATCATGTGTATTGAATGGGATCACTGGTGGTAACAAATCCACAGAGAATAATCACCTGACTCTGCAGTTTGCCTCAGTGCTGCAGAATGTTTTAGAGTCTTCCGGCTCATTGTATTGGTTTTACAGCCAAAACACTCTCATAAATCTTGTTAGCAGCAGCAGGCTGGTGTTTTCACCATAAAAACCCTTAAAAACACACTGCTTCCCAACAACAGACAGCAGACAGACAGTTAGCAACTAGCTGGTGAACATAGTAAAGCACTTAGAAACTGAAGAAACAGTTATTTCCTTAGTAGTTGGTGGGGTAAATATTAGGGGTGTAAATCACCAGTTTCATCATGATACGATATTACAATACGATTGGACAACGTCACAATATTTGCAACTATACGATTTATATTTGATGCAATTCAGGGGCCTGTTAATGATATGGGACAATATTATCTGCCCTTATTAGCTTAAGCATGTTTAAGCTGCATAAGTTAGCCTTTGGTAACACATGTATGTGTGTTGATGGGGCTGTCTAGCAGCAATCCAGCAACACAATAAATCCCATTTATTAAAGAAAGTTGACTTAAATCAAAATTAACAACAAAACAATCAATTTTGTGTCAGTATTATAGTCAAATGATTTCTGATCTAGCTCTGAAAGTATAATCTCCAATGGAAATAATGGAGTAATATTTTCAGTGATGAGGCCCGAACGACACATAGTGTGTCCAAATTCACACTTGTTCTTCTCTATGGATTTTCTCCGCGACCGTGCATCATAGAGAGAAGCCACGCATATCACGTGAAACAGTGGAATCGTAGCTTTCCGAGAAGACCAGAGTTTTCACAGCGAAAAACAATGATAAATTTACACTAAAATGATGTATAACAGAGCTTTCATACAGCTCTGCACACACATTACTCTTGCATGGATTACTCGCGAATGCAGGCTCGCACAGAAATGCCATGCATATCACATGAAAGCGCAGCACTAGAGCTTTTCAGTGATACCACACACATCATTGTGCTGTCATCCCATCATGCTATAAATACAGATTAAGCGTCTACAAAATAAAAACCTGACGAATTTCTTTACAATCCATCTTGTTATCAGTCACTTCATATAGTGAGGAATATTGTATCTTACCACGTCTTAGGCTTGCATGTGTTTCTCCCTGTCTATCCACATTTGTAGTCCAGCTTTCAAGATGTAAATATCTCCATATTGTCCAGTTGACACTCCATCAAACTTTGTATGACAAAACAAGCACACTTCACCTTTGCGCACCCAGACAACTGCAGCCTAATTATGCATGCTGACAGGGCAGTAGTCACCATATACTGTACATTGAGGGGGACACGTGCCCCCCACCAATGCCCAGAATGTCCCCCAGTATATAACTGAAACAGAAAAACAAATATTATCTTGGAGGACATCATTGCACTTCATTGACTATTTTTCCATGATCTTAGATGTAAATATTGCATGTTTCTTTCAGATAAAACACATTTTTGACTTGTGAATGAGTCAATGGAATTTCTTGCAATAATGAAAAAATACTGGCAATCATTTTCCGCCTGGCACAAACCACATGTTTTGGACAGCTGTGAAGTGACAGAATGTCCCACCATCATGGTTCTTATATTGCCAGATTCCAGAGAGTCTCCCCTCTTCATATATGGCAGAATATGTAATTTTCCAACTTACTATGCTTCAGATACATGTAAAAATGTAAGAATTTAGTAACACAGATTTGTTTTTTTTTCATTGATATAACAATTAATATAAAATACAGGCACATAGGAGGACATGTAATGATGGCAAATCTGGTTAGCCCAGATTGTCCTGAAAAAAAACCCCCAAGATATAGCATGTGTATGTAGCCTTTATAATGACTGTGATATGAGCTTAAAAGTAAAGGCAGTAAAAATACCCCAAAAAGGCCTAGGGCCCATAGGGTTAATAGAAGATTTAAGATGGCCTGGTTGGATCTACTTGTTGTATAATAGACCTTTTTTTTTTTAATTTTGACCCTATCGGCACATTTGGAATACAGCCTTGTGGGACTGTGATATACATTTGTACTATGAACAACATTGGTAAGAAATTTAGCCACCATCAATCAAAAACACATTTGCAAAAGCAAGGCTTACAGTAAAACAATTTGTCCAATCATCATAATCAGTTTATCATTCATTGACGAACACTGATGTTGGCGATAATTTTTCATCAGCTTCTTTTTCTCTGAGGAAAATGAGACGATGAGCTAAAAATAGATCTCCATAATAAAACCAAGTTGAAATCTGCTTCTTCTTCTTTTTTTATTTATTTTTTTTTTTTTTGATGAAATGTGATGAAAACGTTAATGGTGGACCATTGGAATTTGAAAGCAGAGAACAGCCGTGTTTTTAACTATCTTCAAATGCAGCATGAGCAACGGGCTTGTAAACTCCAGTAAATAGTTGGCAGCAGGATGTTTCACTAGCAGCTGAATGGCAGTGGAGCAAGCAGCCACTACCAATTTGAGTCTGACCCATAGGGGACGCCACAGATACCCAAAACATGTACCTCAATAAACAGTAAACAGAATTTCACCACAGTTGGTGCACATTCTCTGGGTTAAAGTATTAACCAAGACTGAATGGTGGTTGTGGGCAGAAATTTAGCAGAAATGTATGCTATAGTATACCTTTGCCCAAATTGATGTGAGCGTTAAAGACATACAATTCCAATCAATCAATCAGTCAAGTCACAAAATTATATAATAAACAATTTCGGTAAAATGTATTTTCTGTCAGCTCCCTCAATTTGTGCATAAAAAAAAAAAAAAGTTTTGTTTGTACTAGCTGCAGAAGTACTTGGTTGATGCACTTATTTACATCCATTCATTTTGTCGCCAGTATTCACATCCTGCTTGAAAGTACATGACAAAAAACAACAGCTTAAAAAGATATTGATGTACAACTTATATGCATGAAAAAAAAAATGCCACAGGTGTCTGAAGACCTTAGGTTTGAATATTTAATATATGGAGAATTTGACAAATAGCACATTTTAAATATTATTTAAAATAAAAAAAAGGTTAATGAAAATTCTGTATTACAGAAGAAGCTTTTTACCCAGTCTTAAGGATGACAGTTCATAACACAGTGATCTCCACAGTAGCAGTCACAAGTTACCTCTTCAGTTAGAGAAAGCCTCTGTGAGCAGGGTTTGTCTGAAATCACATTTTAAAGACCTAATTCCTTTTCTCTCTCTGTTTTGTCCTTGCCTTTCTCATCTTCTGTCTCATCGACAAGGATCAATGCAACCATATCCCAAATACACTGACAAATGCCTTGTTGGTAATTTTTAGCACAGCCTGGAGATAAATGGTGATCGTTCTATCGCTGATGTCATCTGCAAACAGAAAATCATCCTTCAGTGAGTTGCGCTGGGAGAGTTTTGATTGACAGGTGTACCCAGCAGGGGTTTGTCCTGGGGGTTGGAGCTTTAATGTTTTCTCACAATCTAGATTGTTCTTTTCTTCAGGTGTGGAGAGGAGGGAATAGCAGATAAAAACGCAGAGCAAAAGGAGGAGAAGTACGCTCTGCATCTCTAAATCCCACTTCAACATTTTCTTGACATAATTCTTCAAAGGAGATACCCTCATGTTTGCCTCATGATTGTTCTTAGCCATCTTAGTTGAAGTGTTTATTTGAAAATCATCACCCTGCAGCTGTCAAAGCTGTGGTTTAGTGTTTCATGCCTAGATTCAGTCTGGTTATCCAATTACTTAAGTTGGTTCTGCACATTCACCGGTTAATATGTCTTGTCCCTAAAATGTAATACATGTACTCAAAATGGAACATCAAGCAAGAAGACAGTCTGTCATTATTTTTCACTTTTCAAATCAAATACACCATTAAGTTGTGTCCACAGGCTATAGATGACTTCAGACAGCATTTGTCCTTCTAGTGTTCACAAGGAGACAGGGCCAGTGTTGCAGCCACTGATGCAGGGTCACAAAAGACAAGACAACCATACTTTTCCTATTTTCTGCCTTTGCCTTTCCATGCTCCATCAGAGAGCGTGGCTCTCACTGCGGATTCCTGCCACAGCTCCCATCCATCATTCTCTGCTCGTCTTTGGCCCTGATCATCATCCTCCATGCTTCCTTTAGTCTGCTGTCCCCAATAGGAGACCCCACTTCCTCTTTCCCACGCTGATCTTCTGCCCTCTTTTGCTTTATTGTTTCTTGCCTTCACCTTGCTCGCTGAATCCTCTGTCCACTCACTTTTGCAATGGACAGCTTTCTCCAAACTTCTTCATTCTCTTCTACTTGGTATCACACATTTTAGCTCAAAATAGCTATAAAATTTAGCCCAGTTGGTAGAAGAAAATGTTGACATGGATGTATTACATTTGTACTTATCATACGTATCATACCAACATTCCTATAGTGACATAGATTAGATTACATGTACACAAGCTAAGAATCTCATCAGGAGGAGGAAGTAATCATAGTTGCGACAACTGGCAGATAAAGCAGCCAAGCAGCAGACCACTGTTTGAGACCAACCATGCTTTTTAAAGTTACCTTGCATCATTTACGGCGGTGGTTGTTGCAACAACATATGGGTATTTTTGGCTGGACCGCAGCATGCATGGTCAGCTCTAATAACTTGAAAGTCTGTCCATAGGTGAGTGACACCATGGATCAGAGTGAATGATGACATAAGTGTTTGTCTTTCGCCATTGGCCGTTGCTCATTGGAACTCAGTAGTTGCTTACAGAGCCGCAGGCGCCGTCAGTCCTGTGTTTATTGTATTTTCATTTCTGTAACCAGCATAACATGATAGCATGAATTAACAAGGTAGCCAGCTAACTAGCTAGCCGCTACATGAGTAAATTTTGTTTTTTAATGCTTCATCCACACACTCTTGTCACAGCATAGGAAAGCAAATTTCTAGTGTCACATGGGTGACGTCTTTCTTAGGCTTACTTTCTGTAACCACTGTAATGTAGCGGTGCATCTCCAGGCATTCCATGATTCAGTGTTGATTACGATCCAGAGGGCAACGAGGCATACTGTATCTATACTGATCCATAATTAAATTAATTAATTAATACACTTGCATACTGTGTTGCTCTTGTCCAGGTCCCTTTTCCATTCAACTTGATACAAGCAAAAATGCTTCCATACCCTAGCATTTCAACCAGTCGAATTATATCTATTTGTGGTTGCTCACACTAACCCATTGAATATTTATGCTGCTGTAGTGTCCACTGTTTGCATACTGTAATATTTCACTAGAAATAGAAAGTAATTTACATTTAACAATAAATAGTCTGCAGCGTTTTTCAGTTTAAAAGTTTACTGAATTAATGAATGAATGAATGAATTCATTTGAAAGCACCTTACAGTCTCCTGCCTGTATTAGCATAATAAAGTAAGGGGGAAGCAGAGCACTACGCTGTGTTTTAATGTGATTGAGCAGCCTCTTTCTTAAACCTACCACGCTCCTTTGTTGCCTAAATCTTCACATGTGCTTTTGTTGCACAAGGAAATACCTTGTACAATATAGTGTACGTGTAACTGAAAAAGACTATATGCATCTGAAGAGCGGAACTGTACTTTTCTTGTGAAAATGAAAGTGTATGTTAAAAAGACACAATGCAGGTAACAGGCCGAAATTGACACAAATGTCAACAAAAGACGTAAGAGGTAACTTAGCGCTTCATATTCAGCCGTGATTGTCCACTTACAAAACGGCAATGAGAAGTTGAGATGAGAATTTGTTGGAAAGCTAAGATGCTGAGCAGGCCAGGTGCAGGGTTTTTCAAGTGAAACAGCCTTGGCAGAGAGTTATTTTCTTCACCACAGAATTGGCTTAAGTTGTTTAATGCTGCAGTGTGTGCTGGTCACCTGGTCTCATTTGTTAACATTACTGGGTTAGGGTCGCTGCTCCTTTCCATTAAAGTTAGTGAGTGATGGCATGGAAAGTATTCTCAAAATATTTCACATTTTACATAAATGTTATTATTAAGACATTAAATTAAAATGTGCATGCATCTGCTGTCTTTTGTGGAGATAAATTACAAGTTAACTCCGCATGTCTGTGCTACACTACAATAAACATTTGCTCTTAAATTGTGGATCTTTGAAAATCGGACATTACTGAAAGAAAGCGAGTAATTCTTTGCAATTAAAAATTCAAATACCTGGCTTACACTATAAATATTTAAATGTGTTTTTTCAGGCGCAAAAGAAGTTCAGAGAAAGAGGTCTTAATCCAACAAATCGAAGAGTAAAAGCTTTAATTGCAATTAAAGTTTGTAAACAAAAAAATAGGACTAATTCTTAGACATATAGAAATCCCCCTTTAAAAAGAGACTCCACCGAGTCTCATTTTATTGGCTTTTCACCCTGGCTCCTCTTTGAAAACAAGTCTCGCTGTGTACATACACTATTGGTGAAGTCAACAGAGACATGGAGTGTCAGAATGTCAGACACTTACCCATTTCATCTTTTGACCAGTGTGCAAGTGCAGATAAACCCAACTCATTTCACAAAAGTCTTAAAAAGATGTAATCTCAAGTTGAACTGTGAGGTCATTGGCTGGTAAATAAGCTTATAAACCCAGCTGATATGATGTATGAATAGAATAAATAACACAGTGTGTCTAAAACAGGCTCAGGCTTTATGCAGACCCTGCTGTACTCAGACACATACATAATACAAAGACCCAAATCCAGTGAAGCAGTGATTGTTGCGAATTTCTAGCTAAGCTACAGAATCAATCAGAGGTCACAAAGGTAAATCTGGTCTATATGCTTACATTGATTGGATGTTTTGGGAGTAGGAACCACTTTTTGCAGATAGCTACCTTCGCCTTTAGCTCTCTCGAGTGAATAATCTTTGTCTGATTGTCTCAGCCAACATTCCACAGTTTTGGGCCCCATTCAGAAAATCTCTGACACCTTCTGTAACAAGGTGGGATTTGGAAACAGCTGGAAGGGTTTTGAAGAGGATCTGAGGGCTCATGAGGCGTTAACAAAGAACACTATGCTTTATTCTGAGATTTATTTATTTATGTATTTATTTGGCGGGAAGCACAGCCATAAGCACAACAGGCTGCTGACTCAGTCGCAGTGATAGTCTCAGAGGTGTTAGCATTCATTTATGCTGTTTCGGCATCTTTTGCTTTAATAGCGTGCCCAAGAAGTACCCTTTTGAAGAGTTAGAATATTCTATTTTATATAATGATTAGGTATATAGTTTCAATGAAGGGTTGGAACAAGCGGACACAGAATACATGTTTAAATGGGATGTTGCCAAAAACTTCAAAGCTACTGAACCAACCAGATGTGAGGGGTTTGAGGCTATGTTACTTATTACATCTCTGCTTGCCAAGCTTTAAGTCGTGGCTTGATTGGCAGTTTAAGGGATACTCTGCCTATTTGCAACCAGCTTCATACTTGTAACATAATAATGTGGGTAGTATGTATAAATTAATAATAATTAACTTCTCTACATCTTACCAGAAGCCAAATGTCTCTGCACATCTCCCAGCTCAAGTGGCACTTGAACATTAGATTGTACTTCGACATTTTCATATTAAGATAAGATAATATAAGATACACCTTTATTGATCCCACAATTGAGAAATTCCAGTGTTACAGCAGTCAAGGGGAAAGAGTCAGATTAAAGATTTCAAAATTTAAAAATGTAAAACAAACTAGGCATGCAAAAAGAGTACAAAAATACAAGAAACAGCAATAAATAATAATAATAATAATAATAATAATAATGAGCAGTGAATAAAAAGTGAGCAATGGATTAAAGTGAACATATTTAGTGCAAAGTGAATATTGTATGTGCAAATAAACAACAACAACATGGGGGATAGTTATGCTTATTATGGTGTCCATAAGGTGTCCATAGTGTCCCTAAAGTGTCCATGGTGCAGTTTACTGTGAGCAGTGCTGGTTATGTAGCCTGACAGCAGCAGGCAGGAAGGACCTGCAATAGCGATCCTTCACACACTTTGGGTGAATCAGTCTATCGCTGAAGGAGCTCTCCAGAGCTTTTATCTCCTCCTGCAGAGGATGGGAGTCATTAGTCCTCAGAGATGACAGCTTGGCTGTCATCCTCCTTTCTCCCACCACCTGCACAGAGTCCAGAGAGCATCCCAGGACAGAACTGGCCTTCTTGATCAGCTTGTCCAGTCTCTTCCTGTCTGCAGCCAAGATGCAGCTGCCCCAGCAGACCACTCCGTAAAAGATGGCTGATGCCACCACAGTGTCAAAGAAGGTCTTCAGGAGCCCCCCTGCACTCCAAAAGACCTGAGCCGCCTCAGCAGGTAGAGTCTGCTTTGGCCTTTCCTGTATAGTGCTGTTATGTGATCAGGCCAGTCTAGTTTATTGTTAAGATGAACACCCAGGTACTTATAAGATGTCATCATCTCAATGTCCTTTCCCTGGATGTTCACCAGTATTGGGGGGGAGGAGTCTGCGCCTGCGGAAATCCACCACCAGCTCTTTGGTTTTCCCCGCGTTGATCTGAAGGTGGTTCCTCAGGCACCAGTCAACAAAGTGCTGGTTTAGTTGTCTGTACTCCCTGTCATCCCCATCTGTGATGAGGCCAACTATGGCAGAGTCGTCAGAGAACTTCTGCAGATGACAGGTGGGGGTGTCGTATGAAAAGTCTGCAGTGTAGAGGGTGAAGAGGAACGGTGCTAGCACCGTCCCCTGTGGGGCCCCCGTACTGCAGACAACCAAGTCCGATACACAATCCTGGGTCCTGACATACTGCGGCCAGTCCGTAAGGTACTCCAGGATCCAGGATGTGAGGTGATTAGCCACCCCTATGTGCTCCAGTTTGTCCCTCAGAAGTGCAGGCTGTATGGTGTTGAAAGCGCTGGAGAAATCAAAGAACATGATTCTCACAGAGCTTCCAGGCTTCTCCAGGTGAGAAAGAGCTCTATGCAGGAGGAAGATGACGGCGTCGTCCACCCCAATGCCAGGCTGGTAGGCAAACTGCAGCGGGTCCGTTGAAGGGCCTACTGCGGGGCGGAGACGAGACAGGACCAGGCACTCCAGAGTCACCATCACAACAGACACAAAGAATATAGAAGTGGATTAAAAGAGAGACTGGCCCCCCCTCTTTTTTTCTCTCTTCCCCCGTTCCTCTCTCGAACCCAGACAAAACTGCGATCAAGCTGTAAAACTAAGCAGTGCTGATCATATAAACATAATGGAATTAGCTGCTGTGGCGTCACCCATTGGTTACAGACTCCTGTTTTGAAGTCTCGAGTTTGGCCGTTGCCATCTTGGTTTTTTTGTAGCCAAAAGTGATCATATTTGTGCAAGAGGCTGGAGCTGTGAGGGGTGGATCTGACTAAGAAGCCGAGGACACTAACAACAGACTCAAAGCAGCCCACCCTAAATTATGCATTACTTTAAGCCATAATAAAATATAAACAGGTAAGTTATATGAAATGAAAAAAAAATAATACTTTAATTATTATTATTATGAAATAATAATAATAGTTCATCCCCTGTACTGTTGTCATGAAGGAATAAATCCGCTATAAAGACCTAAACTGTTTTTTTACCAGGGTGTAAACAAACAAAGTCATGTTGTAACTAAGATATCCGCTGGAAAAAATATTTTTTTCACGGACCATATATTGAGTTAAAGGCACTGTATGTAAGAATGTGGCCAAAACGGTTACTGCACTCAAATTCAAAATACTGCAGCGAGTTGTGTCCGCCCCCCCTCCCTTACAGATTTGAGGTTGCTGGACAGCAGCGCGCTGGAGACTGATTTGTTTGCCCATGGGCAGCTGCTGTGGCAGGGCTGCGTTGCTGGGGCCTAGATCTTCGGTTTTCCAGCAGACTGTTCGAGCCAACCTGATCTCACAGAAATACGTGAAATGACCACGACCTCTTAACACCGCATTCCGTGGTGGCAGCACGTAATGGGTTGAAATTACATGCTGCCACCACGAAAACAATGCCAATGTAAAGTCAATTAGGATCCTCTCCCGTGGTGGACACACGGATTCCCTGATTCAATCATGTCATGTCAACCTTGTTTTCCTCAATGATATCTTTAACATTCCTGTACACACACAAAAACGCGGAAGTGTCCTTGATAACTCAACAATATGACAGGTTAATGTCAAAATGTATTTTGCCAGCTTTTGATAGCGTAGAGCTTTAAGAGCATTGTGCTGTGGGCGGATGGGCGCGTTCCACTACTGTTTTGTAGCTGCTGTCCGCCATCTGTGGGCTTAATGCCATTTCAGATTGCCATCCGTCTGCCATAACTGAATCCAAACGCCACTAATAAATAAATAAATAAATAAGAAGATAAAAATAAGGCTGAGCACGGAAGAACCAGAGAGGAAACACCATCACATGGAGCCGTCTGCCCCTGGCAACCCGGCCACCCTCCACTCCACCAGGGGAGAGCGGACCCCAAGCCAGCGCCACAGAACCAGCGGCTGCCCCGCTGGTTATACCTCTGACCGTGGCAACTGTCACACAAACCGCTGCTGAAAATTATACATTTTGATACAGGTAGGCTATATACATATTGCAAAACTCTGTAAAAGTACACCAAAGCATATTTTCGTTTCCAAATATTTATTTGAAAATGAAACCATTCATACGGTCAATATAAAACATTTTGTTAGTAATAAAAAACAAATGTAATCTTAATGTGACCACGCCAGCCGGCGGGACTGCGGCTGAACCACTTCCAATGTTCATTCATTCATTCATTCATTCAATCGCGTGTTCAGTGTGTGTGTGTGTGTGTGTGTGTGTGTCAGAGAGGAGTATCAATATTTTATTCTTCCGGGTTTTTTTTTATTAAAATGCGTAATATAGCCAACAATATTATAGACCAAATGTTAATCTAATTATTACTGTAGAATGTATTTAGCAAATCATCACTCTCAACTGGAGACAGCAGCAAAAAAAAAAAAAAAAAGGCATTATAAAAAGCCGACAAATAGTGTTAATTAATTGACGTGAGACATTGAAGAGGTTGTCTCCTATAGTCTGTAATTTTTTATTTTTTTATCATAACTTCTCGGAAATTACTCAAAAGTAGAACATGCTAAAAGTAAATACAATAATAGGCTAAATAGTATCTAAGCAATAATAAAGTGTCTAAACAATAATAAATATTATCTAAGTTATCTATAAGGCTACCATTCCACTCTATAAATAGATTTTAAAATTTCAATATGATTTTAATATTATTTTTGCTTATTTCATTATTGTTCTTATTGGTTTTACTTTTTAGTAGTATTGTATTGTGTGAGGATGACTCATGTTAGTAACTATCTACAGTAAAAAAAGAAAAAACAAGCAAAGAAACAAACAAAACTCATTTTATACACGGGGCCTTCAAAGTGCTCTCTGAAACTACACCTGGCATGGCTTGTGTCCAAAAAATGAAAAAATCTAAACTTTGTCATAGAGCTAAACCAAATACATCATTGGAAAGGTCTCAACCTGGAGAGTAACATATGTCAGTATGAAGATTCTACATGGCTCCTGCTTTCAGCCATTGACCTTTGAACCTTGACCTCAGTGCATGTTTGAGGGCTTATAACTCAGCAGCTAAAGGGGGCACAGACATGGGACCAACTGTTACAGAGAGCTCTTGACCTCAGCTATCATGTGAGTGTAGTCAACAACTGAGGGTGCTGTCAGATATGGATAAAATATGGATAAAATTAATTTTCACCCATTTAGAAATTAGATATTTAAAATCTGATTTCACAAATGTGTTTACCATCCCCTTGAAGTCCACAGTGTACTCTCAATTCAGTATTTACAACTTCCAAATCTGGGAAAAACACTTAGATTTTTAAAAAACTACAATTCGTGCCATGCAGTTTGATACATATCAGCAACATAGTTGTAGTTCTTCTGATTTGCAAAGTAGGGCTCTAAATAGGGTTGTAAAAAGATATATCTACTGAATATATCTAATATCAAGTAAAGCCGAACTAGTTATTACACTCCACCCAGATGAACTATGGTAAGAAAAAGTAAAGATGTCGGCTAATTTTCGATATTTTAGCTAATACACTAGAAACGGCGAGTTTGGGACAGTAGGTTCGTTCGCGGCTTGTAAATTAGGGTTGTAAAAAGATAGATCTACTGAATAAATCTAATATCTAGTAAAGCTGAAGTAGTTATTACACTGCATGTAGATGAACTATGTTAAGAAAAAAAGCAAGGATGTTGGCTAATCGTAGTTATTTTAGATAGTACTCTAAAAACGGTGTTTTTGGGACGGTAGGTTTTTTGCGGCTTATTGTAAAACAGGGTCGTAAAAAGATACATCTACTGAATATATCAAATGTCTAGTAAAGCTGAACTAGTAATGACACTGCACCTAGATGAAATATGTTAAGAAAAAGTAGGCAAAGTAGGTTCATTTCAGATATTTTAGCAAGTTCTCTAGAAACGGCGTTTTTGTGATTGAATATTTGAATAGGCTATAACAAATATCTAGAACAGCTGAACTATAGTTATTATCATTATTATTATTATTGGTGGGAAATTATAACAGAGGAATATATTTGCCGTTTTAATATCAAGAACACTTCCACGTTTTTGTGTGTATACAGGAATGTTAAAGATATCATTGAGGAAAACGAGGTTGACGTGACGTGATTGAATCAGGGAATCCATGTGTCCACCACGGGAGAGGATCCTAATTGACTTTACATTGGCATTTTTTTCATGGTGGCAGCACGTAATTTCAACCCATTACGTGCTGCCACCACGGAATGCGGTGTTAAGAGGTCGTGGTCATTTCACGTATTTCTGTGAGATCAGGTTGGTTCGAGCAAGTCTGGCTTCTCTGCTGCTAATGCTGCTGCCGGGATACAGCTGAGGAGTAGCCGGCTGCTAATGCTACTGTATGTACCGGGACACTGCTAATGCTGCTGCCGGGATACAGCTGAGGAGGAGCCGGCTGCTAATGCTATGTACCGGGACACTGCTAATGCTGCTGCCGGGATACAGCTGAGGAGGAGCCGGCTGCTAATGCTATGTACCGGGACACTGCTAACGCTGCTGCCGGGACACAGCTGAGGAGGAGCCAGCTGCTAATGCTATGTACCGGGACACTGCTAACGCTGCTGCCGGGACACAGCTGAGGAGGAGCCGGCTGCTAATGCTATGTACCGGGACACTGCTAATGCTGCTTGCCGTGCTGCTGTAGCTCAGTCGTAACTGTAACTGATGCAGAGACTCTACTGACTGTGTGACTGGTAGATGGCGGTGGGTGGCGCAACAGGCCAAAACACAAATTCAAAACATAAACATGATTTGCAGACCGTAATTTTTTTTTAAAAATGCGAATATTCTGGCTGTACTATTGTTGTCGGTGAGATCAGTATGTTATATGAACATTATTCCTTAGTCTCTGTGACATATTAGGATGATTTTACGACTAATTGCTTTAGATTTCTTACATATAGCTCCTTTAATGAGCTAATACAGACACCACTAACGGCTAACGGCTAACAGCTAACGGTTAGCCCAGCTAATCTACAATAATCAATAATAATCACAACAATAATCATAGTAATTACAAAATGTCACATCCCGCCTTGAGTATATCCAATCAGCACCAAGTAATCCCAAGCCCCAGCCAGGAGTCTCTCAGGGCCGTTCTGAGTACCTACTCCGAGGCAGGACTTGTTTAGCCCCTGTAAAAGTTCCGGAACTCTGTCCTTCGGGGGTTGTTCCTGCGGTGGAGACACACACCAACGGCCCCGGCCCTGTAAAATTACCCCGAAGTTCCTGCGGTGGAAACGGGCCTAAAGATGGAAGGAAACAAGGGGAGTGGGTCTCAGCACAAGGAATACTTTAAGGTCTAAATTTCATTTGCAGTATATTGATTGTATGCTGTCTCTCCTGGAGATGTCATGCAAACAATTAGACTATATTAATCACCAAACTCCAACAAGAACAGGTTATTTTTACCAGTTATTTCCAATTTTGTTCACGTCTTTATCTTTAATAATACGTCATGGTAAACTCATTAAATTCTACCAAGCCCTGTTTGTTCAGGTGGACTTGAGCATGGTTTTCTTCTGGAAAACCACAGCTCCCAGTGTGAAAGAGCTAAAAAGTCAGTTTATACCATAGTTTTGTGGCCTAATGTTGTGGATGCAGAGATATTTCTATTCTTTAGCCTTTAGTGAATAATCATCTTCACAGACGACATTACAAAGCCTGCTGACGAGTCGCAAGCAAGCTAGTGTGTATTCACTTCACAACCATCAGCTTTCATGCAACTGAGACCAAATTTAATTATTCATTTTTATTTGATTTTATTTAGAGAAAGAGAGGGAACATGCTGATCCAGTTTTCAGACATTTATATGTCTGTCTGAAACTGAAAGTTTTTGTTCCAGTGATCACAGCTCTCTGCTGGAGCCCTGTTGTAATTGGACATGTTAATATACAGTATGACTAACCTATTTCTACAACATCCTGACAGAGCCTTTTTGTCCCAGCTAACATATTTTTGGCTGACCCAGTGGAGAAAAAGATTGATTCCAACTATTTATATCATCTCAATGAATAAATTGTTGTTGGCCTGCAGAAAATGAATTTCCCTCCTCTGTGTAAACCAGATTACTCTTGTAGTTGCACTCGATAAGTGTTTGAGTCAGATCTACAACTTTACAAAGCCAAAGGATTAGGATTGGGTACCATTCACATTACTGCTTCTAGAACCTGGAATTTGAGATCACCATTCCAGGTGGACTTGGGTAGGGTACACAGTGTTCACAGTAATCACACAAACTGGACTTTGGGGTTAAGTGCACTCAGATCTGGGCCTGGCCCCCTGAAACAGTACAGAAAAGAAACCAGACGCTGAAACTACTGCGGCAGATCGGTGCTGCAGCGATAGATTTGGCTCACCAGGCAGCCAACAGATGGCAAACAATGGCCAGCTTCCAAGGGTTGGGACACTTTCCCCTCCTGTCTGAAGTTGAACCCAGCAGCTCCATGGCCAGCCTTGGAGCTGTGCGGCTTGGGTCGCTTCGTGACATTTCTGCCTGTCCAAACTCAGCGTTTTCATCTAGATGCGCTCTCAGGTACTGAGTTTCTGCAGCAATGCTGTTGGGTTGTGCACAGTGCAGTACACTTAAGAGTAGCAAAATTAACTTAAAAATGGCAAGTTTTGCCGGTCAAATAAACATTATCTTTGCGTAATCAATTAACAGTCAGAATATCAGAATATATTGACTTGCATCCTCAGAAGATGCCATATCAAAAATTCAATTCAATTCATGAATCATGAAGAAAATGTTTGATGCAGATATGATGTCTTAAATTCCATATTGAATAAATACAGGATTATTTTTAAGATTCCGCAGTGATGTTACTATAGCACAGAGGTCACCAAGACAATTAAAAAAGCAATTCAGCCCTGGAGAAGTAGAGTGTCTAAACCTGAGAGGAAAACAAGCTAGATGTTGTGTCAGGTAGGTTTGCAGGGGCAGAGTTTTAGTGGTTATTTCAGAAAGGGCCTGAAACTCTCCGAAGACAACCCTGCGGCCAGCCAACAGTAATATATTGGCTGCTCGTGAAGACGCTGACTTCAGACGAGAGAGAGTAAAAGAGCTGTCAGCTGAGGGAAAGGAGGCCTGATTACACCAACATACCCGCACCTGAGCCTCATTCAGCCTGATACACAGTGTGCAATGCGGATAGATGCACACATGCTCACAATCATGCACATACAGGTATATGCAGTGTGCATGATCACATTATGTATGATCTTGCTATGCATTAAAGCTTAGTTTCACGAGAGCAGGCACGCACACATTTGAATAATTTGATGTTTTAATTTTTTAAATAACAGAAGACTGTACAACACACGCACACACACACACACACACACGCACGCACACACACACATCCAGTTTTCCCTGGCCTTCTTGAAGACATACATTAAGATCTTCCATGCTTGCTTGCACACACAACAGTGCAGTGTTGCAATTTTGATGATGAAGATAATATCTGAAAAGTTTTTTATTGTGTGTCCAACACAGGCTGCAGTAACTCCATTTACTTGTCAAGATCTATATTGAACAGCCTGTTCCTATAGCAGGTTGGTGTTGGCACAGCAGTTTGAACCCATACCCAATTTTAAACATCTCAAGAAAATAAGATAAGGTTGATGCTTTCCCAAGCGCATCGGCCATTGTTGGTTGCTTGGTCGCAGTTTCTCGTACCTGGTTTAAATGTAACACTATTGCAAACATATATTTTGCGTGGGTAGCCAACTCTATCGGACAGCAGTCCAGGGAATGTTACAGCAGGGGTTTGGGGGTTTAAAAGATGCAGCAATATCACAATGCGTGTCTTTCAGCTAACACGGAGATCAAGCAGAATGGAGGGTGACAGCCGCAAGGAGCTAAATAAAGATTATTATGGCTCTTCTTATTATAAAATATGAGTCATCCATAGGTCTTAAAATCAAAACCACATTGATGGCAGTAATAACACTGTACAGCAGCTACTTCCATGATGCTTGTTAGTGTTATTAAATGAAAATCTTCATTCAGCACTGCAAAACTAAAGGTAAGGTTAGGTAAACTTTTATTTCCCTGAGGGGAAAATAAGCATTTAGTATTTTTCAGATTTTTACAGTCATGGTTATAGGTCTTCTCCAGTATATTTCTTCAGTATTGGATGTTTATTTTTGCAGGTATGGCAATGCCGCGACCGGCTCTGGGTCAGCTGGGAAAGGCTTGAGGCGGAGCAGGCTCACGGCTTATGTGTTTGTCTCTTTCTTTTTCATTTTAACCCACACCATGATCTTTTCCTGACCCTAACCAAGTGGTTTTTGTGTCTAAACCTAACCAGATCTTAACCACAGGGCATCATGATGATTTCGGAACGGACTTCAGAACAATGGGTTTAATATGGTCGGAACAATGGGATGTCGAACCAGTGGGCTGTCGGACCAATGGGCAGTTCCCGCCACTTGTATAACAATAATACTAGATCGTAACCAGACCATTCTGTACTGAAAACTAAAAACTGTCCTTGGGTCAATACAGAATCTGATTTGTCATGTATACACTATGTTTTCACATGCTCAGAATGACATAAGAAATAATAAAACCAAAAGAGTTTTGAGAGCGGAGAAGAATTAAATCAGAATTTAAAGAACAAAATGACACAGAGAAAGACCGGTTTGTCATTAAACATTAGCACATGATGTCCCTGTCTCTGCATTAGAAAATTGGCAATTATAAAATAAAGTCAGCAGCATAATGACACCTTGAAGTATGTGTTTAACGTTAGTCGTCGAGGCTGAGAACGTGTTAGTGATTTACCATATGTCTTTCCTTTCATAAAATGAATGCCTAAAGTTATTTGTTTTACTAATACTTCACATTACTGATGTTACTGAAGGCTGCTGCTAAATGTTTCACTCAGTAGAACTCAGATTTAATAAATTAGCAATTATAAAATGCGTAAACTGCGTGATTAAGGCAGACAAGCAGAGCAATAGCTGGTAAACATCTTGTTTATTCAATTCGCATGGAGCTAAAGTGATATAGAATACTTTTAAACAACAACATCTTATAGTAGCAAGGCAAGCTAATTGTTGACACGCTTGATTAAAAAGAAAAACAAACACTGCTTTGAGACAGCTGTCAGAGAAGGCAGAGGTATGATCATGTTATCCCGTTTGAGTTATAACAGGTGGTGTTTTCCACGTTTTATTTCTCATTCGCTCTGGAAAAGAGGATTAGAGTACCATTACCATTGGAAAACGCTGGTCCCAGGAAGTTTTTCCTGCAATTCAAGCAAGGTAATAACGGGGGCTAGGAATAAGGTGGATACTGGATCATGATTTAATCATAAAGTAACATAATACTATAATATTACCATCATCCTCAGCTTAAGAAAATTGTAACATGCTATCTTACTAACACAGAGTAAACATTACTTACTTACATTAACATGATATACATTTTACTATTTAGATCAAGCACTGCTGTACCTAATAACAGCCTCACTGAGCTGCTACCATGACTGTAGACTCTTTGTCTCATCATAAGAGCAATTTTGTTAAAATAAAAACTCAAAAGTGAATTTTACTTCCATATCTCAAAGCTGTTAATTACAAAAAGGAAACAAATCTCCCACTTTTAGCTTTCATAATTCAGTGAAGCCTCTGGCAATACCACTCATCTCTGGCCAGCCCTTAAGAGTTGGCAACTCTATCTTTATTACAATTATGTAAAACCAGTACTGAAAGGGGCAGTATGTAGGATTTGGATGCATGTAGCGGTGAGGTGGCAGGTTGCAACCAACTGAATACCCCTCCACTCGCCCCTCGCTACCTATAGTGGCCTACAGGTCTGGTAAAAACGTGAAAAGCCTCCTTTAGAGCCAGTGTTTGCAACATGGCAAGCTCCCTGGAAGAGGATCCTCTCACAGTTAAGGAGTGAATGGCTCATTTTAACTAACAAAAACAAGATTCAACGTTCCAGGTGATTACACACTACTTAAAACATTGCTATGAATGCTATATTCCATTTCTACAAATGGATGCCATTATATCCTACACACTGGTGCTTTAAACAATCTGGAATGCAACATTTCTAGTACTGAATGTTGGATGTTACGCAACAGGACGAATACCGAGAAGAAAACCCACCAGACAGAACCCCTTTGAGAATGTTCAACTTAAACATGGTCATCGATACTTTTTCAAGGGAAAAAAAGCCCATTGATTAACTGATTTGAAGAAACAAACTTTCTTAAGAAAAAAAAAGAGAACTTACTCCTTAGATGTCAGTCAAGCAGCAGCGAGTAACATCAATACTTTCAACACAGTTCATTTTTCATAAATAGAGGTTTCAGTGGAGCGCTCTAAGTGAGCAAGGTACCTCAAGCCTCTCCGGGTGTGTGTAATTGAGCAGGACAAGGGGAACTAAGTATGGCAGACATCAAGTATCTCTGCAACTCAGAAATGAGACAATGAAATGCACACCCCTCTGTGTCAACACAGTGGGAGACAAGTTTTCTATTTTGAGTCAGGATGTAGTAAAAGCGGTGGAAAGGTTATTTTGGCTGAGATTTGAAACTTAGGGGTCATCAGCGGTACACAATTCACTTTCACGTGCTTAACTGTTTGTCTGGATAAAGCAGGACACTGTTAAAGGATACATGTAATACAAAATATCAATAAGCATAAAACATAAATTGAAGATGGATATACCTATTGCAACCTTGTACCATCAAATGATATATATTTAAAAATAAACTGTAATGCAGCTTTGTGGAAAGTTTCCACTTTGTGTTTTTGCAAAGAACAGTCCAGAAAGAACAGACATAATGTAGAAATGGATAACTGCACAATGCATCCTCATGTGACATGCAGAATAGGACAGTATTTCCTGTTGGAAACGTAAACCTGCCTCAGGATGTGTCATTAAGGTAGAGGCAATTAAGCATTCTCCAGCTGCATGTTACAGCACTGGGGATAAGCAAAACATGGCTACCTTCCATAACACTTTCATTTTGCTTGTACAGAATTTATTGGTCAATGAAGATATTTTTCACTACATAGCAGCCTGCCTGAGGTGCATCCTTTGCATGCTTCTATAGAAGTTGCATGCACACTAGTGTCTAGGCGGCATATTCTACCAGCAGCGTGCTTTGAAGCCTGTCTTCGTCTCCCACAGTTTCTCATTTACATAAAGACACCTTCTCAGAGACTGTACGCACACATGCACACATGGGCGCACACACAACAATTATTATCATTAAAGGCAGTGGTGAAACTCTCCGAGAGACTCATACAGTTTGAATACACACTGAAGAGATGCACACATTAATACAGTAATGATCTGGTACTGTACGTGTATTATCATGCGTACACATATCTGTGAGCAAACCAATACAAACACATACCCACACACACATACACACACGCATCTCCCTCACCCTGCTATCTCTGCTGGTGTTCACAATTCCCGTTGAGTTTATGCTTCCGGAACCCAATTAAGCCTTACTAGCAAATTAGCCACCATTAGTGGGGCACCAGCATGCATCACCAGGGGAGAAGGAGAGGCCTTTAGCTCATCTAATGGCCTTGCCTTCCTGCTCACCAAAATACTGATAAGCTTATAATTCACACTAATGCAAAGACAACTGCAGCACCTCTCCACACTCTGATTTGTGTCATCAAACTGCTAATGTTTAGATATTAAATAGCCACCACCAGCAATTCTGTTGTGTGTCTTTATAACCTGGGTATTGTTATGAGGTGTTTTTCACTCTTCAGAGGTGGGTGTAGCACACTACATTGATTATGTATTGTATACATGAATAAGTGCAGAGGAACAGGAATTCACACAGGGATCACATGAACAGAGCTGTTGATTTCCTTTTGAATCACACGTCACTGCCTTGAGATACCCATTAACTGCATCTCCTTGTCATGTCACAAGGCTGTTAAAGCCTTTGTCTACAAGGAAACTAGATTTCTTTAGACTTTGTGTGAAAGTACAGACAGTTTGAGGCACCATGGCAGTGTAATATGTCTGTTGTGTTTGAACAAAGATTTTGACTATTACAGCAATGATAATTACTGTCAGTAACTTCTGTTCAACCTTTTTTAGAGTCATACAAAAGCATAAATCATGATGGTAATAACGAAAACAAAATAGTTTGGATTTATTTAGGTAAAGACTAATTAACTACTAATCCCCACTACTAAAAAATCCCTCCAAAATAACTCTGTTGTCAGTTTATTAGGGAACCTTGGGTAATCTATAATGCATTATAAGGCCATTTATAGTGAATTATAATGGATTTTCTAATGCTCTGACTGCGCGCATAAACACATAATGCTTCTTGATGCACTATATCAACAATTACATAACTTTATAGATGTGACTTATAATGAATTATATTTGGGCTTTTAATGTATTATAATACTTGTACACACCTCAACAATCTGTAATAAGGACTCATAGTATTTTATAACAGTGCATGCGTTATCATAAGTTATCATTGTATGTATTAAGTAAAGTACTTACTGATGCATCTATCTATCTATGTATCTATCTATCTATCTATCTATCTAATGCATGCTTCATTACGTTTGTTGGGAAGAGAATGGGATATGCTGCATCAAAGACCTCATGGGAGACAATAAAATATTAAAATTTGATCATCTAATAGCCAAATACAATTTAACTAAGAAAGAATACTTCAAATACATTCAAATTATGAATTTCATTGATAAAACTTTTGATTTAAATAAATTAAATTTATGTAGTAGATCAGATAATATTTTATTCACTTCTGAAAGTTGCTCAAAACTTACCCATAAAATGTATCAAGAATTACAAAAATCAAACAACTCAGAAATCACATTAAAGAAGATCATAAGTGCTTGGGAAAAGGATCTAGGTAAGTATCTGATAAACGAATGGCTCGAATCATGGAAAACTACACAAGACATATAACAAATAACGAAAATCTACGCCTTATTCAATACAAAATCATGATGAGAGTATATTACACACGAGACAAAATAAATAAATTTAATAAAAAGATATCAAGTAACTGTATAAAATGTAAAATAAAGGAGGATTCCATATTTCATGCCTTTTGGGAATGCAAAAAAATTAAACCCATATGGATAGAACTGAAACAATGGACTGATGATACATATAAGGTAAGTATAAACTTAACTCCATCACTTTGTCTAATCAACAGCTCACACGGTGATCCCACACTGAGGTACCCCAAGAGGTGGATAGTTTTATTATCATCACTGGCATTAAAGAAACTCATACTGCACCATTGGAAAGACACAAAACCTCCCTCTGTACACCATTGGAAATGCTACATGTTGCACATTCTAAAAATGGAGCAACAGGTGGCTAAAGATAAAAGGAAAGCACAACAATTTGATAATATTTGGAATATAATGATGAATGCTCTTGTAAAGAAATAGGAATGTTTACTCATCTTGTCTGTCTTTTCTTTTCCCCTCCATTCAAGGTCAGTTGAGTGGAAAATGGACAATAAGACTCATCAATTTATTCCTACTGTAATGTGTGTGGCTGTGTGTGTGATTGTGTGTGTGTCTGGTGTCTGTGTGTGCCTTTGTGGGTCATGTGTGTACGGATGAGTGAGAGTGTATGGATAGCTCAGTGTGTGATTGTGTATCTCTAGGCTTATGCTAGGATATGCATATGTATGTATATGTGTAATGGGTTTGTACTTTGTATTATATTGTCTCTGTTTTGTCTTCTAAGTGTGTTATGATTTTTCTCTTGTGATAAATGAAAAGCAATAGAAGATATTGGTTTTAAGTATAGTGGTATTTTGATACATTTTTATGTTTTGAATCTATGCTGCTTCATAAGTAGCCTAATTTATGTCTATTATGCACTAGAATACTTTGAAAATACTTTGAAAAGACTCAAGTCTGCTACCCTCTCATATCTAAAGACAATGTGTCATGAGTCTGAGAGCTTTTAGTTACAAAATAAGATTTTGCAAAAACTGTGCAGCAGAGTCACTATTTGCAAAATTGTGAGTTTCAAAAAGAAAAAAAAGGGGACAGATATTGTTGTAGCCTTCAAAATAGAAGAGAAGAATACAGAATATTATGGCTTCTTGTTCTGCCATGAGTAGGGGAATTCTCATTCCAGTAAGACCCATTTTTACTCAATCTATTGGACTGGGTCTGAGTTTCCTCTTCAGAGGACTCATCAGACGAGTCTTCTCTGTCATCAGAGGAGTCCTCATGTAGGAGAGCTGGATTCCCAGACATACCTACAGCTCCATCTTGACTATGTGGGAGATAATCTGGGTCATCATCATCATCAGAAATTTCGGACTCAGAATCAGGACAAATTGCCTCCTCATCTTCCTCATCTGGTTCTTCATGTAGCATCTGTACAACCATTTCAGCGGTAAATCTGCGAACAGCCATACTCTGGATAAAGAAATCAAAAGCACAATAATATTTTCAGATGCACATCAATATACATACACATATATAAAGTGACTTGGCTAAGATAGCTTAGCTAACTACTTGGCTAAGTAGTAAGATAACTACTTAGCTAACTACTTTGCCAAGTAGCTTAACTAACTACTTGTCTAAGTAGTTAGTTAAGCTAACTACAATAGTTAGCTAACTACAAAGAACTAAAATAGAATATGTCAACGGCTAGCTAGCTAACAGTAATTACTTACAAGTAATGTATTCACTCTCAAGGTAACCTAAACCTAATCAAATATTATGTACAGCTATATTTCACAATTATCATCAAATATTTTCTTACGGTAATGTTTGAACAATTGTAAAACAAGACTTAGGCTACATGTATCAGATGTGCAAAGGGAGCTGTGCTGAGCTGTGAATAGTTGTCCGAGATAAATATGTTCCTACTTGCAAACAAACAACTTTCACAGGTTACCGCCAAATGCTGACCCATGTGTGCAAACTTAATGTAGAAATACAAAAGCTGTGCTTTTGTAAAATAAGAAAGGAAAAAATAAAAATGATGATTTGTGCCAAACAAAAACAAGATATTTGGAATAATAAATGATAAAATACATTTATTTCAAAGATATATCATAGAAACACTCAGCCATACATGAAATAACATGGAAAATGGATATGGGTCATTTTAGACCCATGTTGTGCATTAGAAGGGTAGTGATACAAAAAGGGTTTTTATTCAAAAAGTAAGAAAGGAAAACATATAAGGATGTATAATGATCAAAAACAAGTTAATTGAGGAAAACCTGGAATACTGAATGATGAAATTAATTTATTGCAAAGACATAGAACATAAAAACTCATTCGAGTCACTTTAGATCCATGTTGTGCATCAAAGGGTTAAGCCAAAGCCTGGACTGGACTGCTGTAACAAATTTTACCAGGTGTCACACTTTAATCAGCAGCTGCTACTGAGTGGAACATAATGACACTGTGTCCCCACAGAAAATGTTACATCACATAACACTGGAGTTCTCTGTAAATGTCAGCAGTGGAGACAAAACCTTAAAAGATGGGTAAGTAGCCTGCTCCCTAACTTCCTACGTTCTTACTTATACTTATACTTACTTGTAAACACATTATCGCTACACTGTAATCACAGTTTTTACTAATGTAAAAGATGTGTGTACTTCTCTCACCACTGTATGTAACAACTAGAAATCTCTCCATAATACATTTACTTTATTTGTGCAATGATGCATGAGTCATTTTAAAACACAGTAAAACTGTGATTTCCACACAATAATTATAAAAATAAAGATGAAAAACCTTTAATTCATCACTTCAAGTTTTGCAGCAGTGGAAGAAGTTCTCTCCTTCGCCACCATACTGTAGCTCACCTCTCTGTCTGTCAGCTTCAGAGGTGTGGAGCAGCAGTTCCCCACAGAGAACGTGTCAGGAGATTGCAAGCCCAGATAATGAGTTTATAAAGAGGTCTTACTCTAAATTTAACCATGCCATCTAAAAGAAAACAATCTTCACTTTATATTTGTTAAATGTTTGTATAGTTAAATCAAGCAAGCATGCAGCCAATCAAAAATGTTTAATATAAAAAGTTAATAAAAATATAAAGGGGAAAAAAATGAAGCCGAAAGTTTATTCTCAGTCTTCAATGTGGTTTTGTCAGTACTGAATCAGACTGGAGGGAGGTGACCTCATCAGTCTGGTGTCTCCTCTCCTCCTCCTCTTGTCTGGAGATGTTTTCTTCTGCCGTGAACTTGAAGCCTCCTTATCAGGCCCTATCCCGTGTGTGCCTGCATGCTTGTGCGCGTGTGTGTGTGTGTGTTTCCATAGGTTGCCTTTTGACACTCTCCATCATGGTAAAGGTCTATACACCTCTTTTTTGCTTTTTTGGGTGGTGACATCAGAAGTTGAGCACGGATCCCCTTCATCCCTCACTCTGCTATGTCAAAAAGAAAAAAATAGTTAGAGTTAGACTTACATGCCGTAACTACCTCCCTCCTGGTGACCACCATGTGGTCAACTCTAGCTCCATTGTTTATACACATAAACTCTTAGCAATGACGTACAGAATAGTACAGTACAGTTTCCAGAACTGTCACACTGTTCCTCAAAATATCAAATAACTAACACAAGATATTTCAAACACCTACCTGTTGCCACACAATGAATCATCACAACAGTCCCTTTTCCTTTCCTTTGCTGGACTCTGCTTTCCTCGCTGATGCTCTGGAGGCAGACTTGCTCCTTGCCGCTGAGCCCAGCAGCGTGACCCTCATCAGGGTGGAAGGTTGGGCTGTTAGAGGTCGTCTCCTCGTCGTCATCAGAGCTCAGTGTCACAAATCCTCATCAGCTCCACAGAAGATTTCACACTGGATGACAAGTAACTCAGTCAACTTCACTTATCTATATCAACAGTGTTAAAATACTAACAGCATCAAAGCTCACACCTACTGGGAGCTGGTGTCAAATGTGCCAACAAGGTGGCTCATTGTTATACAGATACTGAAGGATCTGACTTGGTGTTATTCAGTTATTCTGTTAGTCAGAGGCATCCACTGTCAGCATCTTCTTCAGTTGCCCGGTCGCATTGATCTGTGCTGGCATCTTCGTCTGGGAGGTCATGAGCTGCCTTATGGAGGATCAGAAATAAACAAAACAATAAGAAAAACTGAGCTTGTCTTGTTAAGTTTAACATTAAAGTTAGGAAAACATGCTTTCCAACAGAGATGTCCCACCTGCAGAAAAACATCCAGGCTGGAGATTGTGCAGCGAACACAATAAAATTTACACAATTCAACTGGAGACTGAAGGGAACAAACACTTTAAGCTACATTTTTTCAGGTTTCACAAAATTGCTTCAAGTTAGCATCTCTATGTTAAAAGCATACTGATCTCTGAGGATCATGTAGAATGTTCAAAAGTCTTCATTGTTCACTGCATGCGCTGACTGTGCACTCAGCCTGTTGCAGTTGCTCTCGCTCTGTGCAATATTTTACTGTTTCAACTGCAAGACTGACTTGAAGCCCTCGAAATATTTGTGCAGTAATAATTAAACTGTGCAATACTTTGTTATTTTATATTTAATTTTTACCCATTCTACTCTTGCATTTATATTTCTGAAGTATGATACACATATTTGTACACATTTTTTTTTTTATATTTCTTTTTCTTGTACTGCAGATCTCTAATATTTTATTTCATTTTTATACTTCTATATTTAAATGTATATCTTGTAGCATAATTAAAATTTTACCTGTCTTATTCTATCTTCATTAATTTTCTAAGAGCAACTGTAATGTCTTTTTATTTGGCTTTGCCCTCACTATTCATCCAAAGTATTTTTTTTCTTTTTTATCGTTTACAAAAAAAAAAAGACAAAGACATTAGGGCTGAAGTTGATATTTTTGTTGCGTTTTAAGTGTATTAATGACCATATCATATTCATCGCTGCCAGGGAACAGTGGTTTGCTGATTAACATTTCTGCAGCAAAGGAGCCCAGCGACCACATGTGGATGGCCTCATTAAAGGGAGCCCCCAGCAGTATCTCTGGACAAACAAGCAATAGAAACACAAACACATTACTGTGGTTATAAGAGACTAAATAAGAAGCAAACACAATGGTCAGGTTCTGAAATATATGATGTTTAGGTCAGAAGTAAACCTGACTAAAAACCTGCCAGCTTGCAGGATTACATTTGTGTGCTGTTACCTACCTGTACCACAGCGTCTGAGGGACTGCACCTCTGTATTTCTTGGGCTCTCTACACGCTAAGCAAAAGTCAATGACTAATACTTTCAATATCTGCTGTACATGGTCCACCATCATGATGGTTTGCAGTTTAACAGGAAAGATGTATTTTGATGGAAAGTCAATTGTTTTAGACGAATGCAACTTGTGTTCTGTACTAAAAACAAAAACTCAAGAGACCCTGAGCTGCTGCGCATCTCCATGTATTCCAGTTTCTCAAACTCAAGATGATAACACCCCTTAAAGGTGAAGCAGTCAGTTCAACATGGCAATGTTGAACTTGTCTGAGTTCAGATCTTTCATCTATCTGAGGATCTCCGCCTGGGTAATTTATAAGATGTTACAGAGAAATTTGGTGTGAATGCAATGTGTTGTAGATTATACTGGGAAAATGGTGATAAACATGATTGTTGTTGCACCTCTTCCTTTGCTTCCTCAATGTCACTTGTGCTTTTGAGGATTTTAAAACCACTGTTTCATTGGTGGCTAACCTTTTGCACTCACTGACCGCTCTGTAGTTGCCACATCCCAGGAGGTCCTGCACCTCATAGTCTGAAGCAGGCTTCCTAGGATGACTTCAAAGACCTGGTTGTCCGTCATGATCCATGCTAGAGATCTGCTTTTGATTTCTTACGCCTGAGAAGGAAGAAGAAAAGAGAGACATCATCTCTTGCCTCTCAGACGGCTGGAACTGAATCATATAGCAAAAAGCTGAAACCAAGTAAAAATTGAAATATTGCTTACTTCTACTTCAGCGACTCCTTAAATAAATATGCATATTTATTGTAATTATTAAAAAATTAACCCACACTGTAAGCTAAGTAAACCCCTGCCATTATTGAAATAAATCTTAAAAATACATCAAAATAAATTATTAACTATTTTGATGTATTCATTCACATCCCTGCTTATGAGTAAGTACACAAACACAGCTGTATGTATGTATTTGTATATGACATATCATTTTTAGCAGTCTAAAAACACAAAATGGAACTTTTACAGGAACTTACAAGGTGGGAAAAATTACTGGTGACAGATTGGATTCAACTTATTTCTCAAAATATCTGCTCATCAAAAATCTGCCTGTAAGAACTTCAATAGCTGTGAGCTGAGCAGAATTAGATACAGTTATCAAAATGTGTTTTTTTTATATCTACGTTGCAACCAGATTTTTACTCAAAAAAATATTTTTCTCCATAGGAACAAATATTAGGGAAAATAAATCCACTTACCAGACATCCAAGGGTCACTTGTTGTTAGTGTGTTTTGGTTATTGGTTTTCTTTCACGTTAAATTTCCATGTAAAATAATTGAAGTTTGACAAAAATGTTCGAGTCTGTCTCCAAGTTATCAAACCAAAAAGCAAGATCAAAATGATTTAATACAATACATGCTCTCTTTCTATTACTTTTGTTAAAGCAAACATCCTGCATTCAAAATATAAAAATATAATATAATATATACTCAAAATATATTTAAAGTACTAAAGGTAATGCTAACCAGCATAGAAGCTATTTGCCAACAAGCTAACCACACTTAGAAAAATGTTATAAAATTGATTTTTTTAATTGTTTTTTTTTTTTTTTTAAATATGTTAAAGCACTAAAAGAAAAAAGAAAAAAATTAAGTGAACTGACTGACAATCAAGTCACGCGAGTCATGTGTATTATCACACCTGTGAATGTTAAGGTAATTGTGATGGGTGAACATGAAGAAGCCACAGGCGAAAGTGTTGTTCGCTCTCAATAAATTCACAGTGGTCTATTCAGTGTGCGGTCGTCCATTTTTTATAATGATACTTAAGACGTTCCTGCAATCGACCAGCACCTGATCCCCTATATCTGCTGTGCAGAGGGAGTTTTGTTTACTAAGCTAACCATATGTTTTAACTAAAGATTACTAGCTTAAAAAAATCACATCATATTTAAGCAATATCACATGAGAGGGAGTGATGTTGTACTGTATATTGTCACGGCTGTGATTCAGTCATAGGCACGAGGCCGCTGGTCAGCTAGCTAGCTAGCCATAGCATATAGCATACTCCCTGGGGATTTTGAGGGCTGCAACAATGTCCGTCCACTTTTTATCTTTTTGAAGCCAACAATCTTACAGTGATTTTGCAAGATCCCCTGTCTTTAAAAAAAAACTTTATCTGTGACTAAAAACTGTTACTCATGACACACTGTCTTTAGATGTGAGAGGGTGTCAGACTTTAGTCTTTTAAAATTATTTTCAAAGTATTCTAGTGCATGATAGACATTAATCACTTTACATACTTTACTTAAAACCAGCAATGACACCTTATGATGCAGAATGCATCATTATAAATGCATCAATAAGTACTTCACTTTACTTAACATACAATAATAACTTACGACACGACATGGACTGTTATAACATAGTATTCATAATGCATTAATCAGCTTCATCAGTCAACTTCTAGTTTAGGGTTAGGGTTAACCCTAACTAGTCAAGAGCATCCATAAGACACTTCTAATTCATTATAAGTCACATCTTAAATGTTTTATGACTGTTGATGTAGTGCATCAGAAAGCATTATGTGTATTCAGAGAGCATTACAAATGCATTATAATTCACTATGACTGACCGTATAATGCATTATAGATGTGGTCTTCATGTAAAGTGTTACCACCTTAATCTAATCAGTGGTATAAGGGTGCCATACTATTATTGCAATGGCTTATAATTCGAAGCCTCATTAATCCACAAAATGTCCCACTGGACAAAAGGCTATTTGTCTGACAGCCTGGTATCCAGAAAGCAAACGTGCAATGCACCAAAGGGCCCAACTCTCCAAAAATAGCCTACACCACACAGTCTCCCAAACAGAAGCAGGTGGCTAATTATTATACAGAATAACATCACCAGACCTGACCTTTTCCCCTTCCTGCCTGTCTGATTAGTTTACCCTGATATTCTTCCCTAACTTTAACCAGTCTCACTCCTTATGCCTAAACCTAACCAACCCAACCACTGAAGGCAACAAGCACAAGTCAATGAGAGGCAGAGTAGGGCAGATCATGCCATAGAAGGATTCATTCTACATAATATTCGGCTAAATCATGTGCTTTTGTTGTTTTAAGGATAATAGGCTTTCAGTCCAACTGGAAATTTTGTATTTCATTTTTATATTTGTACTATTAGGGTTTTTGGAATCATTATTCAATGATAATTGTGAGCCATTAGAACAATGAGCAGTCCCAACATATAGCCTACGATGTAAGCAAAAAAACCTTAACATTATAACCTTCATGATCGTAGAGTTTATTGTAGGGTTGTTGTATAGACTGCATTAGTCTTAAAGTCTTCAAGTAGTATCTTTAAACTACCTTAAGACTTTATCATCAGAATAAGTGATAATACCGTATAGGCTTTTTGCCATGAATCGTTTTACGCCTGTAATGAGAAGTTGGTTCTTCTGTATCTTTGTCTTTGATATCACAGTCTCTTAAGTTTCCAAGAACTAAAAGAGATATTTATTATGTGGAAATTCATTTCATACTTTACATTTCCAAACCATTTTTTTCTGTACACAAAGCTTGTGTTCATTCCAGGTCAAGCTACATCTGTGGATGTCACTGCATTATGAAGCTACAGTAACTCTCTCTCTCGGTGAGTCTCTGGTTAGCGTCTGTTTACATGAAGGTCATCAAGACTTTCTCCTAAGCAGTGCTACTTTAGCAATGAAAACCGAGACCTGAGTGGTATGCAGCTGAGCTAATGCTGCCACATGCTTTATTTAAATGTGATTTTCACTGTTTGTAGTCCAGGACTTTGCTGTGACTGACTTCTTTTCAGCACATTTTCATATTGGTACACAACCATTGAAGGAACACCTCCCAAAACTGAAAATTTTGACACTTTCACATTACCCAGTTTGGCACTATATAACAAATTTACTTTGTGACTAATTTAAGCTGTTTATCTTTTAATCTGCATCCTGTTGGCAGTGTTAATTGATACTCTAGCCAAAGCCTTTTTAGTATCAAATACTTACCCCCCTTTGCCTTGAAACATAGTCGTTAAAAGTAGCACTCAAAAATATGGGATTTTTGAAACCGATACTTTAGAGGGGGGAAATCACTGATTATGGATATGGTGGCTGATATAGTGAATTTATAAGATGAAATGAAAATAGACCTTTCTGTGTGGATTGTGCACTGATTTTGCACTGATATGACCACGCAAAGGTACTCAGAGGGCTGCTCTTAAACAAATAACTTTATTAAAGAATATTTAACATTATTATGCTGTCAACCAATTTTACAAATGAAAAAAGGACTGAATTTGCTCAATTCCCGCAGACAAAGACACATTTTATTTAAGCTGGGTATTTTTAAGATGTAGGAATAATAGTTTATTTTAACTGATCATATATTTTATGTATAACATTGGCCTTGAAAGTAAATAGTATAGCTGCGAAATAAATGCTGTGTAAAGTGCAATATTTCCTCCTGATATGTAATAAAGTAGAAGTATAAAGTAGCAATAGGGAAGTACAAATACAAAGTACCTTCAAATTGTGCTAAAGCACAGTACTTGAGTAAATGAGACTTAGTTACCTTCCACCTATAGAAACATTATTTAACATGATAAACATCCTTTAAAGGTTCTTTGAACGTTAGATTAAAATGTTTTCTTTGAAACTTTTTTAGAACTTGTAGGTAGCGTTAGCCAGTGATGTGGGAACATTCCCAGCTAGCTGGGAAATCAGTAAGCTAGCCATGAGCTTGCTGCTACAGCTTTGTTCTTACACTGGACAATGATTTCAATGGATTGAACTCCAATTAGAAATGCATTTTTCTTGCACATGACCATATATCATTGTCATTGTATAACATTAACAATTACAAACAGTAATTCCTAGTTTGCTGCTGCCGAGTCCAGAGATGAACAGAGGCAGGGTTGCCTTAATACAGTGTAGAGTACTGTTGAGGAGAAACTTTCAACTGTGGGAAACCAGACAGCTGATACACTGCTGACATTATATGTGCTGGCTGCACAGTGCTGAGAGCATTGAAAATAATCTTGTTATACCCCATTTAATCACTGCTTCATAAGAACATATAAACAGTTGTGAACTTTCCATGCTGTTTTTTCTTGTAGCATTTCCATTCTGCGTCAACACACAACCTGACCAAAGGTGTCACACCTAACTCCCACTGCTCTCTTTGCCTACTGTCTATCTTTGATGGAGAAATTATGCTACACTACACATTACCTGACAGAGACACATTAGGTAGGACTGGACTTTAAGAATACATGTACAGTATGTTTCAAAAAGCCACACACTGATTCAGAATATGCTGTACTAGAAATAAATAGCAAAGAAGGTAGTGTGTTGAAAAAAACAATAGCTGCTCATGCAGACCAGCCTGTTTTAATCAAGAGGAAATCCAAATTTTAATTATATGCTTTGACTGACAACCAGTTCAATACTTTTTCAACACCTCATACAGTACACTTTTACCCTTGCAGTCTATATTGCTATTATATTTCATATTATTCCTTATGCATCTCTCAGCTTTCCCCTGGTGATGTGACACTTTGCACTGTTTATTAAAGCAAAAGCAAGCTATAAAGGTTTTTTTTACCCTCATTTTTGCCTTGCAGAGGACAAACTGCATAGCTGAAAAGTCACTCCACCCTACGCCAGTGTCTATGAAACGCATCTGTCAGCATACGCAGACAGCAGGAGCTCTCTGTTCATCAAGTGTCACACTGGAAGGCACTCACTGCAATATGAAAATGGAAAGAAAATTTAATTATCCTTAGCTTTGTTGTTGCATATTAATTATGCTTCAAAGTGGGAGCAGCAATGGATAGTGTGATGATGGATTTAAATAGATTCCAGGGCTACTGGGTGGATGTATTAGAGTGTTGAGTGAGGGTGTTTGCACAAAGTGGTGGTATAATACACACATTTGTTTAACAAAACTATTGATGAGTGCACTAATGGAAAGCATTACTTCAGTGGCCAGAGAGGCTTCAAGTGACTAACAGTTTTCTCTTTGAAACTGAGGGATCATGACATTCATGTGGCAAACCTATGACTGAAAGATTACATACATACATACATTCTACTGCAGTAAATAACTTAGAGGAGGCATACACAGCTTGGCTATTAGGATGGGGTGGCACTGTTAACAGTTTCATACTGCTTCCAGCAAAATTTGAGGTATGATTGTTGTAATTTACAGTAAAGATAAGTGTGTGTGATATGGGATTGCTGTGAGTAAGAAAAGAAAATAATGATATGAGTTTCAGCTTCTGTCGTTGAAATGCATTTGGACAAAGCAATGAACATTTTTTTCGACTCAGCTTGTCAGTGGTCAGTAGACAAGCGTGATTATACTGGGTAGTTTCCAGGTGTGATTGTGTGCTACCATATGTATTTACAGCAGCAGAGTGTGACTGACAAAGAGCAAACTTTGCAGACTTCATGAGGATAAAGTTGGAGGAAAGGAGAGATCAGGCTGTTTGGGCGGCAGTAGCACAGCCCATGGGGACTTGGCTTGGGAACTAGAGGGCCTCCAGTTCAAGTCCCAGCACGGACCAGGTACAGCAGAGTGGACTGGTAGCTGGAGAGGTGCCAGTTTACCTCTTGGGCACTGCCAAGGTGCCCTTGAGCAAGGCACCAAATGCCTAACTGCTTGGGGGTGCTGTGCTGCAGTGACCCGTCATTCTGGCATCGCTACACATTTGATACCTGTGTGTGTCATTTCTTCAACGTAATGAAAAAAATAGTTTCCCCAAGGGTACAATAAAATGCATTATTATTGTTATTGATACCAGGTTATCCATTCCAGTTTATTTATTACCTCTCATGACAAGCTTGTAGCATTATTTTCTAAAAAAAAAAAAAAAAAACAGCAAAAGTCAGAAAGAAAGAAACAATGTTTTGTCCTCATCAGAAAAACCTCACATTTTTCAAATGCTTTAAACAACCTGTTATGATTTCCCTGATAAATGCACTCTTGTGGCCATGTAAATAATGGCTGTACCCTACCAGTAGCATTATGTTGCTTAATGTCACCACAACACCAATGGTTAACTACCTGTTTGTAGGTGTTAGGGAATTCTACTTCAGAATACTGCATGTGCCAATGCAGTGAGAAGGTTGCCAACATAGAGGACTTCAGCAAGGTTGTCTGGCAAAAAACTTAAACCTGGCCAATACAATAAGCATTTATATATGTGTGTGTACATATATATGTATGTTTTATCTTGAAATATGCAGATATATAATGCATTTCCTGAATTTGCATTTGATGGGGACATTCGTTACCTGTGAACATCTTGAAAACATGCTCAACAAGTTCAATACTACTGACCTCAGTGGAATTCATAATATGACACAAATTCCAAGGACTCAACCATCATCAGAAATTTATCTCTGCTCCCACAGAGGAAGTATGCAGCGCTAAATATTTTCTTGATTTAATTTCAACTTTAACTACATAGTCATTCAGATACTGAGTTCTATTTCCTGCCACTTAAGAGCAACAGTACACTTTGGGGATTCTGAGAACTTTCTGTTTTGCCTGGAAGCAGTGACATGCTGGTAATACTGACATGTGACTCGCTAATGTGAACATGGATCAGCAACACGAACCTTTGACATAAGCAACCAAAGGGTATCTGGTTGAACTGGCACCCTGAGGCTTACCAGACATGCCACAGGGATTGGAGAACAGACAGACTAGCCCCACTCACATCTCCACTTCAGAGATAACTCTGGGGTCATCAAAGGCCTTGGTGTACTTGCAGTCCCCTTGAACATTAGTTACACCACCATTTTTTTTATTTTTGAGATACTGGTGTAGTGAATATTCCACTCTTTGCAAGCTGAAATCAGTTAGTCAAGGCACATTTTAATTTGAAGTTTCCTAACCTCATCTATCCCTATAAAACACTGATTTGCTGTCTCTAGATAGCTACAGAAACCTCTTAATTAACTGATACCATAAAGCCTTAAGTAGCTGTGTTTCTCTTTTACCACCTACTTACAGTGTTGTTTAAATTCATTAGATATGAAGGAAACGATCTGCAGAGAGACTTCTCATCACCTTACAGTTATGATCTGTTGCGTCTTTCCACAAGTATTTACAGTTCACCTCAGAGCCTTTCATGAGAAGCACACCAATCAATATCAGCTTCTATTCCCTCCTTCTCTGTGTAGATTTCAAGACAAGTTTAGCGATATCAGGGATGGAACAAAGTCACTTGAAAGTAATTCAAACTTTGCCGGAGGCAACTAAACTGTCTGACAACTCTGCTCTGTGAAAGAGACGTGCTGCAAAGGAGAAGAGATATAAAGTTTCTCTCTAGGGTTAAAAAAACTCACTATATACAAACCTTTGTAAGATTAGCTGTGTTTGAGTAAGGAGTTGATGTGTGGATATATCTGTGGCAGAAATTGAACATTTTATCAACACTTTTTATGCTTTATGAATTCAGTCCCATAGTGTTGGATGGGCGTTTGGCATCAGGGTGCTGAGAGGTACTTGTTATTGTTGTTCCAATGGACCAGCAAGTGCAAGTCTTAATTATACCCATCTTATCAAGACCAGGGACCAGTTGCACAAAAACCTTATGTTTTCTCCTTAAGTATAACAGTTAAAGCTAAATTTCTCCTCAGCTGAGGGACTTACACAGTTGCACAGAATCCCTTAAAAGGTTTCCTTTGTTAAGGAAAAATGTTACACTGCATTGAAAGAGATTTTACAGTGGTACAAGTTTCCATGGAGATTGTTTGTTTGCTTGGACTCGTGCTTGTGATGCCTGTATCCTCTCACAAAGTTGGCTTATACTTAGTAAAAAAATGGCAGAAGAAAAGAAGACAAGAAAACCTAATTGGTCAGAAGTGGAAAAGCTTATACTTCTGGAGGATTACAATTATAGAAAGTACAAACTACAAAGTAGTATTAATTCAGTCAAATGTTAAGTGGAAAGTCAATCCATTGGGTTCTCCTGGGTGCAGAACACTCTTCTTGGGGTGTGGGTTTTTTCTTTCTTTTTTTGTCAAGGTCTTTTGTGGGTAGGTAGGTTTTCACCAAGACAAGGAGAAAACCATAAATCCATAAGTGAAGGAAACCTTAAGGAGAAGACTTGTGTTTTGTGCAACTGATTTTATCATGAGAAACCTTAACTAGGACTTTAAGGAAAATCGACCCTAGACCTATGCCGATTGCAATTAGGTATCCAATACAAAAGAAAACAAGGAGTACTGGGAGTGGTTACTACTGTGGTATCAAACTCAAAAGCCATTGAGTTAACAATGGGGGGAAACAAATCTATCAACCCGAATATCAATTTTCAAAATTTGAAAATTCATCTCCTACTATGGATATTATTAATCATACCCAAGTACATCTATACAGTATACTCTGTGCAATAAATGAAAGCTGCTACTGTCTACATAAATTAAGCGTATGGGCGTAAATGACTGAGAATTTACTCAGGCAATATAATGAAATAAAGACATTAATGCTAGTTGAATATGCCCATGAGCCATGTTCTGCTGGTGTATGGCAACACCACTTGGACAAACCACACACAGAGATACAGTACATTCCTAATTTTTAGTGATCCATCCACCCACCCACCCATCTCAACAGACAGATTGATTTATACATTTATTTTTAAGTCAGTCCTTGGTAGCATCACACAGTCATCTCTTTGAGGCCTTTTTCAAAAGAGCAATGAAAGCACATGTCATCACTTCAGTACGCTCCTGATGTCTACCCACCTGACGTATGGGCTGATTCACTGTTTGGTGGACAGGTTACGTTTATGTGCTGGAATGTGCTTCTGATGTGCAGCCCAACCTGTCCCATGTTTCAGATAAACATCCCCACAGTCGTGTTGCCTTAGGCTCGGTTCCTGTGGAGGTCAGGCCTGGGCCTGCAGCTCTCAGGCTCTAAAGCCTCCTGAAAGTCTCAGTTTTATGCCAAGAACTGAAAATGGTTTCTTTTTCCTTGTACCAGTTATTTTTTTCTTCCTCTTATTCCTTAAACAAATTTCATGGGTGTTATATATCTCGAGTAATTGCAGAGTCTTTGCAATCACTTGAGACACACATATTGTGGAGTTCTGGGCTAACTTTGGTGGGGAGTTTATTTTGTCCTCAAGGCCCTTTAATTTAATTTATGATCACAATCATTCCAAGGCATCAACTGTGATGCTCACTTTTCAAAGGGGGGTGGTTCTACAATTACTTGTGGCCCCTATGGGAATGTAAAGAATGCTTACATAATGCACACTTCTCTTTGTGGGGAAATGTGTTTGACTGGAAATGAAACCTTTAGACTGTGGAAAAATGCATCCTATTAAATGATTTGATTACTGGCCAAGAAGTTTGAAATTGAATGGTGTCTTTCTGAAAAACTGGAGAGAGTGAGTGTGGCGCTCTGCTTGTGTATAAAGGAGAGAGAACTCTGTGTTGACTGTTGGATACATTAGTAATAATGGAAGATCAACATAATGGAAATATCACGTCAAATTGTCCGTGTGTTCATTAATTGTGCCCAAAGTGACAAAACACATGCAAGATGGAATTGTGCTTCCATTAATCCTTACTGAATAATTCTGTTTACATGTGCTTTTTATTATTGGCCATCCGTTTACCACCTGATACAGTTTCTGTTGTCATGTAAACTTCTGGATTTTTGTTACTCTCGATCCATCAATAAATCCCCACTTCAAAAATTAAAAATCAAACCAACAAGATATATGAGGTATGGTGTGCCGAACTTAAGACGTGCTAGTAGGCTAGCTGTTTCCGCATTTCCAGTAAAGCTAACCTGCTGCTGGCTATAGCTTCATATTTAGCATACATGCATGAAAGAGGTATCAACCTCCTTTGTTATATCAAGTTTAGTAGTGCATCTGTGTACCTGCCGTCTGATTTGTCTCAGCCTGCTTAAACAGATAAGCAGTGGCCACAGGACTTCCTCTAAAAGGCCCTGCCTTGGTCCCTCTCAGCAGCCTCTGCAGGAACAGAATCTCCTCACACTGCTTGTTCTTTGTTTGTTCTTTGATTTTTGTTCTATGAACTTAAACTTGTTTCATCGAACTTTAGCTTCACCCCTGAGCCAGGGTTGTAACATCTTAACAAAAAACAAATGAACATATTTCCCAAAATGAGTGACACTTTCTTTCAATAACATATGAGTTTACACATAGACAAACCCACATAGGCTGTTTAGGATAATTATATTAAAACCTATTGGCCACAGGAAGTACACTGAATTTATTAAATTTCCCTCCCAGTCAGATGCTGAAAATTCTTTTACAAAGAACATTGCAAGGAAACAAATTCTTTGGCTTTAGTCCTTCAGAGCTAATGACTTTCCACTTTTTGGATCCACAGTAGAGAGTTATTTCTTTGGAGTTATGCAGTAAGTAAGTTGTTTTAAGCCACGCCAGTCGGTCTGTCGTTAGTCAGTCCACCACTTGGTCCAGACTGGAATTTCTCAACAAATTTCTGATGGATTGCCATAATATTTGGTAACAATATCCATTGTTTCCAGAGGATGAAGCCAACTGATTTTGTTGAGTCTCTGATTTTTCCTCTCAAGCCACCACGAGGGGTTGACCTTTGGTGGTTTTGGGTGAAACTAGATGGATGGCTTGCCATGAAATTTACTACAGACATTTATGTTTCCAAGATTTACAAGAGGCATTATATTCAGGTTGGTGATTCCCTGACCTTTCATCTAGTGCCATCTTAAGGCCAAAAACTTTATTTGTCCAGTACTTTGGTTTATGACCAAATACCTGCACACGAATGACAGTTACTCGTCCGTGCCCAGGGGCTGATTGTCTCATAATTCGCCTATACATCAGCCTCAGCTTTACTTTATGTTTAGTGGTAATTAGTAAATTTTAGCAGGGTGAACATTTCACCAACTAGTCAGTGAAAATTCTCAGTCATCCCAGTCATGGTAGTCATAAGTGCTAATATCGTAGGCAACTGGACTTGTTTGCGTTTCTTGAAGACCTGCTAATCGACAGCATTGTAGCGTTATTATTGTTAGCTTGCTAATGACAGTATTTGGCTCAAGGCATCACTGTGGTAAAGTCTAGCCTCATAATAACAGTTTTCAAGATTTTCTACTGTATGTGCCATTTTTCTTGTGTTAAGTTCAGAGTCAATTAAGAATCTTTTAAATTACACATTTTTTAAGTATCAAACACTTTTTTCTAAGTTAAACACATTATAAACACAGCTCAGTTAGATGGTGTTAATTAGATTGAGGTAAGTTACAGTTAAGTACATGATTAGAGGATAAAGAGTGCCGCGGCAGGAAATGTAACACTTGCTTTTTTTGTGATACATTTTAATGACAGTCTATTTTCAGAACCAGTGTAAATAACATGTTTGCCTTTAAAATGGGTGCTTGGCAAAGAAGCACAAGTAATCACATTTTCTACAGTGGTCAGTTTGTTTCTTGCCAAGGATTTCAGAGGAGCAAGCGGGGTTAAACCAGTGTTCAAGACCTCTGACAGCATCTGCATTCACCCTCGGATCACATGCTGTTTAGCCCAGGAGCACTAATTAAATTTGGAATCCAATTATGGAAATGGTAATGAAATTTCCAAATGGGGAAACTCGTAATCTGCTCATTGAGGTGTTTAATTACAAGCGGGTCTGTGCATTGCAGATATGTTACACTTCTGGATTTGGCGGACAGCGACATGGACATGAGTTTGACAGGGTGAGTGTGTTGGAATGATGGAGGAAAAGAGACAAAATACCAAATATGTGCATTTTTGTTTTGGGTTATATGAGAAATGTATGCACTGTATACTCTATACTCTAATGTGTCATCTACATTCATGCCAATGAAGCCTATTTCAGACACTAAGCTAATATAATATTGGACTAGATAAAAAAAATTAGCAGAAAAACAGAGAGAGGTTTGAGCTTGTGTGTGTGGAAGTGAGCACTCAGTATACCCATTGGAAGGATAGTCTTAATATATCATGGCCAGACACTATTCACTATTGTTGTTTGAGAGTGCTCATAATTTGAGGGCAGATAATCATCCAAATGATTTTTATGTGTGTGATGAACCCCACTTTTCTGAATAATCGAAGCTGCTGTGAGCCCAGCCAGGCGTGTGAAACCCTTTTTTCACTATCAGCACTTTGGAGTTTATCTATAAGGTTGCAAGAAATTGGAAAAAGCAGGAATTCATTAATGAAAAGTGACATGAAAAATGTATGATGTAAGGAGTGATATTTTTGACTTGATAGCACAGAGGAAGTCAGTGTTGTTGACAAGTTGCCATGGCATTAGTTAGATTACATTATTTCTTACTCTAAGAGATATAACCTACATTAACCTACTGTTTGCTAGTTAGGGCTCATTAATTCATTGATTTTCCGTCACGTGGGGGGAGCCTATCCCAGCTGACATTGGGTGGCAGGCAGGGTACACCCTGGACAGGTTGCTAGACTATCACAGGGCTGACACATAGAGGCAGACAACCATTCACGCTCACATTCACACCTACGGACAATTTAGAGTTACCAATTAACGTGCATGTCTTTGGACTGTGGGAGGAAGCTGGAGTACCTGCTGAAAACCCACGCTGACACGGGGAGAACATGCAAACTCCACACAGAAGGGCTCCCCCGCCCAGTTTTACTGAGCATCATCATAGCTACGTGGACTCACAATCAAATTTGTAAGTCGAACTGATAGCAGGTCACACAGTGCATTACTGCACCTTTCATTTGCAGGAGGGGGAAGGAATAAGTCATCATGCATTGGCAGCCATTAGGAGATACGGACAGAGGGATGTTCAAAAGCAGGCATTCACATCCAACGGGGGGTGAGGGGGACCCCTATACATTTTTATACTTTCTGCGAATATAATCCAATTGATCATATTTCCGCATGTATTGTGTCAATCTACTGTTATCTTCTTGTACTTGTTTCTACTGTTAAGACCTTATTTTCTTATTTTGAAAAGCAGAGGTAAGTCACATGTGTGTCCTGGGCTGAAAAATGTCCTCCAATGAATGATTAGAGAAAAGTCAAATTCTGACTGAGGAAATTACTGCATGGAATTAAATCATAAGATCAAATCAGGAGTGAACTTTTTTTCTTCCTCATTTATTAATTCAATCTTGAGGGCTACTATGATTAAATATTGGTCAAGTTGTGTGCAGAAGTGAAACAATGTAAAGAGTAAATGGCTGTCAACTCTCACTTTGCCAGTCACACACAATTTATGCAATTTTAAAGTAATACTCAGACGATTTGGGAGTTATGCCCTTTCTCTATCATTTTCATAGTGAGACAACACGATCGATATCTTTTTTGTGTCTGTACGTCCAGTGGCTGGGTCTCAGTGGTTAGCACTGCGGCTTAGCTTAGCGAATACAACTGAAGTCTATAGGGGGTCAGTTGCCTGCAGTAAAAGTGAACAAGTAAACATTACAGAAACCCTGAAGCTGGCATTTCTGCACATGTATTTAAAACAAACATGTTTAAACATTAATTCGAAAAACGAGTGTCCTTTTTAGTCATTTTAGAAGAAGTTTGATACACGGAACTATAGTGTGTTTACGTCCTGCGCAGAGGGATGCACCGGTGAGCAGGCACAGGCACAGGCACAGACGTAGCCTGCAAACAAAAGTCGGTAACACTTCATAAGTCAGCCCGCGTTTTAGAGTGTACCTCTCGCCCACTTTCCGCGAACTTACATGTACTTTCCCAGGAGTTAGAACATAATTCCTCCTGTTCACTTACCCCATACTTTCCATGGAGTTAGTGTATAACAACACGGTCACTTGGCATATACTTCCCTGGGAGTTAGAGTACAACTCGCGGTCACTTACCACATACTTGCCCGGGAGATAGAGTATCCCTCGCAGTCACTTAGCACATACTTGCCCGGGAGTTAGAGTATAACTAGTCACTTATGTAATTTCCCGAAACTTATGGTTTAATTTCCTCATATGAATCTGTATATGTATGAAGTGCAATAAAAAAAATGCTTTTGCCCTTTGCTCATGGCAGTTGATTCAGTCACTTTTATGTAGCCTATGTGTCATCAGGCAATTTCACCCACACTCCAGGGTTTTAATATTTACGTTTTGTTTACATTTCATTGTATGAGTTTGAATAGAAAGTGCAGTATACTTTCTCTGTACGTAGAGTTTATTTCTTACAATATTCCCGTATCATCCCTCAATTGTCTTAAAGTTGCTTGAATGTTTGTTTGTTTGTTTGTTTTTACCTGTCAATCTAACTACATCACTCTGGCATAGTCTTATTGATCAAACAAGGTGTCAATCATAGTCACTCTGCTTAGACCAGCTGTCATTGGTCAAACAGGGAGGTGCAGCAAGGAGCTTGTACTCATAGGCGCAGGAATGACACGAGCAGACGACAAAGAGAAACAAGTGAAATTATACAATGTCTACGGTAAGAAATGTTGATGTAAACACAAAGCTAACACTCCGAGATACTCGCAGGAGACATGAGGGAGGAACCAAGGACCTGTGCGATGGGAGTTTTATCGCGTTTATCAACGTCTTGGTGAGTTAATGCTAACGCAGCTAGCGATGTTAGCTCGTGCTGCAGATGATATCGGCGCCCGTCGCCGTGTAAAGTGTGTGCTTCCCTCTAACTGTTACACCACACTAACTTGGCGTTGCAACCTACTCCTAACAGTAAAGTGCTACAGTTGTTTTGCCTCGAGGTCGTTGCCGTTTGTGTGTTAGTAGTGTACTGAATACATCTGCACTATTACAGTTGGTTATGGATGTTATTAACGAGTAGTTATAGTCAAGCGTAACACAGTGTGTGTACTGGTGTGGCCCACAGTTTCGAAATATGTGTGTTAATAGCATACATGATTTTGTTATTCATAGGTAAGTTGAACAATGTTAAACAAATGGTTAAAAACTTTGTAGTTCAAAAGGAAATACGTAGTATTTGTAATTGATTAATATGCTTAATAATCACAAGTTATGGATTAAAAGGCTAATAATTCATGATGTGAAATGTAAAGACAGGATAAAGTATTCCATGCTGAGAAAAACTGTACAGTTAAAAGTTATTCATCTGCTCACTTTGTGTTACTGTGATGTATTTATGTGATATTGATTATGGCCATAAAACAATTGAAGGTGATGATGCAAAATAGTAATAGCTCTGTTTCTACACAGGTGAGGTTTTTGAGATCCTATGGAAAATTACGTGTGGATTTGAGATTCTACCTGACGAGAGAGACATAGCGAGCCACCCATGAACCTGATCTCTGCCTTCACCCAAGGAGTTGGATCAAGATCACCTATTATCCACAGGAGCCCACCCATTCTTCTATCTCCATCACTTGAGCGTCACACTGTGTGGTACTACTATCACGACGACCTTATCCACTTGACTTGTGACTTAAAATGTGCATTTGTCACAATAAAGGATTAAAACTAAACTGAACAGTTTATAACAGAAGGAACAAAACTGAACTTGAATAAGACAACCAGTGGAACTCTATTATTTTTTGTCAGGGACACTTTGATTTGTCTTTGTATTATTTTCTGGTAATATTGTTACCTTGTGAAGCATTGAACCAACTGTTTTTAAAGGATTAACATCTGAGTGCCAAGCTACAGACTAAGGATGGGCAAACAGTGCAAACTTCATAATCCAGCCCGGTCTCTTTTGTTGGTATATACTTAGGTGGAAAGTACTGCCTAGTTTCCCTGTAAGTTTTGGGGAAATTACCTAGTACTTTCAGACTAAGGACAGGCAAACAGTGCAAACTTCATAATCCAGCCCAGTCTCTTTTGTTACTATATACTTAGGTGGAAAGTACTGCCTAGTTTCCCTGTAAATTTTGGTGAAAGTACGCTGCAGAATGGGATTCGGTGCTACCGTCGTTGGGGAGGCTAGAGATATATCATCATCATCAGGAGGAAAACCGCCGCAGAGAGTGCATCACAAGGAGTGAAAACTTTGCAGCAATCACTAATCCTGGTGTGATTGAAACATTTTTTCATGTTCCTAAGAAAACTGGAAAAAACGCCCCAGGTCTGCAGGAGCTGATGGACAGCTTTCAGTCGAGTGAGTAATATCGCTTTATAATGCACATTTACAGTGCCTTTTCATCTAGCCTGTAGGTTTGCCTTAAATGTTTTTGCAAGTTGCAATAATACATTTTCGAGGCATGATCGTTCCTGTCGTCTCTTTGTTTGCTTTTACCGAGTGACCTAGCATACCTGTCCCAGAGCCAGCTGCAGCTGTTGCTCACCGGTGTATCCCTCTGCTTCTAAAACGACTAAAAAGGACTCTCGTTTTTCGAATTAATGTTTGAACATGTTTGTTTTAAATGCACGTAGAAATGCCAGCTTCAGGGTTTCTGTAATGTTTATTTGTTCACTTTTACCACAGGCTACTGGCCCCTTATAGATTTCAATTGTATTCACTAAGCTAAGCCGCAATGTTAACCGCACCGGAGTATTCCTTTAAGATCGTTCAGGGACCCCATGCAGAAATATTTAAATACAACATTTTGAAAAACGGCAATATTTTTTTTCCCTCGCCAAAATTAAGTGCAAATTTGGAGCATTATTTCACCTTCTTGCCAACAAGATAGAATTACATGATTAGTACCAATGGATGCCTTAGGTCCTCTAGTTTAATATCATACCCCCTACATACCCTTTGAGCCCCCCCCAAGACAGTGGGCCTGATCGAGAGCTTGCCTTTTAAACAACTGACAATCAGCAGACAAATTTACTATAAGTTTAGCATCTGAATTTATCTTAAAACCACAGATCTACTCTCTCACATTTACGTCTTTTTATCTGTTTTGCTTTCACATCACAAACAAAGCAGGACTGGTCTGCTTGTTTAGTTCACTCCACATTCAATTGGCATACAATGCATGTAGGCAATATCGTTTAACACTTCTGGCCTCAATTTTCACGACAAAGCGGCTGTGTATAATACTTACAAACAACATAGTCTTTTTCATTAAGTTCCCTGCATTTATTTGTTTCTCTCTTTTCTCTGTTCAGTCCTGCTTCCTTTACTTCCTTGCCTCTGATGTCTAGCTTTGCCCTGTGCAGATTGCTGATTTCTGCAATTCCTAGATGGCTTGGTTTTAATGGAGCTGTGTTGTTGGGGGTTTTTTTTGGCTTTTCTTTGGTTCTCTCAGAGCAATCCTGCCTGTTTCTGGACTACTCAGGGGTCCCCCTTTAGTGTTCTCACATGTCTCTCTAGTCGCCTTAACAAGGTATGCCTGTTTCTCCAGGTCCCCTGTTGCCCTGCTGTGCAGAGCCAACTCACTTCCGACACCTCTTTACTGCGGTCATTGCATCTCAGCATGTGTTACCTCCTTGGGCAATGTCTCTCACCTACACCTGCCCTGAAGCCCCAATAGTGGATGGCAGACAGTGGGAGCACAATTTCATCTTCAGTCTCTGCACACTCATCAAACGTGTCACCTCTCCAATGTCAAGCCAGTCTCGCACTGTCCTGTCTTGGGCTTGAGATGGTATCAATATTGGTCATTGGTCCTCTCTATAGCACTGGTAAAAAATATGAAAACCATAATGCTCATATTCTGACTGATCCAGAGGAGCAATGAACACACAGAAATGTTACTGCAGATGTGCAACCATACTCAGCCATAGAGAACACAGAGTTTGTTATCTTCAAAGTCTCTGAATGAGTACAGAATGTTCCTTCAAGTGTACACTTCAGTCAGCCCACAGTGCCTGTCCTGTATAGAGCGCACAAGCTGTTTAGGAATTATCCACTGGCCCCCCTCCCCTCCATTACTCTCAACACCAATGGATGAACCTCCAGAGGTACACCGAGCTACTTTACAGTGACAGCCCATTACATCAGTCGTGGGAGGGAAATAAAATGTTCTGCTTTGCAAACGTGCAGCTCATATGTGCAGCAGACAACCAAAGATCTTTCAAAGAAACTAACTGTGGTACTGTTGGAAAATAATCAGAATAATATTAATCATAAAAAGAGTCTGAAATTAAAGGTATTGAAGGTACTGAATTTAAATTAAAGGTTTTTTTCTTTGTAGTTGTACTTTATTTAACCCCAGTCCTTAGGACTTCTTCCACAAATGCCAGTGGTGGAATGTACCTACAGTAAGATGCCACTATGTGTGAAGATCACTGCACTGCTTTGTAGGGACAAAAAAATAAAATAATAAAAATAAAGGAATGAATAGGCATTTATATACTGTATTGTGCGCTGCATACCTGCAGTGATAAAGTGCTGTTTCTAATGTAAAGAAACCACTTGAGTACTTCACTTTTGATGTTTTCTTATTTTCATGCATTATGAGTACTTTCAATTGTGATACTTGAAGCACATTTTGCTTCTGATTCTGTCAATGCAGGATTCCTTTTAATGGAGTGTCTTTATGTTGCAGTATTCCTGTTCAGTAGACACTGTGAAAACATCCTCTACCACTGACAAAAGCACAAATCTTGTTGCCAGGTTCAGTGCTCTTTGTCATGTGAATAGTGCCTATTGATGGAGAATGTACAGAGCTCTCATATGAGCGATTGTAGTCACTGTAGTGTAGTATTATAGTAACTTTATTTCATTCTATATTGTGTTACTTCTACATTGATAAAATGCCACGTTTCTGCTAGTTACGTCCATTGGGACATGGTTGGGAACTAGAGGGTCGCCAGTTCAAGTTCCCCACACAGACAGACATGGAGTGTGGACTGGCAGCTGGAGAGGTGTCAGTTTGCCTCCTGAGCATTGCTAAGGTGCCCTTCAGCAAGGCACTAGGCTGAATACTGAGCTCTGCATTTTTTATAGGGTACTGACCAAATTATGTAGGTACTACCAAGTACCAGTTTGGCCAAGAGGCGGAAGTGCTGAGCCACAAATCCTGGAAGCCAGCCACAGAGCTCCACAGAGCCACCAGCTTCAACATCACACAGGAAACGACTGTGGGGAAAGACAGTCATGGAGCTTTGCAGCCACTCCATTGGCTTTAATGAGCCAAAACTATTACTGCAGCGTCGATCCTCAGTGATAGTTTATGCTAGACGAGCAGACACATACACACATAAGCAGGCAGTAAGACAAAGACAGAAGATTAGTTCTATAAGTGTTAAGAAAAGAGCAGAGGAGCAGAATTAAACTGTGTTAATACAAAGAAAGTAGAGCACCAAAAAAAGATACAAATGGGTACCAATACCAAATTACAGGTATTGTTACTGGTGCCAGTATCGGCTTCAGTTCAAATGTGGACAGTATCCAACCCTACAATAAACCCCCAAACTGCTCCAGGGATGCAGCACTATGGCTGACCCTGCACTACCCCCTTCATATCATTCAAAGACATCACAACATGCTGCTACAGTGGTTGATATTTTAGAGTTTAATACATTTAATAACTATATGTCAGCTATGTTGCTGTGTTGGTCAGTCACTGAAGCACACTGGACTGGAGTCCAGATGCTTTCGATGGTGTTCCTTTGTAGGTATTCATTTTTTGTCAAACACATGAGAGAATAGGTGATGGAGAAGGCGAGAGGGGGGTTGAGGTTATGAAGAAAACAAGATAAGGAGATGGCTGTGTGAAGTCAGTAGGCGGAGAGGCCGTGATGAGCAAGAGGTAAACATCAGACTGGGGTTGGAACAAAATCATTTGTTCATTTGTTTCTTTTCTTGTATCCTGGCCCTGTTAGAGCTCGTTCCTTTGATCAGTGCCTCAAAGCGTGTAATAGTGCAAAGCACTGCATATGTCAGATTACTGTGGAAGGGCTGCAGGGGCATAACCAGCTACACTCTCCCACAGAGCCAGCCTCAAAGTGTTCAGCTTCCTCTCAGAGATGATCAAGTGTCAAATTCCTGTCCACTGATTAGCATCTTTATTTTTAGGAGCAACTGACAGTATGCAGTTTGGTTAAAAGACATGCAGTGGCACGGAACCTGAGAGTGAAAATAGAGTATTAAAACTTACCTCTACAGGGCATAGTCTGCACAGGTGAGCAGGGAATGCAGAGCCTCTTCACATACACAGAAAAGCATAGTTTGGGTAACGGGTGCATCATTTTCTGACATTTAACAGAGAATGGAGTATATCGGCCTTGGTAGGTGGTCTGTTGTCTGTTAGATGAAAATAGTAAATGAAGGGAAATCCACTTCCTCCACGGTGCTTTAAATATTTTACCGCTGAGGCTGCTGTTGGAGTAATATGAGAAGGGTGAGCTCCATTTCACAAGCTGGACACTTGCTTTGTACCTTTAATCTCTTTACTGAAAGAAAGCCTGGTGAGCTGGAAGAACATTTAGCTGATCTTTTATGCACCTATTACATTCACATGAACATTATGCATGGCACTTGTAAAGACAAATAGCAGCCACACAGGGTCGAAGCCTTGGATACAATAGTGCTTAATACTAATTGCCTCACCTTTTCCATCATATGTCACTTTAGCTACTTTAACTACTGTGGACTGCACTGCACTGCATTGAATTAACACATTTTTCTTCGTCCTCATATGCATTTAAGCTTAAGTTCAATTTAGCAGCCACACATTTAATCACCTGCAACGAAGTATCTCATTTAAGTTATGTAAAGCAACTTCTGACACTTGTCAAAGAGACAGAGTTCCATTTGGTTAAAGGAGTAGTTCATCATTTTATGAAATATGTCAAATTACTTTGTTGCCAAGAGTTAAACGAGAGGATCAATACCACTGTCCGTTAAAGAGAAGGAGACAGGAGAGAGTTAGCTTGGCATAAAGACTGGAAACAGGGGGACAGCTAGCCTGGCCCTGTCCATAGATAACAAATTCCTGCTACCAGCACCTCTAAAGCTCACCTATTAAAGCTACAGAAGTTACCTTGTATGAAAAATATTTTTTGTTATCTTTGCTGAAACTGTCAGTATGTCTTGACAGTAGTACACAAGACAGATAATCTGTGGAAAAATCAGGTTCCTTTGGATCCTCCTAGTACTCCTAATGGCATTTGCGCTAGTTCATCATGCCTGAACATAAACAACCAATCAGAGCTAGGAGGAGTCTCTGAAGCAGAGTCAAGCTCCTTTTACACTGCCAGATTTTCAAGGAATGTTGGGCCGTTTTGCAGGCAAGCTGCGAGCATTTCGACACACAGAGCCGGATTGGTGAGTTGATCCGAGGTGACCAATCTTCCGCCGAGTGGGGGTAAACATATTGGCGGAACCTTTTTGGTTTAAACAGAACGAGGCAGCCTTCCGCCACAGGAGGGGCTGTTGATGGCTTGTGGGAGGAACTGTTGATGACGCCGCACGTGCGACCCACTGGCGATGGATAAACACTACAAACTGTAAAGATCAGCCACTGGGGAGACAAGGAATTGCACGCCTTCCTTGCCCTCGCAAACAAAGAGGCCATTAACCGTCAAATGACGGAAACAGTGAAGGACAGGCCAACTTATGAGAGAATCGCCAAAGGACTCACTAGCCACGGAGCCTCGGAGTATGTCACCTATGTTACTTGCTCACGCCCCACATTGCCCTGAAAAAGGCACATTCTCTATGAACAAAAGTAGGCAGGTGGCATTTCGCTGCACTCCCCGATTTTATTTTTATACTGCCAATGCTGAAAGAAGACTGATTGGGCTTTCCTGCAAATTTGCACAATTCCTATTTAAAAAGGGCTTCAGTCACTGCTCTTGCACAGGCTGTGCTTCCTCCCTCCCTGTGCATGCTCTCAAGCTTAATATGTTCAGCGTGCAGCTTCAGGAGGAGCTTTGTGAACACATTGGCTGGGAAGCAACCACCAGCAATGAAAAAACTGTCCATTCCTCCACTGTCGACAACTGCGTACACAGCAAAGACAAGTAAAGAGAACAAGACCTTTTAAATCCTGAAGTTTTCTCTAACCTTAAAAAAGCCACTTAGATGTTTGCTCTTGTTTTATCCCGAGCATGGTGTGCGCACAAGCAGTGATTGACACTGCATTAGAGACTCCTCTTAGCTCTGATTGGCTATTTTCATTCAGGCGTGGTGAATTCTTGCAAATGCCATTAGGAGCACCAGGAGGAACCAGATGAACATAATTTTTTCACAGATTATCTGTTTCAGACACTGCTGTCAGGATAAGTTGATCATTTCAGCAAATATGAGCAAAAGTTTTTTTTTTGTTTTTTTTTTAGAAAAGTTGTCTACTGTGGCTTTAACATTATATTTCATTTGTTTAAGTGGTGTTAATTACTGAGCTTTAGAGGTGTTGTTAGGAAGAATTTTTTTTTCTTTTATTTGGAGAGTCAGGGTAGTTGTTTGCTCCCTTCCACTTTTTATGCTAAGCTAAGCTAATTACATGCTAACATACTTAGTGTGAAAGTGGTATCAATCTTGTTGAAAAGCAAATAAATATATTTTGCAAAATGTCTGACTTTTCCTTTAAGTTTTGGGGGCATCAAAGAAGAGTTATGTGGTGCCACCTTGTCACTTCAAAAAGCATGTTTCCTTTTAGTAAAAACTTTTATACTGTTAAAGAAAACAGGTTCATGGACTGCTGCAATAAAATAATGTTTACCAAATTTTTATTTAATTAACTTCAGCAACTTGTGACCATTTTCTTTTTGGATAGCTTCACCATACTTTAAGCCAACCTACGGTCACGTTGTGTGCCATCGGTCTCCTCTGAGCCATTTGTGAAAACTACATTTAATTTGAGTTTCTAATTACTCACTCCTCCTATCCCCAGTGGCTAGCCAAATCAGCGAGGAAGCCAAATGAACTCTGCCTTACCAATTAGCCGAGTGGGCTGCTCAAGCTAATGACATGAACAACAGTCTGTGGCTGCTTCATTGCTGCAGCAGGCCCTAAGGTCTGCAGGAGCCCTCCCTCACAGATGAGAAGATTTAAGAAGGATTTCAGCGACTGAGCCAACTGCAACATTAATTACTTTAAGGGGCCTGGAAGTATGATGTAGCCTCTCTGCCCTCTGGGGCCACAATTGAATTTATTCAATTGACCTGTTCCAGAGCAGCTGACTTTAACAAGAGCACTACCTGAAGAGTTTTAAATGGCCAAGAGGATCGGAGAAAGATTGTGAAGCTTTTACTTATTACTATATAATGATGCAATTCAGACCAATAATAGCTGCAATTCAGACCCCTGCTTAAGTACCAAGTAGATAGGCTTATTTCTTTTTATTATGCAATTTTTCCCCTTGCTACGGTCTTGCATCGGCCTTGAATGCAAGGCTAAATGGGCTCCAGAAGGATCCACGTGTCGGTTTGAAGATCTTGAATCAGGTATTACAAAACCTTTACTGTTGTCATGCTGAGAAGACAGCTTACAGCACTGGATTGCATTCTCCCAATACTTTTGAAGCATAAAGGGGTCAGCATCAGTACCTGTATGCTACTGACAACATTAATGAAATATATTTTTCTTTGCCGACACTGATGTACAAACAATTTAAATTCAACTATACTCAAACCTGAAAATGATTCACTCTTTTTTAAACCAAGAAATGCATCATTGTTTTGTTTTTTGTTTTTTTTTTCAATATAGATACCCAAATTATTTACGTACATAAGGACTTTAAATTTGTTTATAATATACTGGCAGCCCCCTCAAATAAAGTCTAGACAAGAGGCAGCAGGTACATATGTCGATCAGCTGATATGTAAAGATGGCATGTGTTGGGGAATAAAGTGACTCAAAACACATAGGACTGGACATTTTAGGGTTAACTCAAGAGAAAGCCAAAGAATTGGTACATAATGACAATTTATAGTGTCAAGTACTATCAGCTGACACCTACAAGTTTTCTATTACACACATTAAAAGGTGTTTCCTGTCACTTAAGCTGTTGCTTCCTGTTATTGCGATAACCAGTTCTGGGAACAAATGCTTCTCCACACCTACCTAACTATGTATAGACTCATTCAATTGTAGTCACTCTCACTCATTAGTTACAATGTGCCAGAAGTTTGATACTCTGTTCTCTGCCTGTTATTTTGCTGTGTTATTTATAAATGTGGCATGCACACAGAGGCGGTGTACGCCACTTTATACGCCAATTTAAAGAAACTCAAACTTGGCGGGTAAATGTGAGGTATTCCACGGAAGCTCTGACCCATGCGTACACACAAAAACTGTAGACATGAGAAACTGCGACCCCAGTGGCAGAAATATGAAAAGGAAGAAGTGTTGTGGATTTGATATCATTGTGTATAATAAAGACAGATATGACTCATGTTTTATATATGAAGAGTGCACTTGCAAAAATGGATAAACATGAATAAACAAACAAACACCTCTGTGACTGGTGTGCACACATAAAAAGTTAGGAGACTAAATACAATCAGATATCATTGTTTTAAAATAAGTCCTCAGGTATATTCTATAAAATCATTAGATAATCTGATGGACTTTAGTCCGTGAAATAATGATGTGAACAGTTGGAAAGATCGAGCGTACGCTGCTGCCATTTGAGATGCCTTAGTCGGGCAGATATGAGTGCAGAGTGTCACTGTTATCCTCTATGAGCCAATATATTTTGTTTTATAATGTGTTTAATGTTTTTTTTTTTTATGGCTTTTAATTCTCTTTATCACTGTGTGTTAAATGTGTTGTATGCCACTGACAAGTGCTGTGTCACTGTTAGAAAAAGTGTAAGCAAATAATCCCATTCACCCTGGTCCCACCTGATTCTAACGACTAACATGGTGGCGAGGTGGGTCAACAACTCACATTGTGACCTCAACGACTCTGAAACTAAGAGCTCACGTGACCTCTACAACTCTGCAAGGGTTCCCGCCCACACAGGGTTTATAGCCTGCAACTAGGTACCGGTCATTTAAAACTGAAGAAGCTTCTTGGATGAGAGGCGAAACGTCTTCAAGAAAGGGTCCAGTCCAGTTGCCTACGCTATTAGCACTTAAAATTACCATGACCTGGATGACTGAGAATCTTCACCGACAATGTGTATTAATATTTGTCTCACGTGTTCGTTGGCCAAAATTCCCCCTCAGTTTCAATTCAGTAAATTCCTTTTCACATGTAGTCAATCAGTTGATGGGTGGGTATAAAAAGCAGCTATCACAGTGCATAAAGACGCACAATGGCTTATTTGGCACTGTTAAAGGATGTGGTGGATGGATGACTCCGGAAGGAGAAGATACTCAGGGACCAGCAAGACCTACTGACCAACGATGATGAGTGGCTTACTGTATGAGCCGGTTGTGACTGCCATGTGCATTGTTAATGAAAACAAGACGTATTTTTAGAAATCATTTGAGTCAAGCCAATCAGATTGTCAAACAGCTGTGGCAACTGTATCACCCATTTAGAGTGTTTAGTTCAGACAGTCACTGAAACTGTCTGATAGTCAGCTCCAAACATCTGTCTGTTTTCTGTCTAAATAAATCACCGCAGATAGCCTTTACACCTTAATATCGGACCTTCTTGACTTCTGACACAGTCTGAGGCGGCAGCATTTACCGCATCTGCTACCGGCTGCCACTCCGCTGCATTTTTAGCCTTAGTAATGCCCATATTGAGTCCACCAAACAACATTGTCTCTGTTATCAACCTCCCCAACAAGAACTTCAACTTCACATTGTGTGAAGTTTTGTTTTTTCACTGGCCCTATGGATAGAGCAAGACGCTTGCTCACCTGCGCCACATTTTGAGTTGTTTGTGATTTATAATGGGACAGGCGTGTGGATTGTGTTATAAATCAGGACATTTTTGTGTATAAGCACTTTCTGTGCTTTGTTTGTACATCACATTTAGTCACCTTTCCTGCGCACAGTTTTATAAATGAGGCCCCTGGGCACAGTATGCAATTGAGGTTGGGACTTGTAGTGACCAGATGCCAGACTGTAAGCAGCACACAACCAAGAGAAAGCTACACAAATCGCAGACAGTGCCCAGAAAATAAAAATATAGCAAGGCGAAACGCTAAGTGGACAAAGTTGAGGTTGGCTTTCACTTTCACTGTCGATACTGTTTACAAACAGTAACTGTCAGTTCCTGTATATTATACCTTTAAGCCATGTTATTGGCAACAATAATAAGTGATTGGAACATAGGGAGTTAACAGTTGGAGAGCAAAGAAGTGGACGACGCTTCAGAAGTTTGAGCTTGAGAAGTTTCTATGGATGTTTTTGATGTAAGTTTTGATGAAACTGGTTCAATAGTGCAATACATTGTAACCAACCACACTTGCTGCCTTTTAATGCAGTGTGGGCTAAAGCCAAGGTGGCACCTCAGCAACATCTGAAAGTGCAGGGTTTGGAAATGCTCAAAGTAGAAAAGTTGGCTGCTGCATAAATGGTTTCACTTTATGAAGTTTGAATCTGTGGTGGACAGCTCATAAAAAACACAGAAGGTCAATTACCTTTAGATCCTGTTGTGTTTGAAGATTGTGCCCACTGTGGGAGCCATGCCTGAAATGATGCACTGACATAAAAACTTTGCTTAAAGAATGTCCTGCCCTGACACATCAAACAAACTGGCGACTGTGGGTGCAATACTGTAATGCTGCTGGTGGTAACAGATAGGCTGTTTAACTGAAAATTAATCTTACACATTCTACACACAGTTGACAGTGACAGTACTGGTTAGAATACTGTTTTGTGCAGCTGGCTCAGCTATGATGAAGGAGCCTGTAACAAACAGTTTTCTTTTCTTTCTGCAAATTATAGTCTGCGAGTGGAGAGAAGCTTTGAGGTAACCCATGGTAACCCTGGCTGGTCACCTAACACCACAACATTATGTTCTACTACAAAGTGCTGATGTATAGTGACTCCCTGACTGCCAGAGAGTTCAATCATTTGGCTGTGGCAAAAGAATCTCCACATGTGTAGCCATTGTGCCGTCTTTTATACTTTAACACAGCACGGACTGTGTGTTTCAGAATGTGCTGTGCCGAAAAAACAAGAGTTTTGTAAAGAGTGCTGTGGTCGTGCATTGGTGTTTTATCTCCTTAGTTAAAAAAAGTCAAAAATAATTCTAACTAAATAAAACATGACCTTGATGCAAAGTGCATTTTGAAAAGGCTTTCATATTTGGGTTCAAATTCCTCGTGCACATTAACATACTTGGTCTGATTCTGAAAAGCTGTATAGAGTATAATGGCTCCACAGGGCTTTCCTCTTTTTGAATTGGGTGAGCCTCAGGAGAGGCTAGATGTTGATGAGGGCATTATTATGCTCAGTATATCCCTGACTTCAGTACACCGAAAAGTGTTGTCACTGAATAATGTGCTCCAAGCCCGGAAATCTCAACTGTCAGCGTGAGTGTGTTATTTCTTTTTCTTACTCTAGTTAAAGGTGAAAAACTGATTTGACTTATCTTGAATACTGTTTTATTAGGCAGCATTTGTTTGGCTTTGAAGTGTAATCTTATTGTAAGTTAGGACTATGTTAAATACACTACTGTCACCAGTGTTTACATTTTGAAACAACATTTTGTTAGCATTTTGTTGCTACTCTTCAGTTTATTGCACTGAGCACCAACCGGGTCTCGTGGGAGCCAGCGAGCGGCACTGCTCATTTGGTGATTATCACTAGGAACCACGTCGTGACCCAACAGCGTTCCTGTGGAGACACTGGCGCCACCCTCCAGTCTCCCACCAGTTTTCGTGGTTAGTAAGAAGCTTAATTGTAAGCAGCAAACTCCCTTTAGCACTGTTAACTACTGTTAGCTCTGTTACCACCGTTGGCAATGTCAGCAGGGTAAATGGTGCCAACATAGTTATCAGTGGTGAAACAGCTTTACCAGTGGTAACTGCCAATAGAATAGAATAGAATAGAATAGAAAGAACTTTATTAACCCCTGAAGGGAAGTTCAGCTGTCCAGCAGCCCATAATAAAATACATTAAAATAAAATAAGTTCACAAATAGACATTAAATTAAGATAAAATTGCCCACTACACAGTCCAGCCAGTTGTGTTTGTAAGTGTGTGTGTGACTGGTCCAGTCTCCTGCCGAGCACTGAGCCAACTTTTTCAACCAGCTTGTCCAAACACTTATGTTTTTGTCTGTGAAGCTGCTTCCCCAACACACTGCAGTGTAGAAAAGTGCACTGGCCACCGCTGTGATAGAGCATGGTCAACATCTCCACACACACATCAAAGGACCTCAGTGTCCGCAGGAAGAACGGGCGGCTGATAGCTAGCTCCCACCTAAAGCAGGTGTTGTGCAGTGACGAGCGGCCAAAGGTCAAAGGTCAAAGGTCAAATTTATTTATATAGCACATTTAAAACAACCGAGGTTTGCCAAAGTGCTGTACAATCTAGAAAGTACTAAAACCAAGACTAACATTAGCTAACCAGTGGAGACCAGGGGATGGGTAGTGGGCACTATGTTTCCGCAAGTTAATGCAGTCAGCAGTGCTAAGAGAAAATAAAATAAAAGACACAACACTTACATGTCATATTTTACAGGTTGGAAAAAGGGGATGGAGAATTGTTGGGAAGAAAGAGCTTGCAGTGGTCTTGTTAGTTGGGCCATGCTTGTTTTGGGATAAAAACAAATATCAAAGGTTGCAGGTATATAACGCGATCTGCCTTCTTGCTACTTCCATTGTGCATTGTGTAGCCTAACGCTCTGATGATGACACATATTTGATCACCATGGCTCTGCTCAAAACATGGGGAAACATGGGTTGATTCTCTTGGTAGCACCAACATTCCAAGGTTACAAACCAGAGCTAATATGTTCGAAAAGTCCCTGCACACAAGGAATGTTCAATATGGCCATGCAAACTCAAAGACAGCAAAACACACCAACCTTGCACTCTCTTTAAGCCTGGAGGGGAATGGCATCTGTCTTTCTTGTCACGTCCATCAGTGTGAGAAATTAGTTAGGGTCAACTGTGCCAAAAAAACAAATCAACCAGGTCAACCCAGAAAATAATGATACAAACGTGACAACAACAGATTCCTTCTCCTTCTGTCTGCAGTGTAGCCTAGATAACATCTTCTCAATATAGTTCTTTCCTTTGCCATTGGCTATTGCACTAATTTCTCATAACTGCCTGCTGTCACTCAAAACTTGAGTGCCCTACAAACCTTATTAGAGAGTATGCTGCAGTGAAGGTGATACTGCAACAGCATGTCGTTAATATGTAGCCATTGGGCCGACATCGAGAAATTCTAGTTTTATTTTAAGTCTCAAATATATTGGAAAAAAAAATACAATTAAAAAAAGGCTTCTTTTTCATTCATTTGTAAAATCACAGTCACAAACTAACCCACACATCATATTATCCTACCCCCAATGTGCCACAAAGTTATTTTCTAAGTGACAAAACCACTGTAACTCAAAATGTCCTCTGTGATCACAGCCAGTAGTATTGATTTTTGTTCACTCCTGTCCTCACTGACCTTTTCGTATTTGGTTTCATGGCTGTGTTAAGCACTGACAAGGTTATCTTGGGAGATAAGCTAATTAGAAATACAACAAGTTAAAAGCACAGTGACTAGAGGTCAACACACTTATACCTTCACAAACCACTTGCACTTACATATTGTTGATAGATAGATAGATAGATAGATAGATAGATAGATAGATAGATGTGTGCTACTGTGTATCTGTTGGTTCCATGCTTACTGTAACAAACTGTAATTCATTTCCCACTGCTAAAATAATAGGTCTCCGTATCCACAATTTGTATGACCATATTTCCTCAGCCCTTACGTGGGAATCACACGTGATAAGACTGTCAGAACAAATTCTTTTAGTGTCACTTTACCCTAGCAGAAACAGGGCAAAAAAAAAAAACATTATTATCCATGCATATCAATCAACAGTGTTTCAATTTTATTTTATTTTCATGCATGAGTTATGTTTTTGGAGCATGAATTTCAACTTTAGAATGAAAATTTAACAGTCACACAAAAACTGTATTAATGATCCCTGAATGAAGGTTATAATAGCAATGACATAGATAACATCACCCACTTAGTGAGGAAAGTAAAAAAGAAATGCTTCACTAATGAGCTTAGTAAAGCCTCCAGAAATGTCGAAGAAAGTCATCCGCTAACCTTTTGACAGGGAAAGGCCACTGAGTTCTGTTGATGAACACACCAGTAGCTCACCATTATTAAATCAGCAACAAAGAAAGAAAAGAAACTGCGCTCGAAAATATGTATAAATCTCTACAGTAGCAATAATGTGCAATTTGAGGAGCCTTTCTTTAGTATAATTGAACCCCTCTGAACATTGATCATCCAATCATACCATAACGAGGCAACCATAAATAGCCATGGCAAGAGTGTGAAGCTTTTGAATCTAATCTACAGTGCTGAAGGGTATGTATTTTACTATAGTGGCAGCAATAATTGCTTGGCAAAAAGTAAAAAAGCAAAAATGTAAGCAATGGATAAACAGTTCTAAGGTAAGCTGCTGACAACTGCTATTAGCATGCCCGTCTCACTTGCTAACTACTTGCGAGGTGTATTGTATCTCCAAGGCCAAGGAGCAGCAGAGCATTGCTAATTACGTCATATTTTAGGGTTACAGGTTATGTTAGAACTTGTCCTATTCGAGATGGAAACATTTATGATTCTTTTATACTCAGATGTTTGCGAGTTTGATTTGTTGAGGGTATCCGCTGGCCCTTATGCCTTCAGGACATAGCCATATGCTTGCACTCTAAAGTCAGACACTGACTAAAGCTTGCACCTTCTCCTGCCCACTCTGCCTTCATATGTTAACAAACTAACTGCCAGCCATATAAGTAGAAGCATATACAACCTTAAATAGTGTTACAAAGTCACTCAGTACTGTGTGTACTGTGAGTGATAAAGTTTACCTTGCTGTAAGGAGTGCAGGTGGTGACTGACAGATATTATCCCCTTGGGGCTTAATGTAGCTGTATGAACTCGCTGCTAAGGCCATTCAGTACTAAGAACCCGTAGACTCGACTTGGCTGCTTCTAATATTAGCTGTCGTCTCAGAACCTATGGATATTACCTTGACTGCCAGCAGAATTAGGCAAGACCCACTGCTGCAGTTTGTTTGATAGTCAGAAACTTTTAGGGCACTATTTAAACAATCTTTAGTGCCTGGTCTAAGGTGCATGGCACTTCTGCATTTAGGATGTGTCCAACGCCACTTTTGCTAGTTAAATAACACAAAATCTGGGTGCAAAGTAAAGCACAGGGGGCAAAGGAGTTGTATTTATTCCCTTAATTAATCGTAGGTGTGTTTTGCATTAATTCAAACCATTGTGAGTGTCATCTCCCATTCCCTTTAAAAGTAAAGTGTGCCTGCACCTGGTGCACTGCTATTTAAATCATGGATTCAGTGAACTAGAGAAGCAAGTGGTTTTCTGCTGAGGGTCATGCAGTAAGAGCAGTGATTTCACTACAGCAAATATCATGGGACATTTAAGTAGCAAAACTAAAATCTGTAGTTGCAAACTTGACAGAGGAAATAACAAAATTTTAGCTTCTGAAGTAACCAATGACATTACGCTGAGCCACGTGTGTAAATGTGCACAGCATCTCTCTTAATGGGGAGCTGGACAGCAGCTCTGCAGCTCTGCTCTTATCTCTGCTATGTTCACATTTTAGAGGATGTAGTCAATATTTTACTATTTGACGATGTATTATTTCACCCAGCAGCAACCCAGCCTCACATCACTGTGTGTGTAACAAGTGTCCGCCTGTTATTTACCCACCTATGTAGGCTTGTCTTACTATCCAAATAATGCACCCTTTAAATAGCACAAGAACTTTAGACCAGGTTTTTGTTGGTCAATAGCGCAATCGCCTTCTGCTGCCTCAAAATAGCAATATGCCAACATTGTGCCTGACCCCACCTCATTTAAAGTTTTAAAGTTTTTACAGTTTTGTTCACTTTCATTATTTTAAATACTTTTATCATATTCAGGTAATATCTTATTTTTGCTACTGTCATGATACAACATACATCTGAGCTGGTAATGAGTCCTGAAAGGTACACAACACCCAATATTCAAAAACATGAACTATATGTAGAGATCAGGACCCCAGATATCTCAAGACAACATTACCCCAGAACTTCCCAGAAAGCAGGTAAGATGTTGTGTGCCACTTTGAATTTAAAGAAAAAGAGAGCCAGGAGATCTGTGTTTGGAATTGTGTGAACATAGACCTAACTTTGAGTTGTTTTAAGGTACGCCCTCACCATGTTACCTTTAGTAAACCTAACTATGATAAATTTACTTACCTAAACCTAACCCCTGTTAAAAACCCTGTAACTTTACCTTAAGCCTAGTTCACATTACACAATTTTCACCCTGATTGACTATCGTAATCTTTTTAGTATTTATACCTGGTGATGTGTGTTTTTGTCAGCGGGAGTCTCACTAACTGTGTTACGACCTGTGTGTGCACGCCACAAGATTTCTCCACCGAACCCTCTCCAACAGAACCCCAGATAATGCGGTGATGTCACCAAACTTGGAGACGACACATCGTAAAGACATAGATATTCTTCCCAGTGTTGTATCAGATCTGCCTCCATGGCCTGGGTTCAAACACAACGCGCTCCCCATGATCCTGTGGACACCGCCATTATTGTTGTTGCTTGCCTGCCGGCTTGTCAGTGTTGCCAGATCTTGGTAGAGAAACAAGCAACCAGGGCTATGGAAATAAGCCCAAAAGAAACGACTAGTATGCGTTTAAATAACTTATAAGACGATAAATAGAGAAAGGTGACTTTTAGAGAGCAAGCCCAAATATGCAACTCCACATTAGAAACCAGCCCAAAGTCACAGCTAATGCGCGATCTGGCAAGTGGCACCCCTGCAGCTTGTCCTTGTCACATTTCTACCGTCTTCCTACGTTCTGAAGTTCGACATATCCCACCTCTCATTGGCTGATGCTCTTTGTCAGTCATGTTAGCTTTCTCCAGTTTTCTAGCATGCCAGATATCCAGTCCCAGTCACAGACGAGGGGACGACTTGCTCGTAGGCCTGTTCACACATGAGGACTTGTCGTGGCAGACTATCTGCCAACTCACCTCCGACCCAAAGTGGCTCTCAAGATCCTCTGTGACGTCAAAATCGTGGTGAAAATCGTGTAATATGAACTAGGCTTTAATTACATAACTTCACATGAAGACTTAATGCCATTAGGTTAGGTTAGGTTCTTTAGGTTAGGTTAAATGGCAACTCTAAATTGCCTGAGGTTGTGAATGTGAACATGAGTAGCTGTCTGTCTCTTTGTGTCAGGTCTGTGATTGATTGGTGACCTGTCCATGATGTAGCCCACCTCTCACTGAATGTCAGGTGGGATCGGGTCCAGCCCCCCTGAGACCCTGAGAATAAACAATTACAGATAATAGAAGGATGGACAAATTTTCAACCAAATTTCCAACCAAGACCAATTTCATATGTTCTTAAAATGCCTGCTAATATCATAAGCAAACTGTATAAAAAATGTCTTAAGAGTCAATTTTCTGTGGATTTCTGCCTACCTGGGGCATCCACATATGCATCATCATCCTTATATTTTTATCTAAACATACTTTTACATTGCATCAGCATTTACCCTTGGTAAAATTTAATTTAAACAGAGTTCACACTTTACTGGATTTTGACTGCAGGAACACTGACTGTACACACACTTTACTAATGAATCTTCCCATTACCAATAACACAGTTCCAGTAACATGACAAATCATGTCTCTCCAGTCTCTAGGGACAGGTGCAGCCTCTCTTTCTCTTTCTTTTTTACACACACACACACACACACACACACACACACACACACACACACAAACACACACAGTTTGTCATGTCATTTGTCTATCATTATCTGCATCATTGTTTTTTTATTCTAACCATTTACCTTTTTTGCTTCTCTTGGCAGCATTTGTGTGATTTTGACACATTTTTCTGTTGTGGTGCAACAGTTGTTTGTATTGTCTGACAGACACTTTGCATTTATTTGCCTCACTCTGTAGTGGTTGTGCGAATGAAATATAAAATATCAAACAAACAACGAAAGGAACAGATCATGAACTCCATCAGTAGCATTTTCTGCTTCTTGGTTCTGATGCCACTGATGCCCTCACTGACATTACCAGTGATATTTTATTATCACATGAAACCACTCTGAGTAATAATGCGTGACATTTTCTTTTGTCACTCTTTGTCGGTGCTTGATATAAGAAAATACTGATTCAACCTATATCCAGTCCATGAATGCTTTCACATTTACACAGACAAGCAGGATGCTATTTACAGTGAAAAACTGGTGATGCACACAGAGAGATGCATTTTATGTTGGTGGAGGTAGAAACACATCCTTTTTATGCCTCCAAGTCGGTGATAGCCATAGTCGGATGATTTCTGATTGTCAGTACGTCTTTATCTACAGATGTCCATTTCATTCTTGTGAAGGCAATGTCTCAAAAATGCCTTGAGGGAATTTCTCCAGATTTGGTACAAACGTTAACTTGGACTCAAAGATAAATGGATTAGATTTTGGTGGTCAAAGGCCAAGGTCACTGTGACCTTGCATCTGTCTCATTCTTGTAAATTAGATATCTCATGAACGCCTTGAGGGAATTTCTTCAAATTTGACACAAATGTCCACTTGGACTGAGAAATAGACTGATCAGAATTTGGTGGTCAAAGGTCAAGGTCAGTGTGACCTCACAGAAAAATGTTTTTGGCTATAGCTCAAGAATTCCTATGCTAATATTGACACAATTTCACACAAATGTCAAAAAGGATGTAATGATGAAGTGATGACATTTTATATCCAAAGCATCACTGTGACATCATAATGTTCTGCATAAAACATTTTTCTGGCCATTACTCCATTACGCCAATGTCATAACTCAGGAACAGAAGGGGAGAAATTTGGTCAGATACTTAATTGGTGACACTAGTCTTGGGTGTCCACCTTAAAACTGTGATGACTGTATAGATCTTCTGTTCAGGGTTATTATTTTGTTTGGCAAGTGCCTACATTCAGCTGTAGCTTCTAACACCTCATTTTCAGTCATACTTAAGTGCATAATGCTATGAGCAGTCAGCTTAAAAATCACTGTTCCAGCTACTACGGAGGACCCTGGGGTCTAAACCCCTGCAACTTTTACTGGAGGCTAATTCTTTGTTTTCTTGAAGTCTACAACAGTTGCAATGAAAGATCAACAAAAGTTAGGTCATCAACATAAGCACGCATATGGAATATACAGCACACTATATACAGTGGTGGAAAAAAGTTTTCGGACACCCCATGCATTTGTGAAATATTGCATTAAGAATCACTCTTAGGTCTTCAAGTGCAATTTCTTTTAGTACAGTCACAGCCAAAATGCTAAATAAATCCTAAAAAAGCCATTAAAAACTTAAAATTGATTGGTTCCATAAAAATACATAAGAAATTTTGAGTATTGGGTCATTTTGGTACCAGTGATGAAGGTCGTTCTTTTTATTAAAAGACACAATTTTTGTTGCCAAGCTTCGTGTCTACATAAAGCCAGCACATTTGAAAGTTCTTCAGACACAAAAATGGCTAAAACAAGGAACCTAACGCAGGAAACACGCCTGAAGATAAAGATACTCAGGCAGGAAGGGTACAGCTGCCGCCAGATAGCCAGGAAGTGCAGATGCAGCCCTTCAGCAGTTGGATACACTCTGCAGAAATACAGACGAACCAACAGCTTGGAAGACAAACCAAGATCTGGGCGTCCAAGGGTTTCTCCAGCAAGAAATGACCGCATCCTGATCTGCATGTGCAGGCAAAACCGCCGAATGACATCACAAGAGCTTCAGCAGCAGTGGTCAAACCAAACTGGTGTCCAGTGTTCCACCCGCACTGTGATCATGGCTTAAGGTCCTACAAGGCTATCAAGAAGCCCCTGATCAATGAGAGACAGAGGTTAGCCCGGCGTCGTTGGGCCCAGGCACACAAGAACTGGACAGCCAGGAATTGGAAGAAGATTTTGTGGTTAGATGAGTCCGGTTTCCAGCTTTATCTTCTTCCTACTAATGTGAGGGTACGCAGAAGGCCAGGTGAAGCATTATCTCCAGCATGTACAGTACCTACTGTCAAGCATGGTGGAGGCAGTATCATGGTTTGGGGATGCATGAGTGCTGCTGGTGTTGGTCATCTCACTGTCTGTGATGGCACATTGAACTCTACCAAGTATTGTACCATTCTCGAAACCCACATGCTCCCTTCTGCGCGTGCACTGTTCCGTCGAGGTAAAAACTGGATGTTTCAACAAGATAATGCCCCTTGCCACACATGCAAGGCCAGTAGAACTTGGCTGCAGGAGCACAGTATCCAGGTCTTAGAGTGGCCAGCTCAATCCCCGGACATGAGCCCCATTGAAAATCTGTGGTGGATTATCAAAAGGTCTGTTTCAAAGCATAAACCAAAGAATTTAGAAGAATTAAAAGCAGTAATTCAAGAAGAATGGGACAAGATTACCCCTCAACAGTGTGAAAGGCTCGTGGGGAACATGCCAGCCAGGATTAGAGCTCTACTACGTGCCAATGGCAGGACTACTAAATATTAATTTGATGATGTGATGGTTTATTTATTTTTTGTTCAGTTTTGAACACATTCTCTGTTATTTGTTGACTTTGATACCGACAATGTTGAGAACTGACATATTGAAACTGTCAAGAATTTAGTTTTGTTAGTTTTTCTTGTAAACAATAAACAAAAAAATATAATTTGTATTTGTTTGTATCTGTGTAATGCAGCCACACCTTTTGAAACACAAAAAAGATTTTTCCACAAATATTTCATGATAATATTTGAGATTGTGTAAAATTTTAAGGGCGTCCGAAAACTTTTTTCCACCACTGTATAGTAGATTTATCTGTCAATAATAAGGGAGGGAGGAGAGGTGGATGGGTCAAACCAAACAGGACTTTCACCCAGGAGACCGCAGTGTGTGTCTTGTGTAAAACAAGAGGTAAATGTTGTTTTAACGTAACACTCCGCAAACTACATAGGGTTGTTTCACACTGACATCGCTCACATGATATATTTATGTCACGTTACGTAACAAACATATTCATTTTAATACAAAACATGATCTTTTTTCTGAATCTAATCAAGTACTTTTATTGCCTAAAACTAACCACGACCGTTCTACAATATTAACCATGTTTTACAATGTGTTTCAGCTGTGTATCACACAGAGACAATTTTGGGTGTCCTGTGCAACTCCATGGGACAAGAGACATGACAAAGTTTCGACATTCAAAAACCTGGTAATGAGAATGGGCTAAAATTCTGGTATTCTGATATTAGTCACCTCAGAAATTTATGAGAAAAGAGAAAAGGCTTGTATTAGATGGTCTGTGAGCCATTAGAGAGGTAGAATGTGACATTTACTCAAGTAATCTATTGAAGTACAATTCTGAGGTACTTGTGGATAACTAAAGTATTTCAGTTTTATACTGCCTTCTGTCTCTATTACATTTCAGAGGAGACATTACACCACATTTATTTGACAGCTGTAGTCCTAGCTATTTTACAGATTCGGATAATTAAACCGATTATAATCAATCAATAAATTCTGATGAATTATTATAGTTTCAGCCATCCAGCAGTACATATAGTAGTTTAATCTGAGTATATAATGTATATTTTTAGAATGGTTGAATCTGCATAATGAGTACTTTTAGTTTTTGTACTATACCTACATTGTGCTACTAATAATGCAGGGCTTTTTACTTGTGGAGGACTGTTTTCTGCAATGTTGTACTGGTGCGTTTACATCAGTGAAAGATCAGAGAACCACTGCAGCCCAATGAGATCTATGCTGAGGGTTAATCGCAATTCACTGCAAAAAGAACACTTCAATAATTGCTCTATAATATTGACCATGAACTATAAAATAATGTTGCCTGACATTTATATGAATGTACAAGAATATGCAAATCATTACCTTCGTATCACAATCAGTACAATCATGGTGAGTGGAATAAATATTGTAACTCTTCATGGTACATAAGTTAATCATGAATTTTTTGTGGCGAATGGTTGTTATTCCAAGGCAATCAGTGCAATCAAACAGAGGTGACACACACAGAGCACAGAGACTCAATGAGGAAGGGTGGATAGTACAAGTTTATCTCTCCCTCAGCATCTCACTCAGAGGAGCATGGCTGTCTGCAATCAGGAGAGAGGAGCTGCTTAATGCCTTTTGTTCCTCTGCCCAGCACCTGCTCATTAAAATCACTGTTCAAACATAGAGGTGGCCGGATTGCAGGTATGGGAGGCACACTCTGTATGCAAGTTGCTGATGCACTTAGTCACAAACGTGCATGTGTCCACATCTGTTCCTATCTAATTACTTTGTATGCACGTACATACACATACGAAGAGAGGTGTGTGCCAGGTGTTGTGTATAATGCATATGTTATAGCACAATTAAGGTGGTGACACATGCAAGAAGACTACATTTTTTTAGTGCCAAACTGAACTGTTACAGTACAAAATTTCAACAACACATTGGACTTTACCAAGTATGGTTAGGGTCTCTGTGCATGTGTTCTATATTTTGAGGCTGTTTAGTTTGTACAAGTGAGTTGAACAAAGTTGTCCATCAGCTGAAAAACTGAATGCAGGTCTCAGATGGTTTTAAAAAAAGAAATGGAAGTAGTGAGATAAGGAAAAGAAAAAGAAAAAAAAGAAGAAGAAAAGTTCTGGGTGCAGTATTAAACTGAAGAGGCACATCACATGTCAGCTGCCCACAGGGCGGTGGCAAATTTTATTTATTCTGAGAAAAAAAAAAAAAATCCCTTAACTGTGTGGGCCTGTGCAGCCCGAGAGTAGTACTAATACTGCCAGAAACTTACTCCCACTGGTACCATCCATACTAAAAGTGTAAGGGATCATCTTCCAGTGTGGTGCTTTAGGTGTAAGAATTCACCAAGTGGTATAGTTTGACTGTAAGTACTGTGCTGCAGCTGCCTTTCTCCTCTACTGCAGGCTATTACCCTCAGGCTAACTCTATTATTTCCCATGAGTGGGAAAGAGGAAAAGGCTACTTCCTCATTCGTTCCTTCAAGCATGCACCAAACTGAAAGCACGCTGGGATATTTATGATGGATATTTCATGGACTGAATGGCTTTGTTTCAGGGATGAATGCACTCGTTCCTGTTTTGATTCATGTACAGAGGATACCTACTTGTGAAAAATACAGTATCTTGGGTATGCTTCTCTTCCTCTTGAAGGAATAACAAAGTTCAAACAGTGCAGGGTGCTATTGTCTAGTAGCCATGCTTTGAATATTGTATATAGAGCTGAAGGTATCAGCATATGCGTTCATTCAAATTCTAAGTATATCCACATTTCTCAGTCTAAATTTAAACTTGCAGTGTCAGATTTTTTTGTCCACTTGGTAGCAGCACGAACAAGTTGTGAACATGACACTGATATATCATCACACTGTCAACATCTCACACGGCTATCATTCAGTCATCTCTCTGTCCACGTAGTGAATGTAAGTCCAATATTCACTCTCTTGTAGCTCTCTTTTTGGTCTCTACCAACTCCACAGGGAAATATTGGACTCTTTAGCTGCTAAATGTGCCACTATGTTTAGCCATAGCTGCCAACTCTCACGCATTCGCCGCACCAGTCACGCAACTGGTTGATTTCACACAGTCTCACGCCACACCTCCAATTTCTCACTTGAAAAAAATAAAAAGTGCTGGTAGTCGTTCCACTCCTGTAAGGTAGGTGGCGCCACCTTACATAACTAGGCTACTACTACCTACCTACCTTGTGGTTACCTGTTGTATGTGGTAAAGAAAAGAAAAAAGACATATCAAAACATAATTGTATGTGATATTAATAGGTAATAATTAATAGGTATTAATGTGTAGGCCTAAATGACACAAAGCTAAAGAATTTGCTGAAACTCACCATAAAGCTCAATACAGCTGAGGTGAGTTAAAGATTCAGGTGATAATTCTCTGGATGAATGACCCCTTACATATTGTCACGTTGTTTTCACATTGTCATTTTTATATGAGGTCTTGACAGTCCGGTAAGTAATGAAAGTGGGTAGAATACAAATGGCACGAAGCTGAGGGAAATAATAAAGTTATTTGTAAGGTCTAGTTATTAATTCAAAGGCACAGGTTTAGTAATTTAAGAATCAAACCTTCCCTCTAGGCACTGAGCTCTGTAACCACTCTGTCTGCTAAAAATTACATTTACTAATTTGCAATAGCATTTAGAAAGAGAGGTAATGCTGCCTGGATTCATTTTCTAAAAAGTTGAATTTGTTAAAGTATAATTCATTGGAAAAATTATTACTGCATATGGCAAGTTGTAAAATGTTGATGTTGAACATATTAGCAAAATGAACATATTAGCAAAATGTTTGCTGACAGCACATTTTGCTTTAGCACAATATCCGCACTAAAGCATTGGATTTTTTTATGGTTGATTTATTAACATTTAACTTTAATCAAGTAGAGCTATGATTAAGCGCAAAACAATCAGGCCTGACCCTTTGTGAACCCACATAGTTTCTGTCTAAGCCCCTCCTGAGCCTGAACCATAGCAGCAGATTTGGGCCCAAGTCCAATTAAAAACCCAAATTTCCACTGTAAAAAATAAAGTATTTATATTTATGACAAACCAAAGTCAACTGAAGTCATTTCAGCGTGGTAACAAAATTTCTGACACGATCTCTGGCATGCACCTTCTCCAACCGAATGTTCAGCACAGCCTTCCTTGTTAATGAAAGGCGAGAGTCAGGATGGGTTGATGGCAACACAGCCCATACATTATTTATGACATTACACACATTAACGTCTGCATTAAAAAAAAAAAGTGAAATCGGAGTGAACCCGACCTGCTCTAAGCCCGAGAGAATTTTGAGAAATTACAGCCCGGCCCTGCCCAGCCCAAACCTGGCAAGTCAAGTCAGGTCAACTGGGTTTAGGCAGAAAACCAAAGCTCTAAAACCAAGAGCTTTTCCTATCCTGAAAGATCCACAATCTTGGATATCGAAGACCTGCCTTTTGTGCGCTTATCATCCACCGAGACCACCTACCTACAACTTGCATGTGTTATATAAAACTGCTTCCTTCCAGGCAGTAATTACATTTCCTTCAAAACACAACTAAGAAAACAAATCAGTAGTATACACATAATTTGTAGCCATACATTTCCGTTATGGTAACAGCACCACCATAAGATTTGTACTGAAGCTGTCTAAACACACACGCAGATCAACACTTAAGTCACTTTCACACCGCCGCTGGTGACCACCCTGATAACTGCTTATCTGCATTAGCATTCCCCCAAAAAGCAAAGTGTTTTTAAAATCAGCAGATGCTTCCTTGAACACTGGCAGAAGTGCAAGCTAGCTTGAAGCTGCATACTGTAGCAAGACAGCTGACATCACTTAAATTACCAAAGATTTCCACATATTTGGACAATTTGCTTGTCATCTGAAATTTGTTGGTAATGTTCTCTAAAGCCTCTCAGGTTCTTGGTGTACATCTGCAATCGCCTACATCTCAAAAGAGAGAGAGTTTTGCAAGTGTGTTGTGTCACTGTCATCAGGCAGCAATAAGCCTTTTGAATTAATAACTCCACAGTGACAGATATTGTGGCCAGTGAGGGCATGAAGAAGAATAATGATTGAGAGGGTGGAAAGAAAATTACAATAAACGTGACGATTATGATGACTAATGATTCTTGAGGTGGAGGTGGTGATGGTGATGATGATGACAATTCCTGGAACAGCAGGTTCGCACATGGAAACCTACTCTTCTCAAGAACTTGCACTTAATCATTGTTTGAAAGTGCTGCGGCTGCACAAGCAGAGAAACTCACACATTGAAGTCATGACTCTAATCAGTGTGTGTTGAGACAAAAGTTGAAGTTGACAAGCTCTTGGCTCACCAGTAACACCCACACCCAGAAACTACCAATATTTCCACGGGTCCAGTATCACGTTGTGATTCTGCCTCTTAACAATCACCATAACATGCTTGAACACTTATACAGCATTTGCCATATGCACTCTAACCTTTCAACTTTAGTCATGGGTAACATACACCAGCAAATGTTTCCCATGACATTGTCATTCCCTCGATTTACTAAAGAAATTGATGATTTATTAATACATTAGAGTAATTATGAGGTAAAAATCAATCATCAGATATCTGATACTGGGTTGAGTGTTATTCCAGAATGCTCTCTCAGGAGATGGTGTACATTTCAGCAAGTCAGAAATGTAATTAGCCTTTAGCCTGGGGCTAGGCTGTGTTAGACTGACCTCCTCCTCACATCGCTTGCATGGACGTCACTGATACCAGACTAGGTATTCAGTCAAACTAATGCGGAGATAAATGAGTCACAGACAGAAAAGGAAATGTAGAAATTAGTGTTTAGCAGCAGTGCAAAGCGTATTCTGATGCAGCCATGTTAAAGCTTGAGCTACTTGTATATTCTACAGCCACCAATCAATGCTCCTCTTTAAGAGGAATCAAAAGGAGAGTCAACGATACCAGTCTGTTCTGTGCTACCCCTTATCTACTCTACTGGAGTTGTGTGGGGTAGCAGTGAACAACTGTTTGGCCTTAAGGTAAAGCGTATCCAAAACCAATATGGTTTTCATTTTACACCCTGCAAATCCATGTGGGTGAAGTTTTGAACAGAGATTGACTCAAGCATGGCTGGAATTGCTCTGTAAGGCTCCACCTACACAGACCAGACCGAGTTCTCTTGACCGCTTTAGGAGTGTTAAAGTGAGGATGAATTTGCACTCCTAGCCTCAGAAACAAAGTTCAAAGCCATGCATGTCTGTCATGCATCAATCATTGTAAAGTAAGTGACACCTTAGTTGGTGGTGGGCCCAAAAATGTTATCAAGATAAAAAATTTCTTATCAGTTAGTATCATTAATCATCATGATAAATGTCTAATCATTTTTTCTTTCAAGTTTAAAGGGACTGTTTTTGCTCCTAAGTGAATGTTGAAAAAAAACAAATGGTTTATATATTGTCAGAACATGACAAACACTTCATAGCCTAATGTTTCACGAAACAAATGTTTATCGGAGGCAATTCTAATCAAGATAATGTCAAAAAAAATAAAACAATAAATAGACAAAGAAATCTCAATTCTAGTCAGCCACTTGTCAAACCCTATTTACACACAGTTTACAACATTTTGCAAGTGTTTCAGCTGATAATGTAAACAACATAAATAGACGAAAATATATCAACTCTGGTCGGTATTTCTGGTCAAATTTTTAAACACACAGTATGAAATTTTTGCCATTACTGAATTTAAACAATCACAAAAGATAGACTTTGAGGTAGGCTAGTTTGGGATCATGGGAGTTGTTGTCTTCAGATAGACTGATGAAAGTCTACCTGATGTGACTCAGGCAGAAGTTATGTTAACAGACTTAGAATTGCAATAAAATTTTATTTATGTTATGTTTATTCATGTTATGTCTTTACAAATAACCATTAATGTTAGCTGTAACGTTATAATGTTACAGTGCGCATTAGCTTGGTGGCTGGTCTTGTCTTCTTCTTCTTCTTCTTCTACTACTACTTCTTCTCCTTCTGTTTAATGGTAGATGGCAACCAAGCAGCAACCAGGCTAAAAAATTACCCCAACACAAAGTACCATAAAATGCCATTCTTTGAACGGACACTTGAGGCTGGCTCTAGAGGGAAGTCACTCCCCATAGACCCCCATGTTAAGATGCCAAACTTTACAGCAGAAATAAACATGTTTACAACCTGGTACAAAAAATGGTTTGGGTCTCTATAGCTAATTTCAGTATCATTTAAAACAGCACAGGGGGTGAATTTTATATAGCTTACCCATTTAAATTTTATTAAGGCTTAAATTTACGCATAATTAAGGGTGGGCCGCTGCAGGCTGTCTGCCGATATTATCCTAAGCTTCACAGTCAGATCCCCCCCTTGCTCCTCTACAGCTCCAGCTTCTCGACCAAATATGGTCACTTCTGGCTCCAACAAAAAGATGGCAACAGCCGAAGTGCCAAACTCGAGGCTTCCAAACTTAAATCCACAAACGAATAGGTGCTATCACGGTAGCTAAATCCATTATTTTTACAGTTTGGTGGCAACTAGTGTTTAAGATGCATTAGTGCACCCCATCTTCCTTTAAGTGGGTGGTTTATTTGTATGTAATATTTATCAAACAAATTTCTATCATGGAAAATTATTTTGGGATAATTAGCATTATTGCTTTATCGCCCAGCCCTAACTTTAGATTAGATCTATATTATATTTAAACATTGTTAAATGTAAAGCTCTAAATAGTGAGCTGTTGAGTCAAGTATTGCATTAAAAGACAGGCTACATAAATACAAGTGTGAAATGAGACAACCCCAGTTCCTTTAGCATCCTGTGTGACAAAATACAATGCAGGGCTGCACTTTCTATTGGCCAACCTGCAAGGTAAATCTCTGCTCCCAGAAGAGGCAAGACCAGACACACCAAATGTTCTGCTGTTGGCTGCAAAGACAAGAATGAGGGCCAGAACAAATTTACTACCCAAAGAGGGATTAATCACTGTGCATGACTTTACATCTTCTGATACGATTTTTTTGAGCTGATCTAATTAGTCAGCTAGTCTGGTTACTTTAGCATTGTGCACTAGACCAACATGTTTTTAGGACAAGCCTGGTTGCAAAAATGGTTTTTACCACTTAAACTGTGCTTTGCTGCTACATCACACAAAGAGAGACAACTGTCTGCAGGGGTTGCCTCAGGAAGATGGATGGTTTGGCTTCTAGCAAGTAGGGCAACACTAACCTTGAGCCAGGATGATACAGTGTGTGTGACAGTTTGGTTGTTGGTCAACCATCAACTGCCCTACAAAGCACTTTCAGAGCCACTCTAGTCAAAATGCAACACTGATGGGACAAAATTACTGTGTTAGCCAGAGGCTAACGCCATTGGTACCACCAATGTCATTATCAACCCATTTATCATCACTTTAGCTAGGCTGGCACATGTCTCCTTTGAAGAGGTGGCTGTGGCACCAACCTGCCCACACCTCTATTAATCACAAGGTTGACAGTTCAATCCTCAGCTCCTTCTGCCTGCATGTTTAAGTGTCTTTGACTAAGACACTGAAATGGAAGTTGGTCCTGATGGACAGACTGGTGCTTTGCATGGCATCTCTGCCTCCATCTGTGTGTGAGTGTCTGTGTGAATGGGTGAATGAGAGGTAAAATGGAAAACTTTGTATGTTAAGGTAGGCAAGTGTTAAATAAATGCAGTCCATCTACCATTTGAAATAACATTGCTCATTATAATTATGAAATAAGAAAACTAGTGCTTTTCTGAAAAGTTGGTATGTTTTGACACTGAGAAACAGGACATGATTTATCCTGATGAGGTGACATGCATTAACCTGCGAGGACGATTTAAGACACCATCAATGGGCTTGCATTAAAAAAAAAAAAAATAGATGTGAGGGCTTTGACTTGCATCACACACAACTAGTGCATGTTGCCCAGTAATGAATACTTTTCATTGACTTCATTCTGATCACACATCAGTTACTGATGTCAGTATGAACTGCAGTGACATGTCACCGTGCAGACTGTTCTCATGTACTGTTCGTACAAATATACCTCTGAAAAGTAATGCTGCTGAAGTCATAGAAAAGCCGCGTAATCAGAAAGGCTGTGATCAAGTTGCCAATGCACTGACGGGAGTAAAGAAGAAGTAGTATAAAGAGCAAAACTCTGCGCAAGGCGAAAAGTTGGTGGAGTGGATGGATCAAACAAACACAGGACTTTTCCCCAGGAAACCAGTAATCATGTCAAACCAAGTGAACTTTGGGTTATTTTAAGATACATTGTGACCATGTTTCTTTCCCTAAACCTAGCCTACGTAACCTTGCTTGCCTAAACCCTACCTAAGTATAAGTAAATGTTGTGACTTCACCAAAAGTGTTGGCAGCTGTGCTAACTGCTAGCGACCATGATTGGTGCCGACATGCTGAATTCCTTCCCTCATATTAAATGATTCTTTCCATTTGTTCTTTCTTCAACCACAGTACTGCAGCAGAAATATCTTCTGTGGTACAGAAAGCATTTCCCCATAGAGAACCACTATGACAGACATATCTTTAGAACCACTGACTGAACACCGTGATCAGTTGTTATTCAGGGCATTGTGATTTTTTTTTATTCAGTAAACTTTGTAAAGCTTTCTTTCAGCCTAGAAATGTGTGCTTTTGTTTGTGAAATTATCCCAGTGATGTCTGTGGTACAAACCAGCAGGACCAGATGCTGCCACATTTGTCCAAACCTTTTTGAGTCAGACTGGATACTCTTCAAAGATTCCTCTTGGCTTTTTGACTCACCCGCACAGCCTAGCCTTGTAAAATAGCCTTGCCAGTGAAATGAAACCCTCATCAGTGAACCCACTCTAATGTCAGCCTTCACTGGTATAGATCATAGTGTGGTAGTGACTGGCCTCTGCACATACACAAGCAAAACAGGTTGGGCTGGGAATGAATAACTCTCCTGGGCCTTTGACTCAGACCAGCCAACCTTCACTGACATGGCCTTGCGTTAAATAAATTGTATTGAAAGCAGCTGAGTTATGACCATATTGTCTGATCATGACCCATCATCATTTGATAGCTTTCTCCACCCCACAACCAGTCTGAGCCACTCAACTGGGCTAGTCTTCAGTGTCACAGGCCCCAGGTGCAGAGATATTCCTTCCTTTCTTCTGCAATTTGCTGCAAAAGCCAAAATGCTTGAAACTGCCCACCAGGAAAACTGGTCCAAAATGGCCAGTCTGGTCCTGTTGGTGATGGCTGAAAAAACAGACTGCTGGCAAGTCGCTTTGTTTCTCCTTCTGCCAGGAATTAGGAGGACTCATAGTGGAAGTAAGTTTGGCAACTGTGTTACGGGTGTCACTGATGTAAGCAAGGACTAAAGCTTCCTCTTTACAGCTGTGCTACTGAAAAAAACCCCATACACTTCATATCAAGGACTCTGTCGCAGACAGAGAAATGGTTTAACCAACTTCTCAAATGTTATTACACTAAAACTCATATTTAACTCCAGTTTCTCCTATTATACTCCTATGTCACACACCAGATTATGCACAAGGTTGCCTGGAAAGCAGCAACTGTACAGTATGCCCAAATGCTTCAGTGGACAAATGAAGACTGCTGGAAGCAAAGAGAGAAGCCGTACTTTGAATTCCAAATTAGCACCAGTATAAAGAAAGCTTTGGGCTGCCTTGCCACTACTCTGCTAGTTAGCCTTCTCTTTTCCTCTTTTCTTGTCATAGTTTTTGCCTCACACAATACGTACTCAGCCGGCTTCTGTTGCTTTCCACACTCTGATTTTGTCTGACAAATTTCCCGAAAAAGACTTCACGTCTTTAGTCTGTGATCATTTTAAACATTACAATAATCTCATGGATGCTTTTGTCTAAAGCAAATTCCATTTGCCCCACACATTTACGCACATCAGGAGAAACTTAGGGTGCAGTGTCTTGCTCAAAGACACTTAGACAAGGTCTTTAGACAAGGTCCACTTCCAACACTGAACATTTTTTTAAGCTTTCAGCAACATCTTATGGCCTTCATCAGCAGACAGAGTCGCAGTCTTCCTCTGTATACACTCACATCATGTAATAACAACTGAGCCATCGCCATGACAACTAAGCAAACTCTTTCACTGATGAAGACCATGAGTTGTGACTGGAAACTCAGGATTTTTTCCCCTTTTTTGATAATAACCCATTTTTAGATTTTTTTTGTCAAACTTCTATTTATTATTTCCAAGGTCAATAATGAACAAAACTATATTCATTTACAATTAAATATCAAGGCTTGTGTGCTCACTGTTAAATGTACAAACAAGCCTTGATGTCACAGCAAACCTGTGAAATTACTATGAAGCAATACATCATTTAGAAAAACATCTTCTTTCACCAAAATAAATTGCTCTGTCCTTAATCCATTTTTGGCCAGTGTGTGGACAAAATAAATCAAAATGTACGTCCGATAGATGCACAGCCGTACTTATGGAAATGCTGATACAACCAATATTGTAATATACATAAATTAACAAAGGATCAAAGTGCTAAGTGTATGTGAAAGGCATCGCTCATAGTGACTAAGAATTATCTCCCAACTGTCTTCACCCGGGGCCTTCAATATTTATCAGGCCAAGGACCCCTTAGTTGAAAAAGAGATGGAGCAAGAACCCCCTGTTTCATATATTGTATAAAACTGTGTTGCATATTAAATTGGACAGAGGGGGTTGCCAGGCAGAAGGCCATAATAATCTCAGGCTGCAGTCTTGACCTGTTGTATTCATTTTATGTAGGGAAGGGAGGAATCTACACTTTCACAATAATGAGTTGTTGTACCAGGCAAAATATGTTGGATTCATGTTAATATGTATTTTCAAACATTTTTCAGTTTTTGGAAAGAAAAAATAACTAGATAAATTTTGGCAGCCTCCCGAAGTAACTCTGAGGACCCCCCAAGGTTACCCCTGTTGCTCTCAGAGTATTTTTGTGTCTTTAGACCAACATTTTTGATGACACACAACTCAACTGTTTTAGTTCTCTTTGACAGCTCACATCAGTGTCATATACAGGTAACTGTATCTGTAAGTCCAAAATACTCACAGTGCACTGCCTGCCCAGCACCAGACAATATCCAGACAAAGTCAGCAACTTGCTGATAAAAATAGTGAAGCGTTTAGCAGCTAAAGCACTAGATATTTCCCCTTAGGAGTTGGTAGAATCTTATATTCATCAGGGATCCAGAAAAATGACCCCAGTAAATGCTAATGTTGCTCCGTATCTGCTAGCTGTATAAAGACACCATTGTTTGCTAGTGAATTTGCAATATCAAACTAAGAGATATGTGAGTGTTGTGTTAACAGCTTGTTTCTGCTGCCCCAAGTGGCTAAAAAAAATCAGTTAATGCATGTTTAAATGTCATTCAGAAAGAAAGCAACACTGGAGACCATCTTGGGACTCCAATCGCATTTTAAAACAAATGTGGAACAGGGGCATACACTGGGGTGGCCAACGGCCCATCCTCTGTTTCCTATCCCCCTATTTCCCTCTGCCTTGCTTGGACCACACCAATCTTCAAACTCAGCCTTCATTGCCATCTCAACTACACAGCTGTAAAGTTTTGTGACTGCATCTTGCACAGTTGTGACACAGTCACATTGACAAAATCTGTCCAAAAGTTTGACTTGCCTGTAAGCCCTGTTTTGGTTTCCACCACCACCTGAGAAAAATTACATGCTGCTTGTGGTTAGCGGTCACTTTGTCTGTCTGCTGTTTGGTGCTGGGCAGGTAGAGTGGGTTTATCAGAGCATTTTTACTGGAAACAGCCACCTGTGGGAGTTGTAGACTGCCTGCGTTCACTCATTCATACAGTAAACGTACAGGCCGCGAAACCAAAACAATGAGCTCAAAAGAGGCTTAAAACCTCTGTGTTTAACTGCAGTGTTGAGTCTCAGTAACTTTTAAAATAAAGCAATCCCTCTCACATTACAGTCAGTTGATTCAATCAGTGATGTTTGCATGCACAGTTAAGTCGAGCTACGTTTATAGCTCAACTAGGCCATTTAATTGGACTAATGAAGCTCAGCAGAAGTTCAATCAGGAAAACTTTCTTTTTGCCCATCCATTACGCCACTCAATGGGTGTTCACTCTTCTAGTTATCCAATCAAACTTTGCCTTGATCTCTATCAGCCAATCAGGATGCCATGGCAAAAGTTTTGCTCTCTTTTCTGCTGCTGTCAATCATCATTTTAGGCAGAGTCTTCGCACCCTCCTCCACCCCATTCACCCAGAATCGTATCCAGAGTCCAGGACAAGCTCAATAAAGGCTCTTTCCTCTACTTATCCAGATCATCAGCACTTAACTTCACCACCTCTACCACCACCAGCGTCTAGACCCTGGGGGGTTCCCTATTCGACTACGGATTCACAACCCTCCTTAAATCATACCATCTCTACGGGGTCTAATCACCAAAGACTTTCCACATTTTTTTATTCTTATGTGCACATGTTAATAAATATTCTTTTAACTATAAAAGACGAGTCTTTCCTGATTGTACTGTCCTTGTCCCAGTATACAAGCACAAGAGGGGAATCAATTTATTGACCAAAGTATGTCCAACTCTCCGCTACGATAGGTGGCGATATGCCCCCTTTCAGCTTGTTAGTACTGGACCTTTTTCCAGTTGACCTACTATGTCACAGACCAAACAATCGTCAAATGAGTTAGCCACAGAAGGCTAGCGGCAAACTGGTACCATGGTGGACAACTTTACAGCTCTGTACATTTCGTCCATCCAAAAATGCCTGGCTCTGGATGTAGATTTCGCCATGTTGTTACCAGCTTCTTCTTCTGTTCTGTCAGCTTCCGGGTAAAAGCCCGGGGCGGAAACTGTGGAGCATGCGCAGAGCGCCTCAGCCAGTTTGGGTCCAATTGACTGTATACATGCAGGAGTAACTCAGCTCCCAATCAACTGTGAGTTAGTACGACTTTGAGAAATTTAATTTAGTACGATTTCAGTTGGACTAACATGTTTACATGTGTTTTAAAAGTCTGGTTTTAGTCAGACTAAGACAATAAATTGATTTTCTTACTGACTGACAGTATCAAACTAATACAAGTGTATGACCCAGTAAGTGTCCCAAAATGTTACTCTCAGTTTACAATGTGCAAATGAAGTATGGTAGTCTTCCAGTGGTTTGTACTACCATGAGAATCAGTGCAGACATAAAGAGTGTGCCTTCTGTTACAGCCATGATTACAGTCATAGTTGTTATCACCAACATCTGAAATGTGTCTTGGTGCACCTCGAGGTCCCATCCCCCTCTCTGTGTGTATGAGAAGAAATCCATATTTTTTCTTCATTACGATGACACAGAAGACCTCCAGTCTGTAGCTCTGTGTGTGTTTATAGTTGCTTTGCTACAGCAGCAGATAAAACATGCATGTCATGAACCCCATTAGCAGAGACAAACGATGGATATTTCTATGTAATGATCTTTAACTAAGTAAAGCGCAATAAAAGGTTTATTTGTTTACAGGCAGCTGCAGCTTAGCTTCCTCAATATCATGAGGTCAAGTGTCTTTATCGTCATGACAGGCCTTAACAGCAGCCCCTTTGTTTCCAATGGACTTTTCCATGCGCATGGCTTCTAATTTCCTTGGTTCAAAGAGGGGGAGTGTTCTCAACCTGATGTTTGACTTGGCCTCTTTAACACGCGCAGATGCTACACTTTCTAGGACTTTCATGGCCGAAAGCATGTCAATTACTCGCCGCATCCTGCCCCGCGTGACAGCAGTGGGTTATGTCCAAAACTGTATGAATAATATTGAGGTCTCTCTGGATTGCCTGGAGGCAGAGACCCAGGAATAGCGTCAGTGTCGTTTCAAAGCGGAGCAATTATCCAAGGCCAGGCTGGACGAATCGATTCCTGCAGAATTTTTAAATGCTTCGGGCCAATTATAAAGGCAGTGTATCCTCCCTTATACTGCCTATGGTGTAGGCATCGCTAACTGATAGGACTAGGCCTGGAGCACTGTGGCTTTCTCTGCTTTCCTCCCTTTTTCCTTTTCTTTTTCTCCCCCCCATCTCTGTCATTCTGCCTTCCTCTCTTTTGCCTACTCCACCACTAAGATATTCCAATTATTACAGAGGAGCACCCCCCTCCTTCCCTCATGGCATCATACTCCACGTGATCATAACCACGGTAGAAACCAGCTGCTGGTGAGAAAGAAAGAGAGAGAGAGAGAGAGAGAGAGAGAGAGAGAGAGAGAGACCAACTCACTGCGCCTCTGAACGCAGCGCACATACAAAGTAAACGAGAGGACCGCTCCGCTCGTGCAGGAGATCTGCTCGTCTCACCCGCTGGATACTATCACACAACTGCCGTCCTCTCCTAACCCTGTCCGAGGAATACTCTGGCTACATCCTCTCAGTTTTACAGTTTGATTACCTCTCTTTGTATCACCCCCTTTTTTTCTTTCTCATCTTTCCTCCCCTCTCCTCATCCTTGAGCATCCTCCCCTTCTCGCAAGTCTTCCTGCCTGCCTGGCTAACTTTTCCACCCGACTCCATCCCACACAACCTCCTCCATCGCTCACCAACCCCTCGGCAGTTTCTCCCTCCCTCCACAGCCTTCCCTGGATCGGGCGGAACCCATTTGGTCAGTCTACACGGGGCACTGCTACATGGGGCGCACGGTCTCGCACGGAAAATGGTCTGCTGTCGGTCTCTAGGCGCCCCGCTGAACCTGCCGGGATTGGAGTTGTCGGTGCGAGTCTGCGTCTCTTCCCCACCTCGCCTGTGCTGTCGGGGCCAGTGAGATATGGGTCTCTCCGTGGCGGCGCAGGCACCGCTCGTGGAGCACCGACGGCTGCGCCAGTGGAGCGGGACGGCGGGAGGTTGGCTCAGGATCACCCTTGTCTCGTTTCTTGCCACTTTACCTGTGGAGCAGCTGCGCGCCTTCCCGTCCTCCCTCAGCGACTGCCAGACGCCGACCGGCTGGAACTGCTCCGGTGAGAGTCATATCATTAGGGCAGAGTTGCGGTGTCGCTCCAGGCTGTGTTGGTGCTCTATCCGATGTGCACCCATTGTCCAAGTAAACAGATTAGTCAAACCAGCAGGACTCAGCAGCATTAGAGGACAGAATCAAAGTTTAGAGGAGCTCTTAAAACAGACGCCTCATTCTTATTATTGTTGCTTTGTGTGTGTATCCGGCAAGCATGCCAGGGTTTGGTGTTTGTGCCGTGGAGCATATAGGCTGCAGATATTCCTGCACACTGCAAAGCCCTGTGATGAGAGGATGCAGAGTTTTTGGGTCGCTTGATGTGCATTTAGCCTTGTTGAGTTGGTCTCGGAGCATGACAGCAAAGCTTTCGCCGCCGACCATGTCAGAATAATCACCTGGCAGGCAAGGGATCGATGATTTCGATCCGAGACAAAGTGAAAAACAGCCGAGGATGATTTAAGGAGAAAAATAGCAGGGGATGATAGGGGAGATTGTCGCCAGAATAACGCGATGTGCGCCACAATAATAACAACACCAACACTGTTAGTTTGAGGATACAGATAGTGACATTAAGTCAGAATAGCCTACTTTATGTGGCCGCTGCGGAACTTCAACATCATAGTCAACTCCTGGTTATTTCATACTGATTACAGCTGTTTGAGGCTTCAGTCCCCCAAATTGTGGAACCGGGAAATCACACGTCTTGTTTGATTGGCTTATTTTGCATCCCCGGTCGTTTCATCAGGTGTTACTTTAAATATAAACGCAGTCGTTTCTTTTATAGGCCACCGAGCTGTAAACTTGTTTTTTCCTCTCCTCGGTGCCCAAAGCGATAAAAAGGAGCGGACCGGGCTGCAGAGCACAGCGCCTCGCCTCCCTTTGTAAATCAGCCGACTGTGCCGCCATATATTTCCCCTGTCGCCTGTCCAAGTCTGAACCCTTAAAATAGCTCCAAGCCGATTCCACACACTCATGGGCAGTAGCAGTATTGATATTATAGCTCATAACAGCCACACATCAATATGGAGTCATGACTGTCTGTTTGCAGCCTGGATAACAGGATACTGGGATGTTAATATAAAGAGAGGGGGGAACATTTCCATGAAATATTACAAACATCAAAGATTCTAGGTAGCTTAAAAGAGAATAAAACCTCAGAAGACAGGGAGCTCATTTGGATATTTAAGTCTATTCAAATAATTTTATTATGATAATAGGCTAATTATGACAAGTTTAATTAAAGCACAAACAAGACCAAATGAAAATTACATTTTTTGTGATTTTGAAATTTTTAAGATTGTTGTCATTCGTTAGAAAACTTATTTAAAAATGGAGCTTTAGAGTGGTGGTGCTTTGTTAACGTCACAGTTTAAGTCTTAGAGTTGTCCTCAAAGAATCCATAGCAAATGCCAGTGGTGGTGATGAATGAGCTCGTCTGTTTTAATATTTGACTTCGCAGTATTTATTTTTTCAGATTCTCAGTCGGATAAACTGTCTCCATACCTATAGTGTGCAAGGGCATAGGCTTTTTCTTCCTCATTTGGGGGAAACATATTAAGTAAGGGTCTTGGGGACCTCCTCCAAGAACTTTTGAGCATCAAACACTCAGTTTGGGTAAATTTATTTTAAATTTTTGCCTTTCGCAGCTTAAATTTGTGGTGGAAATGTCATGGCACTTCCTGCCTCAACGGTGCATAGTTGCTTCTTCTTTTCAACTTCTTCTTAAAACCATTGCTTTTGAGGTTGCATGCTGCTACTTTACCAGAGGCATCGTTACGTCTATGACTCACGTTCTAGCAGTTTGTCAAAATAAAAGTTCTCAGCTACTTAAATGCATTTTAATTGGGAAGGACATGTCCCCTGCCTACACCTGTGACTGTATGTATTGTATTATAATGGAGGATCATTTTGTGCTGCTGTTGATGGTGGTGATGATTGGCTTGTAATGAACGATAATGGTACACATCCTGTCCAAATACACACTTGCCTACGTCCCCACTTCCTGACACACTCTCATATGCATAGGCTTTTATCCAACACGCCTTGAGGAGGCTTAAGTGCATACACTGAGGACAAAGTACACACACACACGCACGCACGCACGCACGCACGCACGCACACACACACACACACACACACACGCCCAGCATCAATTAGAATTAATAGGACAGAACATGTGACACATGGTCCATCGTGAGAAAGATAAACCCCTTTCAATAATAATAATAAAAAAAAAAAACCGACGGTAATTGCAGAGGGCTTAATTATCCACTCCTTCCTGCATATCATGCAATTTAACAACAACACTAATGTGTGACAGTTTTCAGCCCAGGGAGAATGTGGCTGGCTGAAAAACTGTTTGGTGATGAGTTCAGTGTCACCTCAGTGCTAAGACACATAATTACGGGCAGTGGTGTCATGAAAATGGCAATGGGGTACCAGTTTCAGCAGTGTTGTCTTTAAATGAGCACTAAATGAGATTCTGTTTCATGGAATTTAAAAGAGGATGAAAAAAACTCGGTTTGACAAAGATTGTCATTCTGTTTGCTTTGCATCTGTGGATGACCATGAACAACTGCCACTGAAGGCTACGCTGAGGCAGAACACAGGATCCCTAAATGATCTTGACACTGAGTTAATCTTTGTTCTGTTCTGGGTGCAGAGATAGACTTGGTGACGGGATGCCTGTGGTGAAGCCAGTGTGTAATTGCGACACATGTAAAGTGTAAAGCTGAACCAGGCAAGATTTGTGAAAACACTTCATATATGCGTCACATACCGCTGAGACTGCAACAGAAAAGAACATTTGTTCCCACTTCTTTACATGCTGTAGGTTTTGCAAATTAATTCCATATCCCTTATGTTTTTAAATTGGAACCAGTAATCTACACATAGGAAGAGCCAAAATAAAACACCCAAGACTTAAAAGGGATGGCTGAGCTGTGATATATTTTTGTTACCACCATTACCACCAGTGATATAGAAAATGAGGTCTTAATTTGAGATTTTCCTGCATCTTTAATTAAATTATTTCCTGCTAAAATAAAACAACAGGTCATGAGTAAATTAGAGAAAGGAACTTTCAACCCCTTTTCACTGAAGACATTTTGACATGTCCCAGGCGTAAAAAATCAAATTAATGACTGTTTAATTCCATTTAGCTGCTTCAGCTTCAGGTATTGTGCATGCTGGCTCACTGTCACACTATCATGGCTTCCTGGGATACTATTAATGGACAGGACACAGCCATTGTTAACATCAACAGTAACACCTGTGCCTTTTTACACTATGACAACTGTGAAAAAGACCTATTTGATCATATGAGAAGAGTTTTTCAAATTATTTATAGATTGGAAATGGTATTCATACCTTTTGCTATATCATATATTTACAAATAAATACTCTGCAGAATTTAGGAGTAAGATTTTGCTAGAAAGAAAGAACCCTAGAGAAAAAAAATGTGGCATTAAAGAGCTTCGCTGTGATTGGTTGTGGTTCAGCACTGTTCAGCGCTGTTGTGACTGGTAAATGCTGTTCATGGAGTAAGTACCGAGTCAGCCTGTTATCATTCTTAGGTAGTCAACTACTGACGCTTTGTCACACCCCTCAGTGTGTGTTATCAATGTCAAAGGGTCTTTTTGGTGTCTTTACGAGACGCACAGGTGACTCAACTAATTCCAGTGTAAACCCATCCATAGCAATGCTTGACCAAAACAATAATTGATTTAGTATAAAGAGTGAGAAAGTCCATGTTGTTTTAACATAACATGAGCGGTAATGAGCCATGATGTACAGTCGTTGTGCACTGACATCACACACATGACGTAATAATTTCATGTGAGGTAAGGGTAACGTAAGGTAAGGTAACGTAAGGTAAGGTAACATAAGGTAAGGTAAGGTAACGTAACGTAACGTAACGTAACGTAACGTAACGTAACGTAACACACATACTTATTTGAATTCAAAACATGATCTTTTTTCTAAACCTAACCAAGTAATTCTGTTGCCTAAACCTAACCGTGAGTGTTTCACATTAACCGCATCGCTATCAGACTCCAAGGGGGTCTGACAAAGTATTGGTATTTAGTGACCTGGAGAAGAAGAAAAAGTTGAGCCACCTCCATAACATTCTGATCATTAATAAAGCACCAAACAACCACTTACGATGTAAAGATATAGTGGAGTAATGGTGTCCTGAGTAGAGACTGAAGTCACGCTACCTCTGTGTGTGTTGTAGTTGGAGCTTCTCTGTGATTAGTTGTGGTTAACACTGTTAGGTCTGTCAGCATTGTTGCCAATGTTTACTGCTGTTCTTGGAGTAAGCACTGGCTCAGCCTGACAAAGGCACCCTTCAGTGTCTTGATGAGAGGTACAGGGGTTTCAACTAACTCTAGTGTAAAACCATCCACAGCAATGTTTGACCCAGAGGTTAATTTATTTCCGATAAAAAGTGAGAAAATCCATGTTGTTTTACGTAATGTTATGTAATTGTCATGAATCATCTTGTGCGTGATGCATTGACATCATGCACAAGATGTATTAACTTTGTGTAACGCAACGTAACGCGACGCAACGTAACGTGACGCAACGTAACGCGACGCAACGTAACGTGACGCAACGTAACGCGACGCAATGCAACGCAACACAACGCAACATAATGCAACGCAACTTAATGCAACGCAACATAATGTAACGTAACGTATCGCACCCTAACATCCTTATTTTAATTCAAAACATAATCTTTTTTCTAAACCTAACCAAGAAGTTTTGTTGCCTAAATCTAACTGCAACTGTTTCACATTAACCATATGCTATAATGTGTCTTAGATGTGCGTCACACATATTGATTAAAGGGTGCCCTATGCATCACTATCAGACACTGAGAGGGTGTGACAAATCATCGGTATTTGAAGACCTAGGGAAGAAAAAGGGGTTGAGCCATCTCCAGAAGCCTGTTCAGGCAACTCATATGCTCTGAATGATGAATTTGGCATAGAGAGCTTTTAATTCTGACATACTGTGGGTGTACATTAAATTATTGGAAATTATTTAAAAATATTAAACTTTGCAGAAACAAGCTTTATATATTACACCTGGTAAATGTTAGTGCAATATTCACTTTCCTTTAAGCTCTGTTTTGGTCTCAACCAACTCCTGAGGGAAATACCTGTATCTTAAGCTGCTAAATTCTCCATTATGGTCACTAGTTAGTTGGAAAAATGTCACTTTATCAGAGCTTTATTGCTAAAAACACCTGTCTGCTGTTGCTGGAGGCAACGCCGATGAGAGTGGTGAGACTGAACCAAAACAATGTGCTGAAAGATGCTAAAACACTTTGTACAGCTGGGTGGAACTGCAGTCAGGTGATAATTCTGGGTCTGGGTTCATTACTATGTGCGAAACCAGTCATTTGATCTATTTTTAATACTGATTGATGCAACTTCAAGGCTTTTTTTTTAAACCAACTACCCAATGCTGCAGCAATAAATGTGGTGGTTGAGGTGTTATGGTGGTAATTTACCTGCACGTGGAAAAACTGGTGCTTCATTAATTAAGTTTCGATATATGTAAATGATCATGGAAAGCCAACTCTTTTCAAATAACTTGGACAGGTTTTATATTCATCCAGCACAATTGACTGTGTATTTAATATCCCATGTAATTATCACAGTCAAACCATTGGTGGCATTTTGCCTGTAATTTTTTGGCTTGTATCACTTTAGATAAATGAGCGAAGTCTGTGTTATCTTTAATAGGTGCACTTGCAGACTTTGGCCAAAAATCAGCTCATGTCTTTTTTGCCGTTTTATTCTCCATATCAAAAACAAGTTGAAGCTGAAAATGTTAATATTCATCTCTTGCTGACTGCCTCCCCGAGTACCAGTTTCAGTCAGCCCAATTCAGTTTTATTTTTTTATCAGAATGAGAATAGTCGCAGTCACATATTGCAGAGTTGTTAATAGTGGTAAATGTAATACATTTTATCTACAAACCAATATACCTTACATCTCCTGTGGGAAAATTTCTGAGCAGGGGCCACAATCCCTTCTTCGTTGACCCTCCTTGCTGTTGTTCACTCTGAAAGGCCGTGAGATGCTTTGATAGTTGAAGTGACAGGGATGAGTACAGAATATGCAAAGCCCACTGTAAATCCCATCAAGTGGAGTGAATTACCAGTAGTCTGGAGAGAATCAGCCATCTGCTTCCAAGATTTGTCAGCACAGAGGTCAAAAGTGCTTCTCTTGCATGCAGGTCCACACCTCTGAGAGAAAACAGCAGCAGAAAACTGTAAGTAAGACATGGCACTGGAAGGGAGGTCTAATCAAAAAGGGATCAAAAGTTTGTAATTGGCAACTGGCTGCATTGAGGGAGTCTGTGGGAGCTGTTCAACTGAAAAATGCTTTATTTTCAGACTTGCTGTGATTAAAGTACCTGTTGTGATTATGATTTGAGTACATTTAGTGCTCCGAGTTATTGTGCCTTTTAATAATCCAACATAAAGAGAGATGAACTATAACTCTGTCTATGACAAACATTTGAAAACCTGTTGCGAAGTTATAGAAAAAAAGGCCCAGCATGAGAGAGGTCAAGAAAGGATGTCTCACCGCTGTGGTTGTTCAGCCTTCATTATTAATTTAGTCTACTTAATTATTGATCAGAACAATGCTTAAAACAGGGGGGGAGGGCTCCTCGTTCTTCTTAGTGTTGTGAAATTCCAGGTAGGTAGGAGGAGATGCATTTGGCTGACAAGCTCTCTCTTTTAGACAAGTAAGTGCTTCGCTTGCCATCTTAATCGTTAGCATATAAACATTACCTTTTCAATATTTGATGTTTGCCAGCTTGTTTTCGTTAATTATTCAGCTCACTGTAATCTCCTCCTGGAACGGCAGGGCAGGAGCAGGAAGTGTAAGTTTTCCAGGCTTCTGACACAGTGCAACTTGGGCTGTGCACAAAACCTGTATCAACCAGCATCCATTAAGACGGGATGAGGGAGGGAGATTTCATTCTAATCTGTGCACTTACAGCAAAAGAATACATTAACAAGACCCATACAAAGTAAAAGTAGAGACCATCTTACCATCGGATCACTTTAGCTGTGATGCATTGAATGTGGGCCAGGGGCGTAAAGTGTGTGGTTTGTGAGGGCAATGGCCCCTTCCCTACTTCCTATCAACCCTTCTTCTGGAGCCCTTGTTCGCACCAAACCCATCTTTGAACGCAGCCTTTATTGAGATCACAAATACATACTTGTAAAGTTTTGTTACTGCATCTTGCATGGTCGGGACCCTGTCGCAGTGACAAAATCTGTCCACCTCTGTGGTAGGTTCTGCTACAATAAGTGTCTTCAAGACCACATTTTGTCATGATAACACACACACACAGACTTACATGGTGAAAGCAATACTAGTCCCGCTGTTGTGGCTGATAGAAAAAAGAATAACTAGCAAAACTCTTTGTGATAAAACCATGAAGATACACATAGGATGGACAGGTTGCCATGATAGCAGCATGTCAATCACAAGGTAGCCACACCCCAAAGCTTACCCTGCTTTATTGTCTATTTGCATTAAAATCATTAGGAAAATGTTTACTGAAGGAATAAATCAAAGGAGAAGTAGGGCCATTTTCTCAAAGGCTTTTCTACAATCACACTTCTTTTAGCAGTAGAGTTGCCCCCTGCTGGCCATTAGAAGGAATGCAGGTTTAAGGCACCTCTGCATAGGCTTCACTTTTCAAAACTCCACTATAGTACTATTATCACTACTAGTTTTGCTACTGCCTAATATGTGACGATAAACTCTTCCACACTTTCAAGTAAAATGTCACAGCATTAGGTTTCTTTAGATACTGACAGTCACCCATTAATGCCTGGTTCACACTACACGACATTTCTGTCCATTCTGACAGTCACTATGTCACATTACGCGATTGTGGAGTCATAAAATCGTGCCTTGACTTGGTCGACAGACATGACAGACTATACAATGGTCAACACCAATTAACCCTGGTCGTCAGGTTATTCTTGTCCTATTTTTTTTATTAGTACTATTATTTCAGTCACTGTGTCCGTTCTTGAGCCAGCTGAAATGTGGTTGTAGTAACGTAAAAAGTGCCACCAGGTGTCAGGAGCTACATTTGAAGTTCTGCATGCAAACATGCAAGTCACTGAATCCTCCACAACAAGTTCCTGCAAATATTTCACACTAAAAGCCTATTTAGAAAATGAAGGTTATAAGTGGCTTTTAAGTTTATACATGTACAGGAAGTGTTGAGTTTGAAATGATGGTGCAATGCATTAACTTTATCAAGGCAAATGGGAGGGGATAAAAAGTACAAATATAAAAATACAGAGGGAATTTTAAATGATAGCCTGTTTATAGTCTGTTTGAAATTAAGCTGTTACTGTCTGCAGTTGTGGTGAGTAAAAACCCCACCACTATTTTTTTTTATTTTCTTACCTTATGTCCGTCTCCATTATGAAGAAATAACATTGTTTGCTAGCCTGGTGCTAATGAAAGTACTCACCAGGTTGCTAAGGTGCCTCTGCTGTTTCATGCCATCCTTTTTCTTTTTACTCTGAAATATCAAAAGGCTGGACTGTTGACATACAGTTGTCCACAGCAGCAGATCACGCTGTGTTCCTATTGGTTAAAGTGATGGGAGATGTCGTGAACGACAAAAAGAAAATCAAACACACTAGACTTTCTGTCGGAACGTCGTGAGGCTTCCCAGACGTGGCTTCAGTTGTCGTCTACTATGACACACTACACGAGATGAAACAATGGATTATCGCGTACGACACTCATTGTCATTCACGATCCATGCCGACACCGTACTTTGCTGCGTTGGGCTAGAATCGGGTTGACATCGTGTAGTGTGAACCAGGCATAAGACACCTGCCCAGATTTCTACTGGTTCTCCTCACACTACAGCTCAGCCTCATCTCTTGGATCACCTAGAAGCCTTAAAAGACCTTGGTCCATCATATGTGTATGGATACATATTTTCAACCTCTTCAGTGTGAGAACTAGCATTAGGGTTCAGATTTCTTATTATTGAACTTGAGTTTCTTGTTGTACCTTTGTCGTGTGCTACGTCACAAAAATGTCAGTGAAGTGTATGTATGTATGATGGTTAGGACGAGCCCCAGTGAATGTTAATACGATGGGCCCTAGTGCAAAATTTTGCATCTAGACTAGCTACAACCTGACATTGGACAACAAACATATTACCCAGCAATAATCAGTGCAAATCTGTATATGACAAAATACCAAATAAAATAAGAAAAATATTTATTCACTTAAAGATTCCTTTCATAGTTTGTTATTTTATAGTTTATGTAATGTACACAGTTTATTGTAGAGTATATTTCTACTGACTCTTTCTCATTAAAGAAAGAAGAAGAAAAGAAACCATGATGGAGATGGGTTTGCATTTAAGAGGGCGTAGATAGCAGTTGGCCTCACATGAGTTCTTTGAACATGGATGTATTTCTGAGGTGGCAATCTAAATTAATAACAGGAGCCCATTCAACACGCTATTGAAGGGTCTGCTCTCTCTACGGCCCCCGCATCCTATGGGCCCCTGTGCAACTGCACTCCCTGCACTGTCTGTATTGTACTATGTTCTCACATGTGAATGAATGAACTGGGGATGCCAATCTTAAAGCTGCTATTTTAAGCTCCAATTCTGAATCAGGGTTTAGTATTTAACAGTGATCACAGTGCCGCAGTATTTCCCATCATAATAAAAGATTGAATAAAGATTCATCGACTTACCAAGAACCTCTTTGATATTCAATACTTCCAAAACCTCCATCAAAAGACTTAGCTGCCAGATAATGACAATTATGGTTGATTTATGTCTTATGGTAATTATATTTCCTCAATTGGAAATGCTCATCTTTAAAGATAATTCAAATATGGAACAACATAAAATGTTGTGTAGTCATGATGTAAAGCTTTTGAGATTCATGCCCAAGTGTTGGAAGGAGAGAGGAAAGTGTTTTGCAACATTTACTGTCACGTCTCTGATTTCTTTTCTTTTGCTACACAAGCACTCTGTTTTTGTTGTTTTTGTAGACAGGCACTCTGTAGTTATAAGAACTGAGTTTCAGCTCAGAAATGGATCCCAGGTGTTGGGAGACAGAACAATAACAGTAAATGCTTTACTTTGTTAAATGGTGCGGATGTGGATGCTACACTCTCTAAAAACTCAATGGGTGTGCAGAGCTGTCAGGGTTAGTATCTTTATCTGCTCAACAAGGAAAGTGATTTGTCTTTGGACAAACCTAGAGGCTCAAGTAGGAAATGTAGACATTTGAAAAGGAGCTATTGAAGAAAAAAAAATCCACTTATCATGTTTAGATTTAAACTTCGCTCTGAGCTGTTTCTTACAATCACAACAAGTTTCACTCTGCAGAAAAATCTCCCTGACAGCCCTTATTTTAGTGCACGAGTTTTGCTCCTGTTTTATTGGCATAAAGAAATTGCTTTTTAACAACAGATCTTGTTAATAGTGATGTTGATGTTTTCCAAATGTATGCACTCCGATTGCAGAATTCAAAACAGCTGCCACTTGAGAGAATCTGAAAAATGACTGTGGCAATGGCCAAATTTGTATTATGGGTAAAAGACGATGTTCCTAGGATGATGAAAACTTACTTGCACATCAGGGTTGTGTGTCATTTATTACTGTGACAGTAACAACATTTTTAAGAATATTGCATTCCCTGAGCCTTTAACTGACAAGTATGAGAAATTGCCTTTCAGTCTGTACCAGTTCTGTAAATGTATATTTGTACTCGCTCTAAGGCAATCATTGTCATATAACTAATTGAGATTTGCACTGAATTTTCTTTGAAGCCAAAACCGTGTTGGCCCTGATGTTTCTGAGAGCTGATCTTCTGGGACATTTATTCTATTATGTTTTCTACTTGTTTCATTCAGAGGCTTGACAGCTTTAACAAAAGCTGATACGTCACTTGCAACCTTGTAAACAGTTCACGGAAACAATCGCTTTTTGTAATTCTAGTGTAGACAAAGTGCCTTTTTCATTTTATCTGTAGTTTTTGATGGTACTGTTGTTCATAAGGGTGACTCCATCTGTAACGAATCCCTTTAAGTTGTTTACAAGTGATACATGTATTTGTCCTACGGGAGAAGTCCAAGCTACACATCTGTTTCTTGGTACAGAAGACAGTTTAATGGCACAAGGAGGAGCCACGGTCTTTCTTTTTCCTTTAATTTTAAAACAATTCCTTTTTTTTTGTTGTTGTTTTGGTTTTCCATAGCCTGCTAGCCAGGAAACCTTGAAAAAGAAAAACTGAAATATCAGACTATCAAATCAGTAGCTTGGAGTAATTTCCCAAACAACAAAAACATTCCCCATCTTACAAAGAATCTACCAGCTGGTGTGAAATGGATCTGATATTTTCCTATTTATATACACCTAGCCAGTAGGATGATTGTCATCATAACAATCCCTTTCTCCCGTGGGTATCTCCATGCCAGTTGCCTGGGTGCCAATTTTTTTGTGGCTTTCCAGATTGCCTCGCATGGCCCTCTTTGGGCTAAGGGCTTTGTTCCATCCATGCACTCCAAGCGTCGAGACCTCTCATGTCACTGTTCTTGGCTGGATGATTGTATATTTGCACAGAGAGCTTGCACTTTATGGTCATTCAGGACCCTGGCAAATAGCAGGTTCATTTTAACATTGGGCCTCTCTTCCATGGGGTATTATTGCCTGATAGGTTGTTCCATGCCAAGGAGGGTTTTTAGAAGTGGAGAGGGGCATCGGCTATTACAGTTAGGTTACAGAAGGTGCTGAGTCTAAGTGTCTATTATAATAAGACTATCTATGAATAGAAAATAGCATTGTAAAATTCCTGGCTCGTGATGTTGAGGGGAAGAGGTTTTTTGTGACAAAGTCTGGCTGTTTTATACCTGTGAGATGTGGTTCATTTTAGGTTCATTAAACTTTATATATAGGCTGACAGCACTTGTAAGGTTTGGTATCGATTGCACCTGGACTATTTAAAATGATAAAGGTAGTTCCAAAGTGCTCTCATTTAATGAAGTCAAAGTGATTATCACTTATACAGTAAAACAGCAAATTTATTTTAGCTGTTTTTCATTGTGTTTTTGCTGTAGACTGTATAAAATAATCAACATCGCCACAATGACATCACCGATTGGTTTGAGGACTCCTGATTTTGAAGCTGTCACAGTCTTAGATTTCTTAGAGGACAAGAGAGTGTAGATAATATACATACACGCTAGCTGCTAGCTTGGTGAGCATGATGCCTGAACAGCTATGGTGATAATTCTAAAGCTAATGCTAATTATTCGCTAGTAAAAAGTGTTAAAACTATGAAATCAACATGTACTTATGAGTAAAACTGAATATCAGACGCCATAAAGGGTTTTTAGTACAATCAAATGCCCAACAAGACTTTTAAGGCAACCAGAATATTACGTATATACACAATAACTTTCATAAACTGGAAACACTGATTTAGCAACAGCTACGACTACGCCTATACTCTGAATCTGGGGTTACGCCATAGTTACGTTACTTAACAAACCTTGCTGCCTGAGTGCCGACTTGTCAATGGACAACACACCGATCACTCAAAGAGACCATGCCCTTATGTGTAACTTTAAGCCTTAGTAACATTTAAACAGGTGAGTAATATAAGGATTCATCCCCAGTTGGGTTAGGGTTAGGGTTACACAGGGTAATTAGTGATGGAGACCAAAACCATTTTTTTAAATTATTTTTTTCACCAGGCTGTAAACATGTTTATTTCTGCTGTAAAGTTCAGCATTTAACATGGATGTCTATGGGGGATTGACTCGCTTCTGGAGCCAGCCTCAAGTGGCCATTCAAAGCACTTCATTTTTTAGCACTTTGATGTTGGCTTCATTTTCCAGCCCTGGAAGTTGCCGCTTGCATTTTGCTGATGTAAATTGGATGGTGGCTGTTATTTTAATGGGACTATCTGAGTGATAAAATCTTGGCCAAGTATGACTAAAACATACTTCATAGCTACATGCTCACTCTATGTGGATAGTAAGAGTGTAACATTGTAAGACATGCTGCTTAAGTATCCTTCAGACTGACAGCGACATCATAACTGCTCCAGTCTGAGTTTTTAGCAAGCTAATTTGACATTTGTGTTTCCCTGAGGATGGCATGCCGAAGGAGAATATCTGTGTGAGATGAGTTAAGCACTCAATTAGGAGATTTTAGTTCACACTAGAGATGTCTGGTTAAATAAATTAAATTAAAATAACCTGAAATGTAATTATATAACTTTAAGAGACGTTTGTACCTTACTGTGTTGAATTCATTTTCACTTGATGTGAACCACATAGGTAAAATACTTTGCATACATAGCTTTAAACAATTTTCTCATGAGGCTGTAGAGCATGAACTGAGACAAATAAAGGAACAAACCGCACATTGTTCATCTGTTAACATCAAAGATAAGTATCTTTGCTTCAAATTCCAATTATACCACACATTCTAAACGTCAGGCTCTTCTTGAATTACAGTATTTGTCATATTTAATGCTTAATTAAACAATATATGAATGTTTAAAACTGCCAAGCCCAAATGCTCCTGCAAAGCCACAGCTGACGTAAAACTTCATCTTAGGTTTCAGTTAATTACCTTTAACAGCAGGCACAATAAGATGTAAGGTGTTGCATCTCTATATCCAGTCATCGGATCTGCCTCCACAGTCTTCTGTGTTCTTTTGCTGTGGTGCCCTTGTTGTGCTTTATTTGCAGGCATTGTTGGAAAACAGCTTTGTCATTTCTTCACATTATGAAATTTAAAGACGTTTTTGCTTATTTGTGCTAGTAGCACAGGCTGTTGTTTGTATTGTTTGTACTTTCCCTATGAAAAGTAAGGCATTATAATTCGCACAAACCTGTTATATGGGTTATGTGAATTACATTGGCTTATGTGAATTAGAGTGCATCAGGTGAATTATAGTCCATGTGGTGAAAAGTGAGGTTGATCATATGACCTATGTACTGCAAGCTGTTGTGTGTCATATGACAGGAGCATACAAAGATGTCAGGTGATGCAGTATCAAGCCTCCAGGAACAACACCGGGCTTTGATGAGTAGGTATACCTTCAGCCAGAGCAGCTCTGTGACCCACCCACCATGTAAAAAGATAGGTGGTTAAGACTGGGTTAGGGTAAGGGTTGCATCTTGCTACTTATAGGGGGAATCAGGTCTTCATGTATAATGAATTAGAAAGTGGATTACTGTGAGGTTTGCCCTCATATTTTTCATTACAATGTCGCATTGTAGCAGGGTTCAAATAACTGCCGCGTCAGTGTGTTTGTCAACTCTCTGTACTGGTGGTGGGCACAGTTTGTAGTTGTGTATCATGTAGGCTGCAAAGGGAACATGGCTGCAGCTATACATTGTCTCAGCTTTGAAGCCAATTTCACATAGTGGTCAAATTGTTCATGTGATGCCATTGGGCTCAAAAAGACTTTTATCATAGACTTACACTGTGAAAGAGGTCTCTGTAAATCAGTGGATACATTTTTTGAGTGTCACAACCCCCACGAAATGACTAATTTTACTATTGGGAATTTAATCCATTCAGACAAATTGGACATTTTGAAAGTCTAGAAGAGCTGAACAAGTAAATTATTTTATCCTCATTCAAGTTAGTGGAAGGCTAAACCGGAGTACCAGCATTATCCAGTTCTCTATATATCCATGTGTCATACAAAAGAGTGATTAAGTATGCAAAGGTAGGTTGTGGATGGGTCAAACAAACATGGGACTTTGACTCAGGAGACCACTGTTTGTATTTGTTGTGAAAACAAAAGTCAGTGTTGAGGTACTTAAAGTAACGTATATGCATAATGTCATGTTACATGCTTCGTCACTAGGCTTGTGCAGTACCTAATTTTCGATATGCTCATACCTTCCTGAAATTTCACCATGGTGTAAGTTTTGTGACGTATTAGTGCGCAGCGCTAGTCTCGATGTACAGACTCTACATCCAGTGAATGTAGAGTCTGTAGGCAAACCCCGGAGATCTTGCCTCCGGAAGAAGAGCGGAAGAGCCCTGGTTTCCGGTTGTAGGCTGTTTGTAGTCCGCGTGATATTGACCAATCACATTTGAGCTGGCTGCAGTTGTTACCAGGTTAAACGGTCTGTGCGGTGAACTAACGAGGCGGGACATAATTGGCATCACTGCAAACTCTGAATCCATTGCAGTGGTTCAGCATATTTACTTATAAACCGAAGTTGGAAACGGAAATTCGCCTCCTCCGCCCAAATCAAACCGGCATGCCAAAAATCGGGGGTCTGCCCCCAGAGGCTGTACCGCCGTCTGCCAGAAGTCAACAACCCCCTGACCAGTGAGTTCCTCATTTCCCTAAGCTCTCTGGGCTTTGACAGCACAATATGTACACAATAGACAAAATGTCAAGAAAGGTATATTTTACATCAGTTTTCCTTATTAAACAGAAAAATACAACTGTAAACCTTTTGAATTCAAGATTCTCTATTTCACCGAACTACAACTAAATTAACTGCCTCCTTAACTCACACTGAAACACTCTTTTTTTTAATGATATTTTTTTGGGCATTTTTTGCTTTTAATTGACAGGACAGTGAAGCGTGAAGGGGGGGAGAGAGAGACATGCAGCAAAGGACCACAGGCTGGACTCGAACCCGGGCCACTGCGGCAACAGCCTTGTACATGGGGCGCCTGCTCTGCCACTAATCCACCGACGCCCCACTCACACTAGAACACTCTTGACAGAAACAAAATTAAACTCACCAAAATGATCTTGGTTATTCCCATTAGTCTTTAAGTTAGTCCACTGTCCTGTCAATCACCAACCCTGGTTTGGTAGAAATAAACCCTTAAAAATATGTTGTTTTCCCCATGGTCTTTCCCTCTGCTGTTGCTGGCCAGCTGTTTACAATCCTGTAACGTTATCCCCACTACCACCAACTGCCTGTTCGAACAGTAGAGACCAGAGACTGACCTCTAGTGGCGCATGCTACATACAAAGACTTTGATAGAAAAAAGAGCACCTGTGTTTTTGATGGTAAAAATAATGCCGTCTGGATACTTAAATGACTTAGTGTACTATAATACTGTAATTCTGCCCAAGTCTAATTTTCATGTTACATTAGGTAGGTAACGTGATGACCATGAACTATGATTCCTTTTCAAAACCTAATTTAGGAAATGCTTTGAGAATGTGTTGTGCACGTTGTTAAGCAATATCATGCTTTGGAGGAAATGTGCATCCATAGTGACAGTTAAATTGTTAGAGACAAAGCTACAGTTAATACATTTTTTTTCTTTACCCTGCAAGTGCACTTGAGCTGAAGGTGACGAGTAGAGCTTGACCAATGGCCTTTGAGGGCTGACAGCAATTTTCACGTTTGAGTGTATAAGTTTGGTAACAACATATCTTCTATGTCATTGTAATCAACATATTCACGAAGAGTTTTGGCAAGGATCATTAAAATGTGACAGTTATATTGTTATCAATCAAACATTAACCTGAAATTAAAGACTATAAACACTGAACAAAAAAATACAACAACAAAGTGTTATACTTGGCATAAGGAAATGTTAGGGTTAACCACAAATAGCGAACCAGCCCATCATTCATGCATATACTGTAATTTTGTTTTGCATATCTGCAGATTGATGCAGGTACCAACATATCTGTGATAAGCTTATATAATTGGTATATCAGTCAGGCACCAGTGTCTCTTAAAGCTGATGCAGCAGATTTTATAGATGCATAATAATTACATAAGCGCACTAAGCGCTTCAAATATACACACTGTACAAACAAGCTGAGAATCAGAGAAATAAAAAAAAAGTCTCACAGTATTACAGGACTACACAACATCCCAAAACAGAGTGTAATCAGCCCCCTTCGTGTTATCATCAGGCAATTAGTAGTTCATCATCAAAATAACCACAGAGTATTTTTTCCTCATTAAATATTTCCCCCTTTACAACTGAAGTTAAAGGGTTTGATAAAATGATAATACTGGAAATGTTTTGCTCCTCATAAATTAACATTACTGTGGCCTGTGCCAGTATCTCCAGTATCATATCATAAAGAGTTTCACTTTTTTCACCAGTAATTTGAATTAGCATCAGCAGCATACTTGTAATAAAACATCAGCTTTGCTTTTTTCTACTTTTGAATTAACAACATTATGCTGTAGGGTAAATAAGCCTGCATGTGCACGGGGTTGCTTTTTGTAAGCAATCAGTTCAGGTAGACTAATAGCCCCGAGCTCAGTCTAGTCTCATGCCCATGTGACTCTTTGATTTGATTCAGGATACTTTGTTGGAGTCATTTGAGATCCCTAACGCAGGCTGAATCGGATCATATCCCAGGTTTGCCTCTCCAGGACAACGCCCCGGAGTCAGCCTCACTCTACACAAATACCAAAAACAAATATCACAGGAAAAAACTGAATAAATGAGCAGGGAAACAAGATGAATCCTTTCATACGTGGCAAAATGATGTGAATAATATGCTATGGCCTCTACAGTCACCAGGTGTCACCCCTGTTGAACACCTAGGGAGATTGGACCAACGTATTACACAATGCTGTCCATCGCCATCATCTAAACACCAAATGGGGAAATAGATTTTGTTTGTCCCTCCAGTAGAGTCCAGAGACTGGTGTTTTTTGAATGTATTTCATCATTTTGGCAGCTAAGGACAAGACTATGTACTAGTATTGTCTTTTTAAAGTGCACAGTATGTGATCAAAGAGTGTATTGTGCTGTGGGAGCCATGACTAATGGTGTACACTCATTATGGATGACCCTGGATGGGGTTCAGGTCAGAGTTGCCTGAGGGCTGAACAGAGAAACACTTTGTCACTGATGTCTCTTGTTGGCTTTGGTCCTCCAGGTTTTGATGACCGGGACACAGACCTGTTCTTGTGCGACACCAACACATGCAAGTTCGATGGGGAGTGTCTAAGAATCGGGAATATGGTGACATGTATTTGCGACTTCAAGGTAAGACCTGGGATTTTTTTTTTTCCTTTTGAGATGCATTTGGTGTCAATGACTGTTGATCAAACCCTTCTCAGAACAGAGATTGGCCAACCATAGCTTAGAAACTGTAACTAATTAGGCCTGTCAAGCATTGGATTCCTCAGTACGTTGAAGCAGTGTGCACAGAGTTGTAGAAAGATCAATACTCTGCATTTAGTTAAGAGTTTGAAGGGTGGAAGAATTGGATTAAATAGGTATTTATCTTCTCTTGCAAAAGATGCAGAGGTTAGCATGACTAACTGGCTTACTGCCTAATGAAGTGTTGCTTCCAAGGCATTTTCAATATTAGCTATATTAGTATGTGGGGTTACAGGAAAACCCACACACAAAAAACCCTGTTCATGACTTCCATATCCACTGAGTAGTTTTTCCTCCATTGTCTCGAACCAGGTCCTGAATGCTTGCAGAATGTAGGCTAATGTTAGCAACTTTGTATTTTGCTTTAATGACACTCTGGCAACCCCAGCCAACATTACCAGAATTACATGTTAAATTTGTCAAACACAGTGGTCAGTCCTCATCTTAAAAACCTTTTGTCTTGTTGAGTGTGATTTTCATTAATATGAACAAGACAGATGTCAGCCTGCAAAATTGACAGTGGCTTGCTTGAAATGCCAAGTCTGCTTTTTTGTTTCAAAAATTGTAGTTTGGCTCACAGGATGTAGACTGCTGGTATACGCCTGTTGATGGCTGCCAAGCTCAGATGGAATTCCCCTCCCCATACACTGCTTGTTGCCAATTTGAAAATCCCTGTCACTCCATGAAACTAGTCTTGCAAAGCCAGACCTGGGTCCTCACTTCGTTTTAGCTCTGTGCGTGAAACAACAACCTCTTAGCTAGCAACCTAGGATGGCTTTTAATGTTTTATATGGCTTTTTCTTCTGCAGGGATCAGTCATTTAAAAGCCAGGGCTCAGCTATCCACCAAAAAAGGGTTCCCTTCTAATTTTTGCAAGAGCACAGTCACTCTGTTGTGGGCTTAGACAGATGATTGTATTTCTTCAAACCAATAACAAACAACATTTTTTCCCTTTAGTGTCGAATTATGATGGCTTCAGCCAGATGTTTCTCCAGCTCTGGCAAAATGTGATACGAAAATTGTAGCTGTGGGCGAACGGCGTGCATCAAAAAATATGGCCCGCTTATTTTCAATGTACAACCCCAATCTGATGGCTAGACACATGTTGGCGCTCCTGGACGCGCTGCCCCAAAGCACTTCACGCCACTGTTCTATTTCCGGCATTGCCACCCCTGGAATTAAATTTCCTCCCACTCGCTCTCTACTGACTCCCATAGCGGCTCTTTTTCTCTGCTCCTACGGCAGCTCAACTCCTCTCCTCACCACTGATTTATAAAGAGAAATCTGCAGCTGTCTTGTGTGTGAGGAAGAATGGATGAGAAGAGACTTGTTGCTGAGGTCAAGAAATATCTAAATGATCCACAATCCCATCATCATAAAGACAATGACCAAAAAGCTATTGCTTGGCGAGTCAGAGCTCTGGAGATTGACTCTTCAGATCAGAAACCAAGTTTGATTTAGGAATGTCTGCACTTTATTTTCAGCTAATTCAAAGGTGAAGGAAATACAGATCTGTCAGTAAAAGGAGTAATAATTTTGCATGTTCGTCTCTTGATGAGCTGAGGGCGACACTTAATGTGCTGCAGCAGTGTTTTTAGATTTAGTCAACAGTCAGTCGAGGAAGCTGAGAGCTAGTGTTGTGGTTTGCCATTTACTCGTACCTGGTTTTGTCAAGAAGTTCAATCATCTTTTTATCTCATAAATTTGAGTTTAGCTGAATATATGGAAATGAATGTGTGGTTGTACAGTGCATTGACAAAAGAGAAGAGGCATGAAAGATAGGAAGCTTAGAGATGCACGTCCTGGACATCTTACTAACAACATATGTTACTGTATCTAGTTGAAACTTAAAATGATTCACATGTCAAGTGTTTACACAGTGTGATTCACAGAACTCTGAAGTGCTCTTGAAGAAGAAAAACTGGCCGTAGATTTAAAAAACTCTGCCAAGTGCAGCATATGTTAATAAAAACATATGTTACTGGAGTGGAAACCTATGCATTCAACGGTAATATATTATTAAAGTGAAACAATATTTTCAAAGAGCTATATATATATAATCAGCTGGATCGAAGTCCATTGTCTTGATTGGACAATATTAGCCCCATGAGAAGGTGGTTTATGGCTCCTTGTGAAACCCCATGTCACTACCCTGGACCACTGTATGCTCTCCACATTCATAAACAAGACTGCCACTTATGAGACCAAAGACTGAAAGGCCCTCGTTAATGGCATAAATCTGGGAAATTATGCTGTTCTTGATAATGACTCATACTTAACTTTACGACCAGACCCATAATAAAAAAGGACCAAACCAGTCAGCCGAGTATTGATTTTGGTATAACGTTTGCAAGCTCTGCCGACTAATATGCTATGCAGAGCCCTGGATAAATGAAGCCACTGAGATCTGAAGACGTAGCATGTGTTCTCATCCGTCGCTTTTATCAGTACGTCATCAGCGCAGCCAGGCACTAGGCAGGCTGACACTCGATTGGTCACCAGCTTTTATCTCAATTTCGTACTTCCCTGGGAGCAAACGTTAACAGAGGCCTGTAGATAAATGACATTACAGCTCCATTCCTCTTCAGGAGATCTCACACTGATACTGCTGTCGCTGTGCACTGAGGCGCTCTCTCTGCTCTGAGAAAAGAGCAGGTCATACCACAATTTCTGGCTTAATACCATGGATCTGAGGTCAACTCATCTATGCATCTTCTGTTTGTTTGTGGGGAGGCTTCCTTTGTTTCATCAGTCAACATAAACATGACCTTCCTAGCCTAGCAACCGTTGCCGTGCCCTGGAATAATCAGTCACTCTCAATCAGTGTCAAATAAATAGGTCCAACATTTCTCTCCTGTTGGCAGTTCATTCAGGACTGTCAGAGGAGACATGAAAGTTGTATAAATTCTCATCTTGGATAGGTTTTCTTTGTTCTAACAGAATCTATCGATGCGTGCACGCACACTCTCACACACAAAAAACCCGAAGGAAGAGACATGCAAGGGGCTCTGTGAAGAGGAAGTGAGTTTGATGTGGTGGAATCAATGGACACTATTCATTGCCAAGATGCATTAGATTCGTCTCACACTGGCTCTTGAAAGAGCCAAGACTTTCACTCACTAACCGGAGTCAAACTGCTACAAAGCAACTTATACTCTCTTGTACCTGAAAACAAGTTGCTTTTTTTGTCAACCAGCACCATACCCTGACTAATCACGTAGCATTTCTTTGTAATTCATCTCACAACAGCTGCTGGGGAAAAGCTATTGTTGCCAGTTTGGGTTTGTTAATGTCAGGTCATGGTGCTGATTCCCAAAAGAGTCGTCCATTCTAAAAATATGTGCGCTCATGGCGCTGTGAAACACTTCAACTAAAACCGTCCACCAAAGGGTATATGGCACATTTCATTGCTTTCTGTAATGGTATTTTGTAAATATTCTTGGGGTTTGGGAGTCACTGGAATTGTTTCTCATAACACACAAACTGTACACAGCTCTCTTGTGTGCAGTGTTTGGTACAGAAGACCTGTTTCTTTTCCAGATGAATACAGTTTAAATAAAGGAATCCCATACATGCATGTTTTCATTGTTTGTCCCAGTACTTCTTGTTGCTTCTTCGTACCAGCTGCGATAACGTCACGATGGCTGGTGCTGCTTTCACCTTGTGAGTCTGTGTGTGTGTATCATCATGGCAAAAGGTGATCCTGGTATCACCTACTATAGCAAGAACTGCCACAGAGGCTGTTTTTAGTATTTTGCTGGATGTTTGGATGTCTGTCTCTCTGTCTGTGGTCAGATTTTGTTGATGTAGTAACATTGCAACCATGCAAGATGCAGGGGGAGCTGGAGCCCAACTTTATACCCCAGGATTGTGGATACATTTAGTCCATAACTTAGTTACTTTTTGTCTCCTGATAATTAAGTTGGCTACTGTGACATTACTGGTGAAGACATAAGGTTACTGAAATGTGAATGCTGTTTAGTTGTGCAACTTATTGGTGCAAGTTCATTCAAGGAGGGTGGTCGAAGGAACCCGTTAGCCAATCAGCAGCAACATAATCCCATGCAGGTCTTGAAATAGGACTTTGCATTAAAACAGTATGGTATGATATTTATTCGAATTTGAACTTTTAAATCATAATGCTAAAAGACAGTTTCAAAACATCTGTGACACAAGTTGCCCTTAAGTTATCATGTATTGTTTATCACATCTTTTTCTAAGTGATTTATTAAAGACAGTCTGCCAGCTATAAGTTAAAATGTTGAACAGTAGAAAAAATCATGAAAATGAATTTGGAAGATAGATTATTGGCAAAAGACATGAGCGAAGCATCCAATAAAATGTGTGCCAGCTGCACATCTTTTGAAAGTTCAACTGGCAGAAACGAGTCTTGATGTAGATAATTTTTTTGAAAGGCATTCAAGTCATAAAGGGCAGGGACTTGGACAACTGGGATAGATGCAGCAGGTTTGTTTACAAATGAGAGGCTACATTGCAGCAGATTGTGAGTGGAACATTGGTGAAAACGTCCCAGGTTTAAGGAGACTCCTGTGGAAGATTCCGCAGATGAATGGGAGACAGATGTGAACACAGCAGATGTAAGTAATGTGATGGGTCATTTATGTCAGGATTACTTACAGCTCAGTGCTGCTGACAACAGGCCAAACAGTACTTCCAGTCTTCCAGATAGGATGGATTTAATACGTGTCAATAAAATGAGTACAAGAAAGTTCAGCCAGTCACTGCAAATTCTTTTTCTATACTTGGCAGCAGTAACCTCACACCAACTTATTTGTCCTGATATAGAATGCCTGAATAATGTCTGCATGGGGTTTGGTTCACAGTCAGGGCACAGAGTTGTGGCACCAGAGACACAGCCTGCTGCCTGGTAGGATATCTTTAGGTTTGACCTCAGAATGATGCTGCCTTGTTTTGAACGTTTTGCAGAATAAAGACAAACACACTCATATGTAGGTAGTGATTCACCGGGTCATGGTGCTGTTGTATTATTACCCAGCACTGCTGGATGTTGACTGTGGCGTGGTAAAGGACATCCAGCTTGTTTGTTAGGACATGTTGTGACAGATCAGTTCATGATACCATGCTGAATGATGATGCTGATTGTCACTGAGGCCAAATGATGATGATAAATGTTTGTGTTTATATAAGAATCATAATTATGAAGAAGAGACAGTGGTGGTTGACATGTTTGTGATATAAAGTCAGACACATTATAGTAATAGGTTGGATCTTTTGAAGAGGGGTTGTATGAGGTATGATCAGTTTTATTACCTATAGCAGATCGTAGTCAGCATGCAGGCAGGAGTGCCGACACGGAAGCAAAAGAACGTACTGCGGTGGACATATTTTAGCCACCTTAAAAAATCTGTATTAGTTTAAGTGTACGATATATTGAGAATGTTTTTACCACTTTAACTTGCTGTCAGACAGACTTTTCCAATGTGGAATGACTTCAGTTCTCCATCTATACTCTCGGTAAAGCCACCAGATTCCATTGAGTAAAACAGTAATTTAACCTTCCTGAACTCAGGAGCTGCTGGTCTACTGCTGCCTCGATCATGTAGTTTGTTTGTCTTGTTGTGGTACTTTGGTGAATCCTAACTCACCACTTTGATGGCCAAAATCACACAGTAACACAATAAAAATAACTGATTGAGGCAGCGGTAGACCAGCAGCTCCTGTGTTATGCAATGTTAAGTTAGCATTTTTCTCAATGGAATCTGGCTTTCAAGAAGGTAATATAACGTCTTCGGTTCCCCTTTGGAAATCATTGTCTGATGGGAGGGTAAAACCGTGGAAAATATTCTTAGTTTAGTGTACACTTAAACTGATTTTTTGAAATGGGACTTTTTTAGGGCTGCCCCTGACTTTGAATTTTTTTACTCGACCAATAGTCGTCATTTAGGGCCGTTAGTCGACTAGTCGCCCGCATGTTTACGATATTATTTTCATGATTAATGATATATTTTGGGCGGGGCAACACAATGGTTTGAGCTGAAGGTGTGAGAAAGAATAGTATCAGTAACATTGTTAACACTGTGCTACATTACAGAGAAATACAAAACCGTACTGATGAGCCTTCATTAATATAGGCCTATATTTTATCTACAAGTGCACGCCACACACTGTTAATGACGCTGCCGGCAAAGCAGTAATGATTGTGCTAAATGGCTAATGGGCATGTAGCTACTGACACGCTTCAGATGATACGTCATGTTTGTAGTCGACCAATGAAGATGAGTTTACATATGACCCTGAGTTCGTCCTTCACCTTCTCAAAATGATCCCACACTTTGGATCTCCTGCCCGACATGTTATTAGCCTGTGTAATGACCGCAGGTACCAGCCCTGGAAATCAACATGACTCCTGTTTGACTGCTGAGCGTGGCCACTCAGTCTACAGCGGTTCATGGCTTAGCTTCCGTATCAGTACTTCAGCCTGCTTCTCCAAACTGGGGGCATGTCGACTGACATCCACTGTAGGTAATTCACTGACTGTGTATAAGTACCTCATATGACCCCACTTCAAAAAATCTTGTACCCCTTTAAGCCAAGTGCTCATGAATAATTGACTCATGTTAGAAAACTCGGAAACCAGCATTACTGTATGTGTGCAGTGCCATATTTATATATATAGAACTTCAAATGACTATTACAAATAATTCACAATTGCTCAGGTAAATTCCATCATTCTGCTGGTAAAAATGCAAAAGGCAATAACTGTTGTGACTGCAGGCTCACAGAATGTGGTTTCACCCACGTTCACAATGCATTAAACAAAATATCTACCACAGTGTGAGAGTGCAGGAGCGTGTTTAAATGGTAGTTAAATTTAAATGAAAAGGCAATAAAATCAACATAACTCAGAGAACTTTATGTCTCTTCCTTTGGGCTATTTTTTTTTAAAACGCAACAGCCCTAAAGATTTCACTTAATGCTGCTTCAAGTAGTGTCTTAAAACACCATTGCAGCCATTGATTTTGAGTCACAAAAAATTAATTGTACGTTTAACTCTTCGCTCAGTGGCAGTCTTGATGCTCATATTGTAAAATGAAGACTTCCTTTGGTTGGGCCCTAATCATTGTTATTACATTTAAGACTTTGCTCACCAGAAAGACAACAGCATCGGTTCTTCGTGAATACTAAAAACAACATATTTAGACCTAACTGACCGGTCGGCATGCAAATAATGTATGCTTTCTTTCAGCAGCAAAGAGAGAAGTAACACAATGTTGATCTGCTGAAAAAGATCTTAGAGAGGAGGTTTGGGTGGGTGGCAGACCGCTGTGCACATTCTGTCTCCTACCGACTGTTAACATTGGTCTCTTTTAAACAATTTCCATCATCTTTCCCTATTAACTAATTAGTTTTAGTTGCTCACACTTAACTTCTTTAGCCTGTGTTGTCAAATAGTTTGAATGATTTATAGTACATTTACAGAAAGCCTGCCTTTTCAAAATGTTAGAGATGTTAGCTCCAGGATACAACTAATCTCGCTGGATTTCACAGCTAAATCTGGTGTTCAGTTTCAATCATTTCATTTCCTGCCAAAAAATGCCTATGGTTATATAATTCAAAATGAAAGCTGATTGCAGATAAACTGTATGAGTATATGATATGTAACAAGAGACATTTAAGTGTTTCCATCAGTATTTATTACGGTCACTGTTCTTTAAAAAAAGAAAAGGATCCGTATCACAATTTTATATGCACAACTGTTACATCATATTTTTTTAAACTCTCAAGTATCAGTGTCAGTGTCTGCCTTAAAAATCCAGTACTAATCCAGTTATAGTCTGCATATGTAGACGTGTGATCACATGTTAAGTTGGTGTACATTGTCATGAATTGTTGGCTGCACACACACTTCCACACCAGAACCTGACGGACGTGGGCAGATGAGTAAATTTACTTCACGTGGACCCTCGCGGCTGCACAGACTGGGAATGTATCATTCCAGCTTATGTAACATTAGTTCACACATTAGCGGGTTAAAATCATCCCTCTACATGCAGACAGTATCCTCTGACATCCTAATATGCATCATAATGTACATTCAGTCAGCATAGCATAGTTATTGACTTTATATAAAAGATAATGTTGGCAGCACATTTGGCCTTCAATATGCTCCCTGCTGGTTGTTTGATGTGGCTGCTATTCGCTGTAATGCCTGACCTCAAATTGCTCTCCCGCCTTTCACTGCCGGAAGCCGTCTAATGTTTGGGTTGTGATGGCTGGACTGCAGAAGCTCGCAGCACTTCAAAGAGGGATGAGAGCTAATGTGGGTTCATATGATGTTGATGGGAGGGTGTGGAAGGGTAGCGCGTCCTTCATATTGCACTAAACAAGGACCTGTGAAAATGCTTTGGTACACACCTCTCAAAAACACACTCAGGCCACAAATGTTTGTACTTCACTCCCGCTCCCTCTCCTTCTCCCTCCACCTTCCTGTCTCTGACTCTCCTCTCACACAAAGACACACACACACACACACACACACACACACACACACACACACACAGACACCCTCACATCCACACAATTATGTAAAATAATGAAATACCTATGATTACACAGATACACACACATTCACACAGGCCCAGGTGGCACTGACACCAGCTTCTGATGCAGACCCCATTCCATATATTTGCATTCATTTATCATCCTTTTATCCAGGGCCATGTGAACGGACTGGGACTGAGATTCTGAGTAACGGTGAATTTATTTCCTGATGCTGGCCCATATAAGCTGCTGCACTTGGGAGCTGTAACAGCAGGGAGCCCCACAGAGATGATGATGAGCGTTCATCTGTGACTAAGGTGACAGAACGTAAAATGCCAACCTCATCTCGGGGTTGCTTATCAGACTTTTCATAAAACTGAATGCAGCTTTGTTTTCACACTGTACAAAATCAATTACAGGCGCTGATAGTGAGTGATGATGAGATTGCTGAAGAGGGACCTTCACTTTATTTTGAAGTCACAGCTAACGGCTAAATGCAATTGGATAAGCCCTACTAGGTGAAAATAAGTCATTTTTAACAACATTTTTGCAGTTTAATTGTTTATGGCCACATTTACCCCAAGGTAAAAAGATCCCTCTTATATTACATTACGAAGAAGCAAGTCTTTCGATAGCATCCACAGGCATAACAGTCATTTCTGTAACATTAAGCTAATCTCATATTGATTAATAAATAGCATTAAATGCCTTGCTGTTACCTGACCTTAGTTGGAGCTTCTGGTTTTGCTAAAAACAAAACAATTATTGTAAAATGCTTCCTGCCAACCGTATCACTGCGCAGAACAAATATACACATATATATGTATGTTTTGTGGCTCTTTGAGTACTACAATCTGAGTGCCATCTAGCTGCATTATATTCAGAAGAAGGCGGATATCTCTATGGCCGCTTTCTGTAACACTCGGTGAGTCACACCTAAACAATCTAGACTGATAAACAGCACTACAGGTAAGAGGAAAAATAGTCTATGTATTTTTGATTTTAAGAAGTGGCCCTGTCCCAGAAAAAAAATGAAATAAATGATATTACTGTCATTTTTAGAGCATTTTCAATGCTTAAGAATATTCATATTGGAACTGGAGTGAAAAAAACAAATTTTTAAAAAAATCAATTAACCATTCATTTTCAGTAACGACTTATCCTGTTGGGGGTCGCGGGGGGCTGGAGCCTATTAGAGTCGATACTGATACCAGTATCGGAAATGCCTCTGATAGTGCCTAAAATGCGGTATAGGGTATCGGCAATGACAGCCTATGACCAATCCGATACCATGTAATGCCTCACGTCATTATGCATACGCACGCTACAGGCGAAATGAAACGGAAATGGAGCGGAGTTTAAAAAGCATTCTACTGTAGCCTTTAAAATGTCTTTTTTACCAAATTGTGTGGCTGCACTTTAACCTGTGTCTTGATCTGTGTCAACACTGGATAATAATAATAATAAAAAAGTTTTATGGCATTCATTCATTCTATTATGTATTTATTTCTTAATATTTTACATAGAGTTTTAGGAGTTGAGACATACAACAATTCAAATCCCATCCATTTTTATTTTACGTGCTGGTATCGGATCGGTACTCGGTATCAGCAGATACCTAAGGTCCAGGGATTGGAATCGGTATTGGGAAGGAAAAAGTGGTATCGGTACATCTCTAGAGCCTATCCCAGCTGACATTGGGCGAGAGGCAGGGTACACCCTGGACAGGTCACCAGAGTATCACAGGGCTGACACATAGAGACAAACAACCATTCACGCTCACATTCACACCTATGGGCAATTTAGAGTCACATGCATGTTTTTGGACTGTGGGAGGAAGCCGGAGTACCCAGAGAAAACCCACGCTGACACGGGGAGAACATGCAAACTCCACACAGAAGGGCTCCCACACCCTAGGGTTCGAACCAGGAACCCTGTAGCTGTGAGATGACAATGCTAACCACTGAACCACCTTGCCAATTGTTAATATATACAAGAGGGTATATGTGAAGTCATAGTACATTTATAGGACTAGCCCAGTAATACTCCATTTGAGATTTAGCACAAAATGTATCCAACAAAATCAAAACCAAGTTATGTCTCTTGCAACTAATAGACAAGCTTAGCGTAGCTCCAGGAACACCTCCATAAACCGCTCCATAATCCGATGTGCTGCAGTCGGTTGCCGGGAATGGACGGCCTGGGAGCCAGGCGGTTTGCTGGTGGATTTACCGAGTGGAGGACGAAGTTGTTAAAGGGGTAAACTACAAACAACAGACTTTGTGGCTCGTTGCCAGGGGTTGGCAGGCTAACGACTGTCAAGACTGTGTTTCACTCCAAAAGTGCAGCTGCAGGCTACCGGTATTCTTATAATGGTTGGGAAAACTTTGCTGTTTATTATGTCATGTTGGCAAAAATGTTGGTGACATTCCTACGTAAACAAACATTTAAACGTGAGAGGGAATATCAAAGTCAGCAAAAAGATTGAGGTCATATGTCATACGATAAGTCGATAGCATAATTATTGTGATAGGCGAGGTGGGGGTGAACTGTCCCTTTAAAATTTTGATGCATTTCATCAGTCGTTCTCACACCGCTACAGGCTTTCAACATTACAAATAAATTTAAAGAAGGATAACCTCAAAAAAGGAAAGGTTTTGTTGTTGAATTGGTGTTGAATGGTGAATAACTTCAATTCAGTGCTACATTGTTGTAGCCATACAAATGAATGAAGTCCTCTTTACAATAAGATAAGCACTGGATCCTTTCATCAGTATTTTGCACAGCATAATCCTCTTTACTCCAGTTCTTCAGCCCTGAATCTCCTAAACTCATTGCCACTTCTGCCATGCTCTCATCTGTGTTTTCCCAGTCACTCTTCCCGTGTATGTGGCCCTCTTGTTATTTCTCTGTGCTTGTAGGAGAGTTGTGAGCCTTTGAACTGTTGAAGTTCAGTTCACCCCTAGTGGTTTCTCTCCATGCAAATAGATTTAATTTTATCTGCTGAGGTTTTGAGATATCCATCTGAGATTTCTGCTGCAACTGCAATATAATGGGGGTGAATGGAATTTTGTAGTTCTTAGCATTTTGTTCTGCTTCGAAATGATTGAAACGACTTTAGACTAAAAAAAATACTCTCTGTGAAGATCTTTGGATTATCCTGTGTCGTTTTGGAAAGGTTACTGAGTTTAATTTTTCACTACTTTGAGGAGGACAAGTGAATCCATTCTCCTCCGTTTTATTGGAGTGGCGGCAGAAGTATCCGAGTTGCATATCTGAACACCATGGCAGGGTAAACCAAAACGATCCGCAGGGCCAAACACCAACTGTGAGAATGTGTGTTTGCCTTTTTTGTAATTTGGGTCAATTAATTGTTCAGGTTCTTGCATCTCTCCTGTCAGAGGTGTCTGTGGTGAGGCACCACCGCCTCTTGTCTTTGCATGATAAATATACCAATTAAAATCAGCAAGACAAGTTAGCACAGGAGGCAAGTTTCTGAGCCACATATTTTTGGTCTGAATATGTGAGAGCATGCAGCTCAAACAAGGCAGGTGATGATGAAGGAATGAAGTATTTGACACATGCTGGTCTGCTTCACGGAGTGAAGTGCTGACATAATTATGTTTGTGTAACGTGCTATTATGTGATATTTACTATACTGCTAATTTCTTTCTGACAGGGATAGATAATTTCTTTATTTAAGTAAGAAACAGCATGTATAAGGCCATGATTGGACAGAGCACCTTTTAGCAGCCTGGGGTGTTTTTCCATCTAATTGTTTTCAATGAGAGTGAAGCGTTTTGCTAGCTACTTTTATGTTGCTGTGCACCTTGCATTTTTCCACTTTATGGGTGTTGTGGTTTTGCAGGAGCGCCCTGAATGCCTCGACTTGGAAAAACTTAGAACAGAAATGCACCAGACGTCATTTGCCTTTTTTCCCATTGTCCAAGAGGTGGGCCTTTTGTGGTGGTGATGACAACAAACTAGGTGGCAGTTGCTGGAAACCTGCAGCTATCTGACTTTACCAACCATAGTACCTCTAAACAGGGGCTACTGTTGTTCAGAAATGTCTAGCAGCTTGCCTATGCTAATGATGAAAGCACACTTTCATCATTAGCATAGCGATTAGCGTAAGACAAACCATGTACTAAAATTAGTACAGTTTAAATTAAAACAACCTATCCAATATCTAAGTTACTGCCCTAATTTGCCTCAAGGCCTGTTATATTCTGTTCAGAACACGGTATCAACAGTTGGTAAAGTCATATAGCTTCAGGGATGCAACAGCCACCATTAGCTGCCTGCAAAAAAGTGGTCTGTCTGATTGTTGCTGGAGTTTTGCAACCTGCAAATGTGGTCTGATCGGGGACCAAACTATAAGCTGCATGAATGTGTACTAAGCTTTAGAGTACAGTGGCCCCTGAGGTACAAAGCTCAACATTGAACTGAATTTCTCCAGTGTTTGTACAGTGAAGTGCTGCTGCACTACAGTTTTGGGGGAGAAGAGGTGATATTCTTTGTATGCCTTTGCGCCGGCAATAGCTGTGGCCAGGGGCATTATGTTTTGCACTGAGAATAAACTGATTAGAATTTGGTGGTCGTAGGTCAAAGGTCAAGGTCAGTGTAACCTCACACACTTTTGGCCATAACTCAAGAAATTTTATTCTGATTATGACAAAACTTCACACAAATGTCTAACAGGGTATAATGATAAAGTGATGACATTTATATCCAAAAGGTCAGCTTCACTGTGACATCATAATAATATGCATAAAACACTTTTCTAGCCATTATTCCATGACATAAACAAACAAAACAAACATAAGGGGGAGACATTTGGTCATATACTGAATTGGTGACATTAATCTTGGGTACACTGAAACTGTGCTGATTGTATAGATCTGCTGTGCTGCCGGGGGGAGATGTGTGTGAAGCATTCATGTTTTCACGACATGGCTGTAAACTGTAAGAGAAACTTGAGTGGTGTGTGGAGACGTACAACTGCAGGGCGGTAACTCTGGTTTCCTAATAGAATAGAATTTAATGCAATATTTCTTTAACAGTTATTAATTTTTTTTATTATCTGTTTATCTACACAGTAATTATTTTGCTAGTGAATTGTCACAAAATATTAAAAATTTCAATCATTCAAAGGTGATGTCTTCAAATTCCATGTTTTATTGTGTTGTTTGTTTTAATGTGTTTTGTTAATGTGTTTGGTATGTAATGCATTCACTTGAGACAAAAAAAAATCTACTCAGTTTTTCTAGATAATAATCTGGCAAATTCTTGTTTTTCTGAATAAACTCCATTAATACCTCCATTAATTCAGAAAAATCAGCGCAGATTTTTATCTATTTATTTATTTTTTTAATGCATTATGCTATCGTAGTTTTGCATCTCAGGGTTGCCGGTTTCAAATAGGTGATTATAACCACAACTTGATTTTTTTCCCCATTAATCTTGATTTAAATGTGCTCAAGGGAGGCTGCTGCTTTACACTTCAGCTCTAGTGCCAAGATATGCTGCATACGACGTACATTTATCAGTGACAGAATTATTTCTCAAACATTTGGGCTTGGAGCTGCCTTTTTCATTGAGACTATTTCGTCAAGTCGGAGAAGAGAGACACGGGACTTGGGGAGGAATTGTGTCGGCCGTCTCTTCTGAAAAACGGAGCGTCTGTGTCAGCTCCTCTGTGGCTCTGGCTAGCCTGTCAGACACTATTACAGAGGAGCCTGTCTCCTGTGACTCGGCTGGGGAGACTCCGAAGGGACTGGTGGGCTAGGCCCTAATCAAGAGAAGACTGCCAAGCGGTTAAAGAGCAGAAGCACAAGCCAGCCACCTCCCAGTCTCCCTCTATCTCTCTCCATCTTCCCGTTGTCACAGTAACTCCCGTCTCTTCCATTACTCTCTGTCTGTCTCCTCCTCTCCCTCGCTTGTCCAAATAGCTCACCCTCCCTTGTTTCTATCCTCAGCTACTCTCTCTTTTGCTCTCCTTCCATGGGAAGGACTTGACCAGTGTTCGTAAACAGGGCAGGGCATCATGGGAGAAGAGTTTGTCACTTACTCAGACAACGTTTGACAAACCCTCTGTCCAGGCGGTCTGCGGAATACAACACAGTGTCAGGCACAGAACAGATTTGTCACTCTGACGGCACTCCTTGGGGATCTATTGTTGGTTTGTTGGTTCTTTTCCCGTTCACCTTCTCTGACATCAACTGCTTCTCAGTGTCAGGGGTATGGTGGCATGGCTCTGCTAAAGTTTTTCTGAAGCTGGGCCTGTGGAGCAAAGCACTTGTCTGTAACTCTTCTTGGGTTGGTACAAACTCCAATGGTAGTCAAGGCCAATCTCTCTGAGAAAGTTTGATATAATAGATTCATATAATTGACCCAACTCTGCCAGCGACCATAATCTCAGACACACCAGGCCACTTCTTTTCATCCTCAGTAAGCCATCATTAGGGTGCTGGTTGTTTCCACATGAAAGGTCAGTCCCCAAGCATGAGGCTAATGATCTGACACATACCTGTTCCAACACAGTGACACAGGATAAACCAGGTTGACCTAAATGGGCTTTACACATGTTATCCAATTTTGGCTTTGTGACCCCTCTCCCAGCCAACACAGGTGTCAGTTTTTGATTTGAATGGATGAATGAGTGACGGTCATTTTTTACAATGCCCTGTTATTACCCACTTGGCTACACTACATCTACATCAATTGCAAGAGCAGTGATATGCCTGACCCAGTCTTGTTTCAAGGTGCATGGTTCTCCATTGGTCCTTGAGGGCATTCCAGGGGGTCTCAAGAAAAATTAGGTATAGTTTACTTTGTATTTAATCATACTTTCCAACACTGGGTTGTGAAAAATAGGGAGATTTTTTTCATCGGTGTATCGGCCCAAGCAACAAGGTTCCTTCGCAGGGTGTGCGTATAATTGTCGTCATTTCTTGCCTTGTAGGCTATTTTAAACCTGATGAAGGAAACTTGTTCTGAAAATGTTGTTTCTTTGATATTCAATAAATGATTCTGTTTACCATTGAGGACAATGAAAAAATTAGCAGTTTTAATTGTTGAAATGAGTACCAGAAGGCTAAATAATAAGGCGGCTACACTGCAATGCATTTAGTATGCAGTATTTATTGCACATCAAACTAAAAAGTGTGTGCCACTGACTGTGCCACCCTCGGAGGAGTGTCACGCCAAGGCCACACCGCCCGCAGATAGGCTCAATTTCCTTTCGGCACACATGTTAACCGATTGTGTCATCCACACTGGCTGTGCCACGCCGCGCAGCTCCGTGGCTCCGTCGTTTCGGCGTCTGGTCTATTTTCAGCGTGAGCCGCAAGTGAATGTGTCAAGCCGGGTGACGGAGACAACAGTTGGGAGCAGAACTGCTTTTCGACCACCTATCCTTCCTATCCTTCACTATCAACAACTGTAAAACAATAGAATTCTCGTCTTAATAATATCTAATTTAGGGTTGCTTGACAACAGTGGTGGATGGTAGTCAGGACGGGCCCCGGTGCACGTTATTACGAAGGCCCTAGTGCAAGATTTTGCATCTCAACTAGCTACGACTTGACATTGCACAACACATGTACATACCCAGCAATCATCAGCAGAAATTTGTACATCACAAAAATACCAAATACAATTAGAAAGTATTCATATAATTAAATATTTCTATATTGTATTTATTGTTTCAAAGTTTATGTAAACATCTGTTATGTTGTAGAATAGATTGCTTCTTACTCTTTCACAAAAAAAAAGAAAAAAAGACGCCATGATGGAGATGGGTTTGTCATTACGAGGGCATATATGGCAAGTGGCCCCATTTTATTTAATTAAACGTGAGTTCTTTGAACATGGGTGTATTTGTGAGGTGGCAATTTGAATGAGTTACAAGAGCCCGTTCTCTAGTCGACATGCTGTTGGAGGGTCTGCTCTCTCTATGGGCCCCCCTCGTCCCATGGGTCCCAGTGCAACCACACTGCCTACACAGTCTACATTTATGCCCCTGCTTGACGTACCGCTTTAGGAAAATATTGAGTTAAGGGTAATTGCACTTGGGACACATAGAAGTAGTGGGAATAAATGTTTAAAGGGATGCAAATTATAAATACTTGGTCAGTCTGCAGCCATAATAAATGAATCATTATAAGTTTATAAAAATAGATTTGTTTTTCCCTTAATGAAATCTCAATTAATTTAGACATTTTTTTTATTTTGAATGAATTTTTCTATACATATTGTCAACACAGTGACATTATCTGAATCACAAATTAAAGAGATAATGCTGTTACATAAAATTGCTCTATTGATTATTCAACAAATGGAAAAACAAAAAAAGGAATTTTACACAACCTGAAAGCTTTAAGTAGCATAACCGCCACATTTTCCACATTGTTTTCCACCATTTAAGGTTTCACTTGAGCTTTTTTATTCATCTTGTTGCACCCTCTTCTTCTGCTGTGTTTTAATGTCACCATCTGTTTATCTCGGTGCGCCCAACTACTAATATTCACACAACAGTAATGGATGGAAACGTGATAATTTGCATTTTCTTTTGCTGATTTTTTTTAAATTTGGTTAAAAAAAATCACGCTACATTCAGAATGAAACCTGGCCTCAGGAAGTGACAGTAGTCTCACATGAATAGCTAAACAGAATGCATTCCACTGTGTGCATTCATTAACATCAAACACAACATCTTTCTGTTAAAAACACACTCTTCCTCCTTTTCTGAGCTCCCTGATACCCGACCCCAGCACCAGGTCATGTCACAAATGCTGCACCAGACGTCAGTCACATGAAGACAGGGCTAGCTGATGGAAAGAAAGAGGGCACATCAGAGACGCAGAGGAATCTTGGACGAGAGCGTCTGTCTCTTGTCATGAGCCACAGGTGCTCTCTGCCACCACCATAAGCACTGAGACGTCTCTGTCAGAGTTGATAAAGCTGCAGCTTTGATAAGTGCGAGAAGGCATAAGTAAAGATTGTGCCTGGGGGTCTCAGCGACTGAAGACAAGTCGTGTGGAAAGCAAATGCGGTGCTCAGTACGGGCCGAGCAGACAGAGGGATTCATCAGAAGTAGAACGTGCTGGGCGGTGCCGTCTCCATCCTCTGAGGCTAGCCCTAGTTTCGTGGAGATGTTTATTATTGATAGAGGTGGATGATAGCCTTGGGATGAATTGCATAATCTAGAGCCGCCTCTAATGGATACAGGAAATGGATCAGGCTATCAGTCAGGTCTCTGTGGATGAAGAATGTGTCTTTGTTTGTATGTGCCTCTCATTGTGCGTGCATGCATGTGTGTGTGTGTGTGTGTGTGTGTGTGTGTGCTTGTGCGGAAGCTGGACAACACTATAGTCTTGTCATCTAAACATCAACACGTAGAGCGAATCCCTAATCGTATGCATTGTGTGGATGTCATTACTTAAAATCAAATGCATTTTTGAAATCTGGAAGAAGGGCAGTTTTTACATTTTAAAGGCTATAACTCAGCGCAGTCCTGGGAAAAAAAAGAAGATAGAAGGTTTCAGTATTTTCCCAGTGGGAGTACACAGCACACAATACTTAAATGTATGCAGGTGCACGCAAGCACGCACACACACACACACACACACACACACACACACACACACACACACACACATACACAGGAAAAACCCAATAGTCTCAGAAGATTGGTCTATGAAATGTCAGGTGTTTTTATGCTTTTTATGGACCGAGCTGAAATACATTTAAAATCAGCTGGAACACAGTTGTTGTTCCATTATGTGCTTCCATGTTTAAATAATACGCACCACAAATGCCACTTTGATATACAAAAGATCAAGTAAGGATTTAATTGGGTTAGAGTATTTCAGATGTATTTGCCCAACCACTCTGAACACTGTCTGTGCATCCATCAGTGTGGTCTTCTAATGTTATCTTAGCAGTGCTCACTGACTTATACTAATAAAAAGCACAGTAATGAACCACATATTTTGAAAGCACTTTTTAAGCTTAAAAGGGAAATTTGGGATTTTTTTGAAGTGGGATTGAAGGAGGTACTTAATCAGTGTATGACCTTCAGTACATGCTATGCTGCCAGTTTCGGGAAGCACAGGCAGAAGTGTCAATACAGAAGCTCAGCAATGTACTGCTACTGGGTTAGCAGCAAAACCTTATTTTAGCCACCTTAAAAGACCCACAAAAAAAAAAAAATCAGTTTAAGTGTATGCCAGTTTTAAAATATTTTTACTGCTTTACTGCTGTTAGACATCATTTTCAGTTGGCACTACATTTTCTCACTCCTCTATCTTCTTCTTCTATGCATAAACACAACTGTGCGGTGCACTGTATTATGCTGCAGGCCAGCTGTTTGGGTCAGACTTACAGCGGTTTATGGAAGAGCCAACAAATACAATTAAATAAAAAATGAGTCATTATGACAGTGACAACAAAGTGCTGTTCACTGTGGAGACAAAAGGATACCTTCATGAATCAGAGTAAACAGAAAAAAATTTGCAGAGGGAGAGAGCACGGGCCAAACAGATGTGTAGGAATATGAAGGTTCTATGATTGGGAAAATGTAGTGCCAAAGGAGAGGACTGTCTGACAGCAAAGTAAAGCCTTGAACATATTTTCAATCTACGGTACATCTGAAATTATTTGGATTTTTTAGGGAGGCCTTTTTTAAGTGGCTAAAATTGAGCATAGTGTTAGTTCAGGCAGGACACAATGTCAAGTTCAGCTCACATGCCAGCTATATTAGCTGATGTGAAACAGTCCGATCAACTGATGAATCAGCTGAGTGATGGACGGGAGTCAGCTGATAGATCACATGGTTCCTTTCTATGCAACCAATTGGCAAATCTTATTCAGGGCGCCCTATTTAAACTGCTCTGGCCTGCCTACTGTTGTTGCTTCCTCTGCAAGCCACTTTGCAACCCGTCTCCACCCCAGCTCCTCCTTTTCATGCTGTGTCTGACTTATCAGTGTCATTTCTGTTTGTCACTGATGTTGCTCTGTTCTGTTCCTGAGGGGTCTTTGCTGCTCTTCTCCTAGCTGTAGACTTTCCATGTAGGTGCATGGAAGGGCAGGGAGGTTTGCTCTCTCTGCCTCAGGCTTTCCTTGTTGGCATGTGGAAGGGCAGAGAAGTGTGCTCTATCTGCGTAGGCCTAAGAATGGCAGAGAGCCCCTAGTACAGAGTCATACTGCCAAATATAATACTGCAAATGGAATTCAAGTTTTCTTTGACTAAAGCGGTCCTGACTGAAATATGTTTTTTGCTTCTTTTTTTTTTGACAAGAATTAAAAGAGGTCACCAAACTACATGAACTTATAGGAATGAAAGAGATTTAATTCCAAAAGGTGCGACTAATTTAGTAGGAGGGTCAGAGAGATGTCAGTCAAGCACAGTCTGCATATGTCCTCAGAAGAGGTCTAATCAGGTCTCATCAAGATGAGTGAAAACACCATTGTTGGTGTGCTGTGGGTGTGTAGGGCCTTTGGAGAAGATAACGCTAATCCACTCAGTGATGATGGACAAATATCAAAGCTCTGACTATCTGTATGTACTGAACTGCTAAGCATTGTACATCATGTGGTCTGACTAAAATGCCTCAGAAGAGATAACTGGGATATGCAATATTATGAGTTTATCCCTCATGGCTAACAAAGACTTCTCATGCTGTAACATGTGTCTGAAACGCACATCAAACATTCATGCTGAGGTCTGAAAGGATCAACAGAGACGTTTTCTGTGTTAAATGTCAGACCACTAATTATTTCGGTCAGAGAAGCGTGTGCTGTAATTAACTCTGTGAAGTGACGGAAAGTATACGGACGGAAGTAGATGCTGATGGATATTATTTTCAACTAGGAAGTTGTTGAGTTGATTAAAAACTCACAATTACCTTAAAATGGAACACTGAATATATGTTAGGACTGAGACAGCTCATTCACCATCTATTACAAATGTATGCAACACTGGTGACTATGCTCTAAAGAGTGGCTAATTGTGGGTTTAGTTGCATGAAGTAGTAGGGTAAAATAATGTGGAGTTGAATCCAGCCTGTGCAACCATTAGCTCCACTTGCTGAGTGAACAGCATTGTTATAGGTAACTATTGATTCTTTAAAGATGCCATAATGCTTCCATTTTCTTTTGGCTGCTCTGAAGCTTTATTTGTACTTTTTCACAAACCTGCCTGATCACAATGATGTCTTAGCACATAATGTCTGTTTTGTCCTGAGTGGAGCAATATTGTCAAGTGTGCTTGCAGGGGTATTGATCATTTGGTGCACAGATTTTCCCAAGTAAGTACAATAAGCGGCTAGAATGAGCACAGAGAACTTCAGTTCGTTGAGAGTAATGTTTTTCAACTGCGGAAAAAACATGAAAAAAAAAAAGAAAAATACTAAGTAATGTGGAGAAATAGTTGATATCAAACACCTGGGTTCTGGGTTTAGTGGATATCCATGGCTTAGGCACTTTCTAGGCCAAGGAGTCTGGAAAGATCATCTGACAGAAAAATACTGCAAATGAAATACAGCACACTTGAAAATAAAGGTTAAGAGGATGAATTGAATAATTGGTTACATCAAATAAATCATGTAATATTGATCACTGCAAAGGTTGAACACGTGCATTCTTCCCACTTTTATTCCAACTGCTGCACAGCAATTTCCCCCAGGATAAATATTTTTTTATGTTAATCTTTTATCAGTATTTCACCTGCACAGACATCAGTGTACCGATCAGCCATTACTCCACAGTAATACCCACAATTGCAACCATTTGAAATTGTCTTTTATAAATGTGTTTTCATGAGTTAACCAGGATTTTATTTCACAAACTGTAGTAACCAGATTACAAATAAGGCATCAAAGTCACATTAACTTATCACCCCAAACAGTTCAATGAGTCAACAATTAGCAATCAAGTCAAGTTAAAATGAATAAAACAAAGTTACTGACATAATAAAAATGTATAAACCCTCTGTTTCTGCTGTGACTTGCCCTATTCCACATCACTCTTAGCAGTGTTAGTGACTGACTGTGTTGTGTACAGGCAGCATTGGTCTGGTCAGTCCACAGTGTTAAAGGATCATTTGTTAAAAAATTACTCACCTAAGAATCCAAAAACTGCGAAAATTCTTGAAAGGAGGTCCGCGTTGAACAGCAGCAATACTAGATCAAAACATCTGTTTGCAAACTCACAGAGCTTGCACAATATAATTCACATCTCATTTATGCAGTCTTACACTCAGTACCTCCCAAACACATGCATTTTCACTAAAGCTTTACCATTTACAACACTTCTGCATAGTCTCATGCATGAACAAGTGATGCACCTGGGTGAGCATTTGGATTCTGTGCATTGCATTGAAATTCTGCTGCCCAGCTTATTCATTGGCCCAGAAAGCGACAGTCGTGGGCAAGTGACAGCACAACTCCTCTACAATAAATTAGCAGGGAGGCGGAATTTCGAGCAGAGTTCAAACGCATGTTTGGCTTGATGTGCTACTCGTCCACGCTTGAGACTGTTTATGCATAAGTGTTTTAAATAGTAAAGATTTAGCGAAAATGCATGTGTTTGGGATGTACTGAGCATACACCTGCATAAATGAGACCTGGATTATAATGTACAAGTTGCGTGAGAGTTTGAAAACGGATGTTTTGATATAGTTTTGCTTTGTTTAGTATGGCCCCTACTCAGTTCATCAAGAAATTTCTCCATTTACTATGAAGGCACATGAGAAACACAAAGTTTTCTTCACAAATTCACGGTAGCACATGGGTGAATAACTGATATACAAATGGTCATTTGGGGGTGACGTGTTCCTTTGTACCAGTGATGGACTCAGTGATAGGTAGTTCTCATGTTTGTGGACATGTGTATATGTGCATGTAACTGGAAGTTAGCATTTAGCATAGCTTAAAGCTAGCTATGTGTGGTATAGGCTTGGACAGTACCTATTTTTTCGCACTTCCATACCTTCCATACCTGGAATTCCAGCGTAGTATTTTGTATTTGATGACATTTGTGTGGTGCTTCCCCGAAACTCCAGTGGCAACTTTGCAACATTCTGAAATCTCTCTGTGCATTAACAGTCTAATAGATAAACAAGATAAACACACAGATGTCAAGAAAGATGATACAATGTACACTTTATGAATTCATGTTTCCTTCTTTTACTGAGCTAAGACTAGTTAAATTGTTTTGTTAACTCATTGTGAAATACAATTCATTCAAACTCAACAGAAACATAATAAAACTCGCCAAAGCCATCCAGTTAGTCTTGTTTGTTGTTTAGATAGACCACTGTTCAAACAATCACCAACTCTGGTTTGCTCAAAATAAACCTTTAATTTACAGAGCTGGATGTGAAAATAAGCTGTTTTTCCTGCGTCCCCTCTGCTCTCTCTCTGCTGTTTACAGTCAGTGCTGTAACTATATCCCCACCACTCGCAGTGAGCTCAGCTACCTGTTGCACCAGACTGCCCTCTGGTGGCGAGTGATGTGCATTACATGCAAAAAAAAATCTGCATTACAGCCTCTGCAGTATGAGATTAAAAGAAAAAGGAGCATCTGTATTTTTGACGGTATTGAAAAACATACCATCCGGATTTCTAAATACCCTAGTATACCATGATACCATGATGCTGCCCAAGTCTCGTGTGGTTGTGTTATTTAGCTACTGTCATTATTACTCGACCAATATGTGTTGGAAATATTCAGTATTTGTTATACATATCTAAGATATTATACGTTCAAAATACTGATGGTATGACCCATGGATGGTTAGCCAGTGGACAGCAGCATAAAGCAGCTAACTGTACATGCATTCACCATTTTTCCCTTTCTACTGCACATAGATGTGGAGAAACTAGACTCTCCCTGTGTAAATATTTCTTTACAAAACAATATTCAGTTATCATTTTTGTTGGTTATTTCCAGATACCATTCCACGTGTTCACTGCACATGTCCTGCTGAAATGATCAAATAAAGTTCTGGACAGTGTTGCTGAAAAGACTGTGGACAGTCATCTCTTCATCATTATTGGTCACGTGCATCTTCTGACAGAGGACAAGAATATGTAGCTGCAGCACGCCAGCGTAGTCTGTACACAAATCCCTTAAAACACTGATGCAGTTTTGTGCACAGCTTACTCTTTTTATAAGCTCCGCATTGGAGCTAAGTGACTAGAATATGATTCTACTTCTTGCTCTGTCTATATATTTGTTTATGTGGATACATGGGCTTGTCTGTCTCCATTTTTTATCTGACCCTGACCCTCTGTTGCAGATTTGATTATCTGTGTACGCTCTTGTCTCTGTAAATCAGAGATGGTGAACACTGATTGTAAACAGTGTTTCGGGCTTTGTTTTGATAGACACTTAAACTCTCTTTTACTGTCCTCACACAGTTATCAGCGGAGATGCCCCTTTCCATCTCTTGAAAAGATGGAACAGCTTTAAGCTTTAATGTAGCATTTTGTACACAACTCACCTCTCCTCTGATGCCTCTCCTAATGTGTTGCTGTCTGGATAACTGGCTGCTGCACTTGGGCCTTGGTCGGATAGCTACGCTTCTAAAGCACATGTGTCTTTATTGTATAAAGGAAGCATTTGTTGTGGTCATGTCAGAAACCTAATTATCATTGAAACATAATAACATGAGTTCAGTAATTCCAGTCACCCATAAGCAAGTCTTAGGAAAGCCACTACATATATATTTACACCTCACAAATTGTATGCTTTTTGTTTATGGAGTTGTTTAGTAATGACTGATGAGACCAAAGTGACACAACCAGTTGTCCTATCCTTACTGTTAGCCCTTACAATACCTTCTGTGAATTATGGTCATGACTTCCAGTGCTGAGCCGGAACCGGCATTTTCCAAAGGTGAAAATAAGCTAACACTCTTTTTTAGTGTGATTGGGAAATAAAACATGTGAAACATACCACCTGTTACACCTCAAGTGGGTTAATGTGATCATGTAAATCATGCCCCATACTGATTCAGTAGACAGCACAACATATAACGTTACTAGAGCCCCACAAGGACATTTTAGAACAGGCTAATTTAATGTCAGTTAAATATCTGTTCAAAACAAAGCAGTACTTGCTGTAATAAAGGTGAATTACTTTTGAAAAGCCACTGGGACTAACTGTAGACAGCCATTGTCACTAACAAGCTCACTGCTGCTTCTGTTATTTCACCGGAGTTACACCCATAATCATTTCTACAGTAGCACCCTTAGTTTGTGTGGCCTCATCACCCTGGAGAATTTTTTATTTATTTATTTTTCTCAAAGAATCATTCATACAAGACAAAAATAAGGAAAACCTGAAATGATATTTAAACATGTTTAACTGCTGTTTGAGAAGATTTCTGCACAAGCATGGAAACAATAAAAATCTGATCATGAGGGCTGTTGAGGCTCAGCCTCTTCTTTCTACTGACTGCATGTAATTACTTGTTGAAAAATAATAATCACACCTAATATGTATCTAATTTGTATTTATATAGACCCATAGCGAATTGTAAAAGTAAAAAAATAAAAAACTAGAGCACTCGGAGAGCGCAGACCTCCACCAAGCAGCTCGGATTTCCCGCCATTTTATGATTTCATCCACTTCACTTCAACCAATCACCACCAAAATTTTATCATCTGTCAACCTTTCCCGAAATTACATCAAAATCCGTTCAGAACTTTCGGAACGTTCAGACCAATGCCGGCGAAAACATAACCTCCTTGGCGGAGGTAATAAAATCCATGGCCCTCCAGAACAACATACAGTTGTTTTCTGTTCTGACACAGTAACATTTAAGGTTTGGTTATGGTTGCTTAGGGTTTGGGGTCATATAATGTGATTAAAGGGGAACTACGCCCATTTGCAAAATAAATCCATCTTGACTGTCTAAGACAGTCAAACAATGTAAGTTAACATAAAAAATTCTATTCCAAATCTTTTTTTTTTTTTTAAAAAGTGCTAAAACTCAAATTTGTGATGTCATCAAGAATGAAATGGAGCTGCTCCATTATCAATGACTTGGGGAAAGATGTTATAGATGACACACAGGGCACCCAGGGGAATGCTCTGAGTATATGGATACATTTTCTGTTTCAGAACTGAGAACACTACAATACAATAAAGCTCATTTGGGTATAAAAGAGAAAACAAACATTCTGTGGGTCCATAAGATCAGGCTCCATACATCTGACTATAGATAGGTAGTGTTTGTCTTTAAGGCTAGGGAATGGTAAAATAAACTAAAATTCATTGATGGAAATGGTAAAGGAATAGCAAACATATCTGTCAATGTCTGATGTTTTCCATCCACTGTGACCTCTTCTTCTGCGAACTTTGTGGCTCTGTATGAAAAGCAGTGAAGTTCCTAGCAATCTATTTAACTGGGAAGACGGGAGTCTGTAAGACAAATTTAAGAGGGAGACTGGTTGGAATCCTGATGATAGTCTGCTTCTAGACGTCCAAATCACACCCACGTCTCACATTTGAGGTAAAAACAAAAAGGCAATTCAGTTTAATTATCAGGTTAGGCTGAGGGGGCTGCAGCAAAGTGTTCGTGTGAAGTTAAAAATCTAAAAGCTCTTTTACCTTATGCTTTATGATCTCTGATAAACTCTGTAGGAGTGTGCGACAGGTGGAGGAGGAGGGCGCCGGTACTTTATTTACTATTTAGGTGTACTTCATTGATGCACAAACGGTGTCAGATTTGCTCTCAGCTCCATATGTCTCTGTGTCTCCCCTCAGATGGCTTTGGATACTCTCAGACGTTTCAAAGGAAGGATTTGAAGGCCATGTAATAAATTCTTGCATAACACCTTAGCTCTCAGCTGGGATCAGTGGATTCCATCCTCTTGAAGCAGTTTTCTGCGCCCTCAGAAAATGTCAAAGTTGTCATTGAAATTCATTCTATATGCCACACATGCTGATGAAGGGATAGCGGTGTAGTGAAGCATTTCATACCCCTGTTTTATGTTGGGGTAGTGCCCGAGATGCTTGCACAGAAAGGTTCCCAAGAGTGTCCTTCAGCTGAATGAAATCCCTTTTCAGCAGTTCTGAGCCACTGACTCTGTGTTTAGGAGGATACTCAACAGGCCCACATGCACCATCATTCTCTGGAGATAGGCCATGTAAAAGTGAAAGTTGTTGAGTTTGCCTTGTTGTACAACTTACAAAAGTATAAGGTAGACTGTTGGTTTCTCTTTTTGTTGGATTTCTTTTATTGTTGTTAAGGGGTAGTGGACGTAATGTAGAAAACCAGAACCTGACTAATACTGGTTTCTTGAAGCCGACATTGATAATATGATTCTAAAAATGTGTCAATGAAAAGAATGTATGATCTGATCTATCTGAAACACTTTTAGGGATGTTGATCCCTTAAATTTGGTTGTTATTAAGGGGGTTATAGGAGTTACGAAGAAGGTGTACTGAGAAGGCAATTAAAAAGCTTACAAAAACATAAAAGCACATATGTACGTAAAACAGTATTTTTTACTTTATATGGTAAACCTCACTGGAAATTTTATATTATATATTATTATATATATAATTTGTAGTATAACAACTAAAAATAACAAAAATATATTTAGGTATGTGAAAATGAAGACTCTAATATAAAAAGATTTAGCTTATAAAACTTATAGTACAGTATCAAAAATCATACACAACCATAGTAAACATTGAATGAAGTAGTCGTGATGTAGACATGATGATTTCAGATGTTTTTTAAATTAATATGTAATAAGCTAAATTCAGCTGATACAATCAGTCTGGCCAATTAATCAGCCGGGCCTTGCAACACAAATCTGCTTCGCTGTTGACTTACAGAACAAAACCCAACTCCCTATGCCAAATTCAGAACGTATGTGTCTCCTGCACATGGTTCCCAAAATGGAGGTGGATGAGCCGGCAGCTAGCAGCTAATGGTGCGTACTCTATAAACAGCGCTGAACAACAGCAACAGCGCTGACGGAGCTCGAAGTAGCCCCTTTTATGAAGCCTGTTCGAGGCGGGAATTTCACATTGTTATGCTGCCTCTTCATTCTGTATGAAATGTACAGTGGCAGAATGGGAGGACAGTGTTGTCCCGCCCTTATAGCTGCATCACAGGTAGCAACACCGCCCAAATGAGGTCTGTATTTAGGGGACAACCGGCAAAATGGGATCATGGGCAGCATAGGTGTAATGTTTTGACATTGTATTATGATTGCGACCCACCGCAGGAGATTTAAAAGAATTTGATAGCAGTTAGCAGCTAACTCAAAGAATAAGAACAGCAGCTGAAAATGTTTGCAAATTGGGAAAACGATGAGGTCCAGGAGCTCATTAACCTCTGAGCAGGATGAGATCTGCTACCATATAACAGGGATGGTAAATGATTGTTATTGCTGTGTTAATGCCAATGCTGTTATTTAGAAAGTGCTGTCAACACATATGTAATATGTGAGACTAGAGGTCAATGTTGTTGTGTCACATGTCATGCCCATCACGCCTTTTGCTTCTGTGATGCCGGCATGCTGTCTAAAATTACACACTGGAGTGGCACAATTCCGCTGTTGTTTGGTTCAGTGTAAAAAGGGACTTCGTAGCAGCACTATAGCGTACTCTGTGTAAAAAGTGTTAGTGTTAACCAGGGGGGAACCACAGGGTGGGTGCTATGCTTCCCTAATGTTCCCTAGCACAGTGCAAAGCTAGCCAGTCGGATACAGACATGTACTAACATGCAAACACAGCCAGACCAGCTTACCACAGCAAACCACAGAGAAGTTCGGAATACAACACACACAGAAGTAGCATGACTTCATTCTCGGCTCAGGATGTCATTACTCCACTATATCTTTACAAAGCAGATAGTTGTTTGTTGCTATGGTAATGCTCTGAATGTCACATACAGAACTTAAAAACAAATGCATGTCAAAGAAAGAGTATGGCATAACTGAAATTCTGCATTACTATTGTGAAACAACCTTTACTACATTACACAAGTTGTATTTTTATTGTGGTTTTAGACAAAAATAACAACTCAGAGATTAATCTAATTTAGGCATTTTAAGGCATTGATCAGTATCCATGGTAACGCACAGTTCCTGATTATGCTGCAGACTGGCAGCTGCGGATTGCTGACCAGCTGTGAGAGTGACCTCGTGTGAACTAACACTCTGTAGTGAGGTGACTATAGCGGGGAGGTGTAGGATTAGCACACCGTGTTCTCTCTAACATAGCGCTTGTAAAGAGACAGTAAAGCTCAGTCTTTGATTGTTTACAGTCAGTCATGGGGGTGACAGAGAATGCTTCAGATAAGGATTCTAAATCAGTCAGGACTTTGTACAGGTTTCAAGTTGCAGGGCTGTCATTCAGATAGATGGTCTTAGTTCGACATTAGTCTTGGGCATGTGCCACTGGGAGTGGAGGCATTCAGCCTCGATGCAAGTCCATACCAGTGCACTGTCTCGGGACTGCATTCGCTGACAGAAAGGCTGCCACAGTAAGTCCATTTCAGTTAAGGGCTTCTCGTGGAATAGCATCTGCCACATTGCCTGCATGTGCAACAGTCCCTTGCTGTGCTAGCATAGCAGCACTCTAAATTTGCCCTACTGAGCCAGTCATATCATTAGTTTGTGATATGGTCTCTGTTGATACTTGTGCAGCTGCTGTCTAAATGCAACGTGACAGGGGAATCTGTGGACCTTGTGTTCGAGGACAATGTTAGAGTATCTTTTCAAGAAAGGGAAGTGACTGTAATCTCTTGTTGATGACAATTATCAAATAATTTACAACTTAAGACATTTTGTCATAACTGGAGCATCTGCGCAGTGACATAATGCTTCATTTGATCAGTCAAGAGCATCCATATAAAGAAGAAAACCAGAATGGCACACGTGGTGTAAAAATACCTCGGTACTAAAATGTCAGTGTTATTTTATTAGTTATTAAAGTAAACAAAAAATAAGATCATATAATATTTACATTTATCTTACAATTCATACATAGTGTTGGTTCAAGAGGTTTAACCTTTTCTCACATGTGCATCTCAGATGTGCATTTAAATACCGAAAAAAAAATCATCATGATAAAAAGAAAACATTACCAACATTCATTTCATTTCATGTACTTTTGTATATGTATGTATGTATGTATGTATGTATGTATGTATGGATACTGACTTCATTTTCTCTTTTCACTTGAGTCACCAAAACCTCTGTCAGAAATGGAATCAAACATTTTTTCAGATCTCTTGTTTGCTGCTCATCAACCTTGTGTGAAGGTTAAGCACCTGCAGGCTCTTAGTAATTCAGCATATTATAAAAAGAATGGGTCTAACAGCAGCTTGTATCAATGGTGACTGCAAAGTAAGGTTTTGTTTAATTTAGTATGTCCTGAGCTGAAGTTTCTGATGCTCATCCTGAGCCAGTAATTCGTATATATCTCATGTAATTGAGAGGGCTGTAATTACTGTATGTGACCAATGCTTTGACGTAATAAAAAAGTAAATAGTATAAAGACCGAAAGCCTATCTAAGTATGTAGGTTGGGGTGGTGGATGGGTCAAACAACACAGGACTTTTCCCCAGGGGACTGGTGTTTGGACCCCTGACGTAACTTTACATTAAGTAAGTAATGTAAATCGTGGGGCGCTCATTCATAGATATCATATGAACTGCTGTATGTGCATTTTCACAACATATATGAATCATTGTATGAGGATATGTTGATCTGCAGTATGTATAAGTGCCGCTGGACTGGGCAGTCTTTATACTCGAGCTGTGCTTGAAATTTCACCCATAATTTCCGAAATCTTTATGCATTGTAACCCTTTATGTAATGATCACACTCTGAAACCTCTCACAGAGCTCCAGATGCTTAGCCACTCATCTTTATGCATCTCTGCATTGAAAATCAGCCATGAATGTTGAGGCCCTGCCTGAGTGTGTTGCTGCTGACTTTCCTTGCAATTAGCATAGAGCTCAGGCAGAGTAAAGTGCAGCACCTGGCTGTGTTGGTGGAATGCTTTGTAGATGCAGATTCTCCATAAGGGGCAGCTGTCTGGCCTTTCACTGACCAGATATACACATGGCAAACTGTGCTTATAGGAAGAGAAAGTGGAGGCAGCATAGCTAATCATGAAGGCCCAATTCATGCTAACTGTGCGACTGACTTGAGTTAGCTGGTTCATCTGGTATCATGACATGAAACAGCGGTTTCTTGGTTAAAAAACAATTGATCCAATGAGCGCTGTAGGGGTACTAATGATTAGACAATCAGTGCCATGAAAGCGGGACTGATAAAGACAAGATAGACATTGTTATCAAGGCTGTTCTAAATCGACATGTCCTCCCAATATGGCCTGAAATCGTAGTTTCTTTTTACTTCGCTCTGCTCCACTCTGACAATCCCAGCAAACCAGTATATTGGCATAGCTGTGCATCAGTGTGGACGTAAAATAATGTTAGAATCAGGCAGGTACGTTGGTCTCCAGTGACTGGTTTGGGAAAATCAAACCCCCTCCCATAAGGAAATCACAAAATGTGAGGCAGACATTTGGGGCAATGTCAAATGGACAGAGCGGCATGGCCCTGAACCAGGCCAGCTGTGTCCACACTCTTTAAAAAAATATATATATAAATGCACAATGCAGTGAGGGTCAACCTTTGTGATTGAGCCAGGGTAGAAAAAAAAAGATTTCTGCTTGTATTGTGGAGGTTGTCAGGTTTGTTGTGGTTGTATTTACAAGTGAGGGTAAAATTGATCCTGGGATCGAATGACAGCTAGATCTGCAGTATTGTGGGCGTCATACAGGATGAGAGTTGTTTCAACAAACACTTGGCAAAGTTACCTCATCTGAAATCTCTGTTCATTGACCAAAAGGAGCCCAGGGATGTTGAGAGGACTTTGGATATTACTTCTCTACATTGACAAACTTTGCTTCAGGCATTTAGGCACTTGGTGAACTTGTCCCACTGGAAGCCTCCCTTTTAATGGTATTTAAAGTACTAGTAACCTGGCATCAGACACATGGGGTAGACCGAGGCCACACTGCAGGGACCATCAGTCTGCAGGGACTCCCAGCAGAGAGCGGAGCACTTTTGGATCTCTCGTGAGGAGCTTATAAAGGTAGCTGCAAATACCTACTAAAGTTTCATCTTTGTTCTGTCAGATGGAGTCCTACGGCAGTATTACTCAATTACAAATGTGTCCACCTTCTTTAAGATAGTGCCCCAGTCTGTCTGTCTCTCTTCTCATGCTATTTCAGTGTGCTTTAACAATGCCACCAGAGAGAGAAATGTAACTCTATGAATTTAATGTGATGACTCCACAAATAAGATGTTTAACTGTTCATCAGTACAAGTATACTGCCTTTAATATTTCAAGGCAATTAATTATAAGACCCACCAAAATGAGCAAAGTTCAACATGGTCATCAAACTGCCTCAAATTGAAATGTTTTTCGCTTTAAAGATTGCTATCAAGCTTTGGTTGTTAGTGTCTTGACCCATAGCTCCAATTTTTACTTTGAATCTAAATGTTTTATGTAAGCTAAATTAATAATTTTGGATGACTATTTAAATATAAATGAGTGCATCATTTGAAGTGACAAAGTTTTATTCTCAGTATCTGTAATATTCCATCCTTTATTTAAGGTCAGGGCAAAGTTAAATCAGAGATTTATCTCTAAAGACATTGTAGATGTTAGAAAATACTTGCTGAAAAAAATATGAAAAGACTGTAAACTATATATTGTTGAATTGTGAAGTTAGACTGTAAAATTGTTTTTCACCCTTTTTTTGTGCAGGATTTTCTGTGCAGGCTTCAACAGCGCACTGGAGCCATCTTAATATAACCCCTCCCCTACAATATAGAAACACATTATAGAGCACCAGTGGTTTGCTCATTTAATCACAAGTTAAAACACCTAATTACACAACCCACAGATTGCTAGCTAGCTATTAGTCTTTAGCTATTAGCTGTCAGGTTTGTAAAGTAATACACACATACAAGACATTTTGAGGGCCAGTCCACAAAAATATGCCGTAGTCAGCCACCTGACCCAGAAACTGCCAACTTTATGAATTGTAGTAGCACAACTGTCAAGGCTGAAGACTGAGATGGACAGAGACTGAGCAGTGCTCTGCGTGTGTTTGAGAGGGAGAGAGCAACAGAGAGAGGGGAAGAGAACGTGGAAGGTGGACCATTGCATTCAGTGTTTCTGTAAGTTACTTGGAAGAAACCTGGAATGCTGCTTTGTCACTTTGTCACACAGACACCGAATTGATTGCTTCAGCTGGCTGCTGTGATATGTCAGTATCACCTCCATAATGTTCCAGCAAGACTAGCCTTCAGTGGACAAGCCCCCGGCCTTTCAAAGCAGAGAATTCTGCTTATTTTTTCATGATTTGAAACCTGACTTTATGTATTTGACAATGTTTTTTAGTCATTCAGACTGAGCTGGGTGTTTAATAACACATTTTTGTTAGGTGGTGGAGTGTTATGTGTGACTTTAGAAATGGAATATTTTATTTCAATGGATGTGACAAACTCAAAACACACTTTTTTCCTCACCCAAACTTTAACTTTAGCTCTAATACTTAGTAGTTTTGTACAATGAATATCTCACTTCAGAATGATACCCCCTGCTGCGCTGCAGTCCACACATGCCTCCGTGTGACTTCAATCTGGAGGATTTGCAAGTATCTGACTAATTGAAGCGTGGAATGATGATCATTTTTGCATATGTGGAGATTGCAGGGTTTGGGTAGAGTGGAGCTCCTCTGGACGGACGGATGAGTCATTTGTTTTCTCGCTTATTGATGCTGATATCCTGTCATGTTTGCTCTCGCTGAATTTTGCAGAGCTCTACCCCTCAAATTGGCATGCTCCTTCCCTCCACTCCATAGTCACGCACTGATGCGTGCACTCGCCTTCACTTTGCATCACTCCCCTCCTTTGTCTCCCACTCGTATGGTCTCCTCTTGTGCGGTTTCTGCTGTGCATGTCCCTCGCCACTCCCCCACATTGTACTCCTCATTCCTGTCGCTGCTGTCGTTCTATCATCCTCCATCACTTGCACTTTTTCACCTTACATCCCTCTTACCTCCTCTACTCCTTCACCCTTCTGGCCTCCCCGCATCTCCTTTCTTCTGTCTCTTACACCTCCCTCCTTTTTCTCACGTCCTCCTCTTCAAACCTGCTTTTTCGCTCTGCATTCCCCCTACTCCTCTGCCTCCCCCTCCTCCTCCTCCCACCACCTGTCTTTGTTCCACCCCTGTCAGCCGGCAGTTATGTTGGACGCTCTGTGAAATCAGCGTTGGGAGCTGCTATAGAGGCACAGAATGAATGATGATGGTTCTGCTTGTTTTGCAAGGTTGTTGTGTGTTGTGACCTGGTAAGGCGCGGATGCCTTTTTTTGTACAAAGTGCTCAGACGGCGGAATGCGTCGGTTGCCTTGTGTGTACGTGTCTTTGTGCCTGTGCATGTGTGTGATGCACCGATCCCAGGCAGGTAGAGAGACAACAGGTCCTGGCTGCAGTCCCAAAGCTTAGCTTTTGGAACTTGGATGAAGACAGTTGAGTGTAGGCAGAACCACAGCAGCCCCTGCAGGAGGTTTGTGGAAATTTCTGGTGACAAAAAACAGAATGGGTGGGAAGGGATGTGAGGATCAAAGACTAGAAACAAACTTAAATGCACACGAGACACTGCAAATGTAATTCTGGAGAACAGAATGTATGATCAGGTGCACTGAGGTTCACCTTGCATGGACACAGATGAATTCGCTTCTGTATTTCCTGTCAGTAAGCCCTTCCAGTCACACAGAAGAACACGAGCACACACACAGGACCATCAACACCTCTGCTGTTGCTGTGTTCTCGGTCGAGACGCCACACGACTGTCCAGGTTTTGTCACAGCAGAGGTGTGGGGCAGTGTCTGCGACTTTTGCAAAGCCCGAGCCAGCGGGCACATAAGGCCATGCCATATGGCCCGGCGAATGCCCCCCCTCCTGCTCCCCTGCTGCAGAGAATTGTTGAGGATCAAATTTTTTCACCTTCTGTCTCATTCACCCTCTCTCATTAACATACTTCATTTTTCCTCCTCCTGAATCTCCCTCCAAATGGCCCTGTCTGTCAAACACATAGCTCAGATTTTTGTCTGTTTTTCGCATACATTGAGCTGACAGTCATCCGGGCCGACTAACAGTAAAGTGCAACAGCTGACAAAGCTTATATTAGCAGGCCGCCGACATCACACGCTGCTAGTTATCAAGGAATTCCAGGATCAAAGCTGCAGCACCCTGACAGAGGCTATAACAAGAACGCCTTTGTCTCTGTTACGGTCATGTGCTGTGTAAAGAAGTGCTGTGTGAAGAAATGCAAGTCAGTTTGAAAGTTTGAAATCTGTAACCTCGGCTCGCTCTCCTCTTCACTGTCACGTCAAGAGAAGTCCCACATGAATAAATAAGAAACTTGGCAGATAGGTGTCAAAGTTTCTTCAACTAGAGTGGTTGAAGATCAGTTGAAAGATTCAGTCAAGATGAAGTAGCGCAATGTTTTATGTCTCGTCTTATTTTATGTTTGGCAATCTATTTCCACCCCGTACCTGTCTAAGTCACTCACTTCTGGTCTGCCTCAACTAAAATATAAAAAGGATACACGCAGCGTGCTTTAAGAGGCCCATAAGACACAGGATCCTCCTTTATACCCACATATAAGTATTTCTGGGTGTGACTGTAATTTGCACACAGCTGCAGCCTCCGTCTTCTACCTCCTCTTAGAGAGACGGAGCTTTTAAATCACCCATCCTCTCATCACTCCTCTCCTTTCCGCAGGGGTGAAAGCCAGATACTGGGGAAGATCAAGAGATGGGGTGGGGGAGTTTTCACAGAAAAGAAGGCACTCTTAAAAGACACCCGCAGGGTTCTGCCGGGCAGCTTTCCCTTCCGTTGCATCATGCCTGGCATAAAGTGAGAGTCCCCAGGTTAAGAACAGCCCGAGCCAGATGGGAGAGAGTGTGAGAGTGAGGGGAAGGGGAGGGGGGAGAGACAGAGGGGTAGGATAGAGGATGGTACAAAAAAAGAAAAAAAAAATGTGCGGGCCCTGCAGTAAGCTATTCCAAGCGCCTTTGTGGGGTTGCCATTTTTTCATTCTCTCCCGCTCTCCTTTGAGGGGATTTTCTATTCCTCTCCCTCTCTCTCTGTCTATGTCCCCATTTCTTCTTCTCATTCTTTTTTTATTTTATTTTATGATGTTCCTTTTTTTTTTTTTGCCTTGGTTTCTTCAGGCACTGTGGTTCTTTTTTATCGTGCCAAGTTTGTTGAGCCAGGGTTCCATCTCTCTTCTCTTTCCCTCCCTCTCTCGCTGTCTGCATCTCACTTCTGTATTTTTCTTTACTTTCATTACCCCTCAGTCCCCTTCTGTCTCACTCTCATCCTTTTCCACTGACTTCTTCCCCCCCCTAAGCCCAATTTCACTCATCATGTTTGCCTCTCGTCTTCTCTACAGCCTCTTTCCTTCCTGCATCCCAATCCCTTTGATCAGGAGCCAGTGTGCAGTTTCTCTCTCCCTTCTATACTCCTCCTCCTCTTTTTACTCTCTTTGTGTATATTCTGCTGTCTTACCCCTCAGCAGGTTAAAAACAGTGTTCACACATTTGATCGTTATAATGCTCCTGGGCTCCTGAATCAATGGCGTGGTTATTTTTGCGCTTCTCCCTGCGGCCATCAGACCTTGTGTGCGTCTAAGATGACATTCTCACTAAGCCAGCTAAATTTGATGTCATGTGCGAAAACAATGTGCAATCACACTACTGTTTTCAAGTCCTTTGCTTAAAGATCTCTGCCCACATTGTAACACCTAAATGATAGGAAAATGGCTAGATCTCTTCTTTTTGTCCTCACTTGGTGGTCAAACAGCGAAAGTCAACCCCAGCAGCTGGTGAGGAGTAGGACAAACAGTCTGTGCTGCGCTGAGTCTCAGCTGGTTAACTCTCCGTTCAGTCCCCTCCTGCTCCCTGTGATCACACACACTATACTGTTGCTCCCAGTTTAGTTGTCATTTACATATTTTTTTGTCATCAGACCTGATCGAGCACGATAATGATATGGGACCAGGACTCCCTTGCAAAAGAGATTCTGAATCTCAATGGGACTATTTCCTGGTAAAATAAAGGTTAAAATAAAAAGTAAAAATAAAAATGATCCCTGTTAGGAAGCTCCAACTCTTTCTTAAACCATATATTGAACATTTTCAGTTCAACTCTTGTCTGGCCTTTTTATTTAGAGAAAAAACTGCCAAGAGGAAGGTGAAGATGACACGATTTTAAGTTCACATACAAGCTTTGGATTGCTTAAGACAACGGTTTAAAGTTACCATTCATATTTAGTTTATTTGTTAAAAAATGTTAAATAAATACCAAATGGTTATCAGAGAAAGTCCACTGTTGAGTCCACTGAGGTGAGACCCAGTCACTGGTTTGCAAGTGACAAATAGGTCTCAAGTCTTTGAACTCAAGACCCAAGTCCAAGTCCTAAGCTTTGAGTTTTGAGTCCTTAACAAATCATAATGTGCTTTTGACCAAATGTGATGCCATTTTACAACAGAGAAATCAGATATTAAAGTTACTGAAAACAGAACTTAATCATTAAAAAGCAGGGCTGACATTAACCAGCACCACAACAGAACAGATTTTGTATGTTTCTGTCCTGTCTTATATTTATTTAATCTCATAATGGGAAAATAACTGTAATGTTCTCTTTGCAAAGTTTTGATAAATTTTCTTTAAGATTATTCTCCCTTTGAAGTGGGTATGGGTGTGGGTAATGTTTTATGTCTAAATGAAAATGAAAAAGACAGTAGTTGATTCTGGAAATGAAGGGAAATTAATTTATTCGAGGCAGAGAGTTTAAATAAAATACTTTGAATATTTGGGTTTGGGGGAATATATCAGTCAAAAGGCTGATGTCTAAGTGAAGGTATGAGTCAGTGATGTTAAAGTCCAAGTTAAGTTGCTTTTTTGATTTAGTCAAGTAGAGTCTAAAGTCATCAAATTTGTGACTTGAGTCCAACTTGAGGTCAAGTCATGTGATGCGAGTGACCTCTGGTGACACATGCTGTGCACTACATCAACACAGCATCTCCTTATCCGTTTAATAGATAAAGGAGTATCTGTATTTTTTGACAGCGTTGAAAATATTACCGTCAGGATTTCTAAATAACCTGGTATACCGTAATTCTATGATATTGCCCAAGCCTGGAGTCTATCTCAACAAAACTACTTATGTGAAGTATCAGTTTGTGGCAATGAAGTTAAATTGAATACTAAAGAATGTTAGAACATTTATGTATTTTCAGTGTTTTCATGCAAGAGTTCTGAACAACACCTGAGGCTTTGCTGTTATGACCAGTTTAAGCGATGACTATGTGTTTTGCTGACCTGTAGAGTCTTCACCCAATAGGATAGTTTAAACTGGAAAAGCAGACTCATATGTTTATGAGTACAGTGGTGCTGTGCAGGGATCTAAAGAATGACTGGACTGAAGCTCCAACACAGAGGAGAATGGGTTATTTGTTGTTTTGACAAGTTTTCTTTTTAATGTTGTCCTTTCCTTGTATAGTATATATGTATAGTGTTATAGTTTGTCCTCCTCATTATTCCCATGCTACCTTTCAGTGCAGTTTATGAAAACTGCTGCTTCTAAATGCTGCCTGAAAAAATCCTGCAACTAGTAATTTCTGTGCTACTGCACTGAAATGTTACTTAAATCACTATTTAAAGGTATACATTACTACTATGCAGAGCAGGATTACGCCATTGTTTTTAAAGTTCCCTTTCCCCCCCGTCCACTCTAAAATTTGAGGCAGGCATTTTCAAATGTATTTACTCTGGTGGATGTTTTCAAACGGTTCAGATTTGAGGCTTAGTGTGAGTCGAGAACCAAAATAGAATGAGGTAGATACAATTTCATGCATGCTTAGTGTGAACGCAGACTCTGCCTGTATCTACTGTGTTGCAGGTAATGTATGTGATGTGCCGACACAAACATACACAGGCGTGCACTTTTGTTAATGCCTTCCTGTAATGATGTGCTTTGTGAGAGCCTGTAGCGTTCTGCGAGGTCACAGACAGATGATATGGCCCAGAGAGAACAAATTTCAGGTCAATCCATTAGAGACTTATAGGGGAACAGAAGTGGAGACAAAGAGCCATGAGCTCCTTAGCCTCAGTCCTGTGGGAGCTCTCAAACGAGCCCCTTGTCCTTGTGATGTCACACCCAGCAGGAACACATTTTCACACATTGCCCATTTTTCAGCACATTTAAATTTAATCAGGTTATGGGCTGTGACCACGGAGCGACAATTTCTCTGGACCGTCTGATAGCCATTCCTTCTTCCCAGGGAATAGAAGGGAATATTTCTCAATTGAATAATCACGTTTGTTATTCTTGCGGTGTAGCAAAGGGGAATCAATATCAAATCAAATTAATATCTCTCCTCTGCAGCCCCAAAAAAATGAAAACTAAGACTCGGTGCTCCGGTGCCATCAGTCATCTGAAAAATCTAAAGTTGCTCTGAAGCCAACAAACCATGTGGGGAAATGAATGAGTAATGTTCTCCCGTACCTCAGCAGCTATTTTGCTCAGTGCCCTTGAGCAAGTCACTTAACCTGCTGCTGCTCCAGTGGAGCAACACCAGAGGTGAGCAGCAGTAGATGCTGGCCATTTTTTTGAAGACATATGCAGCATGAATATGACACATTAAAAACGTGTGAAGCTCGAAAAGTCAGTTAATCTGCTTCGTTGTGACTGTGTGGGTGTGGTTTGATCAGATTTGTTATCAGATTCTGATTCATATGTTGCTAAAATCTGATTGGTGCACCTTTTCCCAACTGAGTCCTGTCCACTAAAGCAGTGAAAAACAAAACTGTGGGATCCCATCACTCACAGTGAGAAGCTGATTAAGAAAATATGTTTTTACAGCCTTTAGAATTGTGATGTGATTGTAATTGTGGTGTTATGTCAGTTCCATAATTGAATACAATGCTGACGAGGCAAGCGGCCAACCGTTCTTTATAACTGAATGTGGATAGCCGGTGATAAACACATGTACACCCTGTAAATCTCCAAACTAATTTATAGATCTGTCAAACCGCCAACTCTGCAGTCTGTTTCAATATGATTAAAGTATCCCAAATCTGGTCTTTTCTGTACAATTTAATTGCTGTATGCATTTGTGTACAACAGTGCTTCTTCTCTTGTTCAGTGATTCCCTGCAGATTGGTAATCCTTATTTTATTTTACAAGTTAAACCAAAAACCTTTTGCATCTGTGCTATCAAAGTGGGTTCAAAATATCCTTAATATATTTCACACTGACAAAATATACTACACAGCTTACATTTTGCACAACATCAGACAAAAAACAAACATCAACCCTCTACATGTAATCACACATAACAATAAAATATTTTTATTTATATCCAATGTAGACCCAGTATGAATTACAACTTGTTCACTTCGAAGTTTGAACCATAAACAATTTTAAACCACTGACTTTATACTGAAAGGACCTCTGATGGTGTCTGTCATAAGGGACTTTGCATAACATTTCATCTTCTTTTTTTTTTCTTTTTTTTTTTTTTTTTACTACACATTCATACCCCAGTGTTTGACAAACTTCATTGGTAGATTTCTCCAAATAAACAAAGGAAATGGAAGCTTTATGAAATTAAAAGGCAGTCTCATATCATCTACATATAGGGGTCATTAAATGGACCTATTTTGTTCATTTTCAGGTTCATATTCATATTGTGGGTTTCTATTACAACATATGTGTATGCTTCAATGTCCAAAAACACCCTTTCCCTTAGACAGACAGTGCCTGACCACCTGTATCACCTTCAGTCTGAAAGGCTAAATTTTAGAGCCTGTCTCTTTAAGCCCTCCCCCCAAAAAAGCCCAGTCTGCTCTGATTGTCCAACATCTCTGGGTCTTCTGTAGCTCAGTATCTCGGCCCATTCATTGCAGTCAGGGAATTACTGTAATTGGATTTTAACGTGAAAAATAATCAGACGTAAAAGTTTCCAAAACAAAATCTTTACAACTGGACATGTTCCAGCAGGAACCTGGTCTGAAATCTGGGAGAAATTAAAGATTGCTGATTAACTTCAGCAACCAAGATCACATTTACTAAATGTTAGTATGTATCTACATGTAGTATTAGCCCTTTTTAGATATGAATTGTGCACATTTTTTCAGCATTGGCAGTATAAAAACAAAATCACAGAGTGCGGCAAAATGCTGCCTGCCTAATTTTGTTTATACAGAATGTGCCTTTTTCTGGGCAGTGGGGGGCGTGAGCAAGTAACAAAACATGTAGCTCAGCGTAAACAGTGATATGGGAGGGAAGCCGAGGCTGGTCAGTCCTTCGGCGATTCTCTCATAAGTCAGCCCGTCCTTCACCGTCCCCCTCATCTGATGGTTAATGGCCTCTTCATTTGCGAGGACAAAGAGGGTGCGCAATTACTTGTCTCCCCAGTTGCTCATCTTTACAGTGTCTGTCATATTTGTGTTTCCCTCTTGCTACTAGCTGCTCGCTAATTCCTGCTATCAGCTGTTTCCTGTTCATCCACTGCCAGTGGGTCGCACATGCAGTGTCATCAGCAGCTCCTCCCAGGAGTCATCAACAGCCCCTCCCATTGCAGAAGGCCACCTCGGTCTTTTTGAACTAAAAGTGTTCCTCCAATATGTCTACCCTACGAGGTGGAAAATTGGGCACCTCAGATCAACTCGCCAATCTGGCTCTGTGTGTCTAAACACTCGCAGCTTGCCAGCAAAATGGCCCAACATTTGTGGAAAATCTGGCAGTGTAAAAGGGGCGAGTGTTTGTAATGTAAAAACTTGCAGACAGCTTGTATAAATAATGGATGTAGGTAGTCGTGACATCACCCACTGATTTGTGAACTCCAGTTTTGAAGCCACGAGTTTGGTATTACGGCAGTCGCCATCTTCATTTTTCTGTAGCCGGAAGTGACCGTATTTGGGCGAGAGGCTAGAACTGTGGAGGGGTGAGGGGTGGATCTGACTAAGAAATTGAGGACACTATCAGCAAACAGCCTGTCACTCAGAGCGGCCAGCCCTTAATTATGCAAAACTTTAAGATGTGACAACATGTAAATGGGTGGGTTATATTAAAATCCCCCCCCTATGGTTGTCATGAAAGGGGAAATTAGCTGTAAAGACTAAAAGCCTTTTTTGTACCAGGCTGTAAACATGTTTATTTCTGCAGTAATGTTGGCCATTTTAACATGGGGGCCTAAAGGGACTGCCTTGCTTCCGGAGACAACCTCAAGTGGCCGCTCAAAGAACTGCAGTTTTTGGCACTTCTATGTTGGCTTCATTCATCAGCCCTGGAGGTTGCTGCTTGGCAGCAATGTGCCTGGAGCAGATGAAATCTGTCACAAGCTGACGTCAGCTTGTCTCAAAAGTAGGAGATAAGATTTGAAACAGAGCAGTCTGAAATGTGAGGTTTTTGCCAACAGAGATTCGTTTTCCATGAGTTTACCTCATTATTTCAAACTTTGGCTACCTTTAATACAAGCATCTGACACTGTAACATTATACACATGATAGAAAATAGGGAAAGGCATTAAAGGTCTTTTGTGAATGTTGACACAAATGGTTCCTTTCAAGTTGTTGCATTTTATTTTGACTTTCCCTTTTTCAGTGTATGCTATATGCATTTATTCTTTATAAATCTGTGGAATATATTTGTCCAGGGTTTCAAACACATTTTTCTCTGGCCACCTACCACCATATTAACAATATCAGCAGTAACAGAAAGTTTGCTGAAACAGCCATGTCCCCACCCAGTCCCCCCACCCTGGTCAACGCCACACATAGAGTTTATTTCTGTGGGAAACACTGTTGTAGTTGAGAATATCTCTCTTTTCCATTTGGAAAGGGTACTCTAGAGTCAACAGTGAAATTGGCAAAATGCAAATATAGATAAAATATAGAAACAGACACATTTGTTTTCTAAAGCTGCATTAATGAAATGGAATTGACCCTTCAAGCCCTCACACACAGCGTACGATTAAGTACCTAGCAGTCTTAAGTGAGTACTTACCCTGTCAAGACAATGACATCTACCCTGGAAATCTGAATATTGAATGAACATTCAGATTTATTTTAGGACACACTCTCAGTGGGTTTTTAGATGACTTCAATATGACCTCCACAGCTTTTTATTCTAATCTTCTTACCCATGTTCTCCTCTCTGCAGTGCAACAATGACTATGCCCCGGTGTGCGGCTCCAACAATCAAAACTACCAGAACGAGTGTTTCCTGCGCAGGGATGCCTGCAAGCAGCAGTCTGAAGTACTTATTATGTCAGAAGGCGCCTGTCCTGCAGGTATGTACATTTACATTAAGGCGCCTACACAGATTTATAAACAAGCAAACACACATTACACTCTCACACACACGCAGAGGAGCTCACCCCTGCAGTACACACATCATTTACACCAACAGAAAATACTCACGTAAGGAGGTAACACTCACTGAACATTTCCTGCATAGTTGTTTGTAAGCATGCAGATGATGTACAGCTAGGATGTTAGACATTGTAAACCTAGTCCAATATGAACAGTGCACATACAGTAGGTCAATTATCCAGGCTTATTTATTGTAATCATCAATTCATGCAAATGCTTCCAGTGGATCGGGATGGGTAATTGCAGAGTGATACATTACTTCAAAGGGATGAGATGATGAAATGTATGTATGTATGTATGATGAAAAAATTGCTAGGGGTGACAGCCTGATGTAATTTTCCCAAGTTTAATGTAACAAGCACAACCACGATGACAGTGACAAGTATTCTCATTGAACAGATGAAGATTTCATCACAGCCACACAATGTCCTCACAAGAAAGTAAAGACTGCGTCGCTCAGCAGGCCTCTTGGCCAAATGCGTAGTGTTGAACAAGTTAATTATACAGTTTATTTAAATTTGGAGTGTTAAACAGAAAGTGGAAGGAAGCTTGACAGCTGTGACCTTTAGTTATGTAACATTTTAAATGAATGTCAAAAGGCATAAAATGCAAATACTTGCCAAATTGTCATAGGTAGTTACTGTAACACTGTTGCCAAGAGGCATGCTCAACAAAGCAGAAAATTGAATGGCTGAATCACACATCATCTTGATGGCCATTTCATTCTTTTCTGGGAGGTTTCTTTTTCTTTTATCTCCTTCAAAGAGTACTTGAATTAATTCTGTAAGGGATTCACTGAAGCCGCTTTCTTGCTTTTTTCCCCAAACAAATACTCACTACACTCATACAGTATATGCCAAAACAGTGGCAGTCCTTAACTGTGGTGCAAAAATCTAGCTTTAGTTTGTGTCTGACTCGGCAGATTCTGGTGAGTGTTTATTTAGGGAATACCCAATTTTTCAAGAATATTGTTTCCTTTCCAGCGATGGCCTCGTCTATTGTTTTCATCTTTCCTTTAGCTGGGAAGGAAAAGCACTCTGTGTAATTATCTAACATAATTGGGATCGCTGTTTGCTGATATAGTTTGGTGTTTAAGCTGCTGAGTGGGCGTCTTTGGTTGGAAAAGGTCAGCCACTTCATTAGCTGTGTTATGGAGACCAGTACTGCTGCCTCGGAGTACGCAGTGCCATAAAGTTAAAGGTTCTTGGTCATAAAAGGTTTGGAAATTCACTCTATAGGTAGCAGTAGAAATAAGCTCCTCAAAAAATTACTACATTTTATACCAGTGACTGAGCAGAGGCAGGGACTGTTTCAATAGGGACACCTAGTTTTTTTCACCATGAACTGCACCTGGAGCATGGCAGCTGAAACGACTGGTCTGGGATTGTTATAAACTCAAAAAAATTGAATAAAAACTACATGTGCCCAGTTTCATAGAAATGTGTGGAATGGACACTAAATCTTAACAATGCCTTATGTGGAAAACAATGCCAGTGAAAAGTCAGTGAGGGTCTTTTGTTGTGGTGGACACAGGAACTAAGTATAAAGAGCGAGAAAGTCTGTGAAACGTGGGTGAACCAACCATTTGTGTCCAGTGTGAAACCAAAAATAAAAGTAGTTACAAGATTTTAAGAACTTAAGCCCCGTTTCCACCAAGCACTATGGTATGGTTCAGTTCAGTTCAGAACTGTTTTTTTTTCTGTTTTCACTGTGAAAAGTTGGATGGTACCAATGGAACTGTTCCGTCCCTTCTGTTGGGGTACCTAGCACACAGATCTGGTACTAAAAAGTGGAGATAGAAACACTGCAGTCCATTGATTGGTCAATAGCAGATGGTCACTCTGCTCAGGGCTGAGTTGTGGCTGGTTTCGAAGCTTATGTAACCACTGTTCATACTGTGCTAAGTCTTACATATATCAGCAAAATATAACTATAAAATGAAAGAATGTTTTGCTGCCTCTCGCAGCAGCTGCAGACTGAGGAAAAAGAACTTAATTCACTGGCAACTTTTAAGGTGGAACTTCTACTTGTAATGTTACTCAATGCATGAGTTGATGACATGAATCCATCAGCACAACTTACATTTCAATAATATCAACAACTTTAACCATTCCGTAAGTTTTTATTGACACACTCTTTCAGTAATGAGTGGATCTTCAAGCTTTTAAAAATACACATTAATTTCCACTGGATTATGTGAACTGCAAATATTATAATCCTCACTCAGAGAACAAAGCGTCATTCCTGTGGGCTCCAGCAACACTAAACCCCTGAGCTTGCCTGAGAGGGACTAAATGCACAAACCCGCTATTTTCAAATATCCCATCAAGAGGGACACTCAGCTGCAGTCTGTTCTATTTTGTTCTGCAAAAATGTCAGCATGCACCCCCATTCTGTGGACAGTACATGAGGTGCAGACTTCCCTCTTTCTCAACAGTGGGGAGGAAGTACAGCGAGTGCTGGATGGAGCAGTGAGTGACAACAACCCTGTCCACATTTTAGAGTACTGTTTGTAGTGTAAATGCTAAATGGACCGAGGGTCTAGGTACCATGTCTTAAGGGTTCCAAAGGTACCATACTGAAAGTGTTTGGTGGAAATGGAACTTAAATGTAACCACGCAAAGTACATTATGTTTACGTTACTTTCTTCCCGTACGTAGTTTTGTTTAGCCAAAACCGTGATCTATTCCTAAACTTATCCAAGAACTTTTTCGTTCTCTAAACATAACAACAAAACTGCCACTATACGTAACAGACTTTGCATTGGCATTGTTTTCTTGTTGCCAGCATGACAATTTAACATGCTTCGTTTGTGTCCAGTGTGAAACCAAAAATAAAAGTAGTTACCACGTGACGCGTCATTCAGAGGTCATGTCCATTTTCACGTGTTTCTGTGAGGCTGTGTTGGCACAACACACCAAGTTATGTAAAATATACTGAGGCAACTAGTGCTCTTTTTTTGTCTCAGCCCTGTGCCACATGTTCCTGTTAGTTTTTTTTAAGTCAAGCTTTAGGCAACGAAAAGTCTGAACATTTCAGTCTGATCTTAGTCAGAGAAAACAGGAACTATTTTATTGTACTTTTAGTCACTGAAGACTGCTATTCTTTTTAGTCATCAGATTACATTGAAAATTTTGGTCAGTCTAGTTGAACCAAAACCAATAATTTTGTCAATGCCGTCTTACTTTGTTCCCATAAGATTTTATCTTATCATTATCTGATAAAAAAAAACTACACTTGTGACACCAGCACACATGCACACACACTTAGCGTATAACCATCACATTTGTTTACTGATACAATACTCTTATTCTCTCTCTCTCTCTCTCTCTCTCTCTCTCTCTCTCTCTCTCTCTCACACACACACACACACACACACACACACCTTGACTTGTCTTTAATATTCGGATATAGTTATAGATATAGATCGTCCTTTACAGAAACCATTGGTTGCCAATAAAACACACTTATCCATGATATTTGTACACATACAAAAGCAGGCAGTGATTTTTTACTATCTAGTATTTATATCATTAGAATATGTGTAATTAGGTTTGACCTATGTATTGTGTATAATTCTATGAATACTAATCTAAATGGATGAGCATGTACTTCAGAAAAAGCATCCCCTCACACCCACAAAGGAATCCTTTATAAATCTACAAATTAGTGAGTCATGTTCTCAATAATGTGCTTTGTTGTGAATGGGTGAATCCACTGGCAAGGTGATGTTGGTTATTTCTGAGGCGTATGTGAATCACTGCCTGGGCTAAGATGGTATTGCCGGCTCGAGTCGAGCAGTCGCTGACTCAGTTACCCTCGGTGACAGGCAGCAGGCAGAAGTCCATTAAAAGGCCCTTGAATGGGCTCAGCTCAGCAGAGGGAACATGTGGAGACCGAGGTGGAAATGTTACTGCAGTAACAGCGGTGGTGTCTGTGTGGCAGCAGGCAGGACTGTGCACAGTCACATGAAATATCCAGCACTTTCTCTAAATTCCTTGTTTGTGGCTTGTGTGTGAGGTCCTTTTCATGACATGTGATAGCGTAAGCCAGTGTGTGTGATGTGGATTTGTGTATCTTTTGAAAGGGAAAGACAAAGAGACCCCTTTCTTTCATGCAACAAGCAGTGCTTTTGAGAAGTTAATGCAGGGTTCAAACAAGGTTATTTCTGTGGTGCAGTCTTCCGACAAACAGGCCATGACAGTGGTTCTACAGTATATGCTCTATTCGGCATCACGTTACACTCAGATGTACACTTTATTCTGGCATTTATTCAGAACAAGGCCACATCAATGTTCATTAAATGGAGTCTAATTTACTTCCTTTTCTAAGTATAGCACAGTGGCTTTAATTTTAAATATTAATTTTGAGGTAAGTTTGCAACTTGAACTACTTTTAGTGTGGTTGTGCTCTTACATTTGGATGGGGAACAGTGGTAAGCTGCATGACATGGCAAAAAAAGTAAAGGGACAGTTTACCCCAAAATCAAAACTACATATTTCCCCTCTCACCTGTGGTGCTATTTACCAGTCTAGACTGTTTTGGTGTGAGTTTCAGAGTGTTGGAGATATCAGCTGTAGATATGTCTGCCTTCTCGTCAATATAATAGAACTAGATGGCACTCAGCTTGTGGTGCTCAAAGCACCAGAAAAATACATTTGAAAATCTCAGCAGCAATGTCTCTCTCCAGAAATCATGACCCTGTTACTCACGATAATCCACAGACCTTGCAGAAGGAAATGTGTATCTACTCATGGACAAGAGGCTTGTGCTTGTAACAGCACAAGATGTAAACATTATTGGCGTCCTCTTAGGCTGAGCTATAACATTAGCAAGCTCAGTGGTGCTAAGTGAGCTAGCAGCAGAGGCATGCTTCCCTTTGCGTGGTGATACAGTTGGAAAGTGTATTTCGAGAGGAAGAAAATAGTTCCTACATGACATGCTCGTAAAGTCTGTGGATTATCTTGAGTCACTGAGTGATTATTTCTGGAAAAAGTCATTGCTGTTGAGTCTTTCAAATGTATTTATTTATTTATGTATTTATTTATTTATTTATTTTGGACGTTTGAGCACCACAAACCAAGTGCCATCTAGTTCCATTGTATTGGAGTGAAGGCAATTATCTCAATAGCCGATATCTCTAACACTCAGAAACACACACCAAAACAATCTAGACTGATGAATAGCACTACAGGTAAAAGGAAAGTAAGTAATTAAGATGTAACCTTGGGACAAACAAATAATTGATTAAAGACTGAAAGAAAAAATGCTGTTACAGAAATTTGAAAATGAATGCAGCAAACAAAAAACATATTGATAATAATCAAAACCCGTTTTAACTGATTTAAACCTACACAGTTTGACACTTAGATCTGTAAGGACTTGACGTGATTGGACAACTACCATGGCATATGGAGGTTTAAAAAGCAAACTTAAGAGGAGAGAAGGTATAAACCGCCTCTATTAAAGTTTATCTCCTGGTCAGAAATTGTATTGTGCAATCACTGGTGCCGTGTCCCAGTTCCATACTAGATACTAGTTGTGTGCTACTTGTGTGTGAGTTCTACAACCCTGTGATACAAAAAGTAAATGCTACAAACCTGTGCTTAAGCATGTCAATCAAACTGCAACTTGAGAAAATCACTGCCAATTATACTGAACAAACAGACACTGCACTGAAACCTCTGACAGGTATTCACTGAGGTTAACATTAAGTGACTGTGAAGGCCAAAGGATACCACTGACATCTCATTAAAGCTTTCAGTGAGTCCTTATGCTCTGTTGGGAAGCATCTGCTTTCATGATGTTTTCCATTCATGTATTGAGGCTTAAGTAATCAACAGCGTTATTGGGTTGTGTGCAGTAGCTTCCAAAAGGTGAAAGGCAGTTTCATTTCAACAGCTTTCATTAAGAGATGGGCAGGTTTGTGAAAAACAGATGCACTCATTAAAATGTTTTAATTATAAGAAAATATAATCATATTTAAGAAATGACATACATTTCAAACCAGTTAGCTATCATGACATAGCCAAATCCACCACAGACATACACCAATAAATGGATGCTGATCACTTTATTTTGGTTAAATTTATCTTATCTTATATAGATTTTGTATATCAAGAAGAAATTGACAGTGATTAAAAAAAAGTTCTTAATATATTCAATCTGAACTTTTGAAATCTTTGCGATCATGAAGATATCTAAAGTTTCAAACGCTCGCTTTTTATTTGAAAGTTAAACACACGAGATTGCTGTGTGGGAGCTTTCTTACATAAGCAAGTGTTACACACAAACCTTTCATGTGGAAAAGTAGGGCAGGCAGCTTCTTCTGAAGAGTTTCCTCTTTGCTCTCTACACCACTTAGCCGTTTAGCTGATACTCTTGGCTAAATGAGTGCAGCAGTGGAAAATGTTAAGATACCACGAATACCAGTGATACGAGTAACTAATTGTAAGGAATGCAAGCATCAAAACTACTTTACCAGAACTGTACATGTACTGCCATAAAACCTTCCTTCTCTCTCTTGTTCCCTCCCTCTCTCAAGCTCTCCCTGTCCTCCTTTCCATTTCCATCTTCCAGAATCCATTAGCGTCAACAGTACACAGTGTAATGGATATATGTCAGCCTGCCAGTGCCAATACTTGTTTTCCTTGCTGGGGTGAGAAACATCATGAAACAGGCATCTCTGGGGGAAACACTCGTCATATTAGTGGATCAGTGTAAAAAAAACAACAACAGGGAGTCCTGCATTGTTAATGTTGAGAAAACAATCTCTAGTAGTTTTTGCTTATATCAAATGATCTTCATCAGCATAAGAAGTTAAGGAGGCTTTCACATCAGGGACCCAGATTCGAGTACACTCAGCCTAACAGGGATTGTTCAGCTCTTTTGAAGTGGGGCCGTACAAGATTTTTATCCATTGTCAGTGTAGTTGGCATGGCCCCAGTTTGGAAAAGCTAGAAGGAGTAGTGACATGGAAGCAAAGCAATGTACTGCTGTGAAGGAGTCAGCAACAAAACGTATTTTAGCCACCTAAAAAAAATCAATATTGTTTTAAGTGTACGCTATATTTAGAATACCTTCACTGCTTAACTTGCCATCAGACAGTGATTTCCGATGGGGCACTGAAGCCATTATATCCCTCTTTTCAAAGCCAGACTCCATTGAAATAAACAGTCACTTAACATCACTGACCACAGGAGTTGCTGGTTTGCGTCTGCCTTGAACACTTATTTTGTTATTTTGTTTTATTGTGTGACTTTGGTGTTTAAAAGGGTTAGTTAAGCAAGCTGAAATATATGTATATATATATATATATATATATATATATTTTTTTTTTTTTTCAGTCAGTTGGGAATTTCTGCAGCAAGGTAAAGCAGTGAAAATATTCTAAATATAGGGTACACATTGACATTTACATACATTTAGCTGTTGACCCCATCCACAGCAGTACATTGCTCAGCTTCTCTGTCGGTGCTCCTGCCTGCTTCTCCAAACTTGAGGCGTGCTGATTGACATCTGTGTCATACACTGACCATGGATAAGTACCTCATATGACTTTGTTTGATTAGTGTGAATACTGTGCACCATACCCGTACATGATAAGTCGATCCATACCCAGGTCCACTTGAAAAGGTGGTCTAGAGAATGGTTCATGTGTATTCAGGTACAGTTGGCATCAAGTGTGAAAACCAACTGTACCAAAACATGGAAGTGACTGCTATTTAACAAGTGGTAGTCGGCAAGTAGAGTCACAAAGGCATTTCTCAACACTGCTGGTCTCCTCCGATATCTGCGTATGCGCACAGTATATGCCAGTCCAATGCTCTGAACTGCACAGCCCTGGGTGATAACGTAGGACGACAGGTGAGAGGGTCGTTCTTGACATTGTCTCCAAAATATGAACAATAATATGTATAATGCAAGGTTGCCTCTATTGTATGAGCTTGAGATTTTACGACTGGCATGCTTACATTGTTGTGAAAACTTAAATTTGTCACATACATGATGACGCAAGTGTATACATGTACAGAACAATGGGCACCGTACAAATAAATTGTCCCTAATATGAGAAAGCACTTACATAAGTTTTATGGAATTGTAGATGCTACATTTTCCTAATTTTTTATTTTGGTAGCACCAAAAGAAATATTGCGTAGGTTGGATTTAAATCATCACCTCAAATAGTTATACTTAACATCATTGCAAACATTACCTATTACCACCTCCAGCAGATGCAGAGCAACATCAGCATAAATTTTACAATGTATTTCTGGTCACCTGATGAATGTAAGTCCAATATTAACTCCCCTTTTAGCTCTGTTTTGGTCTCTGCCAACTCTCTGCCAAATCTGCTTATAGATGTAGTAGCCAGAAGTTATGTCAATGTCTCACACTGATTTCTTTGTCCCCTGTGGTTTTAGTTTTTGGTTATTTTCAGCATTGTCCACACAGCCATGTTACAGCCAGCTCTGTCAGCCACTGAGTACTGACATGGAATCAAAATGGGTTTAAGAAACTTCATTATATACTGCGGGTGGCACGGTGGTGTGGTGGTTAGCACTCTCGCCTCACAGCAAGAGGGTTGCCGGTTCGATCCCGGGCGTGGGAGCCCTTCTGTGCGGAGTTTGCATGTTCTCCCCGTGTCAGCGTGGGTTCTCTCCGGCACTCCGGCTTCCTCCCATAGTCCAAAGACATGCAGATTGGGGACTAGGTTAATTGATAACTCTAAATTGTCCATAGGTGTGAATGTGAGCGTGAATGGTTGTTTGTCTCTATGTGTCAGCCCTGCGATAGTCTGGCGACCTGTCCAGGGTGTACCCTGCCTCTCGCCCGATGTCAGCTGGGATAGGCTCCAGCCCCCCCGCAACCCTCAAGAGGATGAAGCGGTTAGAAGATGAATGAATGAATTATATACTGCCTCAGCTGTAGTACTAGTTATTTACTTTTCCTATTTGATTGTAAACCTTTACATACTTGTGACCCGTCTTATCAGATCTCTTCTCGTGTTTACTGTATTGCCACTTGCCACTGTATTTCATGTGCTCTCATTAACCCTCTTGGATGCTATTGAGGCCAAACGGCCAGACGTTAGAGTCTGCTGTCATTCCAAACAGTAAACAGGAAGCCTGCTGAGGTGTCAGTTCCATGCTAAGTGACGACACTGAGGCATAGACAAACATGATACCAAAAGCTTCTGGGTTTTTTTGTTCCCAAGGAAATGCTTCTTGGAAAGGCTGCTGTAGAAAAGTTTAGACATCATGCAAAATGTTATATCACAGAGGTTTGGGTTTGTGCTATCTTACAAAATGGGGTGTTTTAGCCCATTATTGACTTTTTCAATGCCACATCTGTCAGATGAAGAAGCAAATTTACACTTCCTTTATTCCAGTTCATTCCAGTCTTTATTACCTTCATGTCACCGACAGATAAGAATGTTCTGATTTAGAGGCCGATAACAGGAAGAGCTCTCAGCGGTACAAAGCCAGTGAGAGCTGATTACCACAGGATGGTACCACTTTCCTATCACATCAAGTGCTAGCCCAGCACAGTGAGGAGCATTAGCTTAGCGGAGTGAAACAAACCAAGCGTTCTATTTTCCCCAAAGGAGAGAGTTAAGCTAAGGTAAGCGCTAACATAGCACTTTCCAACTCACTTCACATATTCGAACCATGTAACTTTAAGGAAGTCATTAAATAGGGAGGTGGGAGAGGTTTTAATTGACACATTGTTAAAATGTTGATGACATATTAAATCACCATTTTGTCGCTCTGCAGTCCCTGAGCGCCAACAGATGACAGGAGCCATATGTTTATGATGATTTAGGAAGCACACTCTGGGTTTGTGTAGACCTGGAGCTAAATGAGAATCAGTGTAATGGTGTCAGTATAATCACACATGCAGTTCAGGAGAAGTCATCAATACACCACTAATTCTCTGTGTACACAAAAATCCATGTCTCCTCATTGCTAATTAGCTGCAAATTCAATCTGAATTCTAAGTACTTTAAGTAATGATAATCTAATACATTATTGATCTGTAGGGAGATTTTCTTTTTGCTTGCTGGCCTCCAGGGAGGTCAGAGGTGAAGATGAGCTACAGAGAAGCACCCCATGGGGGATTCAAGGTCTCTCTCAAGGACATTTTAGGAAACTGTCACCAGACTGGAACATCAGATGATTCTGCAAAATTCTGTGGAGCAACATGTTTTTAAAAATTGTCTCTGCAGTATCTTAGCATGGGAACTATGGTATAGTTAGTCTCAGGAATATAAATGCAAGCATTACTAGCGGGTCTCTCACCTGTTCACACCCCACCACCTGCACATCAGTGGTGTAGTCTTTGTGATATGTAAGTATATGCCTTATACCCACAAAAGGTGGATTTATATGTTGGCTGTATGCATAACCTCTGCCATAGCGTACGAACGCCATTGTGAGCACTAATACTTGTGCAGTGATGTGTCTGTGTTGTCGGGTTTCTGTGAAGTTCCATAAGGTTTGATTAATGCAAAACACATCGAAAATACATTTTAAACATGGCTTAGTGACATTATCTTACTCAAGTACACAAACAAGCTTTATTCTAATTTGCAAGATACACAGACAGAACAATTGTCTTTTGCAGAACACATCTTCCCCACAAATACAACATGCTGATTTTAATAGCTCAAGTCTATAGCTTTACACGTTGTATAAATTAGCCTTGCAGCTAGCAGACTTTTTCTTAACCAATATGTAGCCACACAGGACTTAAAATGCCATTGTGTGGGGGCTTTATCATCTTTACAATTTATTCTTTCTAATCTGTGAAGTTAAAGTAAATAGAAGCATTTTATCCACTGAGGGAAATGGTTTTCGCTTAACAAAAATATAGGTCTACGTTGCTGTGATGTGTAGTTACATTTTTGCAGTGGTGCATGTCAGACTATGCTGTGGCTACAATGTAGGAGTACACGGAGCTTATGCCATGCCCTTGGCACAGCATCGATTTGACACAGAAGTACAAATCCCGCTTTAGAAAGCTCCAGAATTTCCATATACCCATGTATATGCAACAATATAACAACATACTTTTGTGACACAACTTTCATTTCAGTAACTTGTTTATCCAAAGGGTCGAGTGATGTGATAGCAAACTAAACTAATGCTGCAGAACATACAGAGACACTCTTATGTCTTTCCTTGCCTCCACCGCACTGAGCTCAGCACGCAGTGGTAAAATTGTTGAGTAGTAGTAAATGTACAGTGTAGGTTTAAGTTTGAATAAACACTGCAGTTCCTCAAGACCCAAGTGAAGAGTCCTGCTTCTTGAATGCTGAATAAAATGAATCTGGTCCACATTAACCTTGGCCCTGGGGGCAAAACAAGCAGTGATGCCCCCAGACATTTTTCGTAGAGGTGACCAAATAGAGCTCCTGAAAAGCCATAACTGAATTTCAAGAATTCTTCTATGCTGTTGTAGTAGCCTATAGTCGTCTAATTGAGAACTCTCAATATTAGAGTTAAGGAATCGCATATACTTTGGTGTCTGATCCGTCTAATGTGTATAGACTAATACTGGCACAGTTAACATTTTAAGTTCCACAACAATCCTGCTTTAGTGTGTTGTATATCTGTATATCGATGTGTTAGGTGATTCGTTGTTCTTCAAACAGGCTGTAGTTTTCCTTTTTCTGAAAAAGACAAATATGCAGCTATAATTGATTGTAAGCAACAAAAGATTTACAGCCTTCTCAACTTTAAAAATGCCACACAGAGGCCTCCAATTATTCTTGATTGTTTTTGCAATTGGGGGCCAACATTAGGGTGATTGTGGCCATGCTACCCCTTGCCGATCACAGTATACACACCACAATAAACTAGACTACACCACTGTCCGCACCCTTGCTTTCTGCCTTGCTATGTAAATGTCATGTTAGCACTGGACACAAATAGTATTATGCAGAAGCTTCCAATATGCACATCCAATATCCTAAAGATACTGGGCTGGATGGGGCTGTGCAGCTGAAAGCATTCTCTAATGGCAATCAGCAAGGAAACTTCAGCAATTTGAGCAAATTATAGTGCAATATAATGATGGCTGGAATGTCTACCACTTCTAAGATTGTAATTTGGGATCTGTGTTCTAACTAGAAAGCTAATTGGTCAGGAAGATATAAGATTTTTGCAGAATCCCGGGATCCGTCAACCCCTGGGGTCAGCGGATTAAAAACCCATGTTTCCTACTGAGCTGAAAATGTTCCTATCAAGTTCTGCTTTGATGGAGCATAATTTCAAAGGTGCAAAAAAACTTGCTCTACATCTCCCCAGACAGTCACTGTAGCCTTTAAAGCTGCAAATACTGAAGATTTAGATTTGTACATGCCACAGCTCAGCGTCACAAAATGTGAGGAAATAATCTGCCTCTTGTTGCTGTTGGAAATATATCACATTGGTTGTGTTTGCGAGTATATAAGTACTATATGAATTTATGCACCCCGGGGATTTGAAGTTTTTGTACAAAGACAGAAGAAGTATGGTCGTGTATCACAGAAAAATCACTTACAAGGGTTCACAGCTAAGATAGTCCGTTAGAATATGAGTGTCATTTTTACACAGACTCACAAACAGTTTGATACATGAAACTGCCCGCTGTGCAGAGTGTCTGTTAACACCACTGCAGCCATGTGTTCTATTGATGTCCAGCTTACAATCATTAACAATAGAAGGTGGAAAGTGTGCCCATACAAGCAAGAAGCAGTGTGTGTGTGTGTGTGTGTGTGCGTGTGCGTGTGTGTGTGTGTGTGTGTGTGTGTGTGTGTGTGTGCAATGCCTCTGATGTTAGCAGCACAGTAAGGTTAATAACAGTTCCCTCAGGTTTCCTCTTTCCTTCTATCTGCTTCTTCCCTCTTCTAATCAATCGCTCCAAAACCTAGAGAAAAACAAAATCACTTCATTCATCCATTGTCTGTGGAGGTAACTTTTTTTTCTCTCTCTTGGTACTCCTCCTCTGTTCTCTTACTCGCTCTTCAGTGCCTCTCACAAAATAAAATTGTGTGGTATCTCCTCTTTGTGACCCTTCATTTGGCAGACAAGCGGGCAGAAAAGTACGCCTGTGCCTATCTCCCTTGCCATTTTGTTCTATTTTTCTAATGCCAGTCTTTCTCTCCTGAAACCTCTGCCCTTGTACAGATACTAAAGGTTTTTATTGATCTCCCATGGACCCCTTCTGACTTTTGCCTGATCCTCCAAGCTAAGCCTTTTCATGAAACACTGCACATTTAGTGTCCCACGTGTACCAAGGTCACTGAAATTCTGCAGATTTAAAAGGAGGTAAGACAGAGGAGGGCAGTTTTTGTAGAGAGTGTGCATTGAGATTTTTTTCCAACATTAAAGGTGCCCTGTGATTTTTTATTTATTTCTTTTTTGCAAACAAACAAACAAGTTTCTGTTTCCCTTGAGTCTCACTCAACAAAATGTAGTGTCTATCATAGCAAACGTGTTGTGTGCATTTCCTTCCTAATTAAACACTTGCCATGATGGTTTTTAAATTTCATATTGTTTTCATCAGTAAAAAAAAACTGAAATCGGTAGAGGGAATGTGTATGCATAACCCAAATGTGCATGTGTGCCAATATATCCTTTAGTGCAAGCACAACACAATCTTAACAATGGTCAACCTACATAAACACCACTCCAGAGTGCTAAAAATAACCTTGGTACCTTTAAATACTTTTTCAATTGATTTTGGTTTTTGTTTACTGAATTAGACATGCAGTAATTCTGGCTTGGTACCCTGAGGTTACACCAGGGTGGCCTTACAGAGCCCTGTAAGAAAAACAGTGTTTCTGTAATGAAAGATCAGTTTTCTACTCTGCCATTCAATATATAACACAAAAAAAATATTTCACTGGAGAATAGGGCTGGGATACATTTGCTTCATCTCTTAAATTGATTTTGCCTCATTTGTCATGCAGAGTTTAGTCTGATAAAATTTGAAACACACCTGTGAAACATGTTAAAGGGATTCACCATGAAGACAGTTTTCAGCAGGAACTGACCCCTCTTTCAGCAAGTAGTGATAGTCCATTGTGGCCCTTTTATGACTGCATGCTGAGTAGGTTTATTGTTGTTTACTTGGATTAGTTTGGACCAGTTGTTCCCTTGGCAACAACTCATCCTCCTGGGGTCCATATTAAAATATACTGTATAATACACAAGTTGTGCTGACTGATGATGATGTTGACTTACATTGCATATAAAACAATAATATACAACATTATCACAAGCACAATAAAATGACATTAAAACCAAGCATATGGCAGAAAATCAAATAGAACAGTAAAACATTAAAATAATAATACATTTCTAGTCATATGCACATGCAGTACATACTGCAGAGAAACATACAAAACACTTATTTTGCCTATGGATGTTATGGGCCTGACTTCAGTTGTTTCTTTAAATATATTAAATATGTATGGCAGATTATTCTATTAAATTGTTGAGTTTATTTGATATATATTTATATTCCTTGCTTTGGTCAATAAATTAAGCTCTCCTCACCTGCAATTTTTGAAAATTGTAGGTACTTCCAGAAAAACACATTTTTTATTACAGATAATAGGGTTGTTGCTTAGATAACCTGTAAGATGCTACTTGGAGTAAAACATGGGAGCATATTCTTTAATAGAAACTCCACTTCCCATTTTGTAGCTGTATTATTTATGTGACTGTGCAAGGAGTGAGTGCAAGGACTGGAATAGAGAGCAATGACAGTAAAAGTGCTTGAAAAAGTATCATTTACATCTTGTAGAATGATACCGCTAGCATGCTAGTCCAGCATCTTATGCTTGCAACCCATTTTGTCTCAGTGCACCAAGACATTTACCCTATCAGTTCTGCTCTGACTATGGCTCTACTCCCTGCACAGTGAGCCAACCATCTCGTTGCAGTTAGTGTATCAATTTAAAATCTTTGTGGGCAACTCCTTAGTCTCTCACTGTATCCAATAAAGTAACCCCAAACCAGATGAGCAGAGTCTCTCATCTGACCTCACAGGAGCCAATTTTTAATCACAGTCCCCCTTTTTCAGTCCAGTTAGCTACACTGTGATACTCTCCTGTATCTCCTGTTTTGAAGCCTCAAGTTTTTGGTGGTCGCCATTTTGGAATTGTGGAGCTAGAAATAACCATATTTGGATGAGAGAGTGGAGCTAACCCTAACTCTTAGCTGCTAGCTTGGTTAGCATGGTGCATTTACAGTCTCTACTTAACTGCGGTTATGCTTATGCTGATTTTTGCCAGGAAAAAAGGCTTAAAAGGATTAAAACTAAATACGCTTACAGGGAAAATGAACATCTGACTCCTTAGAGGGTCTTTCAGTACAACTAATCATTCATTCGGTCGTCCTCAGACAAGCCCTCCATCGGCGTCTCCAGTCATCCCCAGTGCTTTCTGCTCTTACATCTCTCTTTAGGACATCCACGTATATTGAGGTGGAACGTCGTTGTGAATGATGTCCATGCATTGGCTCCTACAGCACTAGTTTACTGGCAGTGACTGGCCAGTCTCATTCTCCTGAATGCTATTTTCTTGCTCACCCTAGGTAGCTCTCCATATAGATTCCTGATGGTGATGTTGCACACCCTGGTTTCTGTTCAGTACTGCACGCAGCATTCTGGTGAAGCACCCATTCAGGGACTTGCAGGGTGGGTTTCAGGGTCCAGTATACATTTGTACTGGAGAATGGACTCTATGGTAAAAGAAAAGAAGCTGAGCTTAGTATGTCTGGAGATGTTGGACCTCCACACACTGACCATGCCGTTCAGAGCCTTTCACGCTAGAGCCTTCCTCACTTCAATGTCCTGCTCTGTCGAGTTCATCCATGAGCCAGGGTATTTAAAGTCACTGACCTTTTTCAGAGCGGTACCTCCTTGATGTCTTTAGAGGTGGAGGGCGCAGGAGCATGTTGTTGGTAATGACCTTGGTTTTCTTGACATTTAACCTAAGACCAACCTTGGCACACTCTATCTCCACTCTAGTCAAAAGCTTGTGTGCTTGCTCTGCTTAGTCCGGGTCTGTTAAGACTACTGCAGTAAGTCGTCTGAGCGTTCTTGGTGTTAAGGTGATGCAGAGTTCCTGCTCTCATCCACCAATGCCCTGCCTGAGTGCATGGTCCAGGACCATGATGAAGAATAAGGGGGGAGGGGTGTCCTCTTACAACAAACCAGAGTTTTTTAGGCAACCAAAATGTTACAGTTAACTTTCATGAACTGAACACACACTAAAATACTGAGAGCTATGGCTACTCTGTGAAACTGGTAATGCCATGGTTTTATTACCTAACCAATGTTGTCGCTGTGGTAGTGACTTGTTAACGAATGCCATCCACCTGTCACTCAAAGTGACCATACCTTCAAATATGCATGTAAAAAATGTAAGTTACAGTGAGCTATAGAAAATTTCACCCCCATTGCAGTTGCCATTGATGTTTAAATTAGCCATAGAGACCATAACCTTTTTTTTGTACCAGCTTCAAGTGGCCATTAGCAGCTGCATTTTTTGCCACTGGGCGCCATCAGTGTGTAGTGGTGCCTGATGGCATTGGGGAAATGCAGCAGGACAACAACAAAAGTTAAGGGGTGACAAGTCCAAGTAGGGTGGGTGGGTCCAACAATTACTGACTTTCCCCCGGGCGGCTGGTGTTCGCGTCCCATACGATTGTAAAGCCAAACCCTGTTATTGTTTTCTCTACCCAACCACTTGCTTTTATTGCCTAAACCCAACCACATGTGAGTGTTGACTTAACATAACCAAGTACGTTTGTTGTTGAAGGCAAAAAATGTCAGTTTACAGAGTTTTACAGATGTAGTATGTTTATTGTGAAAGAGACTGTATGCAAACCGTGCATTTCCTGTGACAACACAAGTGTATTTTAAGTGGATAGAATAAGAGGCAGAAGTTGAAACGGCGTCCCAAACAACAACAACCAATGTACCCAGGGTACCTTTCACGTCATATTTCAACGTGGAAAGTCTATGATCAAGCAGGGATATGTGACAAGGTCAGAGTGAGAATGTGCTGCTTTGTTAGTACTGACATCTAGACACCACGTTCCCCAACACCATTTGCATCATAACTCAATTTTGAAGCATAGTCAGAGTGTCAAATACTGACTCATTCATAAAATTGGGCTGTGGCTTTAAGAAATGTACAGTAATGTATCTTTCTGATGAGTTTTAGAATAATGATTTAACTTAAAGCTACTATGTATGTGATGTATTCAGATGGTAGTCTTTGTGTATAAACAAGATTTACAGTCCTGGTGTAACCTCATGCAGTCTGTGTTAAAGTCAGAACACTGATGTGTTTGGGTTGGACCCTCTGGGTTGAGAAGGAAAGGAGTGGGGGCATCTATTGCTGTCTTTCAAAGTGTGTTTTTTAATATTACCACGTCTCCTTCCACATGTGTACTATTCAAGAGACTAAATTATTCAATAAAAAGAAATCTGTCCATCAAAAGGAAAAAATATTTCTACTAAAATTAGAATTTCAAATTTGCCAGTAAAATAATACATTTCTGCTTTCATTTTTGAGGCAGTCCCACCTCAGTAATTCTTATCAGATTTTGACTGGTAGCTTCTGCTACTGCTGCACTGACCTCAAAGAATCATCACATTGGAGACATGGTTTTATCCCGTCAGAAATGTATTTTATCGAACCAAAGCTTGTGTCATTAAAGTATCAGGACAGCTCACTGGTCAGACTCCATTTGTTTTAGTGCGTGCACCTCTTCTTAAAAACCCCTCTCACATGAGTATTCATATGGAGCTGAGCTATTATCCCCCTCTAGTCCTCTGAGGCCCTGCGTCTGGTCTCTGGCCCTGGGCATTTTAGCTGATCGCTTTATGCTGCAGCTCAAGTTACACAGTGCCTGTTCTTCGAAGTGCTCATCAGTATCCCTTTCACAGCCATATTGTTAAACAGTCCAGTGAGCTCAATGTGTTTGAGGGAGCTTTACACAGATTCAGTGTGAGAGCCATGGAGAAGAAGTCGCTGACACACGAACACATTGGCAACTGGAGACGTCATGAGTGTCTTCCCACAGTCCTACAGCCAAAAGGTCCACAGTCGGAGGTGTTATCATCACTGTACTGTTGTAGAATGGAGAAGATGCTTGAAGCCTCAGGGCACCCTGCTCTGAAATCTGACTCACAGTGTCACTTTTCCACACCATCTTTAGAGTAATCTCATCCCGCTCAAATGCACCCACAAGTGCACAAAGTGTCTCAGTCTTCACACATATACACTCACAAGCACATACTTGCGTTAGCCCAGACACGCACTTACATATGCAGACACACACACTTATTCAGCTAATGTCTGTGGCTGTGTGAGCCTCTGGTTAATAACTGTTTGTTCTCCTCCGCAGATGCGGGCTCAGGATCAGGAGACGACGGTAAGATTACTCATCTCCTCCTCCTCTGTTCTAACTCCACATGCATTGCTTTTTAATGCACCTCTCTGTGCTCATGGTCTTCCTCCACTGACACTTTGTCCGCAGCTCAGTAACATATGTTAACTGTAAGCCCAGACAACTTGAGTTTGTTTGAAAGACATTGTCACAATTCATGGCCCTGAACAAACAAACAAATTTGATTTGAATGTATTTAAAATTTGAAATATCATTCAATCATTTAACACATCAGATTATAAATATATTGAACATTTAATTTAATTACCAACTTCAACAATCCCTGTCGGCTGGTATTGTTCTTACCAAGTTAGTCTGTGTGTGTTTCACCAGGGGGAAATATTCTTGGTAACATTGCAGTGGGAACTACCACAGAGGCAGTTTTGAGTATTTTAACAGGTGTATATATGTTTGTGTGTCTTTCTGTCTGTTTGTCTGTGACAGATTTTGTCAACACAATAGCAACTGTGCATTTATGGGTGTGTACAGTAGTTGAGATCAAAATGAAGTGCAAAGATAGGTGTGAACCGAGCAAGAGGGGTAGGAAGAAGGTTGTGTATTAATGTATCATGGCTGGAGTTCAGTAGAGATCAAAAAATGGTCTCTCAACTCCAATTTATGTCAAATCAGAATTGATTGTTCAACATGAATATTCGACTATATTTTCCATATAGAGTTTAAAAGTTTGAACGGGGTTCAGTAGGACATTTGGTGTGACAGTGACATTCATGTCATATAGTAAAAACACTACCTACTCTAAGGACAGAACAGCAAAGTGCAACAACAATTTTTCAGATGCTAGATATCAACCAAAAGCCAGAGACTGTATTGTATGAAGCTGCTGTGAGCTGTAAATTCATCACTTCTAAGCAGAAGGCAGATATATCTGCTTGACTGGGCAAAGTCTCAACCCGTCCAGGCAGCTGCCTCTGTGTCTGCAGCTGCCTGTACTGAAGAGTAGCATTAAAGAGAGGAGCGCTCAGGCTGCAGCCAAATCTGAGGACTGAAACGCCCCCAGAAATGACTGCTCAACTTGAAGGAATCTGGGTCAACTTAGTGGTCTTTGACTTATGATTTAGATCTCCAACTTTCAGCGGGCAGCCCTACTATAATAAATATTGTTATTTTATTAATTGATGACATGACAACTTGCATGTGAAAGGGGTCACACCTAGTGATAATTATCAGCCAGCAGTGTTTTAGCATCTTTGAGCTGATTGTTTTGGTTTGATGGCCTGCAATGCATGTTTTGTTTTGGTTCTTTCTCCCAACTCGTTCGGACAGTGTGAAAGGACAGAGGACAGACAGAGTGGGGGGATGACATGCAGCAAAGGATTGCAAGCTGAGTCGAACTTGCGACCACTGCAGCGAGGCATCACCTCTATACATGGGGTGCTGGCACTATCCACTAAGCTACCGATGCCTCGCAGGCAGCTGTCTTTAACGAGAAAAAAAAAAAACCTCAGTTAATGACTAGCTAGTGAACAAAGTGGACCCCTCATTAGCAAGATATATCCCTCATATAAACTTTAAAACATGACCACATATGAATAATGTGAAACCATTTGTTCTAGATGTGTAATTACGCAACTATTTGCTAATACGTATGCCAAAGCAACTTTATAACATCTTAATATGTCAGTTGTTTTTAAAGTATGTTTCCACTACCCCCAGATGGCCATTTGTGATAAGATGAGATAAGATAAGATAATGGTTTATTGGTCCACTAAGGGGAACTCTGGGATAAATCGAGAAAATAAAAGAAAAAAATAAGAGTTAAATTAGAGTCAGCAAGTCTATGTTACCAACATTACTAGAAAGAACAGACAACAACAGTCTTTATGAATGTAGCTTTCTAATCTGATGCCAGGTGGGGCAACTCTCCAAGCAATAAAAGAGCTTCCTTTGCCTGCTGACATTCTTTGTTTTGCTATATCTATTTCAATACACATTTCATTGCCTAATCATTTTTTGTCAAATTCATTTCTATATTTGCAGGGTAATTCAGCAGGAAGTAGGGAGTGTTTACAAAGAAAAAAAAACATCTCAAAATAGCCTTGATTGCATCATAAAGGAATGTTTTTATGTACACACTGATTCATATTTTAATGGTCTTTGCTCACGACTGCTGCAGTGAATGATAATGTAACTGTGACAGAAAATTATTCGAATAAAAACAAGGGCTTGTGATGGATTTCCTGTCTCAAGCTATTTTTAAGCCTCAGCAAGATCATTTTCAGATCATCCTGAAATTTATGGCCTGGAAGGCAGGAAGTAATTTGAAAAACTGATAGGATGGGTTGAAAAACGGTCAGCAATTACACAACTTTTGTGTACACAGTTCACTAAAGCATTATTGGCACGGCCTTGTGGGAAACTTAATCTTGAACTGATTAATTTGAGGGGTTTTTTTTGTTGTACATGGGAGGCTCAAAATACAAATCCACTTACACAGCACATGTGCACTGCCTCTGTAATTGTCCCACTGCAAACATTTGGGGCTGGTTTATAAAAGACTTGCAAAGACTACACGTATCACGGAAACCTCATCACTTCAGCGTTCTTATTTAGGATTGTGCACATGTTTCATTTTCTCCTCCTTACGCTGCTGAATGAAAGGGAGCCACAGTGGATGTTTTCTCAGAATGGTGTGTGACCAACATTGCGAATAATAAATGCTGCAGCTAAAAGAGGATGTGAGTTAGGAGGGGATGATAAGTGTGTGAGCGTTTATTGTAATGATGGAGAAGAGCTTAGGGCTGCGAGTGACTTTTTATGAATAACTTTTGTGTGAGTAACTAATCATGTATAAACCTCCAGCTGAATAATAATGCGTCATTCAAGTAAGACTCTAATTTGTTGCCTAATTGACTAACAAGACTAAGCTCTAACGTCAGCCCAGTCAGTACACAGTCTTTAGTCGAGCTCATGTGTCAGTGCTTATTTGTACGAATGCATATATTTACTCTGGTCCATCACTATCTGCCGTCCTGTGTTTGCCCATGCCGTTCCTTCATTAACTGTCATGCATGGAGCTTCAGCAAGCATATATGAGAGAGAGATTGGAAAAGAGATTAGTTCCCCCCAAAAAAGATGGCAGACAGACGGATGAACAAGCGGAAATGAAACTGCTGCTAGGTCAACAAGAGACTGAGAGAGAGAGACAGAGAGAGAGGGAAGCAGAGGGTGGGAGTGGGGGGTGTGGATAAAGAAATGGCCCGAGGAAAGTCGCAAAATAGATAACAGAACTGAGGAAACAGAAGGCGAGTGATACAGAGATGGAGGGAGAGAAGGAGGGCAGGCAGCGATAAGAAACATGAGGAAGGAGAAACAAAATGAAATGTGCATTTTCATATGTCTTCCAAACGTAGTATTCACAACATTTGCTGTGTTTTACATTCAGCTTTGGTTTTTGACAAGGATCCCTGTGACACAGCAGCGCAAGAAGCATAAGCTAAACTTGCACTGTTTATTCACATGTGGGTTGTAAAAACTGACACGAGCATTTGTCTCTTTTCTCTTTATTCTGTCAAGCAATGCCATTTAAGTCTAACTCGGCGCTGTGTTGTGTATTGGACAAAGATCACACATCCCGGGAGTGTTTTTCAGCAACAAGGCGCCATCGTAACTTCCCTGCAATTGTAGGGAAACAAAAGCATTCAGAGGATCTTTCGTATATAAATAATACTGTGCCTTTCCAGGGAAAAGTCTAGAATGAAAAGTGAGAAACAAAAAGATGACATTGCCAGGAAATAAATTAAAAACCAAACTATTGATGATTGGTTTTATTCCATATTTTAAAACACATGACACAAATGTGCATATATTACTAAAATTCATCAGGAAATTGCAATATAGCCACATGACTTATGTCCGTTGCAGTCTAGAAGTCTAAGCAAGAAAGCAGGCAGGAAAAGGAAATGACATGTATATGCTAATAATCAGAATCAGAATACATAACTGATCCCTGTGGGGAAATTGTGACACTATCCCATTTTAACATGAACATACCTAATGAAAAAAAATACTATACATACATAAAAAATATATAGTAAAAAAAAAACACTCAAATTCAGAAACAAAACTTAGACATGTCCTAGAAAGGATGTTTCACTATACTTAAAACAGCTGTGCGTTTTCGTTGATTATAGCGCCCCCTTTGGTCGAAGCAGTATGACATCCACAGCCTGGTGTCGTAAAATTCCGACTGCAGCCGGCATCCGGCTTCATTTGTAAAATCTCAGCTGCAACCGGCAATTACTGCATGCATTCGTTCTGGAGAGCAAGAGGAAAATCATAAATGTTCTGGTGTAGTGTCTGAATTTCTTATAAACTGAGGACAACTGCCTGCTGTATATTTGTGTTCATGCTCACAGTCACAGATAATTTTGTGGCGTTTGTTGTAACGTTACTACACAAAAGTGGTTCACAACTGACGTTACATTTAGCTTGCTTAACTTCCATGTTGTCATATATTGAAGTGAAACAACGTCTAACAAGTTGCGGTGTATTCTCTAAATAAAAACAAAAATTACATACCTGTCGATTAGGAAAAGGGCCAACTCGGGATCAGTTTTAAAACCTTTCAAATCTCTCAGCTGTCTCCACTTGGTGAATGCCCGACCGAAGTTTACACGCGTTTGGGCTCGAGCCCTATCACTGTCCCATTTAGCCTTCTTCTGTTCTTCTGTTCTTTTTCTTTTAGATGGTGCTCCTTCGTTATCCGCCATGACATCGAAAGTACAACCAAGTCCAAGTTATAGATACATCTGGTAAAAATTTTATGTGTTCAGCAATGCCCGTTGCGTACTGCTTACTCAAAGAACATTCTCTGTAAACATGGCTCCTTCTTCTTCTGTGGTTTAATGGCTGCGGGCCGCTGCAGGCGTGCAGAATCACCTCCGCCTCTGGGTGCCGTATTCTGGTTTGCTGACTTCCGCTGTGTCCGACCCAACCGAGGCTACGCTAAATAGCCATATAGAGAAAGGCTTTTTTGTCACTGTTGGATTCAAATAAATATGCGGATCTTATGGGGGGGGTGGGGGGTGATACGAACTAGGGGCAGTTTTATAAATGGTAAAAAGTTCCGCACAGCTGCTTTAATTACTCAGCATTCATTTTTTCATCAGTCTTTCAAAACTATTCAGAGGGTGTGGAAATTTAATTTATTATGTTAAACACCTGGTCTCCTTCTGTAAGGAGGGGGCAGTTAGGAGGTTGCTACCTGTGGAGAGCAGGCAGCAACAAGGCTCATAGGGTGTGAGTAAATTTATAATGTATGGAGGTGCAAGGCCATGTCAAGCTTTAAAAGTAATTAGTAAAAGTTTAAAACCAATTCTATGCCTAACAGGTGGGCAGTGTAGTGTTACAAAGACGGGACTGATGTGGTTCTTGGAATGAGATATAGGACACCACTCATTTTTACATTTATCTTTTGTTCTAGGTATACAGCTTATCCAGGTGTATTACGACCCTGAAAATTATTACAACAGAACATAGACATGCATAAACATTTACTTGCATTTGACTGTTTGCATACTTGATTAAACGGTGTTAATGTGCTCTAACACAAGCTGAAAACTTTGTTCACAATAGCACATCCACCTGTGTGCTATTTGCCCACTGTGTGGGTGCTGGTCCTTGATGCTTCAGAGTTTAGACTAACATTAGCAGCTCTGTGTTGCTCTTTATTCGATTTCGGGAAGTTCACACTCCAGCAGCCCCAGCAATGTTACCAGAGATAGTGTTGCATTTGCCGAACACTTCAGTTAGTCCTCATCCTGAAAGCCTTTGCTGTCATAATACTAAAGGTGAAACACAGCATGTGAAATTACAGCCAAATATCCAGCCTCTTTATGGTCAGTTTCAGCGTCTCCCATGCATAAATGCTGTTTGTGTTATAGGCTTACACAATGCTCCATTCTAGCACCAATGTTTCTTAAGTCCACTCTGTCAATGCAAGCGACAGGTCAGTCCTGCCACAAACTTTTCACAAACATTCTCATAATGAGCAGACTTATGTGAAAATATAATTACATTCACCTAACATTTGTGACGTAATGTGACAGATATGGCAAAAAAAAAAAAAAAGAGCAAAATGCATAAACAGATTGTAGAAAAGTAAACGTTTCCTAGTCCAGGACAAAAGAGGGAGTAAAGCTGGATGTAGCTGCATCTCCATATGCCGTAAAGTGCACCAATTCTACAGAACGTATTTGCTCCCGTAGAAATATATGAGGCTACAACATCATAAAAAGGGAGAAGAGCAGAAATGGACAGTGAAACATCAGGCAGGGAAAGGGTGAAGAGTTTAGTGTCATTATTCACATTAAAATAAGCCATTTTTTTTTCTCTGAATATCCCCATGAAAGCTCATTATAAATGCTCACCTTTCAAGACCTCTGGGTGTTTTAAAGTAGAAGCTGGAGAACTGTCTGTATTCTCAAACTGTCAGATAAATTTGACGAATCGATCATTCAGCAGGAAAAGAGACAATTAAGAAAAAATAGCTCGGGGGCAGAGAGGGTATTTGTGCAGTAGAGGAGGGAGAGGCGAAAGAAGAGGGCAAGGACAGGAGGAGGAGAAACACAAACACACCCTATAAAGATGGAATCATAGCAGAGGTCAAAATAGATGGAGAGATACACTAGAAGAGACAGAGGGGAAGGAGGAGGGGAGGTGGAGAAAGAGGAGAGCTGCTGGTGTTTTATGAGCAGGGGAGAAGGTTAAAGAAAGTGGTTGTAAAAGGAGGGTCGGACTCCTATAGAGGAAACCAGCAGTGGAGAGCCATCCTGGTAAAAATCAAATGTATTTTAATGGCCAATGATAAATCTACACACATAAAGCTCCGGTCAGCTGGGTCGTTGCCAGTTTCATTGGCTGTATATGTGTGAATGTGTGTGTGGAGTGTGCAGACTAGCTCTGATGCATGTGTGCTTAGTGTTTTCTCTTGTGTGTCTTTTAGATTTCTTTATCTAATAAGTAAGACCACAAGTCAACTGTGCAGGGAGAGGCCCTCAGGACATGAGTCTGGTCACATGGCCCCTTTAGTCAGAATCAGACATTTGTCCAAATCAAATTGTACAGTGGAGAAATTGAATTGCACTCCCATGATCATGGAGGGACAAAGGACAACCAAAGACTTAAACCTCAGAGATTTCTGTGGGTCTCAACAGGTCCTTTACAAGTGCATTTTTAAGCGAGGCAAACTGTGTGGGCAGCTCTGTGGAGCTGTAATGCTCACCTTCAATCTGTAAGAGAGACACCCGCTGAGCTCCAAAATGTGTTGGATTTTTGATAAAACGTAGCCTATAAGACATGAGCTGCAGAGTATGTTATAAAGAAAAGTATTTATTTTTAACCATGTCAGTAGCATGGCTTCATAGATGTCAACCTGTCCAGCACTTTGGTCCGGACTGAACGACTCGACAGCTACTGGATGGATAGCCATGAAATTTTGTACAGGTGGGAGCTGTCATCAAATGTGTCAGACAATGGAGTTGAGGAAGAGAGAGGCTCTCTCTGCCTTATACCAAATATAAAGAAACACAACTCCCCATTTAATGAGATTGAGAAGTCCCACCACTTTGGCTCTCTGCTCCACAAACAGTTGAGCACAGAGGGACTCGCCCCTTTCCTGTTATACTTGGAGACGTATAAGCCCGGAAAACAAAACCAAATTTTAAGGATGGTAAAAAAATGTTGTTGGGGGATTGTCACAATCTTGACAGACACATTATATTGTATATAGTCTCATCTTAAGCTAGCTCAAATTGCGTACTTCTGTACTTACACTTACTATTTTGAAAGCATAAGTGCGTTCACACTGAGAAGTATGGAAAAATGCAGTGCATTATGAGTATCCGGAGGGTGCAGTCAAAATGGTCAGAGAGTTGAATGTGAAACTATGGACACTTCTCGCCCTCAGTGGTCGCCATCTTGGCTACATTGCGGAGGGGGAGGGACCACTTTTCAAACTGGAAATAGCGGCCAAGGACTGTGCGACCGTGAACGTTTTTTGCACTAAGCACCACTGTACTGTTGTCGGGTATAAGCCAGCAGTATGTTTATTTGTGTTAATTTAGAAGTCTGTAATGATTTGGTACTGCAAATGCTAATGCTGGTTTGCTAACTAGCTAATTTGCAGTCGTCATATCTGGTGAGTGCACAACGGCAGTGTTTGGTTTGAGACAACACTACCCAGTCAAAATTTGTGCACTACGCCAATGAGTACATAGTGCACACAGTATACTACATAGTAGTATACTAACGGAAGTATGTGATTTGAGACACACCATAGCTAAATAGCTAGCCTTCACTCTCTGTCTTCATTGCGCAGAGAATGCCACACTTCTCCCTTTTTCGTTAAGACCAGAATGACTTTGCCTCAATTTGCGTTGTTTTGCCTTGTTTATAAAAGTTAACATTGTGAATACATCATCACATTTAAGTTCTTGATAAATGAGTTGAAGCCCAAACCTGGCTCATCTGAGATCATCACATGAAATACTGAGCTAAGGCCCGACCAAGCCCGAATCCCTCAAAAAACACTAGTGGGCTTCTACGCCCGGGACACACCGGCTGTGTGGTGGCGCAAGCCATGCGTGTCTCCAGCAGAAAAAATAGACCCACTCCGTGGATCACCGACTTCCTACACTGTATACCCCATGAGAGAAGCTCCCTGCTCCAGCCAAGAGGCAGGACAGAGAGCCTGGCACGGAGCCTGGCTGCTCCCTCTCCTCTCACCCTGCAGGCCCTGAGACAAGAAGGAGCTACTCGCAGAATGCTCACTTATTAATATTATTTATTTTTTTAATAACGTTTCGTTTTGTTTTTTTCTTATCCACAGCTAGAGCCCTACCCAACATGGGCAATCAGCACATATTTTCAGCCTGAAACTGGTCTGACCCGTTAGTCTTTTCCGGACCCGTAAGACTGGGGTTGAAATTTAGAATCCTACCTTACATTATGTTTTGTAGTGCTGTCGTCTTATAGAGCTAAACAGAATCAGCATTGTGATGTTTCTGTTTCAAGCTTGTCCAATCTAGCATCAGTAACTAGAGGGGGGTGGGACTAAAAATCTGTCACTTGTTTACAGAAAGTGTGTCTTCTAACCCTTTTTCTGTGGCTGATCAGAGGTGTGTGGTTGGAAAGACCTCAGAGGTTTTCATTGCTCCCACTGGAGTTGCCGACAGCGAGGACTGGGTAGGAGATGCATGTTTGTCTCTGATAAGTTAACACACAGAGATGTTATGAGTGATGACATTATACAAATGTCAACCACATGGTGGGAAGAGAAGTCAGGGTGATCATCAAGTGATTATGATCCATCCTCTGGGAGCCATGAATGTCTGTACAAAATTTAATATTATTTTTATTCTGGACCACACATGGACTGACTGCCTGTCACTAGAGCCGGTGCAGCTAGCATGACTTAAAATCAGTGGTTTACCACTAAATAGAGATATTCTGATACTGTTAAAATGTTATTTTGCCAACCAGTAACTTTAATTATTCACTATCTTTTTAAAACACTGAAAAGTACTTGAGAGCTGTGCGCTCTGTGGCTTTTTCAATTCAATATTAAATATGTACTTTTTGAAAAATCCTCTAGTAGACCCAAATTAGTCACAAAAAGAACCAAGTAGAGTGCTGGTTAGGAGCCAGCAGGACACTCCTGCCTCAAGACCCAAAGTCAAAGATTTAAACTCTGTCATGCTCTGTGGGCTTCCGGCATTAAAGTGGCCTAATTCCACTGCAGTTTCGAAGGGTAACTCTTATCTAAATTAAGTGCTTTGTCAAGGTCAAAACAGTGTCCCGTAACTTATCAGAGCCATTTTTCTGTTTGAATGGTAAGAAAACGACTCCATTATGAGTCCTTAGCGGCAGCGAGAGAGCATCAGTCTATCTGCAGTCTCAATACTAATATTTATGAGGCATTCTTTTTAAGACGCTCACAGTCTTTTCAGCTACCTGAGTTCGTCCGTGTGTCTCTTTTAATTATTTGCTGAGCTTTGTTCAGGCTGGGACTTTTTAAGCACAGGTCCTTCAATGCTATCTCTGAAGTCCTAAGACTATTAAAATCACTACCCTGACATTGTTGATGACACAACAGTATCTCTAGATGGATAATAGCACTAGATTTGCGTTTGTATATTCATTCATTCACTTTTTATTTTGTTTTACTTTTCTGAGTGTTGACTAATGGAAAGATAAACACTGTACTTGGCTTAATTGAAATACAATGGCCTGATTGGGGTAATTAATCTAATGATCAAACCCACAACACTATGGATTTGCAAGCACTTCATTAATTTGAATTAAGGGCGAGGCTCCACTATGGTGCAATTATGAATTCAATTTCAATTGATCTCCCTTGCTTGGTATGCAGCAATGCACAAAAATGATTATATGAGGTAGCACTCCACACTATTATTTTATGGACTTTCCAAGTAGTGTGGAGCAATATAATCAGTCAGAAACTGTAGTATTTGGCCTAATATTAATTAACATTAAGAATAATGAAGAATAATCTCTGCTCTGCTCTTACTGTCTCAGTGTTTGGTGTGTGGGGAATAGATACTGAAGTACATGAGCGTAAGATGAGCTCATTTGCCTGGTCTGACTCTGGAAATAATTGGAGGTTAGAACAGACTACAGCGCGATAGTGAGTAACTGAGGTAAAATAGCTGGCTGACCTGCGGTTCCCCTGATGATTGTTCCACTGTCCATTCCTGCTTGAGCAGCCCCCACAATGACCAGCTTCTGCCCCAGTCACACTGCTATTGCTATGGTAACCAAGTTAGAGGTTTAGGGAAGTGAGTAATCTAATCTTCCCACTTTGTGGCATAGCGATAAGGCTTACCACCGCCAGCCCACCCGTGTGTGTGTGTGTGTGTGTGTGTGTGTGTGTTTGTGCATGTCCTATTTGGTCATTCTGTGCTGCATGTCTCTCTCTCTCTCTCTCTCACACACACACACACACACACACACACACACACACACACACACACACACAAACACTGAACCTATCTAGCCAATATGTTCCACCCTAATAGGCAGGTGAAAGCCGAAGGGCAGATAGGCTTCCAGCCCTGTTGAAAAGTCTGAACCTTACTGAAGTTGACATTCTGCACCAATAGCCTCAACATTAAAGGAAAGCTCCACTGCTTTTATTGCACTGGTTAGGTGGACCTTGAGTGTAAACTGAAAAGTTTGACTTGTTTCAACAATTTCTTATTTCCTCTCCCAAACATTATGAAACTACCCAGCAACATGCACAGCAAGCAGACACATTAACCTAAGCTAATTATCTGTTTGTACAGTCATCCATTTAGAGCTAAACAGACATTAGTAGTGGTTATAAGTGTTATAGACTCCTCCTACACCAACTAGCATGTTCAGAATATTGTTATCATCTTAGTCAGCGTTGTTTTTAAACAACATTGTGGTTAAGGCGTGGTTATGTTTAGACACAAAAGCTACTTGGTTTAGAGAAGTTTGTGTTTTGGCTTAAAACACCCATGTCTGCTGGCACAAAAGCCGCTGGGAATGCAGCTACAGGTTGCTAAAAAAAAAAAAAAAAAGCCACGTTTAGGGCAGAAACGCAGCTGGCAACAAAGCAGTGTGTGGCTAAATTAACAACCAGTGTTGTTATTTGTTGGTCTCAAACAGTGATCTGCAGTGGTCTACAGCTTTGTAGGCTTCCCACCTAGGTGTCACGCTATCCACCATCCTTTAACTCAGCTCCTATACAGTCACAGCATAACAATAAACATGACCATTTAATAGCTTATAACTGCACTCTTAACATGCTAGTCGGTGTAGCAGGAGCCTTCTAACCTGTATCTATAATGCTGCTTAACCACTACTATTTAATCGACATATCCTCTCTCCAGCCTCGCCACATATCCACGTTTGGTCATGGACTTTCCATGTCCAGAGACGACAAGGTGCAAGGTACCCTGGTTGCATTGGTTGTTGATGTTCTGGGACGCTGTGTCACGTTCTGCTTGTCACGAGCACTTTCTTCTTTCAAAATACGCTTCCTTTTTCACAGGAAATGTACCATTTGCATACAGTCTCTGTGTAACACCGCAAATTGACATTTTTTCCTTCAACAACAATCGCACAAGGTTAAGTCTAGCCAGCACCTACGCACATGGTTGGGTTTAGAAAAAAAGAACAGGGTTTGGCTTCACAATCTCACAGGAAGCAAACACCAGCCTCCCAGGTGAAAGTTGGTGGTTGTTGGACCCACTCTCCCACCTGCTTTACTCAGACTTTCGCCGCCTGAACTTTCGTTCTTGCCCCGCCCCTTTCCCCCCCTGAAGGCACAAGGCACTGTTAAATTAGAACGCTGACCGGCAGTGATGGTAAGTTTATTATCAACTGTCCATCAACAGACTGTCAGGTCATACCTTTGCTGACCAAGCCGAAGAGAACAACTTTATCCAGTGCAGAATTACAAAATTGTAAATGCTTATTTATTAGTTTCCAGGACTACAAACCTTAATCAGGGAAGAGCTTCAAACATTAGATAAATAAAAAGCAAAGACTGAAATGAGAACATAAAATAGATATTTATGTAGATAATTTGAGAAATGCTAATATAGGACTGTGTTGTCTTCCGTTTGCAGTTATACTGATGACACAGAATGTATAAATAGGCTAACACTGGCTTCACATCTGCCTGCGGTGTGATGATGCATAATTGGCTGTGGTTAGAAAATGGCCAACATGGGTCACTGTAATAAAGGCTGCGGGTTAACAAGATGTTTTACAACAGAGTTTTGCATCTATAGTTTTTAAATTGTCCTTTCCGCCTTCAAATCCAGCAGCTTTGTGCATGAAACACATAACCAGTAAGCTACAGCATGTCATTCCTATGATGACATTTTCATTGGTACATAATTCTCTTTTGATACCATCGACCAAACAGCAACATTATACACTCAGTTTCTGTTCAGGCTTAAAGGTGATGATTGTGAAATAAAGATAAAGGGTTTAGGACCTTCTTCTGGTAAACATGTTGTATACACAAAGAGCCCCATTCCTCACAGAGTGCAGCACGTGAAATGGAAGGCCGTATGTGGTTCATTGTAATGTAGACCAAGATAGTCCCTACGTTAAAACAGATCTATCTCACGGTCTCAGAGAGCATACGTTCAGGCAGTGCACATGAGAGAGGCTTGGCCGATAAGCCCTTATTTTGGCACGGGGATAACGTCGTGATATAGACAGAAAGGGATGGGATCTGCAAATGAGATAGAAGCAAAGTCGTTAGATCCCTTCATCCACACACGTTCACTCTCTCACTCGCTCACTCTCCTTACTCCATCGCTCACCTCTGCTGCTTTTGCTTTTCCTTCGTCTCTCCACGGGAACGTATCCAATCATACCACTCTGAAATTATTATTAAAATTTCCATTGCCTGTGTGTGTGTGCTCAGCAGGGGCTCAGAATGAGATGAGTTGGGGTGGTGGTGGTGGTGGTGGTGGTGAGGTTCAGACAGTATCTGGTGTGAGAAGAGAACATAAGCGGCGAGTGGCAGCCGCCGTGTGTCACAGCTATCAGCGGAGGTGGGTGAAAAGTGGGACGGAGGCTGATGAGAATAGCAGGGTCACCTTTGGGCCAGCCCTCGCTCTTCACCGGCATCAGGGATTTTATTGTCGTATATTTTTTGTCATCCTGAAAATAATGGAACAGGGCTGGGACGGAGAGTGGCGCGGGAGGGGAGCAAGATTGCGCCAAATCAGGGGCCACGGAAATGGAGGGATGGACAGAAAGGGAGAAAAGGACAGATATTGGGATAGAGAGCTGGGAGGATTGGGCTCTTTTCTGTAATGGCAGGATTTGACTGGGATTAGGAGAGGAAACAGGGGAATCAGGTGGGCACTTCAAGAAAGAATTCAAGCTGTGTTGTGTGTAAATTTGTGTGTGTGTGTGTGTGTGTGTGTGTGTGTGTGTAAGGGGGCATATTCGTAGATGGACTTTAAACTGTTATGAACTGCCCCTTCCAGGTTCAGTGTAACTGACAGTCAGCAGATGTAAATCTTCGTATTTAAGTTGAGAAAAGTAGATTGTAAAAGTGCACATATAGCAGTTGTTTCTCATAATGTCAAAACATACAGTGGATAATAAAACAAATGACAGATTGTATCTTCACTTTCCGGGGAAACCTGGCATACTAAATATCAGCTCGCTGATATTCAGTTATATTGTGCTGTAACCATCTGCTGTACACACAGTCTTACAGTGTTAGTGTCATGGCTGTAAAGACTGTACTCAGGGAAACAGATAGGATGTCCCAGATAAATGAAGGCTCATAATCCTTCATACTGCAGCAGTGGAGACATCGCCTGCCCTTTTGGCCCTTCCCTGGGGATTTCAGGTCATGCCTTCTTATGTAAGCCTGATAAAAACACTTGTAATGGAACATTAATGCTTATCTCAGCCCACTTTCTCTTTTTCTGGGTTTAAAAGTACATCTATTAATACCGCTATAACTAGGCGTATAAAAAAATATCGATACACTGAAGTATCACAATATCAGCCCAGTTGGCAGAAGAAAATGTTGGCATTGCACATTTTTGCAAACCATGAGTACATTAATATGTTTATATCAACACTTCTAAAGTGATGTAATATATTAGCTGACTGTCATCTGAAGGTGGAGGGGACGGTGGATGGTGAGACACCTAGGCGGGATGCCAAGGTGTCATCTAGGTGAGAAACCTAGGTGTCAACTAGGTGAGATGCCTGCCAAGCTGCAGATCACTGTTAGAGAGCAACAAAGAAAACCAGTTTGAGATGTAGCCAGTGAGTGCTGTGTTTCCAGCAGCTTCTTAGGCACCAAATGAGGGTGTTGTGTTACAACTCGTTACTGTGGATATTTTGCCACGAAAAGCAGCTGTTTTTCACAGCGCAGCTTTTCCTGCTGCCACTGTGGCATGAATAGCAGTTGTTTTTTCACCAGGACAAAGCTGCTTTTAATGCCAGGATTTGCCCCCCCAAAAACAGGGGTAATTTGAAGCCAACATTTTTCAAGATTCAAGATTCAAGGGGCTTTATTTTCAGATCTACAGTTATGTAACAGACATACAGAGAATCGAAACAACAACACGAAACACTCTGAATTGACCCACGGGGCAGACAGTGCAAAAGTGCGAGAGTGCTCAAACCTAACCAGATGTTACATTGTTGAAAGATAAAGTTTCAGCATACCTGCAACATATATATGGTTTTCAAAAAACGTACAATGCCAACATTTTTCTGGTGATTGGATTGGCATAGTATGATTTGTCAGACTGTATCACTTTCCAAAAACATCGATTGGATTTTTAATGCATAGTTAACATGCAAAGATTCATGGCAGTGGTTCACTTTGTGTTACGTTTAACCTGCGACCACAAGGCTCTCCGGTGTTGTCGTCTATCTTCAGCCATTTGACACCTTCACTCCAACGTAACAACATGTCACTAGCGTAAGCACAAAGAACACAGGCATATGAAACAGGCAGGATGCACCACAGGCATTGACAGTTTTTCTAAAAATGTATTTTAAAAATTGCAATGTATCGCCTTGATTACAGTATCCCAATATATTGAAATGTATCCATAACGATTCCTGCTGTTATTTGTAACATAACCAATTTATTCACAACATCATAGGTCTTCAGTCACCATGGTGATATTCCTATGAGGCCACCCCACCCCACCCCTACCATCTCCTTTTCAAAATATTTGATTCCTAACTCAATTGATGTTCCTTTTTTAGAGTTTCTCCTTCCCCAGATCATTTTGCATTTAAGTTACACTTTGGTCAAGTCCCAGATTTCTGTAATCACGCCAGCTGTCATTTCCTTCTTCTGCAGCTAGCTAGCGCAGCTCATTAGAGGCTGTGTGTGGTTGGATGATGCTAGCAAAGCAATTTGAGTTACGGACTTAGAGAGATGTTGGCCTCAATTCCAGGTATGATGAAAGGAAAAATGTGGGAGAGAGAAAAGAAAGGGAGAGAGAGAGAGATGGAGAGAGAGGTTTCTCTTGTGGGTCATTTTACTAGGGAGAACATTTTCTCATTTGCTTGAAGATAATTGCAGCAGTTATTATTCTGCTGATGCTCAGTTGAGCAGTAACCCAGAACAGGTCATTTTATATGAGACTTATATTCACAGCTGAGGTGTAATATCTGCTGGACACCCTGTAGATATTTGTGTCTTTTTTTTCCCTTTTCATATTGTTTACAGAAGCCGTGATAGTTGAGCAGATGATTAGCTACAATACAAGTGTTTCCACGGTGGGCTCTATTAATGCCTTTATTTTACAGTTAACATTAGAAATCACAACATGGCTTAGAGATATACAATTTATCCAGAACACTGTCATTCAGTGCTGTAGTCAAGACCATCTAAACTGAGACTAAGTCATGACCAAGGTCAGAGTGTATTGAGATTAAGACAAGAGCAAGAACTTGGGGGGCTAAGACCAAGTTGTGATCAAGACCAGACCAGTGCGAGTTCCACACTGCATGACACACCTAGGATAAAATGTGGAACATGCAAACCACAGGCACTCCTAAAATCGATCTGAGAGATAACATTAACATAAATCATCCACAGAAAACAAATGAAGATTCCTCTTCCTCTACCTCTTTGATAGCTTTACTATAGTATGTGTGTATGTGTAAGTGTACCATTAGTGTACCAGCACCTTTGAGGGACTTATCACTGTTTTTCTGGTGTGGCTTTAGCCCTTAAACGTGGGTGTTTTTAGTTAACCATCTGTGTTTTTCCAGCTGGGATATTTCCACAAAATAGGGTTACTTTTTACTAGTACGTTATTGTTTTTCCAATGGAGATTGGGCCCCAGACAATTAGGTAATATAAGCCAAAGCTTGATCTTTTCGTAACCATAACCAAGTGTTTTTTGTGCCTAAACCTAACCACTTGTTAACCACAAGAAATATTAAGCTTCAACATATTTGCTAATGTGCAAATGTCTGGGTGTGCAGAAATGTACAATGCCAACATTTTTGCTGGTGATTGGGTTAAAAGTCTGGATAAAATAATCAAAAGGCATTACAATTAATTTTCATTTTTTCCTTTGTTCCCTATGAGAAAACAAATACAGTAATCACTAAGCGGCTGAAAGGAACTCAACCATACTTATTCAACACTCCATTTTTGAACTGGCAATTTAGTAGCTATTGTGGTATTAACCATTCTTGAATTAAATTCCTCTTTGTCCGAGGCCAAGATTAGGCTGAGTAAAAATGTGGTCAAATCAGAGATGAGTTTGAAACTTTAAAGAAGTGGTCTCCAGACCAAGACCAATCTTGAGTACTACAACACTACTGTCACTTTTAAATTTAAAAAAAAATGTTGATTTTATCATCAGTGCAATATTTGATTAACCTGGAAATCCAGATGCCCCGTCCCTAGCAAATTCTAATTTGCATTGCACGTGGATCTGGCCCATGATGAGCAGAGCCCGGTGAATCGCCTATCAGACCAATCAGATCAGTCTATCTGACAGAGGCGGGCTCTAGGCAGGCGTAACAAGATGAGGACAAAGCTGCGCCATAGGAGTCGAAAAGTAAACAGCCAAGATGGCAGCTGCCGAAGGACCGCATCCATTCAATTTAGCTTTGGAAGAAACCCTAAGCCAGCTACACTTATCTTTTTCCTTGAGAGAGGAACAGAAGACTGTCCTAGAAGCCTTCGTTTCCAGGAAGGACCTTTTTGCTGGTTTGCCGACAGGATACGGCAACAGCATAATATATCAGTTAGCCCCACTGCTGGGCAAACAAATGGGGCTTAGTGCAATGAATATGTCACCTTGTTTTTTGCTCTGATTGGCCATCGTGCTATCCAATTGCATGCAGCGGCATTTGAAATGCCTCAGTTAGTGCTGCCCCTTGGGTAGGAAGGGTGTATCGGTGAGGGCCAGACTCAGAATCTTTCTAGATTTGAGTCTGGATTTCCAGGCTAATATTTGATTGGTCTAAGATTTGAAAGTTTGAAAAAGTACATATGTAAAATCAAAAATGTAGAATCTGAAAAACAATTCACACCAGTTTTGCCTCAGCATATAATATTTTCCTTTTGTGCCTGTAGTATTTCCCTCTGCTACCTAAATACAGTTTGAAACACCATAAACCAATGGCAGCCATTTCTGATTCTTCTCATCAACAGTGCAAATGAGCTTTCATCTCACTCTCTGCGGGCTTTCGACAGAGTTGTGCACCATATGTAAACATCTGAAGGCTGTTTATTTGTGTGCTTCAACATTCCTCTCTGGAGGAGTGGGCGAATCCCTTGTGGCGCTGAAGAGAGGGGAAACTCTGTGCGTGCTAAAGGCTTTGTGTTTTGAGAGCAGAACGTATAGGTTGTGCTTTGGGAATGCCCCACATGGCTGGTGGTTTGTTTACATTAGTGAAGCAGATCATATCGAGGTTTGGTGCACTGGCAGTAAAGGAGCGGTCGGTGTGTTTATTTACTCTATGAAATTGCATCAACAGACGCAGTGTGACAGTGCTGCTTGATGAAGTGAAGACTAGTGATGAAAAGATGTTGTTGTTCAGCAGAGGCCACACAGTGTGGTCAGTCCACCTAATTTTTGACTTCAGTTAGTTTGCGAGGTTTTCTTCTTCTTTTGATGTCACATTTCCCAAAATATGTTTTGACAACCTCTTGAGTACAACTGTACAATAGATGGAGATAATACTGAAAATTGTGAGCCTCGGAGTCACATTCTCTCCTCCAAGGACATCTATTTAGGTTTTCAATGGTAAGACTGGTGTCTCTGCTTCTTTTCTGTTGATTTTCCTCCTGTATGGTTGTAAATGTAGATGCCAAATAACATGTTAAAAAAGAAGCCCTCATTCTTTCTAAGATAAAATAATAATAATAATAATAATAATAATAATAATAATGATAATAATAATAAAATGATCCCGATGTATTTTGCCTTTAAAACACAAAGTGTCTGTTAAAGTCCCCCTTCACTACTCCACAGTATGTTTAGAGCTCTTGAAAAATGTCTGAAAGGGATGTTTAAGTTTATAATGTAGACTGTAAAGAAGAAGACATGGCCACTGTGACATCATTCATTGGTTTGTGGAATATCATTTTAAAACCTGGAGTTTGGCATTTTGGACGTTGCCATCTTGGTGTTTTGGAGACAGAAGTCATCATATTTAGACAAGAAGATGGATATGGGAAGGATACAATTTGCTGTGCCTCTATCCTGAATAGCAGGTCACGATGTTAGTGGCCTGTCAGTGACTAGGTAGCCACGCCGTAAAGAATTCCCTGCTTTATTGTCTCTTTTACTCTCAATGGCACCATGATTTACAAATAGATATCATTCTGTATTGAAGATAACTTGTAACCAGAGATTGACAAAAAGCTTATTAGAGACATCTTTACCAAGGCAATAAAGCCAGTGAGAAGTTCTGTTAGCTTGTTTTTGATAGTGGAGGAGGATGATGTGAGTGATGCATTAAGATAAACACACGCTGAGTGCCAGAGCTCACCACTGATAAATTCATAGCACTTGTGGCATGTACCGGCACCACACTCTCAGAGTGGCAGAGTGCAATCTGGGCACTCTCTGGGGCAGACGGAGGAGCAGAGCACTGAGCGAAGTGAATGTTTTAATAACTTAACCATTTGTTAATTCATATAGAAATATAACACTCCATTTCTTCAACCAACAGGGCCCTCATTTTAGTGTTGAGCATCAAACTGAATTTACGAACGCACCATGTCAGGTTACTCACTCTCTTGGACACTCTCCCAGGATTGCCGAAGGTGAGATTCCTGAGAAAGGAGGGCGACACTTGAACGTTTTCCCCCTTTTTGTTTTGCTATCAAAGCTAACGTTAGATAATGCACCAAAAAGTTAGCGTTACAGAGAAATCCAATATTCCTCTTAATACCACCCCAATTTCTGATTAGGTGGACATGATCACCCTTAACACACATAACGTTATTCATCCCTATAACAGTAAATACTTTCTCCCTAACCTGATAAAGTGTGCGTTGCACATGTGAGCAATTTGGATGATTGCCTCCATCCAGTCCTTTAGTCTTATCACATTTTACATAGTTGTATTCGTCTTTATTAACGGGCAGTAGCATTTGGCATGACACGTTCTATTCTGACATCCAGTAACAGAACAAGACACAAGACGACAGTAGCTTACAGCCCTGTGGTGGCGAGTTGTGTGTTGCCATTGCGACGTCAAAAGGGTCTTTACAATAAATTTGTAACTACAGACTGTGTAAAAAAAAAAAAAAAAAAAAAAAAAAAAATGATGTAGCCACCATGATACCCTCCACTGCTTCAAAATGCTTCAAACACTTTTCTAAATAATCTTAATATTGAAAGGAAATGAAATATACCCACTTATGCCATTAAAAGTGCTTAGATAAGGTCGGAGGTCTCCAACCTTATCTGGGTATATTTCATTTCCTTTCAATATTAAGATTATTTAGAAAAGTGTTTGAAGCATTTTTGGCGTTGTTTAATTGATTATTTTGGGTTTTTTTGAAGTGACTGTGCGCGATGCAACTGCAGCACTGCAGCTGACCTGATATCACAACAATTGTAGGCGGCTGGACGGCGAATGGGATCAGTAAAATATGATGAGTGATGTGCAGCGAAGAGGGAGAGGCACAGCGGCTGCTGTGTTTAAGTGTTGCCGTTTAAATTGGTTAAACACAAACATACACCTCTCTAATTGGCAGGTTTAAAGAAAAAAAGCCCGAGCCCAGCCCGTGCCCGAGGTAATGATGTGGTATGGCCCAAAGCCCGGCCCTCGGGCTGTCGGGCTGTCGGGTTGTCGGGCCCCTCGGGCCTCGGGCTCCAGCGCAGGGCTCTACTTCAGAGTGTCACAAGTTAGGAGAAAGGAATCGCAAGGACATGTTAAATAGCTGTTGTTGACATTTGTAGGTGTTGATTGTGAGGCCACCAAGACAATTAACACGTTTTGCAGAGATTTTCATCTTTTGTAGAACTGCTTCCATCGGCCTCTTTAACTGTAATTAATTTGTGTTGCAGCAAAACACATCAGCATGGCTCGTATGGAGATAAAAATGTTCACAACCACAGAATTCACTTTTGTGTCTGAGCTTATTTTTTCTGTTGGACTACTGCCCTGCCACATTTTTCCTTCCAATGCTTTTCACTGCCATAAAAAACTCAGCCAATCCAAGAACAGACTTGTCAAAATTCTTTGGCAGAACGTTCTCATGTTTTTGCAATCAATACATTTCCATGCAGTGCAATCAATAACTAAACAAAACTTGCATAACACTTTGGAGCAAATCAACAAAATGTTTTATAGACAGCTTATGCCTACATCGATATTTTAAATGAGTTACATAAATGAAAAATATTAAAGTAAGGCAAGGACGAAATAGAAGAAAGATTGAATAGAAGAAAAGAGTTAACTGAATGGCTCAAGGTAAATGGTTTATAGCCTTTGTTGCAAAGTCTCATCTTTATCTTTATTGGACTGTTTCTGTCATTCTCAACAATAACTTTAAATAATGTGACGCTACCGGTGGGAAAGGAGAAATATCTTAAAAAGTGTTGATACAGTCTGCCTCTGCCTCATTCTTCTGAACCTGTGATAAAGATGAGCTTTTTTGATGGCTGTTGAAGATCTTTCCTTTTGAAGCAAACAGAGGGTAGTGTATGGGGGCTGTCCTCTGATTACGGACTGGTCTTCTGTCTGTCAGATGTGTGTGAAACAATGGTTCAAGGTGACGCTGAGCTTGGTTTTCCTGTTAAATACATAACATACAATTACTGAAATAATATTAAACATGTATTTCTTCTGGATGATGGAGACACAGCAACAAATCCTTCAAACAAGAAAATAAGTTGTTTATATCTTCCGTTTATAACGACATATGATAACTTTTTCTTATCTGACTGGTACAATTTAATGTTAAAATAATTACAGTACAGTACAGTACTACAGTTAAGGTCTGGCTAGGTTTAGGCACAAAAAAACTTGGTTAAGTTCAGGGAAAGATCATAGTTTGGATTAAATGTATTACTTTGTTAAAGACATTGGTAACATGTCCATATGTTGTTTAGAATATACTACAAGACATATCATGAGTCAAATAAGCAGTGAACAGCATGGCTGGGCATTTCTTCCTTGGAACTGCAGTGCGCCAATGACAGTCTCGAGATTGCAACTTCAGTCTTTCCGAAATCAGTTCAATAATGCTACAGTGAAATGAGGGGTGTTAGAGGAAAGGCTGTATTTTGCAAACTAAGTTTAAATTCAACAAATCAGAGCTGGCGATTGGGAACAAGGTTGATCTAACATTAGCAAAACATTATCAGCTGCTTCATAATACAGTCAAGCCAAAGGCTTATGTATTTATTATTGGTTACAAGCAGAGGTTTGGGTGTTTGATGAGCTGAGTTTAAGGTGAGCAGGTACGCTCAAGCTGCAGGTGAGCACCTGAGGGGCGGGACTAATTTGCACAGTCATAGATCTGCACACTAAATGAAACAAAGGTAAGGTGTTACATCAAAGCAGTTTTAAGGCAAGAAGGGATTTTTTTTCCAAGGAAAAAGTCTTTTAATGATGTTTATATGTCTGTCTGTCTGTCTGTCTGTCTGTGGACATATGTTGTCAATTCCATAGCATCACAACCATGCAAGATGCTGTCACAAAACCTTACAGGTGTGGTTGAAATCAAAATGAAGGCAAGTTCCAAGATGGGTGTGGTCTGATCAAGGGGTCCAGAATTAAGGGACCATTGCCCCCATATCAATTTTAAGATGTGGATAGCTGTTTCACAGCTGGAGTGATCCCATCGCAGCATTTAAAAATCAAATAAATTTTGTTGAACAGAGATACATATTTATGGGTTTAATCAATGTCTGGAGAAGACATTTAAGGTTAGAGAAGCCTTGTTGTCATGGTCATACCAATAAAAAACATGGTGATGGTTAAGGAATATCATGATGGGGATGGGCGATATGGAGAACATCAAATATCATGATAGTTTTTTTTACCAAATACATTGAGACTGATATTATTGTAGGGACAACTATTGGTGCTTTCACAAAATATTACCACAATGAGATTTTTGATAAATAGTCATCAGTAATGTGGAGCTAGAACAGTCTGGAAAGTTCAGAAAATTGCATCACTTAACTGTAATGCAGCCTTTAAAAGGAAAATACAACATTTATGATATAAGGATATCCAAAATCTAAGATGATATCCATTCTTATTTTATGGTATTGATATCATATCAATATATTTCCCTAAATCATGGTCATGCATCAAAGAAAACAGCTTTGACTGTCAGTTGCAAACAGGAAACTAACAGCAGTTTCCCATATTATAGACCTTAAGCTTGTCGATCCTCCCTGTGCAGGCTTTGTCACTCTACTTTATAAGAGCATCACTTTTCACCCTCCTTTGCTCCCATCATAATTCCAGCAGAGCTGTAGGCCTTTGTCACTTGAACTCAAACATATGTTGTTTTCAGGCACTTGCTGACAGAGTGATGCCGTCATTCTTTTTGGAAGGACAGTCTCAGAACCAGCCAGAGCTAAATGAATAATGAATGAATAAATATTGATCTCAAATTATGAGGTGGACAGAAACAGAACTCCAAATGAATGCTAATGTTGCTTTGTATCTGCTATGTTTGTAAATATGCCACAGTTTGCTAAGGTTAATGCAGGTTTAAGCAGGTTCATTTCTTGTCATGGTAAAATGGGGATTGTATGTAGCATGATGTAGTGATGTACAAACTACTGCGCTACTAAATTATCGTAACAACAGATATCTTTGCTATCAGATATCTCAGCAAGTGACCACCGGCTCTTGCCTCTTCTCCATCCTTCTCCCCCTACCCTTCCCCTCCACACCCTGATAAGGCTTTACCCTTCCTCCCTTTTCTCCAGCTTCTTTCCTCTTGCCTGGTCTGATCCCCAATCCTCTATCCCCCTGTAGCTCTCTCTTTAGCCCTGGCCAATCCTCTCTGGTGGTCTTGTGCACACAGGATTAGCCATTAGCCCGTAGTTTTCTCTTCCTCTTCCTCCCTTGAGACCAAACCCTGCCACCACTCACCCACCATACGGCTGCCCAAGGCTCCTCTCCAACACTCAGTGGTGTGAGATAGGCCCCGCAGGCTGGTGGCAAGATTAGACGTGGCATGGTGGGGCTCAGTGGGCTGCCAGCCGAACACCGGTGGAGTTGGTACAGAGTAGTTGCAGGCTGGAGGCTGACATTTCCTGAGATTTTCTGTCACCGATGCATAATGGAACAAGCAGGTGATAGGGACAGAAGGGGCATTGCTGTGCCAAGATCACTAAAGTGTGTGTTTGCCCAAGGACAGAGAGGTCAATAGATGGGGATGTCAGAGAAGTATCTGCTCAGAGAAGGTGTGCATGCAGGTGACCTGATATCAATACATAACAGAATATTACTCAAGTCTACGTTTTTGTTTTGTTTTTTATTTTTATCCTAACACAAAACTAAAAATGGCTTTTGAAAGTTGAAAGAGTAATTGGTCACTGTAATTATTTTTCCTGACCATATGGCATGAATTAACACCACTATAAGATCGTGAACAAAATCCACAGTCTTGGTTCTGTGCAAAAATACACTCTTAAAGGCTCAGTGTCAACAGTCTCACAGAAATATGGGAAATGGATGCAACCTCTTAACAACGCATCACGTGGTGAAAGGCATGAAATGTGTTGAAAGCTGGCAACACAAAAAATAAAAAATAAAAATGCCAATGCAAAGTCTATTACAAACAGTTTTGTTGTGAGACAGCTGGAGTTTGGTAACATTTCGGAAAAGAAAAGCATGTGGTTAAGGTTTAGAGAACAAAAATAAAAGATACTTGGTTAAGTTTAAGGAAAGTTTGTGGTTTTGGTTACCATAAGTATGTATGGGAGGTAAGTAACATAAACTTACATACTTTGTGTCACCACGTAAAGTACTTCAAGTCATTGAGTAAAGTCCGTGCCCACCATCACGCTGTTAAGACTTTGTGTCCATTATTTGTATTTCTATGAGGCTGGGCTGCACCAGATACGACACCTTAAGGAAATTTCTTAAGTTTTTAAAACTCAAGTTTGGCAGAAAGAATGTCCACTTGGACTCAACAATGAACTGATTACATTTTTGGGTTGAAGGTCAAGGTCACTGTGATCTTGTCTATCTCATTCCAGGGAATATCTCATGAACACTGTAAAGGAATTTTTTTAGATTTAGCAAAAGTGTCCTCTCGTACTTAACAATGAACTGATTAGATTTTGGTGATCAAAGGTCAAGATCACTGTGACCTTGCATCCGTCTCATTCTTGTATACGCAATATTTAAGAATATCTTGAGGGAATTTCCTCAAATTTGGCACTAATATTTACCTGGACTCAAGAATAAACTGATTAGAATTTGGTGGTCAAAGGTCAAGGTCAGTGTGACCTCACCAAACATGTTTTAGGCCATAACTCAAGAATTATTATGCAAATTATAACACACTTTTCTGGCCATTATTCAACATCATATCTCAGGAACAGAAGGGGAGACATTTGGTCAAATACTGATTGATGACATAAATTTTGGGTGCCCACCTTGAAACTGCTGATTGTATGGATCTCCTGTGAAGACGGGGGGAGGGTATGTGTGAAGTATCCATGTTTTCACGGGCATGGATGTAAACTAAAAGGGAAACGTGACTGGTGCAGAGAGGCACACAGCCTTTCTAGTTTTTGTATAATTCATGAAAATTCAAGGGCAACTTGTTCCAGTGAGAATAAAATGAGCACTGTTCTACCTTTGTTATATATGTACAACACTAATGTTACCACTAACCATGCATATTTAATCTAACTCACCTTGATCCTCTCAGCACGTACAACAGATCTGTATACAACAGCCCCTGTCATGGCTATTTGTCTTGTATGTTGTCAGCATATTTTAGTCATTCACCATGTGTGTTTTGTGGGGGGGGGGGAAATTGTGTTCCACCACAATGTTGCATGCGATGCAATAGAGTTTACCCCATTCTTTGAGGCAGAACTCCAGAGAATCGCCTTGTATGGTCTTCAGCAATATATTTTGTTGCTAAATGTGAGACATTTATGTCAAACATGTCTGCATGTCTTCACATCCAAAAACAAAAAGTGAGTTTGTTACCAGTATTTGGGGGATTACTATGACTTTTCAGACTCATGGGAAACCAGAATGTATTTAAGAGACAGGGGCGCATAAAGTTGACCCACACCGGACAACCACCCCTCCTAAAGACACAGATCTCTTCTTCAAAAATTATGATCATAGGATAGTAGATTAACAAGGCTAACAAGTGGTAGCTTTCCCTCCTTGGTGAGGTTGAGGGTGATATCCAGCTGAGGTAGAACCTACCTCCTCCTGCCAGCACCCTGTTGACACCTCCTTTTCGCTTTTCTCTGCCCTCTTTGTGTGTCCTCCTCTCCATGTGGACAGTGCTGTGCTCTGAATGTCTATGTAAAATAAAACTCTTGAATTTGAATAACAAGATAGTTAACAGTAAATGAACCCTCCTAGCTCCAAATATGTCCAATTTTCTGGACAGTCTATTTCAAATAAATTTATTCCAAGTGTGTGTGCGCACCCAACTTTGTTTGTCCTCTCTCAGTCCCTCCTGTGTGTCTCTGTCTTTCTTATGGGGCAGCGATAATCCAAATTGGACCATGTGAGGTTCTCTGCAGACACAGAGCACCTCCTTTGATTGGCCAAGCAGGTCAAACTTTGACCTCTTCTTGTCTGGGCTTTAGTTCAGAAGATTAAAGTGTTAAGATCTCTGAAATCTTAATCACTCAATTGAAATTATTTCCAGGGAAGTGATGTAATACATACCTGCAGCCACGCACTGCAGCAATATAATCCAACTTTGTTTTGTTTGGAGACATCCTTTGGGCCTCCGTTGGACTCCCCCCTGACTCACTATCAAGGGCTATGGAGTGTTTTGAGGGTGGGGCGTTTTGAGGGAAAGGTCATCCATGATGATATCCCAAGCCAGTTGAGAGGATGAGTTTGTCCTCTAATAGACAGGTTGGTTGTGAGAGCTGTGAGCTCCTTCACAGACTCATCCTGCTGCTCTTCCCTCTACTGGTGTTCATAAAATATTCCAACCAGCAGTTGCGTCTTTTCCGATTTAATATGTCGGGGATGCAGGACATGTACCAAATAACATCACTGGGTTGTGCAGAGAATGATAGAGAGGATAGATGCAAACACTGACAGTTTTATGAGCTAAAATCAAATTATATCTATGATATTGTCTCAGCCTATACCTGGTTTGATAATATATTGATATACCTTAAAGAGTCAACATACTGCCCAGCTCTATGGGTTATTCATTTTATATGACTGTTGAAGACTGGTTCTTGAACTGTCTGTGTGCTGTCAAAAAGTTTCTCATTTCACATCTCGGAAGTTTTTAAGTAAAACGCTGTAGCTCTGCCTACTAAATTGACACTCCAGATGTCTTCTCTGCACTCTGAAAGCAAAAAAAAGTGCAGATTTTGATGTGCTCCTTAATGGTTCAGAGCAATAAGTAACAAAATAAAAATAGGGCTTTTGAAAAAAAGGTTGAATACTAAAAGTCAGGGTGAGCACAAAAGCTTCTTAATGGTAGCCTCCTACAGGAGAGCTGCTCAACTCTGGTTAGTCGTTCCTGATATCTGCTTTAGTATGAAAAAGCAATGTTTTAACAGATCAACCGATCTGCTTGAAAGGCGCGCCCCAAGATCAGGTTCAAGCCTGGAGTGATGCCAGTGCAAAGTCAAAGCAAACTTTTTAAAGTGATGTACCAGCAAGTAAAAACAGGCGTTTTAAGGGTGGAAGAGTCAGTTTTAATTTGTTAATGAGGGGATGCTGGTAATGTCTGATTTTTTTACAGTCATGGAGGGTCAGTAAAGGCTTTGAAATACCCACTATCACTGCCAAAGCGCCCTAAAGCATCAAAGACAACATATTTATGTGTAGGAGGCAAAATTGTGTTTTATCAATTGATTTGCAAAGTGGATAATTAAATCAGCAACTTTTTTTTTTTTCCATTTGCTGTTTTGACTTTTCAACATGGGTCACAAGTGCATAGTGTGTGTATCCGGTTCATATGCCTTGGGCCTTCGTCTCCATGAAACACAGATTTACAAACAAGAACACGCATGTATTTGTATTGCTTTAGCCACATTCGGAAATGCTTTAATCAACCACAGCCTCATGCTGTCCTCATGCTAATTTAAACAGTAAAGCTCAGTCACGATCCCTTCCATATCAAACACCCAAGCATAATTATAGCTGTACTCTTAATCGTCCTCATTTCTGATCCTTGTGAAGACATTTTGGTCCTCATAACTATAGAGAATCACACAAAAACATTCCAATAAAACCGCATATGTACGTGCTTTGTCTCATTCTATTTTCTCTCTCTGGCATTTTGTCGCAGCCTGAGGGATATACACAGACAGACAGATTTAAAGGGCCATTTTGCTGCTTTTTAACATTAATCAGATTGTCCTTTTGGAAAAGCAATGTAAAAAAAACTGACATAAAACTTGGCTCTACAAAAATGTCTGACAGCTGTCATCTTTGCTACAAGATAATTCAGTTCAAAGCCACTGGCTGACAGTGATACAGTGCTTGAGCATATGGACAAAAATGAATCTCATTATATAGCCTACTGTTGTGATGATGAACTACTCAGCAACCAAACAGTGGCCACTCATGGTGCAGTTGGAAAGCACTTGAAACATTGTTTGTATCCCCAAATTAGCTCTGAAAGCTAGCTACAAGTATCCACGCTAGTCATTTTTAGCAATAATTACTACAGCAAATGACACAGTATATAATTACATTGCTGGTGTAACGTAGCATTTGCTTGCTGTCATTAGTCAGCTGCTGTCTTGTTCATTTGCCATGTGAGCTCGCCATCTGCAAGGAAGGGAATCAGGTGTGGTGAGTTACCAGCTGAACAGTACAACCCAAGCAAGCAGCCAAATATGGATGGATATGCACTGGGCTCCACCTGGGGATTGGTGTTTCTTTCAGTTTAACTTTAAGCCATTAACCAAGTCAGCAGCACCAGCTTGCCTATGATGCCTATGATAACCATGACCACCTACTGTACATGAAGGAGAGCAACAACAACACTAGTTAAAATCACAAAGAACCAACTATACCAGGTTTGAGGTTAGCTTAAAAGCCTTCTTTCACTGGTCTTTCTGAAAAGGTTAAACATGAAACAAAAGTTATTCAGGAGTTTAGTGACAGCTTAACCCATTTTGATGTCAGTGTAAAATTGTTTAACAGCTAAGCGTCAGGTGTTAGCATTGCATTAGCTCATGCCAACCAGGCAGACGTTGAACTGACTGGGTGGAGACCGGCTCCCTCTAGAGACAGTACTTAAGTATTTACTTATGTTAACTTCTCTTTTTTTGTAAGTACTTGAGTACTCTATTATAATTTAATGCGAGTTCTGGAATATTGAAGTTACTGAAAATTCCCATCCATATTAACTAGCTGTTTCCCCACCACAGTTTTTATGCTAACGCTAACGCTCTCATAGTTTCTAACTCCATATAATACAAAGATATGAGAGTGCATGACACCAATCTATCCATTTAATTCCTGACAGGAAAGCAAATAAATTTCCCCAAATGTCAAAGTATTGTTTTAAGTTTCGAGAGCTGTATTTTGACAAGTGGCCGAACATTCTGGTGACAGAGATCCAGTTAGCCCAACTCAAAGCGCCTGTGTGTGTGTGTTCCTAGTCAGTACATTTTTTTGCTCAGCTGCTTTTGGGTTTATCATTTTGGGGTAATTTTCAACATAGTACCAAATGTGTCTCAGTACCTATCCATTAAAGCTCTACAGTGGTCAAGGTGTACTACTTCTGTCCCATACAAGCCACATGGGACCAGATGTGTTTTGCAGTACGACCACTCGACAAACAAGAGCATCACAATTTTCCGCAAGGTTGAATGGATAACGATGGAAACAGGGAATGAGAGGATGTTGTTGTTCCCTGCCAGCTCATTCCTGTATATTCTCCACATTGTGCCGGGGCTTGGAGAGTAAATATGCCAAGGTTAGAGAGGCCTAGCTGCTAGTGCGAACTGAGAGGGAATTTAATTGAATTTCCAACAAGCATGCTGATGTGAGATATGGATAGGAAATTCAAAATCTTTCTGAGCTGTGTGTATGAGGACAAATAATGGAGTAATGGAAGGAAGGAGAGATGGAGCCAAAAAAAAAAAGACCAAATAATGGTGATCTGTTACATTTTAAGCCTTGCTAGTTCTCTATTCCACCTTAATATAAAATTTAAAAAAAACTTGAAATTAAGCAGTAACAAAGGCATGAATTATTTAGTATGGTTGATTAAAAAAAAATCATAGCCAACAGTTTAATAGACAGTGAGTGCTGTGGGCCAGAGCTGTGGCTTTGTCATAATGCATTAGTACAATCAAACTTAAAATAAATGAGTGTCCTCTTTAGGTAGGAATGGCCTGCTCTGCTCTCTCCCTCTGTTATTTGAAGCCCAATGTGACTTGCTTTAGGCTAGTTCATCTTATTTCCGGATTAAAACAGGAATCTTGTCTGGGACACAACACAGGAAGCGACTGTTCAAAAAAAAAGGGGGGGCTGTAGCAAATAAAGAGGAAGAAAAGCACAAAAGCCGATTCCACACCCTGTTGTTGCCGAAGCAGTGCACTGTGACACGCTTTTTGCATAATACTGAGCTGTTCCACATTCCAGATGTTCAGTACTTGGTTCATAAATTATAGATTTAATGGTACAAATCAACAAAAACGTGCAGTATTTACAGTGGTTTTTATTCATCTTGTAAAGACACATTACTGCTTGAGGGACTCTATAAAGAGACAGCCCCAGACACTTCTCTGATCAGGACCGTCAGCCCAAAAAGGGTGACATCATGACTGATTCATGTGACATTTGATGGACTACTATTGAATCTCACACTGGTCTACACTGGTGTCAAACTAAATTCTATCCACTGGAGTGTTGGGTGTTTTACAAGTTAAGTTTTTGTATGGCTATTTGTGTTACAACTACATTAAATACTGATCATCTGACAAGTTGATATTCTTATACAGGAAATAGTGTTTTGCAGTTAAAAAGACAGATTACCATGGAACCAAAAATGAAAGGAATACATCAGCATTATGGTAAATGTGCTTAAATGTGCTCTCTTGCCACTAGTCAGATAAAAAGATTGATATTAGTCACGTCTGTGCATTAACTCTTGAGGCAGTGCCAGGAGGCAATTATCTGAGTTTAGCATAAAGACTGGAAACGGGGGTACTGCTAGCTCATTCAAAAATATGCCTACCAGCACATCTACAGCTCACTAATCAACACATACCTCATTATTTTAATCAGCACCTAAACAGTAAAAGCAAAAAGTTGTGGTTTTATGGGGAGTAATGTAGTGTTTATTGGCAACAAGTGGATGGGATGGGGTGGTATTGATCTTCTCATCTCACTCCTATAAAGAGAGTGTATAAGCATATTGTCTAAAATACCAAACTTTGCCTGTTGGCCTAAGTATCGAAAATGTACATCTACCCAGGTAAGGTACCAAGTATAGCAGCAAGTAATACCAATGACTGGCCTGCTACCACAGCAGCTACAACCCATACAATCTCTGGTGTGGTGAAGTCGAGCATGGTGTACTCCAGCATGCTGGGATGCCACTAAAACATTTGAAAGTATGGCTATACTACACAGCTTTGGTGTCTGGTTACGCAACTGAATGTTTCCATTCACATGATTAGTATCGACTGAAGTAGGGGGATAAAAGCTATCAAATGAATTACTCTGTTGGTTTTGATATTACTTTAAGGGTACTGATATTGGTACTGGTACTGATTTTCAAAATTATACCCAGCCCTATATTAGAACCCCTAAAATTTGATAACAAATCGCATGCATCTATTTAATGATCAAGCCCTACACACAGGCCATACCCTCTCTCAGGTTGAGATAAGAATGAAGAAAACAGGAGGTGCAGACCAGCCTGAAGTTTTTTGGGCAACCTGGAAACACTTTCCCAGAGCTCTCATTGACTGCACATAGGTGACAGGATTGAAAGACAGTCACTGGGCCATTCAGGCGTGAGGAGAACAGAATGCAGGGTCTAATCCTCTCAAAGCTGGGAAAGATGAAGGTTTAAAGCCATAATTCCTCCTTTTAATCCATTCAGAAAGGCTCTGACCCAGTTGGGGACCTTGTTCGAGGATTCGTTAACAGCTGCACAGTCACCACCAATAGCAGTTGTACCTGGCTGTAGCTGCACCTCCCTGGCTTGTACAGGGAGCAGGGAGGATTTTACACAAACACTCACGGACTCAGCTGAACTTCCATTGGAAGCACAAATCTTGATTTGCATTCCCCAGATCCATCCCACAGAGCAAAGCAAGTATACATTACTGTCTGCTCCTGTTCATTCAGAAATAATGGTGCTGCCCATGTGTCTTGTTAAAGCACAAATAAAAGAGGCTGCACTGACTGCTTACCTGTCTCAACAGCTGACATCTTTGAAATTAAGTGGCTACGTTTTCAAAGGGATAAGCTTGTCTAAAGTCAGAGCTACTCTGCGTAAAATGAATTAGTAATGTTTGTCAGTCAGGTACTCATTCAGCCACTCAGTCACCTTCGTACATGTTATCTGCTGAATTTACTTCTCTGAAGGTCCCACTGAGTTTGTTTCAGAACCCAGTCTCTTACTGCGAGTAGTAAAAAGTTGAAAGAATGAGAAAGTTTTTGAGTGACAACTGATACAACCGCAACAAAAAACAATGCAATTAATGATTCCCAAAACGTCAAGCGAAGGGGCTAATTGCTACCTAACTAGCTAACATGCTGACAGGAGGTTATTTGCTGAAGTGTTTTGGTGTGTCACATCAGAAGAGAAGAAGAGTAGAGATTTCTGGCACATCTTCCTACTCGCAAGGTGTATGCAAGCAGTCAAAACTCCAGCAACACTTCATTTATTTACTCAGTGTATTGCCTGAGAGAAATCTTTCAGGTTGTGGCCGATGGTAAATGCATTTGCATTTGTAAAGCGCCTTTCTAGTCTTCCGAAAAACACGTTGCACTACATGCCACATTCACCCATTCACACACACTGTCATACACTGGTGGCCAAGGCTACCGTAAAAGGTGCCACCTGCTACTTAGTTAACCATTCATGCATGCAATTTGGGTTTAGTATTTTGCTCAAGGATACTTTGACATGGGGACTGGCAGTGCCAGGGATTGAGCTACCATTCACCGATTTGTGGACGTCCTGCTCTTCCTCCTGTGCCACAAGCCCACCAGTGACTGTATGTAGAGATCGATGATACCTTCCTATTTCTTCCCATTGTACAAAAGCAAAGCCAAAATATCCTGGATACAGCTGCTTCTATCATGTGCTGGTGACGTCAGAGTCTGCACAGTATGGTATATAATTCATGCTATCACCAGTCGTGAGCACACTGATTGGCACATGCAGCTTTCAATCATAAACATCAGTATCCCTTTTTATAGCATCAGAAAACTCATTAAACCAAACTCCTCAGAAAAAGAAACACTTAAACATACATCAGAGTGATAAGAACTGCCTATAATGACAGGAACATCATGGATGGGGTGGGGTTTTTAACCAATACTGCAGCCAGCCAGCCTGATGTTTTGGCCTCACTTTTTGGGAGCTGTCATGTTGTTTATCTTTATTATACAGTCAGTGGCCGTGGCCTTCTTCAGGGGACATCAGCTCATTGGAAAAATGTGACATCACAAATTATTAAAAGTTGCTTTGCTCATAAACCAAATAATCCATCTTCATTGTGTGATAAATGGAGCCAGTAAGATGTGGTAAGCAAATTATTTGTCAAAAAGCCGCACACTACCTGCTGAGGAAATGATGAAAACCAAAAGTATGTTTGTTGTGACACTAAAGCTGCAAGGTCACATGTGAATCATCTCCACAACATGCACCAGCATGCCTCAATTCCAAATGATTGCTGGCATTTCTGATTGAGTCTTAAAAACATGAGAGTAAGCCAGTAATAAATCCATCCTGGTGAGGACTTCATCTGAGTTATGGTGTGTACAATGGCAAAATGCACTCACTGCAGCTTAGCAGCATCCCTCCTGTTCTGCTGCTTGTATTATTTTACTGTGCACTTATGAAAAAGGATATGTATATCAATCTTTTCTGAATGAGAGGTCAGTCACACCCACCACTTGAGTTGACTGGACATTGGAAAGCCTTGCTATTTTGCTTGTCAAAGTTCAGTCAGATTGAACTGTGTTCAATAAGGTGGGATCAGTTTTGGTGTGCACCTTCTGTCAGTTTACCAAACTCCACCGGTCAAAATTTGATGCCTTCTTTTCAGTGGAATGAAAATAAAATGGGCTTTGTGTCCTCATTCCCAACCTTTTAAAATATTGCTTGATGGGTTTTTTGTTGGTCACGGGAGTACTACTACATGGACTGTGTTTAGTTTTTCCCTGCCAATGCCCACCGAGCATTTTGCTGGTATCATTATTTATATCACACTCATTATTGCCCCGTGCTTGATTCATTTTGTCATTCGCGTCACTGGAACAACCGCCCTTGGCTCACTTTTTGGAGGAGCTCGGCTTCTCCTCATCGGCCTTATGGCTGACAAATGACTTTGTGAAAAGCGATATGGTCTCCTGCAGGGGAAAAAAAAAAAAAAGAAAGAATAGAAATTGAATCCTGGCCTCTGTCGGCAGTCTCATCTGTCATCTTTTCAATATTGATGTCCATTATGTTTATGGATTATTTGGCTGTCTTCTGTTCTCTGGCCCAGCTCACCCTGTCGGATCGGCCACTTGGGGCAGCGGCCCGTTGATAATGCCATTTTGATTGATGGCTTTCATAGTTTAATTGTCAGCACGCTCTTCTTTTAATGGAGCTCCCCGCACAACTGAAAGACTACATCGCGGATGAGTCAGAGTTCAAACTGCGTGTACCACTGGCAGTGTGATGCAGATACAATGTGACTGTACCATAGATTTGGTATCATCATCCCGGGCCATTATCAGCTATTTGGCTCATGTTTATTGCTTCCTGTATCACCTTTCATGGATCACATGTCCGTTTACGGGAAGAAAACAGCCCTCTGTAAGATTTATCACAGCTGCCAATAGGCATAATTTTGTCTCACTGGCATGGTGCAATTATTCTGTGGCCTGTATACAAGTCTTCTGGGACACTCAATATTATTGAGTATATGTATAAGGAGCAAATTAGTAGGTAGACATAGCTAATACTAATACAGGTTAATTCAACAGCCCTGCACCTATAGGTTATTATGTATTGATTCAACTTAATGGAAATGATGGAGGCTGTAGTTTGTTTAATTGTATTGTGTTACACTGAGAGCTGTTCTACTATTTTGTCAACGTCTTTTAGAAAGATGAGGGTAGGCTATAGCATACTGTCTACAGGGTGTTTCACTGTTCAATTGTACTTTCTAGGAGGTTTCTTTATAAGTTTATCTGCAGTGATCGACCCTGTCATGAATCATTAAAGGGATACTGATTTTCAGCCAGCTTTGAATTGTAACAATATGGGTAGTATGTGTAAATTAATGCGTCATCCAGCAGATTTTTGCCTATTGCCTTGGACACAAAGATAATAGATGCAGCTGACAGAGAGACCTGCCACTCTCTCCCTCTCTCTTTCTCAAACTCAGACCAAGTTCAGATAAGGTAAAGGTAAAACAAAGCAGTGCTGATGAAATAAAAACCCAGATTCTGTTACTGTATTATCTATTTCTCACCTTAAATGTCTCCAGAAACATATTCCACTGTGTTTGTCTGTAGTACAAGAATTTGTGAACAGAAAGTGGGCGCCTTACTTTTTCCTGCATTGTGAAAATGGCGGCTAAAAAGATCAAATGGTAAAACTCGGCACTCATTGCTGATGAAATACAAACCAAGACTCTGTTTCTGAATTGCAAATTTCTCACCTAAAACAACCCAGTCTCACCACAAAGTCATCGAAATCTGGCACTTGGGGAATGACTTCCGGCGTCAGACACAGACGAAAAAAGCTGTACTTTAACATCAACATAGGCGGCCAGTTGTCGTTATAGTTTAATGAAGGCCAGCAGCATCAAGGAGAAACAGCGGGACAAGAACAAAAGTTAGAGTGGCGAAAGTCCAAGTTGGGTGGGATAGGTCATGGATGGGTCCAACAAACACCAGCTTTCACCCGGGACAGCAGTGTTTGTGTCCCGTGAGATTATAAAGCCAAACCCTGCTCTTTTTTCCTAAACCCAACCACGTGCTTTTGTTTCCTAAAGCCACCCACTTGTATTAGTTGTTGAAGGGGGAAAAAAAACGCCAATTTGTGATGTTGTACTCACGTAGTGTGTTTAGGGTAGTTGTAGGTTTTCCACAACTTGAAGCAAAATCAAATGTGGCAGCCCTTTTCTCTGTTTTCTCTGGTCATAAAGCTCCAATTTCCAAAGTATTTGTGTCTTTCTACTCCATAGACAGCTCAGTTTTATGAAAAGACCAGCTTACTAGCAGTGAAATACTTCTTCAACTGTTTATGTCAGTTTGATTATCCTTAGGCAAGTCTCCATGTACCTGCTTACAACACAGATTTCATGCATGTTGAATGTCATATTGTGATATTACAACACACTGCCATCACATTTGCCCATATGAACCAGACAAATCAGCAAAAAGCTCCAGGGAGCTTGAATAAATGGCTGTAAAACATTTTGAAGGGTGGCTCAGTAACAATAGCGAGTCATGTGGGGTTTACACTGAATCTGTTTCACTGACCACACACAGCCATATATAGGATGTATCAGCCTATGTCTCGCTCCCATCTCTCCTCCTCTCCCTGGTGTGTTTGCAACCAAGGTCGTAGTGGTCTTGCTCTGTTTTCCAGGGGTGTGTGGGCTTCATTCATCATCCGTATGATAGCCGCATGCTAGAGTGCCCTAAATCTCCTGTCTGTGTTTGGGTGTGTGTCTGTGTGTGCATGTGGGTATGTGTGTGCTCACTCAAAGAAATTGTCTCTCGTTCTCTCCGTATGCTTGCTCAAATGAATGATCTCTCTTCCCGTCTCTCTGACTAAAACTACCTTTTTGTTTCACTGATTCAACTACACGTAGAGGCACCAACACGCTATGCCTGTGTTCTTGTGCATACACTGTTTGTTTATGTAGAAAAAGTATGCTGTACAGTACCATAGTATATACTCAAATGTGCAGTGCAGATGCACAAGGAAGACAAAAAGGCACACACACCTCTCATGTCGATGTATAGTCAAGTCGAGGCACCTTTGGCAGCAGTTACAGCCTGAGGTCTATGTCAATAGGTCGATCAGCTCAGGGACGAATTGGACACTGCAATTCGTCCCCCATTCTTCTCTGCAAAAGGACCTAAGCTCTGTCAGATTGCATGAGGACAATATGGCCTCTGGAAAACTCTAACCCAGATGTCATAGGAGGGTTTTTTTTAACAGCCATAACGCAGCGACAGGTGAATCACCCTGGCAACAGTGTCTCGCTCTCATCTTAGCAATGAAACGCTGGAGCTTATTAAGAGGAATCTTCACCAGTGCCCTTCTAGCAGTGACATTTTTTGAGGACAACACTTCTGCTCTTCATTCAGGGCCTTTGTGATTTTCTTCATTCATGCTTTATATCAAAATAGTACCTGGTGGGTTGCTCTATTACAGTGACTTTACCCTGAAAGCAATTTGAATGGAGTTGACTGATTGCAAATAAAGTCAGTGCAAAAAAAATAATAATAATAATACAAATGGACATGAAGGAAAGTAATAGAAAGAAGGGGAATTCCTGAACTTTTGTTAATTTGTGAGCTCACAGCTACACCTGATAGAGTACAGTCTGTACTTGGGGTAAATAAACGCATTGCAAAAACACTTCAGTGGTCAAAGTTGCATGAATAATCAAAGTAATAACTCAGTAAAGAACACTAACAATGGAAAACTGATTAATTAGCAATGTAGGTGCAGATGTTTCCAGTTGCCTCCCAGTCCACTAAACTGTGCTAAATTTAGGCTCTTATGTCTATTTTCCAAGTCTTGGTGGTGCTTTTTTTGGTTTGCGTTGAATGGTGGTGGCATGTGGCTGTGTCACTCATCGGGATGTGGAGATCAACTCACCAGTCTGTTAACTCTCTTTCTGCCATATAATAGTGAGCTAGATGCAAGCTAGCCAGATCAAGGTTTTCAAATGTAACATCAGTAAATATTGAGGAAAGATGAAGAACAATGAGTACTAGCTGAACTAGCATCCTGCTAGCTATCGTACAGGTGTTAGAAATAAAGAGGACAACCTCCATGCCACATAATTTTCCAGTGGGAAATCAGGAAATGTGATATCCTTTGATTCATCGACACTTGGCTAAATCCTGGATAGCGGCATTCAACCTGGCAATTCTTTTTCTAAACGCTGATCCGACAGAACAGAGGACTCTGGAGAGAGGGTGTGTGCTTTATGGTGAATAAGGACTGTATGACAGTGGTATTATGAGGTGCTGTCCCATTCCTGCTGTGGATCACAGCCACACACCATTTAGAGGCGGTGGTAGAGCGGTGTTGTGTTCCTGAGAAGCAACCATACGGCTGTCTTGTTGAGGTCAGGATGTCTGGACAGTTAAATCATTCCACAACCAAAAACCATGGATTACCAGAACCATCTGGAAACATGGACATAAAGCAGTAGCTAAGACACGAGAAGACACAGAAAAGAAGCAAATTACAATGCACAAGTTAAAGAAGCAGATGTTCATGTGAGTGTGAATGGTTGTCTGTCTCTATATGTCAGCCCTGTGATAGTTTGGCGACCTGTCCGGGGTGTACCCTGCCTTGTGCATAATGTCAGCTGGGATAGGCTCCAGCCCTCCCTGCCATGACCCTGAATAGGATAAGCTGTTACAGATAATGGATGAATGGATGGAACAACAGCAACAGTGCTGTCAGAACAGTGTTAAGGCCTTTGCATGCTGAGTCTGTTTTTTAGGTATACGTTTGTTGTGATCGATCAACTGCAAAAAACATTATACAGAGAAACTACTCTAGGGAGGCGCCAAACCCTTGCACACTGAGTCTGATGCATTTTATTGTTCTATTAGTTGCGAAAATTCACAGTATGAGACAAAATCAAAAGACACATTTCCTACCATGCTTCTCTCCACTAAAAGTACCTCTCTGGCTGTCACTCTCTCCCTGTGTCTTGTATTTGGCACCACTGCTGCATGAAGAGGCTGAGCTGTCCTCCCTCTCTGTCTGTGTGCAGTCCTCATCCTCCTCCTTGTAATCATCATCCACCTGAATATTACTATCTGACCTGTTGAAAGTAGGCTATATGAGTTATGAAGGGTGCTGTGCAACCTGTTCCTCTGTCTTGTTACAGATGTGTCCCACTGGCAGTTTTTTTTCTCTGATTCTTGGTCAAGCAACTCTCGAAAAGCTTTTGAGGGATGAAAAGGAACGCAGAAAATCAAACTTGTTCCAAAATTTTTCTGTAAATGTGACTGATACAACATGAGGTCATATTTATTTTTAGACATGCAACAATTTCAGAAAAAGAAAAAAACAGACTCAGTGTACAAAGACCTTTACCTGGGAGGAAACTAGAGGGGGAGGGCGCTATGCTTCTGCAACCATGCTGTCCAGTTATTATCACTAACCACTATATGAGCGCAGTACAGAGCAGCGACCATTAGCTAGCCAGCAGGACACACTCACAGGCTTTCATATTCACTCATATACACACTCAGTCAGGCCGTCATCGGACCAAGAAGCTTGGTTTGAAACAAACACAGAGGGAGCCTGACTTCATTCTCTGCTCAGAATGCCGTGACTACACTGTATCTTTACATAGAAATGAGTTGCTTGCTGCTTTATTAATGCTATGAATGTTGCAGACAGTGACTCTAACCCAAAGTTGCTTCACACCATGATATAAAAAGTAATGTCCATGGAAGTTATTATGTCAGATTTTAATATTTATAGTAAATTGAATACTTGTGCAATGACTAATTTAATGTATTTTTTATTCTATAAGCTAATGTGCATGTACGTTCAATTTTGATAAATTCACTTTAGATAGATCATAAACTGAAGTTGTGTGCCATAACATTGCCATAGGCTGTAAAAATTACCTTGATGTTCCCCACTGGTTTGCGGACCCTAACTTTGAAGCCTTGAATTTGGCACTTTGGCTGTCGCCATCTTAGGTTTTTGGGGCCAGAAGTGATCATATTTGGGTGAAACACTGGTGCTGTGGCAGAGCGAGGGGTGCATCTGACTGAGAAGTGGAGGACACTATCAGCAGACCTAAACCATTATATATGTGTTTATTTCTGCTGTATCACATTTAACATGTCTATGAGGACTGACAGGCTTCTGGAGCGAGCCTCAAGCTGCCGTTCAAAGAACTGCAGTTTTTGGCACTGTCGTGTTGGCTTCATTTTTCAGCCCTGAAGGTTGCCGCTTGATCATCATTGATATTTTTTTGTGAGATTGCTGCTTCTATCCCTTTAGTGCCAGCTTTTATTTTGCTATTTACAGTAGCAGAAAAAAAAACTTTTCCCATTTTCTGTGCGAGAAGATAGGTGAGTGGAAATAATGAAATCTGTCACTTAAATGCGGACGTCACAGAAATTTCCTTTATGTTTTTCTAATTTGTGTGCATACATGCAGTATTTACATTGTGGCAAAACTCCAGAGACAAGTAAGAGGATTAAATACACTCTTTATCTCCCAGAGGAAGCTACACAGCACCTCTGTGAATGATCCATCATCTTTTGCTCCTTGATATATCTCTTATCCTGCTTATCGTGATGTTACTCCAATCTCATCTTACATTTTTTTGTGCCTTTGCTCTCTCTTGTTCCTCTTCTTTCCCCTTACTGTTCTGCTAAAGTCACACACTTACATGGAGAAAGTATGGTGTTTGTTAACGTGAACTGCTTGACACAGAAGGGAACAAAGCATAGACAGGATTCGGTGGAAATGAAGGTGAGGCTAGGACAGTAGTCACGAAGGAGGCTAGTCGACCGGTCTGGCCCTAGTGCAGATCGATACTAGGTGATGTAGGAGCTGGTGGGGGGTGAATGCGGGGGCAGTAGATGGGCTAATCATTTCAGTCATTACCCAGCCGTGTCTCCTGATTCCAAGGATTAGCAGACGCAGAAACAGGGGAGATGTTGTGTTAGTGCTACAGGAGACTCTATCAGGGATTTGAGAAGTGGAAAACACTGCCTGTCCCCAGTCGCCTTTGGTAATTGTGCCTGCAGTACCGTGTACGGGGATCTGGGGAAGAGTGTGTGCGTGTGTGTGAGAGTGTGCATACAAGATGTGTTAACTGTAGTGTTAGGAGGCAAAGGACAGAAAGAAGAGGGAAAGGAGACAATGTTGGCATTTGCGTCGTGCATGTACGTGCACACGTAAGAAATACAAGCAGGCATTAGAGAATCGTGCACAGTCCCTCTCTCTCTCTCTGGTAGGAGCGGAGAGTCGTGGGAGAGCTTACATGCTTGCCTGCCCACAGGCCTTTATGTGGAGCTGATCATTTGACAGAGTACAAAGCAGCTAGAGAGACTGGCTAGCTCTGGTGCCCACGAGAGCCTTGTGAAAATTTCACACACCACGACATACAAGACAGGTGGAAATAGGGGAAATTACATTTACGTCAGCGGTCAAAGAGTCGCAACTGGCTAAGTCAATCAGCTGCAGTGCCCGCTTTTACGGTGCCTCACACTCTGATGTGAGACAAAAAACAAGTCTGTATAATTGAACTGTCATGCACAGTTGAGCACTTGAGAACAGCACTGACAACACGCCTTGGAAGCATATGAATTAAGAAACATGGATTTGTTGCCTGTATTAGTGAGTTTAAAAGGGGAAATTTACTGATTTTACACATCAAGATCAGTTTACTAGTTACAGAGAGCAGCACTTGGGTTGTGAATAGTACTGTGAAGTGTATAATATCTCCTGTGGCTCAGGAGGAAATATTAACACCCGTGTTGACACTAAGTTTATACAGAAAGCCTGCTTTACAAACCCGAGGCATAGAGTTTGAAGGACACTGACATTCATATTTAACGTATTTTCATCACTGCCTATCTGAGCTGGAGCTGATAAATACCCATGGTTACAGGGTCATTTAACCTGGGAGTAAATGCCATTTGTAACCTTTGCCATTAAATAGAAAAGCCAAATGTTAGCAGATGTTAGGGTTTTTGGTAAGGATATGGATATTTTTCAGCCATTTTTGTATTTTAAAAAGAAGTTTATGACCTGTAGTCTGTGCATACCTGAAAGTAGTGAGAAAATGTGGATGATTTAATATTCCATGGCCCTGACCTAATCTAACTGCCATCACCACTGTTAATAAGACAAAAACAACTAGAGAACTCAGAGCGCAGACCTCCGCCAAGCAGCTCGGATTTCCCGCCATTTTATTATTTTATCCACTTCGCTTCAGCAGATCACCACCAAAATTTTATCATCTGTTCCTTGTCCCATTATCAACCTTTCCTGGTTCAGAACTTTTTGAGTTATTTTGCAGACAAACAGACAAACAGACCAGCGCCAGCGAAAACATAACCTCCTTGGCAGAGGTAAAAATGGTTCTAACTCTTTGAATGTTAATTTATTTTTCACTAGTAAAATACTTAAAAAAAAAACTTGGCTTTTAAGGAGCATTTTGTCAAAACGACCTGTCAGCGTGTTATACACAAGTAATTAAAAAACAAAGTAAAATCAGCAGGAGACTGCTGCTGCGGGTGGTGTGAGCTCTGCGCCACGGACAATTGTTGACAGTCCACATGCACAGTGACAGGGCTAACTGTAGCATCACAGAGCTAACATTAACTATTGATTGTTAATGGGTTTCACTGATGGACCGCCTCGGTTGAAAACACCGCGCTAAAGTGCCCTCTTGAGTGGCGAAAATGAGAGGATGTGCCCTATCAGCTGCCCTCTTGAATGATGAAAACGAGCGGATGTACCCTTTTGGCTGCCCTCTTGAGGAGTGAAAACGAGTGGATGGCCCCTTTTGGCTGCCCTCTTGAGGAGTGAAAACGAGTGGATGGCCCCTTTTGGCTGCCCTCTTGAGCGAACAAAACAAGACGATGTGCCCTATTGGATGAAAACAAGCGGATGTGCCCTTTTGGCTGCCCTCTTGTCCCAATGTCATGCAGTAGGTGCCCTTTTTTCCTTTTCACCCCTGCCCTTCAAACATCCTGAGTCCGTCATTGATGGGTTTCACCACAGAGGCGAGCGTTTATGGTGTGAGTTTGTTGGGATCATTTAAAGACTCTGTGTTGGGGTGTCCAGTGGCTTAGTGGCTTAGTGGGTAGAGCAGGCATCCCATACACCAAAGCAATGTCCTAGCCACAGCGGCTGTGGGCTCAGTTTCAGCCTGTGGCCCGCTGCTGCATGTCATCGCCCCCCTCTCCCCCCATCACGCCCAGACTGTCCTATCCAAAAAGCAAAAAAGCAAACTCTCTTTAAAGGCTTGGTGTTGGATGTGAGCCGCTGTTGCTGTGTTAGCTCATGCTAACTGCACTGTGAGGACAGCAGCCCCGCAGACAGTCTTTCAGCACTGTGTCTAACCTGTTTAATGACAGCAGAAAGTTTGCTGATCAGGGGATCAGACCCTTGGCACAGTTGTGTTGTGTTCCTCTAAAACTGTGAAAGACGTATTTGGCTCTTGGTGTTTACTGGTGGCTTGGAAACCAAATTTAAAGATGTACCGCCAGCAAAGCAATCTGGCTCCTTTTCTTTAAGATAAAAGAACCTGGATGACAACATGAGTTATTTTTCAAAATTTGGAAAGCTCCCTTCAGAGCCAAAGAAGACACATACAGCTGTCTTCACAGGCTGATACGCCTTGTGGCTAGTAAACTGAGCTTCATGAGTAAAATTGGTGGATAAATGAGCTACAAATAGAGCACAGTGGACACATTTTTTATAAATGAGTGATCCAATGTTTCCTCTTGGATCTCACTGGTAATCTGAATGTTTTCATATAAAGTTTAGTCAAACTATGATGAGGTTCATGATATCAGTAGCAGAGACAGGTGGCGGTATAAAGAGTCTCCTTACTGTCAGCTTTGCATGTACCGCCGCTGCCAGCACATACAGTATGTACCTCCACATGCCATGAAGCTATAACCCAAAATGTTTTTCACAGCTGACAGACCATTATTTTGAGATGCCTTCATTATACTCTATGCAAGAAAGATGCTTAATTATCTTTTCATCAAATAAGGAAACCTTTGGAGAAAATATGAGAATAATTTGGAAACAAGTGAAGCTCCATTGGAACTTTGGGTGGACTAGACTCCAGAATTATGTATGAGAGTATGTGGTGAGATGGTTTTTTGCAGTAAACACTCAGACAATTTGGCGTTCGAGCTCCACTGGTGGGCTTCGTGCCAACGCAGCTTCACACCTTGTAGTCCTGCCAGTCCTGTGACCTGAAGGTAAAGCAAACCAAAGCTGTGAATACCGAATGTACATCTTGCCACCTGACTGCAAATGTTCAGCATTCAAAGGACATGCTGCCTCACCATCATGGCTTCCTTCCAACACCTGCAGCTTCTGACACAGCTTCAAAAGGAAAAAAAAAAAACACTGAAAGCAAAGGCAGGATGTTTGAAAGGAGCTTAACATCTTCAGCAAAGGAACTTTTCAGTCTTGCAGGATGCATTGTGTGTTTGGACACAGGCAAAAGAGGCGAATGAAGCTGTTAGGATAATCTGGCCCAACAGCCACAAAATCCAAGTTGAGAGTTATAGAGGTGGAAGTCACATGTTAACTAGATTCAACAGTGAAGGACAGCAAAGTAACATTGACTGACTTTGACCTTAAAATACAAGTCATACTCAACTTAAGCTTGGCAGCGGAAAATCAGGTTAAACCTCTCTACCAGAGTTCTTTTCAATTCATCCAGCGACACGCTGGGGATCACAAGAAATAACAAAAGTTTCAGGAGGGAAAATGAAAGTGGCAACACAAGGGAGCGATGCATGGTGGCAGCAGTGCGGGTGTCTGTGCATGCATGTATATTGGGGAGATTAAAGATATGACATGTGGAAATGATGCCAAGTTCCACCTCTTCGTCTTCTTCTCCAAAGTTGTCCTCATGGGCCCTAGTAAGTTTAAAAATAGAGCTTTTCTAATGGAGAAGAGGGCCAAGGGGAAAGAGAAGAGCGAAAGCGTGCAGAGACTGGAGGAGTCCTCTGTGGTAGGAGAATGCAATTTGAGATTGGCCAGATTGCTTTTTTTTTTTTTTCCCTTATCCCCCTCGGCCGCTCATGAGGCGTGATATGCACCGGCGGTGTCCCTAAGCCGCCATAAGCCTGACGCCAGTACCCACCCCGCCACCAAGGAGTCGTTCTACTCACAGCGCGAGAAAATCAGCACGATGAAATAAAAGAGGGACTCCAAAAAGATCAGTAGGGATATTGGGAGTGATAGATGAGAGTCAGGCGAGTAGAGTCTGGAGGGAGCAGAAGAAGGGTGGAGAAAAGGGGAAGGAGCAAAAGGATGAAGGAGATAGTTTCAATGGGATTATGGCGGGATATGGCAGAATATAAATGCACTTGAATTGTCCAAGGCTGATTTCTCACGGTCACATTGCATTGTGAGAGGTGCATTGTTACGGGCCTTTGTTACAGGTTTGTTCTCCCTCTGAATGAACCAGCTGGGTGTCAGAAAAATAAAGTCACAGACACGCTGCAAATCTGTCTTGGGTGAAACAGGCGTTGAAACGTTTTCGTCTGTCTCTCTCTGTCACTTTTAGGAGGAGAGGGTTCAGCAGAGGCAGGGCAGAAGGAAACGTCCACTTGTGATATTTGCCAGTTTGGGGCAGAGTGTGACGTGGACGCAGAAGATGTTTGGTGAGTTTGCACACACAAACACAACCACAAAATGCTTTTTTTTTTGTCAGAGCCATGTGACACCAGTTAACCAACAAAGCTAGTGATCTTGACACGCTTTTTTTCCATCCAAACAAAATACCATCTACATTTGCTATTTGAAATATTTTAGTGAGCTTGAACACTAAGAATTTATATTAGAACTCTTTTTATACTGCACACATCCTGCCGCTGAACACCCACTGAGGTTTAGTGCATGGTTGACCATTTCATTTAACCTCAATTACTAGAGCAGGGCACAGAGAGAAAGGAGATTTTCGCTTATTCTGGAAATCCAATTACTATCCTTACAGGACTTGCCAATGTCAGGCCAAAAATGACTTTGACTCTCACAAGGAAAACTAGTTCAGCGAAGAAATAACGTTTGTCGTGAATTTAACCATTCATTGCAGATGAGACGGATGCAGGTAATGTATTATCGGCTCCCTGACATGCATGAGAAAGAAACAGCACTAGAAACATCCCCAGGGGTACATAACAAACATGTGTGTGCAGAGCCCAGTTACATGAAGCCTCAAGCAGGGCTGAGCAATATGTCAATATTGTATCGATATTGTGATGTGAGGCTTGATATGGTCATAGATTTTGAATATCGTAATATGGTTTTAAAAGTACAATGTGTACTCTCAGTCAAAACAATAACAAAAGACAGATCAATACCATTATTGCAGTAATTTCCTCCCAATTAGGATTCCTTCGGTGTTCATTGTTCAAAAGGTTTTTACTGTGAGCCCAATTATTGCAGAGGTCTCCTCCTCTCCAAATCAAACGGACCAGGTAATTAAAACTGGTTTAAACACTGAATAAATCAGTTTCATGTTAAGAATTAGTGTTTCTTCGACGCTGTTTGGCTCGTCACAGATGGGCCACTAGCCCAGCTCCTGCTGTGTGCTCACCTTTTTGATCTGATTACTCAAGATCCAAATGTTCAGGAGGTTTTCACTGTGAGCCGAATTATCGACAAATATATCCTTGCTAAAACAAACAGAACCTGTGATTTAAACCTGTAAAACACTGAATGAAGCAGTTTCATGTTAAAATCAGTGTTTCTCTGATGCTGTGTGGCATGGCAGGGGCTTGAGCCTGGCTGCCACTAACGTTTGCTCACCTTTTTCTCTGATAACTTAAAATCCAGACATCCAATGATTAAAATCCTCTGTCCACTTAAAACATTTAGTTAAAAACAACTAAAAGCTAAAACATGTAGTGAAAACATGTGGCTTAAAACTGGATAAAAAGTAAATGCATGATAGCTTCTAGCAGACCATGCAACGGGGATATGACACCACCGCAGACTGTTTTCATGCACTGTTTATACGTATACCTACGAAAAGTAATGCATCACAATTCTTATATAAGCCACGTAATCATGAGCCAGTTATTTATGTATGACCCACGTAATCAGGAAGGCTGAGATCATGTGACCAATGATGAGAGTAAAGAAGGAAGTAGTTTGAAGAGCAAAAGTCTGTGTAACAAGTCAGGTTGAAGTGATGGATTGGTCAAATAAACAAAGGACTTTTCCCCAGGAGACTGGTGTTTGGAAACCAAGTGAATTTTTAGTCATTTTAAGGTACCTTTTTGAAACCTAACCTAAAAAACTTTACGTTAAATGCACAACTTTACATTAAATGTGTAACTTTAGATATCATACAAACCATTGAATGAGGAAATGTTGGCCACTGACAGCTGACAGCAACCAAATGACATGCACCATGTCCTTGATTAAAATTACAAATTTCTCTGGGTTTCTCTGATCATTGTTGGAAATGTTTGGGATAATATAAGTACACTCAAACTCAACAAAATATGTTTGTATTATATATTTATATATGATCATATTTAATATTAATATCTATAATTTATATACAATAATATTTGTATATTTACATGATCGACTCATTTTTAGACATTGTAATGTCGGAAAATTAAATTTTATCTTAAGTGGCTGCATTACAATAAAGTGAGGTTACTAGGCTGTTCTAGATGTTCTATTATTTGCCTTTACCAACTTAGTCACCATATCCACTTTACTGATGATTATTTCAAACCTCTCATTTTGTGAATATTTTTTGAAAGCACCAGTCAACCCTACAATGTTGTTGCAATAGTATTGTGATATTTAAGTTTCTCCATATTGCCCTACCCCAGACTCAACTGTTGGACTCGTTCCAACACCAGGCAGTAGCATCAGGGTTTTTGCTCTCTACAGCATGAGTGAAGCTTAAATGAACCAACATTACTGATTTGGTGTGGAACAAGGATCAGCTGGTATCAGCAAAAGGAAGGCAGTGCTTATAAGAAATCCCAGGCGTACCGCTGGAAATTAGAAGTGCCCTGAGAGTATGACTCTATCAAACTGCCTGATGTAATGGAAAGATAATGTACCCTGGTGTGCAATAACCGTAATGCCGACGAATGGTTTCATGATGCATTCTGAGCCTTGTTGCAAATACCAAACAGCTGGAGTCCACTCCTCCTGATGCCACCCACTTTCACAAATGCACCTTAATATTCTACTAAAACGTACAAATGGATTTATTGGCAATTTCTTAATCCCCAGAGGTAGAATTCATAAGGTCACAACAGCACAAGGCACTGCAGATGATGTGTGCACACAAAACTGAAAACATAAAAGAAAATGGAGCCTCAAGCATGTGCAGCACAACTTGAACAAAGGCAGTTACACAATGTATATCATGAGACATTTGCCCCCACAGTCAGAAGACGATAGATAAGACGAGAGGCAGCCTACCTCAATAATGTAGCTCGTTAAAAAAGTAGTTGACACCGACAGACATATGAATATTTCAGAGTCCTTTCTTATAAAATGGAAACTACGAGTACTCTTTAATCTTTCAAAAGCCCCAAGGTGTTTTGACAAGAATGTTTCTGGCGAATAATCAGACAGGTGATTGCAACCCAACAGCAGGTAATTTTCATCAAACAGCAGCCAACCGCTGCAGTAGCGCAGGATCATTTTGATTAAAATGACAGGTTATTCCAATCAGGCGGCAGCTGATTTTAATCAAACAAACTGTCAGTTAATCAAACAATGAGTGGTGAGAGATGACTGTAATCAAAAGCCAGGTGACGGCAAAGTGATGTGTTTATTATAATGCATTTTTCTTATTTTCATACAAACAATACAAAGTGATAGGTGAATGCTGCTTTGTAAATTGAAAGCCACTGCATCAAGTGTTCTAAGGTATGTGGGACTCAAAGTAGTCTGATTATAAAATTGAAGGGCCATTTTGTTTTTCACTTCATTAGTCAAGTCAGAAGTTTATTCATGTTTGTCATGTTCTCTTTGGGAGCTTTTTTTTTTTTTTTCATTTTGCCCTGACCAATCAGAAGATGCATTGTCCCTGTCAATGTTATTTTCAGCAAACATAGACACTGCACTGAAGGCTGCCAAGAGCATTTAACTTAAAGCTGTAGATGGTAACTTTTATAAAAAAAACAAAACTTTTGTCATATTTGGTGTACATGAGACATAATCTGTTAAAAAATCATGTTCCCCTGCCTCCTTCCGCCTCCTCTGGCCGCCATGCTGGAAAAAGTCAACCACAGTACCAAGCTCCACCCACTGGCCAGACCAGCTAAACAGTAAAATGTTTCTGAAAACATTTGAGGCAATGCCGTAACATACATCAACAACTCAATTTGTATTTGACCAGCACTGCCTAGTTAAACGGTTCATGAGCAGTGATTGACATGATGACAGCTGTATTAGAGACTTCTCAGCTCTCAGTGTTTGTTTTCTTTAAGCTGCAGTAGATTCTAGCAAATGCTCTTAGCAGCAGCAGGAGAGGGAGGAACATGATTTTGTTTTCACAGACTATCTGTTTCATGTTCTGCTGTGTGGATATAGACAGTTTCAGCAAATATGACATTAAATTATTTTTATAAAAGTTAAACTGTAGCTCTAACTTTTATCATGTTGATTCAAGGAATATTGTCTTTACTTCTTCACTGTCTTATGCACGGGCCATACTGCCTGCGTGAGCAGTGCATCAAGGAACTGCGTTTTCTTTCCAGCACCCATGTGAACGGGTTGGAACAGCCACACAGCGCTCCTCAGGTGTGACTCGGCTGCTGCTCAGCTGCAGAATATCCAGAGAATTGGAGCTTTGCCTATTTTTTCTGTACAACGCGTACAGTTTCAGTGAAAATAAGCAATGAAAATGATTTTCTGATAGTCATATATTGACATGATACACCCTTTCACTGCAGTTTCAATGTCATTATCTGTCACAGACATGAAAAAATATAAATATTTCTTTTTAACTCAGTCTTTCCTAATTCAGTTTCAAAATAAAAGCCCTCTGACGACATTTCTGTCAACAGGATCCCTTTAATTGTTAACAAGAGGCTTTTAATTGTGAAATATTTGCAGGACCATGTCATTGACAATGCATGGCTCCATAAATGATTCCCAACTTTTAAATGTGGAAATACAGTCGCTATGCAGCAGCATTGCAGCAGCAACACTGTCTTTGTGAAAACTGTACACATGCAAGACACAGCCGTTCAGCCCATCATGCGCTGCTCATGCAGACAGGGTGGCTCAGGTATTAGAATTAGATGAGAGGATTGATACCATTCTCCTCTATGAAAGTAGTATTGATCTTTTCATCTAACTCATGGCAAGAAAGCGAATAGATGTATTTCCCAGAGTTTCAGACTATTCCGTCAACAGTTGTCGACTTTATTGGGATAAGACAATATGGTCACTGAGTCAGATCAGGCAATCATTAAGTCATAAATTCTTGCTGTAACTTGGCCAACAGGCATGGCCACACAATAGATTCTGACAAATCATAAGTTGCTGTCTTGTATGATTTGCATGACACTGTGCACAGGCGATTGCTGAGGTGCCGAAGACTGTTCCACATTACAGCATCAACAATATCATTCCTTCTTTGCTCTAGAGTGCCCTGTGCTTCTATGGGTCAACATCATGAAAGACATCGAAGAAGTCGTCAGCTTGGCAAGAAAAAGCAAAAAAAAATTCTGACATGCTATTCGTATTGTTTGTTGTGTTCCACTAATAAAACAAGCAGTTGCAATGCCCAGTGCTCATTTTTGTTCCTGTCGCCCTATGTCTGTGGGAGCGGACCATTACTGGGATAATGAGCTCTGAACCTGGCACAAGTCAACTTGCAACAACATGTTACTATTTTTTACCACTATTCTGGCTTTAGCACAGGAAGGCGACCTCCACATTCCTTATCTCACCTAAAAGTTCTGATTGGCTGATTGAGCACAACATTAGCCTCTTAGAATTGCTGAAATATGACTGCAGCAATTCAGTCAGCAATTCACTCTGGAACTAGGCTAAACTCAAAGGACCATTAAAGCCACTATGCAATGAACGCATTACTTTCTTAAAACGTAAACAAATGTCAAGACACTTGTAACTGCTTGTGGCATCAACAACTGTTGCCTTCAGGGAAATAAACCACCAGTGTGCTCTTCAGTGCAATCATGACAGGACACTTTGATATTTTTATTTTATTTCTTATACCTGATCATTATGTTCTTACATTTTGACAGCATAAAAGAATTCATGACAATTATAATGAAGGGTTTTTGTCATAATGTGCTCAGAAATTATGCTTTCACTGAGCAGTCTGGTCAGGAGGAAATCAACATCCCTTTGATTGTATATGCCATCATTTATGACTCACCATCTGAATTCAAATAAAGAGAAGAGAAAAATGTGGTCTGTGGTGTGACTGAAATACTGTAAGGTGGTTAAAGCTATTTTGGCTGAACTATACTGCATTTGACCCTGCTGTGGCATAAAGACTCGCTATCCTTACACCATCCTGCTGTAGCTCTGTACTCTGGAGGCTAGCAGCAGGCAAAAAGACCAATTTAGCCCTCAAGGATCAATAGAGAGATGCGAAAACCCATTTAGATCCATTTGTGGTGTAAAACTGTAATTACCCACAAAAACCCATGCTTTCAAACTCATCAATAGCACCCATCAGTGTTGATAGAATTAAGGTAGAGGAGGAGCAAATAGTGAGTTAGCCATAGAGAGGGGCTGGAGGGACACTTTCTGTGTGAGCACTGCGTTTAGACATCTTGAGAAGGGAGCGAGGGGCTTTTCATAGCCGGCACACGTATCCTTAATAAAGCCAGCAAGAGGATAAGACATGAACACGCCCCTCCCACTACACAGGAACAAGACACCCAGAATGAATTTGTGGTCGTTTTCTTTTCTTTCATTTTCTTCTACTTTTTTTGTCTCTTTGAGGTCCTTTTGCATCTCTCTTGGTTCTTTTGTATCTCTTCATAGTTGGATTGTGACTCTCAGTAGACTTTTTGCATCTCTTTGCAGTCATGTTGTGACTCTTTGTAGTCTTTTCACATCTCTTTGCAGTGATGTTGTGACTCTTTGTAGTCTTTTCATGTCTCTGCAGTCATGTTGTCAGTCTTTGTAGTCTTTTCGCATACCTTTGCAAACATGTTGTGAGTCTTTGTATTCTTTTTGCATCTCTTTGCATTTGTTTTGTGAGTCTTTGCAGTCTTTTTGCATCTCTTTGCAGTCCCTTTCAGTTATCAATTTGTGATAACTGAACCTCACAATATTTAGTGCCATGCCATAAAGCAGTACAATAATATTTCTGTGTGTGTGTGTGTGTGTGTGTGTGTGTGTGTGTGTGTGTGTGTGTGAGGTGTGTATTCTTAAGGCCTTCTCTGCCTCTAATCATTTGTATACATATTGTATGTACATACAGTACCGTCTCCCTCCCTTTTTCTTTTTATCTCAACATTGCTGATTTGTTCTCTCTCTGCTCTCTCCTCCCTGTCCGCCTGTTTGCTTCTCTCACTCATTTCTTCAAAGGATTACAGTGAAATTTGAGGCTAAGGATTATGAAAATCAGTGCTATGTTCAGTTGGTTTGCTAAGGTTTGCTTCTTAGGATTTGTACACAACATGAGGCAGTCAGTGGATCTGTTGGCCTCAGCTGCTGTGTGTGTATGTTACAGAGTGCGTGTGTGCGTGAGTGTTTACATGTGTGCAAAGTGGCCTTTTCAGTTGGGAGCCAGCAGACAGTCTGGGGGCGGGTGGGGGCTTTGATGGGAGGGAAATAATCGTAGGGAACTAATCAATACGACACATCCTGCTAAGAAAGTATCCTCACGCACACGTCACACATTCTGATATGTACAGTACACACATTCACACGCCTCTCAAGCCCTTTGTGCCTCTCCGCAGAATGTGTGAAGAAATGGTTTGGTGTGTGTGAGAGAAAATGGGGGAAAAAATAAGGTTCGTCACAAAGCATTTGCTGTTAGGTGCATGTGTAGGACTGTTTGTGCACGCCTGTCTACGGGTGTTCAGGTGTGTGTGCAAGTAGCATTAGGATGTGTTGACGCACTGCAGTCTAGTGGTATAGTGCCTATTGTGGAGAAAGTGAGAGGCCTCATTAAAAATGTATGAAGCCTAGACATCAGCCACCGACCAACAGCGGCCTCTCGGGATGGCCGAGACTCTGAAAGCTCTTCTACAATGGGAGGTTGTGGGGGGGTAATGTGCATGTATACATGTGCATGTATGCAGTGTTAAGCCTATACTCCCTATGTGTGGAAATTTCCTATTAGCTCAAAAGCTCTTAGGATTTTTGCTTAGAATCTTAGTTCCTCACAATTCTTCCTGCTGCCTCCTTTCATGCTAAAACTATTCTCATTTAGATACTTTTACGATAACGCAGACACTTTAATTGTCAGGCTAATCTTGTCTTGAGGGTGACTATTGCAAAATTAGAGTGTGTGTTTTATAATCTTTAAAGGTTAACTCAAAATACAGAAAAAAACCCTCACTTGCCTCTCATGGTATTTAGCTCTGCTGATAATTTGGGCTTTAACTGTGAGGTCTATGCATCCACCTTGTTACAATGGAAGCAGGGGTGTTTATATCTGTGTTAGAGGATTTAACACAAGTGTAGATACAGTGTCTATGAGCCAATAAAAAATAATAGCAGGTAATAATAGGGGTGTGTGATATGGCCAAAATCCTCTATAATAGTATGGGTAATTTTATATCATGGTAAAATATATATCACAATATAGGAATTGTGCTGTGAATTCAATTAAGAAATGGTTTAAAATAATCGTACTATACTTCATCACATTCATTTTCTTGTTTTATTTGGAATATTCATAGAAACCAAAAACAACTGCCTCATTTGGACAACACTTTAGTTAAAGACATAATCATAGAACTAAAATTCTTTCAAAATTTTTAAGCTTTAAGGTTCCTGAGAACGAAAATATCAAGTGTTGCATGTTCGTGTATTTACAACTTCATTTTCTCCTTCCCTCCAAATCACAATTCCTTGCCATGCAGCTGGATTTGTGAGAATCATAAGACCATAAGATAATCACATGAGAATCCAGCCCTGATTTGCTACATAGCCCGCTCCGAAAAGCTCCCGCAGTAATAATGGTATTGTCAAATCTCTACTGGTGGACACATTTCTCCCGTTGCACAGTGTATCATCAAACCCTAGTAGGTACATTTGTAGTCTGACTCACAGGATGTAGTCTGTTTGTATAAGTCTGTCCTTGGCCACCTATTTCAGATGGAATTCCTTTCCCCTTTTGCTATGTGCGTGTTGCTAAGAAGGGCACTGTCGCTGCATCCTGAGCTTACCACTACCCAAGATGATTGTGATTGGAATAAAGAAATCCAACTACCTCAAATGTTTTTCTTACCCTTGCAGTGCAGAATCACAGCGCTAAAATGAAATGAGGACATAGGTCTTGTTATTTGTAACAATATAATACGCTGAATCCCAAGCCAATTCAGTAGAGTACTATTTGGCCTCGATTGGACAAGATTTTATATTTTTTACTTTCTCAAAAACTCTATGTAGTTTTAACTATCTGTAATTAAAACCATTATTTTCTTAATTTTCATATCTGAAAAAGAAATGCCCCAGAAAATGATGTCTGCTGCCACCAACAACAGTAAACATGGGGAGTGATACACTGGAAACTTGGCTCCTTTTGCTTAAATACTGCCAAATGGGTATTGTTTACCTCTATCCAGGACAGTATCCTAAATTTAGCATTTTTAACAATGCTATTTGGGTGCACGTCCATGTAAATAAAATCTGACATCAACCAAAACAAGTCTGGGGCCAGTGTACTTTTAAAGTGGCATTAGCTGCTTTCAGCATGCACATTGCTTCTTGAATGTGTTGCAAGATGTATATTGCCACTGTTTCATTTTATGATACCTCTGTGTGTTTTGCATACAGTGCTGTATGTGGCAGAGTCTGTTCTGTTAGTTTAGGATTTTTTTAAATTTTCTATTTATTTGGGTGGGGGGGTTCAGGAAAAATCTCAGCATTTGTGAATACATAGCCAGCTCCTGAGAGAGGTGACAGACACATACACACCAGAGGCAGAGGAGCACAGATTGAGAGAGCATTGAAATTTTTTTTTTTTTTTTCTGACAGTTGTATCAATTTTTGCCAAGTAGCGTGAAGAGCTTGTGTTGGATCTGTAGTTGTGTATCAGTGTAGCCATATCTCTGATTGACATTTTTACACCTCTAATTGGAAGCGAATGGAAATGTATTTGCAGTAGAATATTCCACTAAAAAACATAAAGTGTCCTCACTTCTCTGGATAATACACAGAACATGCTGTCAAGAGTTATTTTCGGGACTATTTCTCCGTTTCCATAGAAAACTGTTGACAGCAAGGTCTTGAGGCAGATGTCTCAAAACCTCTGCAAATAAAACCCAAACTCTCTGCATGGCAAGAGATTGTAAGGGTAAGGCAGGAGTTTGTTTGGGGTTTTTTGCAATTTGGGTGAATTGACCCTTTAAATCAGGCTGTTGCAGTCTCATTGTGTAACCCTCTGCAGCAGCAGGTCATTCAGAGCTACATTGGCTCACCTTCGGTGTCATGAGGGATTTTGGATGCAACGGTGTCTTCTCTGAGGCATAACGAAGCCTTTCTTCACATCACTCTTACTTTGCTGATCCATCATTACAACAGTAGCTGAGCACTGCCACGCTTTGCTGCACGGCGTTTCAATCAACATCAATGTCAGCAGTACGAATCACTGTGGCTGATTGAGAAGGTGTCTGCGTGTGTGTGTGTGTGGGCACACGGTTATGTGTTGGTGGGTGCCCACGTGGGCGCGTATGCAAATGCAGCTGTAAGACAGCTGAATGCCTGTGCTTTACTGAGAGCTTGGCACCAGGGGAAAATGAAAAGACCGGGAGAATAATGACAGATTTATAATTACAGAATCTAACGTTCAGCGCTACTCAGCAGCAACTGTCTAGGGAAGGCAATCTGGGTGTAATTTCTGCTGATCAGGCCCGCCACACACTTAAGGGTCACATCACACATGTGCCAAAGCACCCCCACACACACAAACGTACACGCACATGCACGCAGGTGTATGTGCTGACTTACGCACCCTATAATTTGTGCAGATGTCGCACATGCAGAGGAACCCACGCAGACTCATGCACACAAACACAGAATGCCTCGCACTTAAATTTCACCGAAAATTGTGGTGCGACAGCAAATTGCCCGGTTAATTTGCGAAAGCTAAAAGCATCAAGTAAGCGCCCAAGTCACTGAGAAATGAATGCATTACAGTCTGTCACAAAAACACACCAGAAACATCAGCTTCATGGGAGGAAATAACTGATTCAATATATTGCAGAGAAGGAAAAAGCATATGGGTGCAAACAGCTATTTGCCAAAGACAAAAGTAACATACTTACACACAATTTAACTTTTCTTCAGTTATATAGAAAAGCTCTTCTGAACTAGAACAACTTGCAGCTAGCTAGACAACTTGCACTTAAAGTAATCATCAGTTGTAAGCAGAAAATACATTTTTTTTTTTTTTTGAAAGATTAGGTTATCTGTGATTATGACTTGTGCAACCAAATCACCAGAGTAAATTTTTGAAGTGTACATTTCTGCAAACCAGAAGGATTTTACATTTTCAGGTTACTATGTAGTGGAGATGTTGAAACTAACATTTCAACAATGCAGTGGTTAATGCATGGGTAGGTCTGGGCACAAAAACGACTCAGTAATGGTAAGGAAAAGATTGTGTTTTGGCTTCAAATACCTGGTCCTGGGGGCACAGTCCCAGCTGAAAAAGTAGTGATGTTTCAGCAAGACAGAGAAAAAAAACACTTTTCATTTCACTATCCCCGCCAGTGTGTTCTTAACAAATCACCCATGATTGGTGCCTTAAGAGCTGATGGAAACACGGGTCACTACCAAATACCCATGTGTGAAGCCTAAAAAGCAGATAACACACTGACAGGTTGCTACAGAACACCCATGTTTAGAGCCTAAAAAACCGATGGATTTACAATGACGGGTCGCTATAAAAAACAGCCCTTTTTGGGGCCTAAATGCCAATGGAAACACATCAACAGGTCACTACAACACACATGTCTAGAGCCCAAAAAGTCAATGGAAACACACTGACAGGTCACTACAAAACACCTATATTTAGAGCCCAAATAGCCAATGGAAACACACCAACATGTTGCTACAAAAAAAAACATTTTTGGAGCCTTAAAAGCAGATAAAAGCAGATGGAAACAGACAGACCACTAAAAAACACCCCAACAGGTGGCTACAAAACACCCCCGTTTGGAGCCTAAAAACTCGATAAAATCACTCCAAGAGTTAGCTTCAAAACCCACATTTGGAGCCCTGAAAATTTGATGGCAAAACAGCTGTTATTTGCTAATCCCGCAACCAGTCTAGAACAGAAGTCTGCAGTTTCGTGCAGCTTGGCATCTGTCTCACTTACAGTAGCCTAAGTGACACACCATCCACCATTCCCTCCACCTCCTGATGATATAGTTAGCTCATATATCATGTCACTTTAGAAACATTGATATGGTACTTATGAAACATGTCAAATGTAACGTCTTCATAATTTGCAGCAACATACAATGCCACCATTTTCTTCTGGCAACTGGGCTGACTTGCTTGTGGATATAAAAGAGAATTTCCATTTCAAGGCAATGTAGGCCACTATTAAAGCTCAGCTGTGACAATAATACACCAAACATGTCTTGGCCTCGGAGCCAATGCTCTGCAGTCATCCTCATCTCCATCGAGATCATTTTTAGAATTTCTCAGCTGAGTAGGTTTTGTTGAAGGACATTAAAAAGACATGTTGTTATACCAGAAGCAAGCTGTTCCGCAATCTTCAGTGACTTTTTTTTTTTTTTACCAAGCAGTCTCAGTATGCACTATGATAGTATTAGCTTATACATTATTATTTTCCATTTAGGCTGTTTTCAATGTTATCTAAAATAAATTACATATCTGAAAGCTTTAGAATGGTTTTTCTCTTTGTGTATGTGTGCTACAATTTTCTCTGCAACACAGAAATGTACAGCTCTGTTATCTACAATTCTTTCATTATTAATTGCTTCCTGCCATTATAAGAATACATCATTTGTCAATCAAGGCCTCTGTGCAGCCTGTCTCTTTTTGCAAAGTTAAATCCATTTGCCATTGTGTCAGATTGAATGTGCCAAAACCCAGTTTGAACAGGATTACTATGCATGGTCCAACGTCCTGACAGAGTGCAAGCTGTACTGGTTTTTTTTTCCTGTCTCATTTTTAATCCCTGAGTGAATTTCAGTCTGTGTCCCTCGCAGTCCAACACACAAACACAAGTCTCTCAGAATAAAGATGCTTTCATTTTCATTAATACCTCAGATCTTGTTTGTTTTAGATGTCGACATAGATATTAAATAAAATGCCAGGGCGTGTATGACTCTAATACGATTCCTTGCTCTGCAGGTGTGTTTGCAACATTGACTGTTCCCACATCAGCTTCAACCCGGTGTGTGCCTCAGATGGTCGCTCCTATGACAACCCCTGCCAGGTGAAGGAGGCTTCCTGTCAGAAGCAGGAACGCATCGAGGTCAAGTACCTGGGCCACTGCCAAGGTCAGAGCCACAAACACACACAGGTGCACATACATTCACTCCAAAAGACATGACGACACCTCCTCACACACAGCGGAAGCCGTCAATCTGACTGCCTGGGCAGGTGTTCACTTCAGGTTGAAGTGAGGCCATGGAGGCAAATGAGGCAGCATGCAGGGCTAAATGCAGACAGCGTGATTCTGTATCTCCCTCCAGCTGCAGCTTCAACCACATTTCAGTATTACAGATATTTTCACTCAATCATATTTTGGAATAGTGCGCAAAGATAATCCTCAAATCCCACATAGCCTTCTCTGCTATGTATATTGATAATTTTACAGAATGGTAATCCCCCCATTTTTAGTGTAGTATCTTTTATTTGGGTGCAGTATTTGTTTGCCACGGTTCCAGGGATAAAGTTATTTTATTAATCTCTGTGGTTAAATCCCTAAACTGAGTCATATTGCTAATCCATGTGGGAGAAGACAAAGGCACATAAGAATTATTCTTTTGAATATTTTATGTTTTTTTATTTTATTTGAGGTATGATCTATCAACATCTTAATTTCTCCTTGTTTTGACTCATTTTGCTTTAAGCAACTACAATATCTGGCTAAAATTGCCATCAAGTGCAAAAAGAGGCACACAGTAATCCAGGGAGGTGTTCACATCTCAATTGTTAGTGGCTTTTATTGTGTAGGGGCACATTTGCAAGCATTTGATTGGCTCTCCATCCACCCGGGACCAACAGGACAATTGATCGAGATGTGAGAAGCAAGATGTAGGCTTTGAGAAGTAATGGGGAGTAAAGCAATCAGGGCTAACCAGCTCTTGAACACAAATAGAAATCTGTATTCCCCCACGTTACACACTTTGGGTCGGACCACCCTGATCGATTTGATCACGGCCCCACAAGCTCTGTTTCAATCAGGGAAAGTAGAGAGAGAAATAAATGTCAAGAAACTGAGGGATTTAGACCTGTGGAAAAGTAAACCTCATGCTAGTGGCACCTTGATATTTAGATTGTTTGTACAATTTCCCCATGTGTCACTAGGGATAGGAACTGATGAGATTTTATTGATACCAATGCCGTTGTTGATTGTGCTTATTGGTCTGATTCTTGATTGATTCCCTTATTGATTTATAATCAATAAAGGCAACCCAATGACTGTAAATAAAGGCGGACAACACTTCTCCACTTCCTCAAACTGTACAAAAATAAAGCCAAAATATCCCACATATGGCGGCTGCCTTCTTGCGCTGGTAACGCCATTTGGACCCAGACTCTGCACAGTAGCGATATCGAACTCCTGCACTCAGACCAATCATGAGTAGCGCCATTTGTCGTGCGCACACTAATTGACACACACAGCTGTCAGACATGACGTCAAACACCTCCTTTTTATAACACCAAATAGCTTGTTTGCAGATTACATCACAAAGTCACACGCTTTTTAAGTAGAGGGCAGGAAGTGGAGGGCTGGTCAGGAAACTGCTTGGGAATCTGTGAAGCCAAGGACCATGCCGATGTCTCTGTTTGTTCCAACTGATCAAACAAGGAAACACTTGTTTGATCTATCGCATCCCCAAAGTGGTGAACCACAAAGGGGATGATTTTAGAAAACTGACGAAGGTGTCCGCCAGGTGTGGATAAAAAACCTTAGTCTTAAGTCCTGTGGGGACATAGAGACACACAGGTTGATTGGATAAGCTAGTATTTGATACAACATGACAGTTATAGCAATCATTATTTTGTCAGAGCTAAAGTGTTGTGTAAAATATGCCTTCGGTTGGGGTATTTATTTTATGACTTATCCAGCCATACAGTTACAGTGTGCTGTAACAACCTCTCCATCTTCTTTAGCTACGACCCACGTTTTTAATGGTGTTTCTCCAGATCTCTGGGAATGGTTGACCTACAAAATTGTAGCTACAGTTAACAACTAGCTAGCTAGCAACATAAATTTGACGACACCGAGGGCATAACGTTACATCAGGCATGCAAACTCATCAGGGCATTAATGTTAATGGTAGTTAGCTAGTTAGCTAGCCAAGAAACGTTAGCTGCCTGATTACATGTTGGATTCGGAATAACAGCAGCCTTATAACACACACATAACACATTTAATGTTACTCACCCGGGCAAAAACAAGTCCACATTTATTTAATGCTTCTTTGGTACCGAGATCATTGACCCAGCCACGTACGAAGTAGTTGAAAGCCTCCAGACTCTTGTATGCTTTCATCTGGCTAGCCGTGTAGTAGGAGGTCTGAAGGACGAGGAAGTTGGTGATGTCTATCGCCTCAACAGTGGACAAATCCGATATGTATCCAATATGTTCCTTGATTTTGTCACGATACCTGCTGCGTACAGGTTCATCTAGATTCTTCACATGCACAGTGTCCTCCATCTCCAGTCGCATATAGCATTTTATTTCCTGTCCTCCACTTGAAATTTGCGCGTCATAAAAGTCACGTGATTGCAAACAAGCTATAGGCCTACCTAATTAAAACCAAACTTAACAGAAAAATGAACACTTGAACACATCAGCATGATAATAACTACCTAAATGCCAAAGTCTTTGAACTTTAATGTTTTGGTTTGGCCCATGTCCCATTCACTAACATGGAGGGGGTGGGGTTTGTGACCTATAGCAGCCAGTGATTTTTTTTTATTTTTTTTTAACTTGTTAGGAGCTGTCATACCATTCATCTTTATTATACACTCTATGGTCTAAAGCATACAGTAGCCTACAATATAGCAACTGTCTGTCTGTCTGTCATCATGACAGAATATTTGTACAGCATTCGTTTTCAATTAGGTTTTCTTAGTTGAAGAAACAATCTGCTGAGCTTGCTAATGTTATTATAACAGGATATTTACCCTCAGTAATGATCATACTGCTCAGTTGGGAGGCAGTGGCAATCGTGTGTAGAGTGTCATATACATTATGTACATTACATGGCATTAGTGGAATTTAAGCCCATGCTGTGCAGAAAGATGTTTCAGCATATTGCTGGTGTTTCCACCCTTAATCTGAAATAATCATTTTACAGACATTACTGCAGCACTGTTGTCATCCTTTCTCTGAAATGAAGCCACACTTAAGATAGTTTCCTTCTCTCTAACATGACCACTCCTTGTTGCAAGTTTCCAGCAGCGTAGACGCATGAGTTTGACGGCGTTGTTTTGCATTGCACAACTTGTCAGAAAAATGTGCCAGCACTGATAAAAGGAATTGGATTCCCGTGGATGTGACAATTTGAAACTGATTCTCAACTGGATATGGTTCTTGATTCACTCGTTTTTTGTAAACAGTTTTATATGTCATTTTATTTCTTTTTCTGTAAGTAGTCCTGCTTTCTCCTGTAGCTCATAGTAATCCAGAAGAATAAAAAGGCCCTGATAAGCCTAGCTTTTTTTTTTTCGTTTATGTAATTGCAGCACCAGATGCTCATAAAATGAAGTGCTGTATCATTAGGACCTCAAGTTGTCATCAATGTGTGGAAGCTTGAAAAAATTAGAGGAGGAAAGGAAAAAGAAGGAGGCATTTTTTAGCTGTAGTCTTGTAGAGACTTGTAGAGTTTCCTTTTGAACAGTCTTAGAATTAATTTAGTCTTATATTTGATTTTTCTTTGAGTGGATGTCATACATTCAGGACTCTAGGTTCTGATTTTATGGAAACGCTGCTTTGTTTCTTGACTTTTATTTTTCCTCTGTGGTTCCAAGAGCCAATAAATAAGAAAAATAAATAAGAAAAATCAAAAATAATTGCATCATAAACCTGGAAAATACTTTCACAGACTCTGTTTGAAGGAATGAATTCACGGGCCACTGAAAAAAATCAATTGCAATAAAATAATCATGATTGGAAGGAGACTTTGTCTAGCCATTGTGAAAAGAGGAATTCAATGCAGCGTCAATAAGGTGAGCCAAAAGTGCAATATTCCCTCTGATCTTTTCTACCCAGCTCTGCTCCATTCTAGCCTTTGTTCGGTATAATACTTTAGGGGAGATGGCTTCTCACTTCTGAAGAGAATAGTTCACATTAATACGCATTAACTCGACAGGTGCACACACCAAATGAACCCTTTGTAGAGATGATAATACACATTCAGTTCTCTCGACCTGAACTGGCATCAGATTGAACGTGTAACCCATAATGGAAACGGTCTGAGCTGTAGGAGAGGTCGTAGTGACCTGAGATCTGTTTGAATGTGTTTTTTGGCTTTTCCAGGTGACATCAAAGGCGGAGATGGACACTTCGCACGGACCGATCTCACCGGTGAGTGCATTTGTAATGTTGGCCATATAACATGTGCTGCCACTCAAAGCTATGTTAGTCCTGACTCTGTTCTGTACTTTTCTCTTTGTCTGTCACCCTCAGGCTTTTCTAGCACTTTATCCATTTCTGTCCTTTTTTAAAATTCACCCTTTATGATAATGTCTTTCTCTCTTATTGGAATCTGTGTCTTCCTTGTACGGTACAAAAATGTGCCCAATGACTGTGTCTGTGTTTGTGTTTGCACAGTAGAGGAAAAAGAGGATCCAAGGAATGAGCTGGCCCGCGGCCTGTACATCCCCTGTCCAGATCACTACAAAAACTACTGTGTCCATGGAGAGTGTCAGTTCCCCAGTATCCTGGCCCAGCCCTCCTGCAGGTACACACACACACACACACACACACATACAATATTACCACATTTATGAGGACAAAAACAGTTTAGGATAGGGAACAGAAAATTATACTGACACTGCAGATGATGCCCCTACCTAAGTACGTGGGCATCTTCAGATTTTATTCAAAGATGGGCAGTAAAGAGATGACAAGAAATGGGGGGAGAATGAGAGGGAAATGACATGCAACAACCCCACAATCAACTGAGGACGTAACATTCAAGGTATATGGTTTGCATCTTAACCACCAGGACATGAGGACACCTATGTTCTGACACAGTTTAAAGGGATAGCTTGGATATTTCGGGGTTGTATGATTTACTTGTCCATAGTCAGTGTCAGGGATGGGGAGAAATAGAATACAAGTAACTAAGTTACATATTTAGGATACAGTTTAGATTGGTCCTAACTGTATGTGACATGAGGGAGCATCAGTTTGATTGTACTGGTTTCTTTTGGAATGTCCTAACTGGCCACGGGTGCTGCAGTGCTGCCGTTTTGAGCTTAACTTTTGTCAGAGGCCCTGTTGCTGTTTATTCCTGTTGTTCGCTTTGAAAGCTCCACAATGGACAAGGAATGACTCATGAAGCTGAAATCAGGAATTATCTATGATGCAGTCCACTGTAGGTAGTACACTGTCTACGGATTAGTACCTCATACAACCCCACTTTAAATAAAAACGGAACTACCCCTTTAAGATTGAATGCCACAACATCTTAGAACAAGTATAGAAAATTCCTTCTGAAAAGTTAGGTAACCAAACACTATTTTCTAAATATGGTGTCATTTTAGCATAATGCATTAAGCTGGCACAATTTATTATTAATTCATAATGAGCTGAATGGGTTTTTAATAGAGAGTAATCAATAAGGCTATATTTGTGGTAGCTAATTATGGGCTACAGTGCATGGATTCTTACGTAGCAATCAATTAAACGATATTCATCAGAGCTATTATTGGCGACAGTGTTTTTAAATTGTAACTCTGAGTGTACTAAGGCTATAAATAAATCCTACAGAAAGCCAGAGGACTCAGACCAGCTCTGTCTTACCGGCTCTAGTGTGTCATGTGTGATGGCTAGTCAGTTTGAAATGTAGCGACTGAAAGCAATTGCTGGAGCCCATTTATTTTCATCAGGCTTGTTTATCCTGTATGAAACAAAGCCAGTGTGCCGGGGGTGGTGGGTGGGGGGGTGTTTTTGATCTGGCTGTTGACCAGCCAAATATGCTGCACTGCTTCCAATGTTGGATTTCTCACTGCTAAATGGAGATGTTGGTGTTTCCTTCCCACATTATGATGTTGTTTCACAAGTCTCATTTCGATGTGGTGATGATTTCATCATGAGAGCCCACACTTTGTTGCACCGTCATCTGTCTGCCAGTGCTAATACTGGGCTGTAAATACACCACCGGGCTGTTGTCACCATCATTTATGACTGACACGTCGAATGTGGCATCAGTGAGTCCCCAGAAGCTAGGAAATATATTAGTATTGTTTACAGCAGCAAAAAAAAGTAACGATAAAAACAGTGTCACTTACAAGTGATTGACATCAGTACTGCTAACAATAGCGCCTACATGCCATTGATTCTGGCAATTTTATACCATGTGTACTAATTAATTTGCAATGTCCCCTCTCAAAAAAAACTGATCTGAAATCATGTGCTAGTACAGTTTTTAGTGTCTGTCCTCAGTGAGGACCAAACCCTTAACACAACCTTAAAGCCGTAATTGATGTTATGCTGGTTATTTTTTGCTCTTTCAGTTTGGGTTTTACTGCCCACAACTTTACTATTTACATTCACCCTCACTGCTCTGATCAGCGTGGCTCTCAGTTAAAAAGCTCTGATAACCCCACTGTACAATACCTACTCAGCACCAAACAGCAGACAGACAAAGTTAGCAGCTAGCTGGTGAACATAGTGGAGCATGTAGCAGCTAAAGAGCCAGATCATTCCTTCAGGAGTTGGTGGAGACCAAAACCAGAGCTAAAAGTGAGTAAATATTATATTTACATTCGCCAGGTGGCCAGAAACATGATCTCTGCTAGATGTGTAAATAGGCAACTACTTGCAAACATTAGCCATAGCAACTTTATACAGTGATAATGTGTCAGTGTGGCAAAAAAATATTTTTTAATGCATTAGTTTGACATGACCACTACATGCCTTCTTTTACTCAAAAAAAAAAACACAGAAAAGCTTAACACGTGAAGGGATTCTGTCCACAGAAATGCTAGAAGACTTTTAATTTGAAATGAATAATCAAAGTGTTTAAATTAAAAATAAATATTTGTATATATTTTTCATGTCTGTGAGACATTCTACAAATGATACTAAAACTATAGTGACAGGTGTAATGTTGCTGATATGAAGTTAATATGATCAACAGATCATGTTCTTTGTCTAAAAATTTGGCGACATGCTGAATCTCGAGGTGAGGTTCTGCTGACCCATGCTGCTCCATGGGCTGTGTGGCTGCTCTAACCTTTTCACATGGGCGCCAAAATGGAAAGCAAGAGGTTCTGTGACACACACGTGTTGCTCATGCAAGCATAGTGGCCTAAACCTAGTCTTAACTCTAGACCTAACCTTAAACCATCCCCTGAAAAGATGATAATGTTTTAATTACAGCTAGGGTGATGTTTGTGTCGGCTTGGCCATCGTTTTAGTTAAGATAACTTTGCATTCACCAAACTGAGCTCAGATATGCACCTTGTCCAACGGGGTATTGACCTCAATTGTTGAGAAAGGTTGGAAACAAACCTGCTGGCTAAACTAAAAGTTTAGCCAGAACTTGTCTGTGATATTCCCCCGCTGAAATGGAAACCTGTGTGCACACAGTTTAGCCTGGAAGTCAGTCTGTGAACTGTGATGGAGGCTCACGTAGAAGAGAAACAAAGAAACAGAAACAAAACTTGGAAATACTTAGAAGAGAAAACTCTCCTAAGTTTGGCTAACCTGGGGCTTTGTTTCTTGCCCCGTCATACTTTTTTGTTTTGTTTTAGCAATTCCCAGATCTCAGCAATAACTTTGGTGAATGCAATGTTATCCATACCAATACGAGCAAAGGCTCAACAAAAGTAAGATCCATTAATTCTATATATATCCTAAAAAGAAGATAGGGGCAGCAACATGACCTCACTTTTGAGGATTTGGTCATATTTTTGGCCCCATAAGTATAGAAATATAAACAAGGACAACAAACAACAAATGCAGATACACATCACACACATTACACACACTGAACAACAGTGTCACAGCTGCAACTGACGATACAGTGCACATACATATCCACATAACGCACTTGAACACAACATGCATTTACATAAAGGCACAATAAGGAATATTAAAACCCACCGCCCACACACAAACACACACACAGTGGATATGCATGTGTGCCGCTCAGGTCTGCCATCTCTTCCAGCCTGATAGTGGGGCAGCCAGGGGGTCTTGGTATCTCTCGCTCCCTCTATCTCTCTTCTTTCTCTCTAACCTCGCTCGTCCCAGTTCACCCAGCCAGACATTCTTAATGCATACTGAACAGTGCTTAGCAGACAGGGTGTGTGAAAGATCTCTGCTGCCCCCTACTGGCTGCAGGAATTGGAGGACGTATACTAATGAGAAGGGAAGCACAGTGGTCTCTGTGGGAGTGGTGCGTGTCTGTGTTTGTGTGTGTGGAAACAGAGCACATACCCCAAACAGAACAAGGTTGCAACGTTCATCTTACACACTGTCAGGTCGCAGGGATAGAGAATGTGAAGGAGACTGTGTGTGTGCGCGCGTGCATGTGTGTGTTGGTACAAAAACAAGGGTATGCAGGTGCTGGTGGGTAACAACCTCCCCAGAGACAGGAAGCAGGTAAAAAAGAGGAGATGGAGAGAGAAAGAGAGATTAAAAGGGGGACCATTTTAGCTCCTCTCTGAGGACAAAGATCATTTCCATTACTCTCTCTCTGTCTGGCTCTCACAGACTATGTCCACACTAAGCTGGCTAAATCTGAAAACACCAGTTACATGTGAAATTGATGTGCTTCCACACTACCTTTGTTAGGTTGTCTTTGTAAAGGTCGTTGTCCATAATGACACACCTGAGCAATATGAAAACAGCCAAATCTCCTCCTCTTCATCCTCTTTTGTTCAGCAAACTACGACACTGTTGATCATAGCCAACATGTGTTCAGCAGTTGACACAGCCTGTTACAATTGTGATTTAAAGGTCCCATATTAGGTTCATTCTTGGGTTCATACTTGGATTTTCCTTAATGTTAGAAACACTTTATTTTCCTCATAATATCTGCCTGAATATAACTGTATTCGTCCTCTGTCCAAGAACGTTCCGTTTTAGCGTCTGTCTCTTTAAGTCCCCCTCCCAAATAAGCCCAGTCAGCTCTGGGTGGTCATTGTAATGACTATAATAGCACTGTAGAAGCACTTCTTTGCCTTTATATGATACAGCTGTGACATCACAACTTCATGGAAGTCCTAACGGCTCGTTTAAAGGCACAGTCTCTGAATCCAGGCCGTGTGCATTTCTCTGTGGATTGAGCATTTTGATTCTTTCACAGTATTTATATAGCACCTATCAGAAGTGTGTACTCAAGTCACATGACTTGGCCTTGAATCAGACTCGAGCCACAAATTTTAAGATTCAGCTTAACAAAATCAAAAAAGACTTGGACTTCAACGCCAATGACTTGTGACTTGCTTGGATTTGAGGCTTTTGACTTGAAAATACTTGAAAATACTTTTGACTTTTATGTACCATCATTTCCTAAGCTAACTCCACTTTGTCCGAACAAACCCAACAGTTGCAATCAAGTTGCAGGATAGAACCATGACAAACTAATGGTATGTTACCAAGTAGATAAGAAAAGATATGATAGAAAGGTAATTTAGTTTTGGACTCAAATCTCAAAGTTTGGGACTTGGGATGCAATTTGGAGCTTGTCTGTCTTTACATGGGACTTGAATACAAAGACTTGAGACCTGTGACTTGTAAAGCAATGACTTGGTCCCACCTCTGCCACCTGTACCTACAATTTAAAAACATGGAAATCTTTGGGATCCTAAATATGAGTGCTCACAGAGTTTTTAAGGGGACAGAAATCTGTCACAACTGTTTGTCTTCACTGTCAATAATCGGCACTGCCATCAGAAACTGATAGCAGGAAACACAAGCAGGTCAGTTCTTGCAGTTTCCATGTGGTATCTCCACAAATCCTGGGTTACGCCTCCAAACGCACAACTATAATACCAAATTTAGTGTTTATAGAGACACAAAACAGAGAAAATGATGATGAATTTAGCTGCTAAGGCATGAACATCCTGTCTCCCTCCTCCATTTGCCCACTGCAAGCTTAATCAGTCATATTCATCTAAACAGTCACAGCAAAGAAAAAGCACAGTCTCTACACTGTCACACAAACGCATTGTTCCACCACAATGTCTTTACCAAACAGGTACTGATGTCTCAATTAGAAACACAGAAATAATTAACCTGTCTCTCAGTGCACAGAAATGACTCTCTTTCTCCCTCTTTCTTCTCACTCGCGCGTGGTGTGTGTGTTCTCAGCTGTCACTCGGGTTTCAGAGGCCCCCAGTGTGACATCAAAGAGTACAACGTTCTCTATGTGGTGCCAGGCTCTGGCAAACTGCACTACGTCCTCATCGCCTCTATCATTGGAGCACTCCAGGTGGTCATCATCTGTGTGGTGGTGCTCTGCATTACCAGGTGAGTCATGCCCTAACAGGCACACACACACACACGTACAGATGTTCAAACGCAGCCTACTAATGAGCCTGGCAGCGTTATTTCCATGTTGTCTGTATTCGGGAGTCATGAGGGGGGCTGTGGAGCCCCTGAGCCTGGAGGAAACAGCTGAAAGGTCACCTTGCTTCCACCACAGAGAGAAAAGTACTGTCACATTCCCCTGTGGACACACATCAGAAAGCATGCAGCGTGTGCATACAAGCACAGATACACAGAGATATCTGGTAGGCAAGCATACACACTTGTGTTTGAACAGACATTTTGTATTCACAGTAAAGACCCACACACACACACACACACACACACACACATATATAGCCCGGGGCTTGTCTGCCTCCGGCTGACCTAAGCAATTTATGACATTTAATAAAAGATTTTAAAAGAGTTTTGGCCAAGACAAAACTGCTCCTCTGAGCAAAGTAGGGGAGGAGGATGAGGAGGAGGGACAAAATGAGAGGGGGAGCAGTTGTAACGGGGCAGGGTGAGAGGGCAAGGAGCGAAGATAAAGAGGGAAAGAGAGAATTATAACACAGAATACAGCTACTGTACCATTAATGTTTCCTGCTGCTCAGCGATATTCTTTTAATGCAAATATATATATATAAAAAAAACCTCAGCCTTATAAAACTCCACGAGACACCACGTGGCCCTCTCTTGTTACAGTAGAGTCCAGTGAATAAGCCAATGTGTAAACGAATGAATGAATCTATACAGACATTTCAGTGCCTAGTGACTTGCTCACCTCAGTCTCCTATCTCTGTTGCACAGACTGAGTTGTAGTTCATGTACTGTTTTCCATAAATTTTGCTGGGACTGTCTGTGATTTCAACGCATTATAAAGACCTGCCTTTTACTTAAAGGACAAACAGGTGGGAGTGAGAAAGGTCATCTCTACCTGTGTATAACATTCTGTCTCATGTTAGAAAAGGTCTGCTGGAAAGGGGCTCACTGCAAGATACCACACTGTCAGCGCAGAGTTTCGTATTCTTCCTACTGTAGGCATGTCCTTGCAAAAGACCATCAGTTAACATGAGCCTGTCTCTCAAAACTCAATTATTCCCTCGTGCTCAAAACAGTTTGCTTCATAAGTGTATGTTGCCCTGCCTTAGTGATGGAGGAAGAGTGCAGTCGCGATTCGGAGCTGAAGAAGTCCTCTACAAATTTTCTCGTATAATTACAGTAAACTACTGACGGCTGTAGTCACCAGCATCCTCCTGTTAATTTACAGTGTCACTATTTTAATATACTTCAACAGTATATTTTACAATTTATTACAGTATTCTACAGTACAATGTGAGGTTTACAGTGTAATACTTTAGCTACCATGCCAGTAATATACTGTATTTCAAGTGTTGCCATTGTAATCTGATTAACAGTTACCTGTCCATGTTACAGTAATAATCAAACAATTATTTGCTATGTAAAGATATAGTGGAATAATGGCATTCTGAGCAGAGAATGAAGTCACACTCCCTCTGTATTGTCATCAATGCTTCTGTGTTGGTTGTTGCGGTAGATGGTCAAGCTGTCTGTGCATGTTAGTGCATGTGAGTCTTTGTGTGCTTATCCCACTGGCTAGCTAATTACTGCCGCTTTGCTCTATGCTTATACACCAGTAACTGCTGATATCAGGACGGGCATGGTTGCAGAAGCATAGCCTCCACCCTCCGATTTCTCCCCAGGGTAGCAGAATAAGCTCTGTCAGCACTGTTGCTGTTGTTAGCACTGTTTGCACTGCTAGCTCCATTAGCTGCTAGCTGTCAACCTGAATCAGATTGTGAATCATAAGCTCCTTTTTCATAGAGGTCGTGCTACGGGGTCACTGAAGTCCCTTCTTTATGCTGTCCTTGCATTTTTATTCAGAACCAAACAATGGCGGCATCATGTCACTCCAGTGTGTGATTTTAGACAGCGTGCTGGCATCATAGAGGCAAAAGAGGTGTGACAAGCGTGCCATGTAAGACAACAGCGTTGGTTTATTGTGTTTCCCCACTTCTGAAAACATAAATACACCATTACTTGAACAAGAGTACATTTTTGGGGACTATTGAAGTTGTGGACTGATACACATTTGATGCGCCAGTTAGTATTTACAGCACGAGGACTGCATAAAGGATTGAATCAAAATACTCAACAGTGTTCATTGCAATAGATCAATATCTAGAGCAATGGTTTGGCTCATTGCTGTGTTTTTGCTCAACAATGAAGATGGCACAAAGGAATAAGATATATACAGCTTTGGCTACACAGACAATACGTTATTGTATATTGTTGGTTTTGCTCTTTTCGTATTTGTTCACAATAAGAATAAAGACAAAGAAAGAAGAAATATTGATTGTTTCCACTGTTATTTTTACAGATATAATTTCAGGACTTTTCACAGCTCCAGAGTGGCAGCGCTAACCCCCACATGTATCTTTCTGTCCCCTCTCCCTCACCTTTGTCCCTGTACAGGAAGTGCCCACGGACCAACAGGATCAACCGGCAGAAGCAAAACAATGTCCACTTCAGTACAGAGAACACCATGCGCGCCTCCACTCGGCTTATCTGAGCCCAGACACACCAGACAGAGTCCTCCTCCACTTAACGGAGCGCTGTGGTGTTAGATGTTCCCCCTTGTAGGCCAACCCCCGAAAAATTAGGATCTGCTTCCCCTCACTCCTCGCCCTCTCTCCCAGTATGAACTTTAAGGATGCCCAGGGAGGATTGTGGCATAGCAAAGACAGAGCTGGCGTACCAGTCAGTGATGAGACTCACATGTGGAGTCATGCTGACATCAGTCCCCTCCGCCGCCAACCCCCCAGTTGCAGATGTGTCTCCCTGCACCTTGTCAATTCCGCCCAGGGTTTTTCTGAAAAACTGAACCATGGGGTGTTGGGGGTGGCACTGAGGATACTGAATGTGAGCGAGTGTGTGTATGAATGTGTATTAGATGTGTGAGCTTTGGTAGAGGCGGGCTAGCCAGTGTCTGTTGTTTCTAGATGAGGGGTTAAAGCAAAACGGGGTAGTGCAAAGCAGGGTAATGGGCTTTAAATGAGGTGTGTATTGTTTGGTCTGGGAGGGGGGTGGGGGGGGTGGTTCGGGGCTACACGTGATGCCTTGCACTTTGTGTTATAGGAGACCTTTGACAGAGGGCACAATGTTATTATAGAGCTCTCTGTTCGGTTGTGACGATGACGTCAGCTTCTGTATCTTGGGTTCTATTTCCAATAGTTATTACTACATTGTCTTGATGGGGTCATTTTTCTGTAAATGTAAATAAATAATTTATATCACGAAATGTAATAAGCTGTGTCGCTCTTTGTTTGTGGTGTGGCAAACTTCTTGGCACTGTACGCCCCTGTCCTATTTCCAGCCTCGCCACCCCTGGAGTTAAATGCATTTTTCCCCCACTCACTCTCTGCTTGTACACACTGGCTGCCATAGCAGCTCTTTGTCTCTGCTCCCATGGCAGCTCAACTCCTCTCCTCACCATGGGTGCAAAGAGAACTGTGTTGCTGTTGCTGTGTCTCGTGTGTGACGAAGATTGTATGAGGAGAGACTCGTTGAGGTCAAAAAATATCAACATACTGTATATATACAGTACAGGCCAAAAGTTTGGACACACCTTCTCATTCAATGCGTTTTCTTTATTTTCATGACTATTTACATTGTAGATTCTCACTGAAGGCATCAAAACTATGAATGAACACATGTGGAGTTATGTACTTAACAAAAAAGGTGAAATAACTGAAAACATGTTTTATATTCTAGTTTCTTCAAAATAGCCACCCTTTGCTCTGATTACTGCTTTGCACACTCTTGGCATTCTCTCCATGAGCTTCAAGAGGTAGTCACCTGAAATGGTTTTCCAACAGTCTTGAAGGAGTTCCCAGAGGTGTTTAGCACTTGTTGGCCCCTTTGCCTTCACTCTGCGGTCCAGCTCACCCCAAACCATCTCCATTGGGTTCAGGTCCGGTGACTGTGGAGGCCAGGTCATCTGCTGCAGCACTCCATCACTCTCCTTCTTGGTCAAATAGCCCTTACACAGCCTGGAGGTGTGTTTGGGGTCATTGTCCTGTTGAAAAATAAATGGTCATCCAACTAAACGCAAACCGGATGGGATGGCATGTCGCTGCAGGATGCTGTGGTAGCCATGCTGGTTCAGTGTGCCTTCAATTTTGAATAAATCCCCAACAGTGTCACCAGCAAAACACCCCACACCATCACACCTCCTCCTCCATGCTTCACAGTGGGAACCAGGCATGTGGAATCCATCCGTTCACCTTTTCTGCGTCTCACAAAGACACGGCGGTTGGAACCAAAGATCTCAAATTTGGACTCATCAGACCAAAGCACAGATTTCCACTGGTCTAATGTCCATTCCTTGTGTTTCTTGGCCCAAACAAATCTCTTCTGCTTGTTGCCTCTCCTTAGCAGTGGTTTCCTAGCAGCTATTTGACCATGAAGGCCTGATTCGCAGTCTCCTCTTAACAGTTGTTCTAGAGATGGGTCTGCTGCTAGAACTCTGTGTGGCATTCATCTGCTCTCTGATCTGAGCTGCTGTTAACTTGCGATTTCTGAGGCTGGTGACTCGGATGAACTTATCCTCAGAAGCAGAGGTGACTCTTGGTCTTCCTTTCCTGGGTCGGTCCTCATGTGTGCCAGTTTCGTTGTAGCGCTTGATGGTTTGACTCCACTTGGGGACACATTTAAAGTTTTTGCAATTTTCCGGACTGACTGACCTTCATTTCTTAAAGTAATGATGGCCACTCGTTTTTCTTTAGTTAGCTGATTGGTTCTTGCCATAATATGAATTTTAACAGTTGTCCAATAGGGCTGTCGGCTGTGTATTAACCTCACTTCTGCACAACACAACTGATGGTCCCAACCCCATTGATAAAGCAAGAAATTCCACTAATTAACCCTGATAAGGCACACCTGTGAAGTGGAAACCATTTCAGGTGACTACCTCTTGAAGCTCATGGAGAGAATGCCAAGAGTGTGCAAAGCAGTAATCAGAGCAAAGGGTGGCTATTTTGAAGAAACTAGAATATAAATCATGTTTTCAGTTATTTCACCTTTTTTTGTTAAGTACATAACTCCACATGTGTTCATTCATAGTTTTGATGCCTTCAGTGAGAATCTACAATGTAAATAGTCATGAAAATAAAGAAAACGCATTGAATGAGAAGGTGTGTCCAAACTTTTGGCCTGTACTGTGTATATATATATATATATATATATAATATATAATATATCGATGCATTCAGTGTGTGCTGGGGCGGCACTTGACATGGTGCCAGTGTGTTTTCAGTTTAAGTGTCTGACAACATTAAGGAAATGATCCCTACAGAGAAAGACTTAATTGTCACAGAGCAAGATTCCTTTTGGTCAAGCAGAAACAGCCCCAAAATCACTCTCCCCAAACACACCAGACTGCATTTAAATCAGCAGTAAGTTAAGTGTGTATAGAGGCAGCATATTTCTACATCTTCCTGGATGAATTGAGGGTTTATTTCAACCAAGCCACATTTGGTGACTGTTGGAACAGTGGAAAGACAAACCAAGACAGTTTTTGTGAGTTGCAATTCGTTTCTCTCAACTTTGAATAAAGTGTGTTTTAAGATGATTAAATTACTGTTTATTTAAATGGAGTCTGGTGGGTTTGGCTTCAGCAATATCAGGGCTGTTTCTGCTTGAACAAAAGGAGTCTTACTCTATAACAAAAAGGTCTATCTCTGTAGGGTTCCTTTCCATGATGTTGTCAGACACTGAAACAATCTGAGCCTGTCAGTGGCAAAAACAAACACTTTAAGTGGATGTAAATTGATGATGTACAATTAGGTGTGTTACTTTGCAGTGTGTTGCAGCAGTCTCGATGAATACGGGACCAAATTTCAAAGACTGCTGTCTCTATAAGTCACTTAGACACGAAAACATAGGAAAATATGGTCCAACTTGAAAAACAGCGAAGTTACCCTTTAAGTCGTGGCCACACTTTATAAAGTCATGGAAATTAAATCATTTTGTGTCTCACTGAGAAAATAATTGTGAGTGATTTCCATGGAGATGACTGTGTTCGCTGATTAACTGGCAGGTGTATCATCAGGAGCTTTAGCAGCTTGCAAACATGGGCAAGTTTCAAGTGATTTCATTTTATTTTAATCTAGGAATTCATTACAGTGACATTACTTCGTCGCTTGCAGTTAGGCACGGAGTCACTCTCGGCAAGAGACACTTAGTTTGGCTGCACACAATATGCTGACCTCGGGGAGGTTATAGTTTTCATCATGCACCAGCTGGAAGGACCTGGAAGACTAAAAGGCTTCAAGTGGATGTACGACAAATGCTTGAAAATGGCATTCATACAAAAAAGGAAGATGGTTTGATACTGGCAGCTCTTGAGCCTAACTTCTCAACCATGTGTCATTCTGGGAAACTGAATTGTAGGCAGTATTCTGTTCCAGGGCCTGTACAGCCTTCCCTGAAAAAATCATATCATTTAAAGCTGCACACACAAGCTTTGATGCACATATCATAAATGTTGGACATTTTATGAATTTATAAAGAAGAATGAAAGTCTTTATTTTGTAAACTTTTGATGTCACTCACTTGTTTGTGTTTTGGGGAACTGTGCCATCCCCAATGATGTGACCAGAACTCTGTTGATAGTATAATTACCGTCATTCACTGCATGATAAACAGCGTTGCTCCAAAGCTGACAATCATTCCAGCACATCTGGAAGTTGAATTATCTTGTTCCCACGCCTTATTAAAATGTGGCGCGACTTAATGATCTCATTCACACACATTATTAATTCATGGTCATGCAATTTATCTATTTATTTTTTTCACAAATACCTCCAGGCGGGCTCGGTACAATTGTTAAAGATAAACAGATGCAGAAAACATCTTCTGCTCCTTGAAGATCCACTTTCTGAATTACTTACTTACTAGGATTTGCTTTTTTTCAGTGGTGGAATTTAAGTTACTTCAGTACAGTTTTGAAGTTTGTTAGTTATATGTTACTTAAATATTTCCATTTCATGCCATCTCATCTTTTTACTCTATTACTTTTCAGAGAGAAATATTGTACTTTTTACTGCATTATATTTATCTAGCAGCTTTATATCATTTTTTCTGTTTCTGTTTAAATTAGTGCTCTTTAAAAGTACCAGTGTACTGGGGTCCTGGGGGACTCTGGTCAAAAGCACCCAATTCTGCTTATGCAGTTTTAATAGATTAAACTATTTATTGAGTTCATGTTTGCCAAGGGGCCTAATTTAAAGTATCACACCCTGTCAGGGTGGGTAGGCGCACTCTGTCAGTCATTTTGAAGAGACAGAAACAGGTTTTCTCATGAAAATCAAGGACCCTAAATTATGCTCTTCCTGGGGTAAGATGATGTTCAAAGTCAGAAATCCATCATGTCATTTTTTATGACTATCAAATTAAATTAAGCACTTCCAGGACGTTCAGTGCTCGGCTGGAAAATCTACTCAAAAAAGGGCTGCCTCTGCCTCTGCTGGAGCCCATCCAAACTGACACTAGGCGAGAGGTGGATACACCCTGGACAGGTCGCCAGACTTAGAGTCTGTCACCACCTAACCCAGTCATGTCCAAAGTCCAGTCCAGGGGCCAATTGTGGATTTTAAATGGCCCTTGGCTTGTCTTTCAAAATATACTGTATGATTAACACAATATTGGTTAAAGATCACATTTTTTTTCATTTGCCTTACAATGGCAGGACAATCTTACAGTTAGACATGCAGCAAATAGGAACTACACAGGCGGACCTAATGCTTTTTTTAAACTTGAAGATGAAACAGTGTGTTTGCATCATTTGTATGTTTTTTTTTTTTTTTTTAATGACCCATGTGATGTCAGAACCAGCTGTCCTCCAGGTTTTTTCATGATCTAATCTGGCCCACATACAGACACCTAACCTGCATGTCCTTGGACTATGGGAGGAAGCCGGTTAACCCGGAGAAAATTCATGCGGACATATTATTTTATATTTTGGACAAATATGACTACGGTTGGTTTCCCTATATAAATATAACACATATAATGTTTACTTGAAGTGACTGAAAACTAAAGGGATACCAGGATCAAATGATGATAAATAAGCTTTGAAGTCCTACTAATGTGGACTGTACTTGGGAGGAAAGCTGCCATTGCATTAAAGAAAAGTATTTATTTTTGTTTTACAAAATACACAAATGAAGTGTAACTTTACTAAAATCATGATAGCCTAATATTTTTTTTGTCAGGTGACATTAATTTCATAACTAATAATGTTTTGAGAAGAAATAACAGCATATTGCTTTGATGGTTGTCTTCATAATAGTTTATTTTTGGGATGCCGAGGAACCTCAGCCACAGTCGTCGTTAAATATGTTGTAAGGATGAGGGTTGAGTGTATTTAACGTTCTTAGTATTCTTAGAGCTTTGCTCCTTTTGTGACCTTGTATCTATTGAAAATGTGTTTCCAGCCCAGGTTCCAAATTTAATTTAATTTACATTCATGTTTTACTCCCTTGACATACTGATATTTGTTTGTTTGTTTTTTGCTGTTGTGCCGTTTTTAACCGACTGTTTACTGACCAAAGACTGTGCATGCATACAAGGACAAATTTGTCACTCAGCTACAGGTGTCCACCGCCGCTAGATGGTGCTGTTTTCACCACCAGCATCTACCCACTGCCGACAGCAGAGGTAAATGTGAGCGGGGTGATTATTCACGATTGTGTCCACATCAATCATAATCAATGACAATGACAACTGGAATTTATTGGATTGTATTGACACTAAACAACGCATATCATCAGCAGTTGTCGTGGCCGAGTGGTTAAGGCGATGGACTAGAAATCCATTGGGGTCTCCCCGCGCAGGTTCGAATCCTGCCGACAACGTATGTTTTCGTTTGTCTCTGTATGAGCACTCTCTGAACATGAAAAAGAAGAAAATATAACCAGTATATCCCTGAACTAGTGTCTATATAAACAAGTGGATATTGCATCTCATAAAACTGGCAAAGCAGTTTGTTGTTTATTTTTTTGGAGATATATGCGTTATTTGTAGCCTACGTCACTCATGACTTCAAACGTGACCCGAGGCTCAGAGCCCTCTTATAAACAAGGTGGATCTGTAGTGACAATGCAGCAGTGTTCCTGCTCACTGCAATAGGATAAATCACTGTGTAAACACAGAAACTAGCCATTGTCCTACATTTCATTTCTTCCTACCTATTTGGGATTAAATTAGCCTATTAAATATTCAAAATGAAGGTCCAGAAGAACAGCCTTGGATTTGTTATGGTGGAAACTCAGTAAGTTTTACTAAAGTGCTGTAGTTACCTTTTTTGAGCTACTTGTGCTTTGAGTATTTACATTTCACAGCAAAATACTGTACATAATTATTTACTGGGGAATAATGCAATTATTCAACTGTGCAATATTCTTAACACCTCTTAAATGCATATAGTTATTCAGCATACAATGTGTGTTTATTCTTATTCTTGTCTTTATGCTATTGATGCATATATTGTAGTTACCATTATAGCACAATGCAAATTTTATATTTCTGAATGTAACACCAGTTTATACAGTGTAATACAGCACAATGCACATATCTGTATGTATTCTATGTTCTAATGTATTTTCTATTCCTACTATCTTAAATACTATTATTAACATTGTAGCATAATGCACATTTTTAATTCCATTTTACTGAATTTATTACTTTTATTACTTTATATTTACATGCTTCAATTTTATACTCTTATTCTTATTTCTTACAGTTCCCTATTCTTTACACCAGAACAACTTTAACTAATCACAGTTTCTACTCTGGGATCAGTAAAGTATTTCTGATTTTGATTCTGACTCCACGACAGCAAGTTAGCAGCTTCTGAGTTGGCTATCAAAAAGAGCTGTATTGTAATAGATTAATGCTGTATAAAATAGCTAAAAATACCTTCATTTGATTTTATCTGATTACCCATTAATAAAGCCACAACCAACTCATTCACAGAATGAGTTGATGTATAATTTTAATCTATGGCCGTAGATAATACCACCAGCATTCCTCTTGATTTTGTGCTTTTGGACACACCAAAATCACACTGCTACTAAAAACACCACAAGTCTGCTCTATCAGGGGAGAGGATCTTAGTTCATATATGAGTGTCTCTGGTGGAACTGTGCTCAGGGTCACCCATGGGTCATTCTGGCAGACGTAAAAATGTTCCCAGCGTTTTTGTGATGGACCTATGGGCATACAGGCATGTTTGTTTGTCTGAAGGGCAGACCCTCTGCCTGTTATTATCCCTCAACACTTGATAATACCAACGCAACCTTGCCAAGTTTAACACAGAAAATCTGGGCAATATGCATTCACTACACAGAAATACCAGCATTTATATTGCAACAGCCTGTGTGTGATAAGTCTGAAAAAAGCCCTCAGCACTGAGAGCAACGCTGTTCTCTTTCCTATTCTCACCTGCCTCACAGCCTTTTACTTGACCTCCTTAAACCTATTAGAAGGCGTCTGTGAGGCTGTTTGAACTGAAATCCCCAAAGGAGAATGTCTCGTCTCGCAGCCGTTCACATTCATCTCCCTCTCTAAAAATTCAAAAATAAGATGTCAGAGTCACACAGCGCTACAGAGTACAAGATGTCATACAGCTCTCCTGCCACAGAAACAAAGCCACAAAACTACTCCTGAATGAGAAATAGACAGGCTGTATATGTTAACTAGTCTGCCTCTGCACACAGGACAACGTCTGAACGTCAGGCTTTTTTTCTTCACATAGCAGCTCTGAGACAAAAGCTACAATTGGTGTGCTTGAGTTGGCGGAGGTGCAAACACTAAAAAAAGATATTGTAAATCACTAAATGTCTCACATGTCTGATGAGTTCTGCCTCTGGATCACTTTGCACAACAATGTCACATAGTCTGTATTATGCTTACATGTCACTGAATAATATGTTTATTTATATTCATTTTTAATGTAGCCACCACACATCAGCAGGAACAATGTGGTCCCAATGGCTGGCCTGCCTTTTTAATAAAAAGTTGTTCAGTGGCATTATCTGTTGCTTTGTGTCCCATTATCCAACAGTCACTCAACAGTCACACAGTGTCATTGTTCTGGTCCCCAAGGTCTCATGTCCAGCTGTGAATAACGACTATAGACCTGTTTCATTAACACCAGTTGTGATGAAATGTTTTGAAAGGATCATCGTGAATATGCTCAAATCTGAGGTTGCTGGTTGTTTGGATCCTCTACAATTTGCATATAGACAGGGCTGTAGCACTGAGGATGCAGTTATTTCTGTCACTCGTTTAATTAAAAAGCATCTAGAGGACCCTAAAACATATGGTAGAGTTTTATTGGCAGATTTTAGTTTGGCTTTCAACACAGTCCAACTGTACCTGATCATACAAAAGTTAAATCAACATGCAGGTGAATTATTTTATCGTTAAATGGTTTTATTCTTTCTTAACGAATAGGACCCAACAAGTGAACAGCTCATTCTCAGCAATGAAACAGGGTAGCACAGGTGTGCCAATGAATGTAGGAGTTCACATGCTAACAACCATGTTACAACAAAGTCTTGTATTGCTTGAGTAGGTCTCTCTTGAGACTGAGACCCCATGTCTCAGTTAGATTTCTGGATGAAATTAAAGTTTAAAAAGGGCATTTTTACACATGTGGCACAGCAGTGGTAATGTCACTGACCTTTCATGCAAGGCGTCCAGTATAGACAGATATTTGGAAGCCATTTTGAACCATTTAACTTGTAGTATCATTTCTTAACCACCAGGTGGTGGATGCCCAAAAAGTTTTCTACATTTCCATGTGATTATCATCTTTGTTTCTCTTTGTCATGTTGAGATATCACATCATAAATTTAATATGGTGCACCAAGGAATAATTGTTAAATTATCTTATCCTCAAAAAAAAAAGACAATCAAAAAATATTTGCACTAAATAAGAAGAAAATATGAAAAAAAATCGGATAAAACTATTTCAGAAACTGAAAATACATCTGTTATGTGCCAAATGGTCTACACATCTAATCCAATGCAGTGGACAATATGCAAAAAGAGATCCAGTGGAACTAAATATAGGTCAGGAAATGTAATGTTCACTGATGTGTAATGCTCTTATGTGTATGCATAGGATTAAATGTCTTAAAAAGAAAATGTGGTTTAATGTGTCTTCATAAACTCCAGTTGGTCCAGAATTCATCTGCCAGTATCATAACTAGAACCCCCTCCATAGATCATATCACTCCTGTTCTCTGGCAGCTTCACTGGCTTCCTGTTAAATATCACATCGATTTCAAGATTCTGCTTCTCACCTTTAAGACCCTTCATAATCAAGCCCCTTCCTACCTGTCTGAACTCCTTCATATCTACACACCCTCCTGTACTCTTAGATCCTCGTCTGCACTCCAATTCACATTACCACTGCCCCCTTGGCTACCGTGGAGCCTTCAGCTGCTCTGCCCCCCGCCTCGGGAACTCTCTCCCCAAGGACATTCCCAATACTGACCCCCTGTCTACTTTCAAATCTGAAAACACACCTTTTCAAGCTGGCACATATGAGACACACATATGGTGACCTGCACTGATGATGACTTTATGATGATGATTTTATATCTAATATTCATAATGACCGATTTTATCTAGTCATTTTATTAACGTTTATTGTATATTATGGAAATGTTTGATTCTATGATCTATGGATACATTGCTGTTTTTTAACTGTGCCTTGAAAGACCACTATAGATAAATATATATAACTTTGTTTAATAATTTAATAATTCATGCATGAAAGGGTTGATTTCATACAGACAGTTTTTTTGGAGCCAAATCAGCTGTCCTCGCACTGAACCCTGAGCTCCAGCTAACATTTTTATTTACCTGTTGTAAAAAGTCCAAACTCTGCATAGCGTGGGAGTGTGTGCCAAACGGCCTACAGCTGTATTTAACTAGTTACTGATGATGATTAACATGTGTTTAAATATTTTATGGTGCTCTCTGGCTCAGCTGTCCAGAGTAACAGATCCCTTTAAGCCACCAAAACACACCTGGTTAGCGTGCCTGTATGACCAGGTCACGCACTCTGAATTTTGTCGTCTAATTGGTTCATTTAAGATGGAAATTCAGACAACCTATATCAGGTGACCCCATCACATCTAATTCATATTAAGTTTTACAAACTGACATGGGGCAGAAATATTCAAAATGCACAGGAGAGCCTCGTATCCAGCGTGCAGGATGTGGTTTTGTCCAATGTGGAAGTGTCCAGTTTCTGATGATGTGGTCTCAATCCCTACGGTTACACAAAGCCATTTCTTATTTTGAGATTAGCTATAGGCTATAATTCACAGTCAAATCTGCTCCCTGGGAGTGCTGCCAGATAAATTAGTCATCATTCAGACCTGGCACGTTCCCACAGCAACAGTATCAAAAGATGTTTTACTGTTCACAAATAGCAAAATGAAATTTGTTTAAGACTGACATTTGGGAACAGGAAAATGAGCTGATCTCAAATCACTGGAAAGCTGCGTGCTATTTTCACAATCAGGTTAGTGTGACTTTATCTGCCTGCAGGCATCTGGAGCACAAGTCTATGAGCCGAAAACTTCACTGATGTTGAATTATTGTCCAGTTGTGATCAAGGTTACACACTCTCAGCGGATTGGCAGTTGTTAGAGGATCATTTATTTTGTAAAAGTGCATCATAATCACTGGTTGCTGACTCAGATTCAGGAAATATCTGGCCATCAATTACTGTTTATTTAACTGTGTGTGTGAAGGCAGCAGTTAACCTTTGCAGTATATTTTTTCATTAAGGAGCGCCTTTGTTTGGGCGCTAAGAGACCAAAAATCCAATACTAAATCAAGAGCATGAATAAGTACGCACACAAGTGATGAAACTGAGAGCACAGATTAGTTATTTGAGAAATTCGTCTTTCCTCAATGACACCTCCGGGACTCCATACCCTGCAGTTCAACCTCAGGCCACTCCTATTTGTATACACATCTGTGTGTCTGCACAGCACCCAGCAGACCCAGTCAGTGTAATCCTGTCAGTTTCCTGTCTTCCCCCGCTGGTTTCGGCTCAAATCCAGCGGGCCCAAGGCCAGGGAGGAGTAGGAAGGAAATTTCTGTGAATGTCTGAGTATCTGCTCTCATCTGAGGCCGAGGAATGTGGTGAATGCTATCATTGGTGGACAGCAAGATTATCCCAGAGTGGATTCCACTTTTACTTAATTAAAAAAAACCTTGAACAAGTGGAATACACAGGTACAAACTTCAGTCATACATAATCAGCTCTGCAGCAAGCTGCCAAAAAACATAGGAAACCCCACCTTGTTTCCACAAATGAAGGAAGACTTCAGTCACATGCAGACGGCATGTGATGACATTTTTATATCTGCCATCTGTGGGTGTACCATTTGCTGCTATTAGTTGGATTTGCATGATCAACTTTAAAAGAGTCAAGTGCAGGTTGTTTAAGCACTTTGCTCCAGTAACAGCTTGGAAGAGGTGGCTGGTGGAGGAGGAACATACTGCATTAGTGTTAAATCTCGGGTGCAACCTGAAACTTAATGTTAGTCTTTTTAGATTCAATTTCAACACAAAACTGCTGCCAACAGTTCAGTATGACCTTTTTTACGATGACGCTGCTGCCTCGAGTCCAAAGGTCTAACTGCAGACCTCACATCTGTGGACTCCATGTCACTGAGCCAATGGAGAGACAGGAAGGTACCCAGGTTGAGCTTGCTGTATACTGACATTGTGTTTGTCACCAAAAGTTACTGTACCCTTACTTTCCGAAAACAGTATGTTTTGGAAGGCTGTATGAGTTTAAGGCACATAAAATACTGACAATGACAACACAAGAGAGGTTTATGTTTCCAGTTTAATTCCATGGTCCTATAGACCGAAGCACAATGTTTGTTTACAGTAACTTCCAGGTAGAAAATCCCTGTTTCACAGACATACAATTTCACGGCTCTGAGTAAATGGGGGCGAGGAACACCTGAGATATCAAGAGAAAATAGTTCAGTGTAATGGTTCAGATTATAAGAGTGCTGGGTGAGAATAAATAGTGGAGAAGTGTTTGGCGTCTTTATAGATGTTCATCTGCAAAGAGCAAACATGCTCAAAGACGACTGGACTATGGCAGCATCATAAACAGTGCTTTCTTTTTTCATGATTTTTTTCATCACATTCACAATGAATGGCTGATGCTTTCATATCTTATCACACTTTAACTAACATTAGGTTGCAACCTAGTTTACCTGTTGGGCCACAGATTTAAGAAACAACAGCTTGAGTTGAATCCCAAATCTGGTTAATCAAAGATGTGAGCAAAACACCAGAGTGCATAAAATGAGCACAGCAGAAACTGCAGATAGGTTGGACCACCATGTTTAACAATACCCTCCCTGGCCACTTTATTAGGTACACCTGTTCTACTGCTCATTAACGTAACTAATCAGCCAATCACAAGCCAGTCGATGCATTTTGGCATGTAAACATGGTCAAGATGACCTGCTGAAGTTCAAACTGAGCATCAGAATGGGGAAGACAGGTGATATAAGAGACTTTGAACGTGGCATGGTTGTTGATGCCAGGTGAGATTGGTCTAGGTATTTCAGAAACTGCTGATTGTTGCTGACTGTATCCATCCCTTCATAACCACAGTGTACCCATCTTCTGATGGATACTTCCAGCAGGATAACGCAACATGTCACAAAGCTAAAATCATCTCAAACTGGTTTCCTGAACATGACAATGAGTTCACTGTACTCCAATGGCCTCCACAGTCACCAGATCTCAATCCGATAGAGCACCTTTGGGATGTGGTGGAACAGGAGATTCACATCATGGATGTGCAGCTGACAAATCTGCAGCAACTGTGTGATGCTATCATGTCAATATGGACCAAAATCTCTGAGGAATATTTTCAGCCATTGTTGAACCTAATCCACAAAGAATTAAGGCACTTTTGAAGGCAAAAGGGGTCCAACCAGGTACAAGCAAGGTGTACCTAATAAAGTGGCCACTGAGTATATATCTTTAAATGCTGATTTCACATATGTCCACAATTCAAAACAATTGCCAGCTGTCCTGGAAGTGATTGTTGCTGTTAATGTGACGTCATGGTGATTTGGTCTATAGGACCATAATAAATGTTAGCTTATATTAGCCTATATGCTAGCATCACCTGGACACATGGTATGAATCAGGTTGTATTTATTTCGGTAGGCCTAGTTTGGCATATAGTCTTTTTTTCCACACCTATCACACCACAAGAAACTATATTTAGCTGACCTTTTACCTGACCAGCGACACTATGCTAGCACTACTAATGACAGAAAACAACAGACGCACATTTCATGACCAGCTGGTGAATATCTTGGATCATTTAGCAGCTATTTAGCCAGATAGCTCCATCAGGAGTTGGTTGGGACCAAAATCAGAGCTAAATGAGACTTAATATCAGGTGTCAAGAAACACCAAATGAATGATAATTTGCTCCGTAACTGCTAGATGTGTAAATAAGCAGCTATCTGCTATGAAGGTTGTTATATCAACTTTGAAAGTGTGTGTGAGTGTGTGAGAAAGTGTGAGAATTAAATTTCAGTGTTTGACATAATTCGTACTTTAGCTTCAGGATTAAAACACCAGAGATTCACTGTCCTTGATGAATTGTGTGCACACAGGGTGGCACATTAACTAGAATTAAAGGTCCTTTGGGAGCATTTTTATGAGTGATTGTGGGATATACAGTAATTATAAGTATAATATCTAAACACCATAACTACCAAGGGTAAGCACAGATTTGTCTTTTACATGATTATGTGTGTTGTTAATTTTTACCCTGTGTCATGATTTAATGTACAAGTAAAATAAAGCAGAGTAAAAGTGTGGCTATACAATGATCAGCCCTGTGATCACTCTCACATGGCCTCGGGTTTGTTTGTGGTAGACAAGGAGAAATACACTTATGTAACTTCATTCTGTTTTCAACACACAACAACAAGTGTACACAGAAATGCTTCCCCATTCACACATTCCCAACCCAGCACCCACTGAGCCTAACAGATAAGCACTCAGCTTTGGAATCTGACACTTATCTTTGAAATGCATAACTCCTCATCTAGCTCCATAGCATTTTAGACAGCATGTTGGAACATGCAGGCTTGTTTTCCGCGGCATTCATATGCAGATAATGTAGCCTACATACCACTGAATAATAAAATTTCCTCTCCTTGATAGATCAATCTGGGAAATTACTCATGGTGTGGAGAGAAGTACCGGTGATGAATGAAATAACAGCAAAATCAAACCATTTTGCCTGGAGACACGTGGTTGTCTTTCAGAAATCCACACTTTGGGAACCATCAGGCCAGGAGAGCCTTCACATTGATTTTACAATCAACAAACTGCACCTCAGCTCCTATGGCAGAGAAGGATTGGCCCATTGGTTTGAAAATTGATGGTGTTGGACACATGAAAACATACACACTCACACAAACAAACAAGCGTACACACACATACACAAGGCATTTCCTCACGTTCTATGTGTGTAAAGCTCAGCACCTTGAAAATTGGTCCATTAGCTTCAGGATTGATAGCATCACAGAAATCATGCACCATAGAAAACACACACACACACACACACACACACACATACACACACGCACTCCTAACGTACAAGGCCACCTTTAAGTGAGCGTGTGTTGGACACACGCTGGTCTGTGAAAAAGGGTCATTTAAAGATCCATCGCCATCTGTTTTGGTCCCAGCATGCCATTTTCCCCTCTGTGGGGGCCTTTGATTTAGCGACAAAAGGGTACCATTGCTGCCTTCCTTCCCACTGTGTGACCAGACATCAAGTCTGAGCTGGTTATACAAATCAAACACTGCCGGGCATCCATCGTATCATCATAGGTATGACCACCTGTGTGGGACTGTTGTTGGTAATCACAAGCATTAGGGCTTCCATTTAAACACTGATCAGAAAACCTGATCTTTGTGTCTCTGGCAGATATCACATAACCTGGAGTGAGTCAAAGTGACATTGGAGTACGAGGAAGCAGGTGGATGAGTTGTTCCAAAGAACTACCTTTTTATTAAAAAAAAAGAAAAATGAACATATGTAATCGGATTACTGTAGTAAGAGACTTAAAAAAAAATGTAGAGTCTATCCGTCACAGTTATACAAAGTATTTCACTGTCTTGAATGTTTCGCTAGCCAGCAAAAACACCCTCACCAGAGCAGCGTCACCCATTGATATGAGTTGTGAGCTGCAATTAAGGAGTAAATAAGCAGCTGTGTGTATCTGACTGTGGATGGTGGACTTGCTGAATGGATTTGTTAGTTACAGCACAGGAGTCCACTCAGATCCAAACTGTTTACAATTTGATGCTGTTTGACAGGCAGGTATGAGGCTCAGTTACCCGTGAGTGTAGCTGCGCTGTAAGCAAACAGTCTGAACTCAGATCAGTTTCCTCTGTCAGAGATGAAAGTTTAGTTTTGATCACCAATTCTGTGAGAGGACATGAGTTTAAACCCCCAGACTACCATGCTGCAGATTAAGAAAGAATTCAAGCTTTAATTATTTCTCTGCTTCATAACAGTGAGATGGATAAGTCAGAGTTTACAATGAACCTGGGTACAAATCCCAGTTGTGCTGTCAATGTTTTGGAGACAATAAACAGAGAGATGTTGAGCTTTTCAAATGATGATCAGTAAGTGTGTTCTCGTAAATCACCCCTTAAACCTGTCACACACTGCTGGAGAAATGACAGTTTGGAAGTGTGTAGAGATTATTTGTAGTTGCAAAGAAAAATTTTTATACAACCTGTCACCTTGATTCTAATTTCTGATACATGAATTGGCCTCACTAAATTAGCTAAAAGATGGGAAAAAAACATATATAAAAACATAATGACTGAAAGTTGATTAAAATGTTTAGAATTTTCGTTGACTAAAACTAGTCTAAAAATATGAAGGATAAAAATGACTAAAATGTCACTAAAACTAATAAGCACTTTTATCAAGACTGAGGCCATGTTTACACAAAAATGATCCACTGAAAACAGAACTGTTTCTCATTTTTGTTTTGAAAAAAGTTCCACGTTTAGACGACAACGTTTTGACACAGATCTGCAAAAATGACCAAAAACACTGCAGTACACATGCCAGGCCAGTAGTTGGCGGTGTGACGCTTACGCTTCCTTCTACAGAGCGGCAATGTATAAACAAACAAAATGGCAACCGCACGAACGTTTGTCTGGACGGAAGACAAGGTGGAGTTCCTACAGTAAATCAACTATGATTGGGAGGCGTTGATAAATTCAACAGGGTGAGCAGCACAAGCAGAGCTTGGGAGTCCGCCATTGTTGTTGTGATGGTCGACTTTCTCGCACATGCCTATTGACTGGAACCGTAATGCGCATGTGTGAAAAGTCTCCGTTTTCAAAGGTACTGCATATTGTTTACATGACAACAGAGACAGTGTTTTCCAAAAAATTGCACTCTGGAACCTGTTTCAAAACGTTGCATTTTCAGGCACCCAAAACCCAACTAAAGTTTACCGTTTTCAGTTGAAATCGTTGTCGTATAAACAGGACCTAAGACTTAATCTAAAATAGCTGTTAAAATTAACACTGCTCTGGAGGGAAAAAAATCTTTATAAAATGTTACTCAAATTCGATGCAGCACCACCCTCCAATACCTGTAAACAGACACTGATGTAAAAATTGGAAGCACTCCCTTTCAAGGTGAATACCCATTGCAAGCAAACCATAGACTGTAAAAATAATGGATGTAGCTACAGTGATGTCCCCCTTTGGTTTATGGACTCCCATTTCGAAGCCTGAAGTTGGGCAAGAGGCTGACGCTGTGGAGGAGGGAGGCCATAAACATGTTAATTTCTGCTGTAAAGTTGGCCATTTTAACACAAAGGTCTGTTGGGATTGACTGGCATCTGGAGCCAGCCTCAAGTGGCCATTCAAGGAACTGCAGTTTTTGGCACTTATTTATTGGCTTAATTTTTCAGCACTGGAGATCAAATCAAACATATTGGGTATGACATGGCCCATTTTTCAGTCGTTGCTTTGGGCATGTCAACATTCGCAGATAGGTAGTGACTTGCTTGTGGGAAAACATTAGCCATTTTCACACTGCACTAAGGCCCCGGGCTAAGTGGGCTGTAAGCAGGGGGCTAAGCAAGCTTTGACACTGTCACAAACAAAAAGTGGGCTATAACCTGACTTTAGCCTAGGGCTTGCTGGTGATGTTCTGGAGCACAGTTAGCCTCAAGACTTTGTCACATCTTAAGTATGCTTGTCCTTTATGTTTACTCTGTGACCATGGTAACTAGGCTGCTAGCCTACTAAGCAAAACCAGAGGTACCTAGCAAGCTAGCTAACTTAAAACAATAACATGTCCGCAAAAGACTTACTTAAGGTAAAACATTAGGTGTCCTCTTGTCATTCTTTCCTTTCTCTGCTGTTATGTCTGTTTTTGGTGTTTCAGCACCGCTCTCACATAAAACCCTGCTGACAGCAACATTGAATTTAATGTAGCTGCTTGCTTTTTAAGAGTATTCAGGTCATTTTAGCTTGTAAATATTAGTCACTTGTTCCAATGTACATTTAACCCAGGGCTAGTAGTAACGCAGTGTAAATCATATAGCCCTGGGCTTAGGTTTACCCTGGGTTTAGGATGTGTGTTTAAAAAGAGGCCTAAGTTAGCCCAGAGCTGTGATGTGCAGTGTGAAAAGAAGCCCGTTTGTGTCAATAAATAAGAAACTGAAAACTTTCTTGGACAATTTATATGATTTTTTTTTTTTTAACAACTAGCACTCTTCTTTAGATCTGTAATCTTGGAGGGAAGAAACACACAAAAGATTGATCCCAGAAACTACAGTAATGATTTTTCTTCCCCAGAGATTTAGTCTATATACAACAGGTAAGACTAAACCCTATGTCCTACTATTGCATCACTTTTTTTGAGCAAGTCATAAAGCCAAAGGCCAATTTGACATTTCATTTGCATAAAGTTACATTTTTTTCAGCTATCAACACTTCCTCTTTCTCCCAGTGCTCATCTGTCCCACCTGGATTCCCACAGTGCCGTGCAAAGTGATTCGCACAAGTTCCATAGAAGTTGAATAATAACTTTGCATCGCCCTGCTGTCAGTGGGACTCCACGGTTAGCCCCCGTTCATGGGCCAGCAGTTTTTCAGAAATCGATTTTAAAAGTTTCAAACCTTTAAGCATTTTTATCTTCAAATACTCCAGCCTGGTATGAACTGCTGTCTTCTGAAGTGATTTTTTATTCTACTGTACATTTACCTGCACATTAGGGTATGTCATCTTTTGTTTTATTTGCTACTGTCGCTACTCTACTGATTATCTTTTTTCTCTCATTTTTTGTTATGTTTGTTTTGAAAGGTTCTATACAAATAAAGTTCATATTCATATTAGTATTGTTCTTTACATCTGTATTTTATCCCAGGACCAACAGTGTGATGGTGCATTTAACAACATGTAAACACATATGCAGTATTAAAGCAACTAGTAAAGAAAAAATGCAGACAGTACACCTCCATACGAGCATTTCCTCCTCGACATTATGGCTTAACCGTCTCTGTCTGTGTGAGAAACCATCATTAAAGTTCCCATGAAGTTCGCCCCGAGGTGTTTTAGTTGCATTCTTGTTTCCACATCAAGCAGGAACTTAGACAAACATGTGGCCTGGAGCAGCCCAAAGGAGGTCAGGAACCATGTCACCATCTTCTTACATTAATGGATACAGTCAGCAATGACAAGGACTGTAGAACATGTCAGGGTGAAGCAGGGAAACAAGATTGAGGAAACTACTCAGTACAGGTAATATAGAATGTGTGTTAAGGTGTGTAAGAAGATGTTCCCGCCCTGAGTTAATTATTAACCATATCCTCCTTTTTGTATTTCCAATGCGTTGTAGTCTGGTGCTTCAAGTTAAAGAAAAAAACTAGTTAGATTACCTTTGGGAAAAGAAAAGAAACATGCAATTCTTACTTTTGTGAAAAGGGATTCCAAATAACCCGCGTTGCACAAGATTGCATTTCATTTTCAAAGAAGAGAGTCATTCACTCTGGTAATTTGCCAACAGCCAACGGTTACAGCAATGCCACACCCCCTGCTGAAGATTTTGAAGCAGCTCCAGGAAGTTTTCCCAGGACATAAAGCCCATTCATCTGATGATGCGACTTGCAGCGGCATGTTTCTTGAAGTGATTGAATATGCTGACTGCTGTTTCTCCTGCAGGAGCTTCACCCATTGCTTGTTTGAGGAGAATTTTTACAGTCAAAAAAGATCTGATTATGAAAATGTTCTCTGGCAAAACAGGAAATTTTCATACTTGAGTTGTGACTGTGAGAGTGTGAGTCGCTCTTTTCACTAACACTCACTGAACTGTCAGAAATAGATCATGCACTTGCATTTCTATTCCTCCAGAGGGCAAATACCTCCATTTGCTGCCTTGTAAAGATGACCACCCACCAGCTCTTCTAAAACCCATTCTCTGACAGCTTGTGTGCATGACGTTTTGTAGTGCATTCTGAAACTGTGTGAAGGTGAAAAAGGACCCTTAAAATAATAGTAAGTGTTATAAAATGGGTAAGGAAAAGACAACAATCCTTGACACAACACTGGAAAAGAGTGATATGTACCAGACCATCAGGAACACTGGGGGAATTCAGGAGAGCAGGAGATAAGGGAAAGGAGTAAAAAAGGGGTAAAGGGAGTGATGGAGGAGAGAGGGCGTGGTGGAAAGGAAAGGAATGGAAGGGAGAGGGACAGCTGAAAGAAAGACAGGATGGGAGCGTCATTCCCTCCGCTCTGTCCTTGGGGTGAAAGTGGGAAAAGTCAGAGTTCAAGCGCTAGGAATGGGAGGTCACACTTTCATGTTGACAAAACTGTGTGCCTCTGAGGAGAAGCGGCGACAGAGTGAGGGGTTAGGAACACTGGGGTTTTGAGTTAGGAGGAAGGAAATTTGTGCAGGCGAGTGTGTCTAGCACTACCACTCTACTCTGACAGCTTTGAAGCTTATCGAGTGAGTAACCTCAAGAAGAGGTGTTAGTTTTAGATGTTGACATGGGAGAATCTGTCAAGAGCTCCTCTGACTACATATATAGCTGGTGAAAAGATTGAGCTGTAACAGAAAAAAATGGTAAATGGCTATTTTGTCAATACCAGTACCACTTTCTTTTTAAAGGAATAGTTTGATATTTTGGTAGATACACCGTAGACTTTATATATAGATAGACGCCACATCTCCACTTACTCCCACTGTACAAAAATGAAGCCAAAATTTATCCCGGATATGGCTGTGGCCACCTTGCACTGGTGACGTCATTTAGAGCCAGAGTCTGCACAGTAGAGATCTTCACTGCGTCATGTTCCTACCCATACAACCGTCCAACCAATCACTACCAGCACCACTGATTGCAAGCACACCAATATCCATATCTGTCAATAATGACATCAAACCCTATAGCATCAAATAACTAATTAAAACCAAACTCATTAGAACAACGACCAATTGAACAAACATCAGAGGGATAAAAACTACCTCAAATGTCAGAAACCATCTTTAGGAAATATTTATTTGACCTGTACTTTGAGTTTTTAGTTTGGCGCGTGACCCATTTGCTAACATGTGGTGGGTTGAGTTTATAACCTATACTGCAACCAGCCACCAGAGGGCGATCGAGATGTTTTGGCTTCACTTTTGGGGAGCCGTCATGTCATCCATCTTTATTATACAGTCCATAGAAAACATGCTTATTTGCATCCTTGCAAGAGTTAGATGAGAAGAAAGATACCACTCTAGTGTCTTTGTGTCAAGTATGAAGCAACAGACAGTTATCTAAATTAGAGGAGCTCTATGTGAAATTCAGAGCGTATGAGTTGTCTGGAAACAATTCTTAATGTGGAGGTGGCTGTGCTGGCCGATAGCAGCTAACAGTGCTAACTCCATGAAAACACTAAAAAACAACAACAGTGCTGACAGAGCTAACGGTGTTAACCAGGGGGCAATTTTGCATTTCCTGGGACAGCAAAGGAATGACTCGCCCTGCTCTCCCTCCGACTATTGCTCTTTGTCTTTGTTGGTTGGGTTGGTTAGGTTTAGGCAAGAGGAGTTAATTAGAGATTGGTTAGGGTAAAAATGTCAGCGTAAGCCAATCAGAGGTAGAGTAAGGCAGTGTAGGGCATTATTTCAGTATACTAGGAAACACAAATTCGCAACTAAGGGGAATTGGATAATGGTGCAAGCTTCCGTGATGACGCTGTCCTGATATCAGCTGTGACTGCTGAATGAGCACAATGCAAAGTGGTGGCGATGAGCTAGCCTGCAGGATGCGCTAACATATACATGCTGCCGAACCGGTTTACCACAACAAACCACAAAGAAGCTCGGATTGCAACACACACAAAGGTAGAATGACTTCATTCTCTGCTCAGGATGCCATTACTCTACTATATCGTCACAAAGTAAATAGTGGTTTGCTGCTATATTAATGCTCTAAACGTCACATTCAAAACCATCAAGACGAGAAATATACCGAAACCATAGACTGTATAAAATATGACATAGCTACCGTTGCGTCACCCATTGGTTTGTGGGCTGCCATTTTGAAGCCTCAAGTTTGGCATTTTGGCCATCGCCATGTTATGTTTTTTTGGAGCCAGAAGTGACCATATTTGGCCGAGAGGGTGGAGCTGTGGTGGAGCAAGGAGTGGATCTGAGTGAGAACCTGAGGTGACACGGCCTGGCACTCAAATCAGTCTCGCCCTTAGTTCTGCATAACTTTAAGTCTTAAAAAGATGTAAATGGGTGGGGTATATAAATATTGTAAAGTGACTCACTCCAACTGTAAAGGTCCATGGGGACTGACTTCCTTTTGGAGCCAACCTCAAGAGGCCATTTGAGGAAGATATTTGAGGCTTCATTTTTCGGCCGTAGTTGCTGTTTCCCCCAAGCAGCAACTATGGCTGCTTGGGGAAAACAGCTTGCCTGCCTTTGTCCGAAGCAAAGAAAATCTACCCACCAGCACCTCTTAAGATTCTTCCCTCTGCCTACAATCACCTCAGTGAACACTGTAATAACAACACAATAACAACACCATTTTAAAAATAGATACTTTTGTCAGTGTGGTTTGGATCTGAGGAGGACTGTGGACTCTGCCAACATATTTTAACACTGTGATCCAAGGTGTGTCTTTTCTGTGTGTGCACGCAAGTAGGTGCAGACAGCCTAATCTCAGTTTAAGGGTGTAAATTCTTTATTGATCTTAGATGGGATGGTGGCTGACCAAGCCTTTGCCATATCTGGCAGAATCCAATAAAACTCAGGTGTGGGCTTGAATACTTCCAATAGTCCACAGTGGTCAAATAGATTCTTGTCATAGTTGTAATGCTGTGAGTTTTCTGCAAAGGAATCAATCACACAGATAAACACACATGCTTCTCTCCCTACATGAGAATGCACAGACATCCAGGCACTCCTGTTGCAACACACTGACACCTACCACATAGTATACTTTTGATTTTAACATACAGTATGTTGGATAGTTGAATGTGGAGGCTCTTGTACAACCTCAAAAACTTGTACAAATGTGCATAGGAGGAAACTGAAAAATGTTATTAAGCAAACAGCATTTTGGTTGTGAGACCTTAATCAGGTTAGGTAAAAGATGTTATTTGTTCTTTTACTTTTACTCTCTTATGCAGGAATTTTCTTTTCCTCAAAACATGTTAGATAGAAAGAGTGATTGTGTTGCTGTGAATGAAATATTTACAGTGATGGTGACAAAGAGGCAGATTGAGAGGGGCCGGGGCATCATACCAGGGCACAGATGAGCTCATTGTTGAAACAGAGATTTCCACATTTCCATGTAAGTGTGCCCCATGCCATGACACAGAGCTCCAAAACAAGGGGGGGGGGGACAGGAAAAGGATGCTCACAGGGCACCCACACCCAATCCTACACCAACATAAACACATACAACAGACTTTGACATAAAGAAAATACGGTGTGTGATTTATCCACAGCAGATCTGTGGAAACACAAGAAATGCTGCCCTTCAATTTGGATTGTAGTTTTATCATCACTTTATTGTGCATTCCAGCGCAGTCCAGTACAATTTGATACAATGCAACAACACAGCAGCAGGTGCAGTAAACAAAAGTAACCTTCACACATATTTTGAAAACGCAGCCAGGCATGCACAGAGTGGAATGGTTGCTGGCAGTCACATGAAAACACAAAGCAGGCGAGCATACAAGGAAGGACACACACACACCAGCTCTACCTCTGCTCTGTCAATAGGGATAGGCCTGCACGGTCTCCACAGCAACCACGCCCCTCCCTTTGGTTTGCAGGGGAGGTGTTTTGAAAGTTCACAGCGTGTTTGTGCGTGTGTGTGTGGATAGAAAGATAGAAAGGGGCGTGGATGCTGAATTAACTCCAAGAAGTAAAACACCCAGCCTTCAGTTCTCAGCTGGAGCAAGTGACAGCTGCATCAAGGCAGATTGAAACCACTACTAGACTATTAGTGTTCTGGTGAATTACCCCATTAGAGCGGGACACTTGACCACCTGTGAACCATGGAAGATGACGCGTCCCACGCCGAGCTCAGCGGGAGCATCACCGGCAGCACCCACACCATCCCGCAGCAGCAGCCACAGGCCGAGAATGCGGAGCTCGTGATCACACCGTCCTCCGCCCCGTCCTCCCCGACCCCGACAGGCACCCTCTCCCGCCTGGGCTTTAAAAGCCCGACCAGCCCGACCGCGGCCGCGCCGGGAAGCCCCCCCAGCGGCCAGGTGAGCGCCATCACGGTGGTGGCGCTGCTGGATAAGCTGGTCAACATGATGGAAGCGGTGCAGGATAACCAGCAGCGGATGGAGCAGCGGCAGGCCGACCTGGAGGGCGCCGTGCGGGTCGTGCAGGGGGACGTGACCCGCCTGTCCAAAACTCACGTCGGCACCTCCAACAGCGTCAACAAGCTGCTGGAGCGCTCGCGCAAAGTCAGCGGGAACCTGAAGGAGGTGAGGGAGCGCTTGGATAAACAGGCGGTCCAGGTGAAGAAGCTGGAGGCAAACCACAGCCACCTGCTGAAGAGGAACCACTTTAAGGTGCTCATCTTCCAGGTGAGGAAACATGGTGACAGGAAGAGAAAAAAACACAGTGTCACTTAATGTTTCAAAGATTCTTTAGTATTACAGTGTTGGAACTTTAAAGGTGCACTCCACTGATTTTAGTTCAGTTTAGTCATCAGTAAGATCACAACTCAGCTACAAAAACAGTTGTTATTGTCTTATCTGGTAATGGAGAGTCCTCCAAAGTCTGCAAAAGTAACCCAGATGATGTCACAGTGATGTCATTAGAGTTGTCTGGCTTGGGCTTGACATGTAATGTAGCTAATAGAAGGCTGTGTTACAAAGTGGAGGTGTGGGGTTTGGAAAAAGCATTAAGGAGGTAATTCCATAGCATCAAATGAAAGATGTTATCAAGTTGCATTATGGGAAGGAGGGAAGGTTTGGAGCTTAATCCATTTTAGACACTGAAAGTCAGTCTCCTGCTGTTTCACAATGACAAGTGTTTTTCTGATGTCTCTCTTGTGATTGCAATACTAAATGGCAAGACTGCCCCTTTGAAGTTAATCCATGTTATTTATTTATTTATTTTAATAGGATATATTTGCATCATGAATGCCACATGAGGCCTCATTTTAGTATGTGTGTGTGTGTGTGTGTGTGTGTGTGTGTGAGAGAGAGGGGGGGGGGGAATTTGCATTCATATTTGACTGCAATAATGGGTGTGTTTCGATGTGCCTGGTTTGCAGTGACACGTGATGTACTGTGGGTGAACAACAGCACTTAATTACATTTTCAACACTTAGAACTTGTTGAACAGGACTAAGGCAACCTGTAGAGCTCATTTGACAGATGTTGTGGGGAGTTGTTTGTTGTTTTCTGACTTGAAATATGTTTCAAACACACCTCCGCTAATACAGAAGGATAGAAACGACGAATCTAGTGCCTGAATAAAAGTTAGGATTATAACTGTTTTTATATATATGCATAAAGCTCTCTTCTCTCTTATCCTCTGTTTGTGTGTGTGTGTGTGTGTGTGTGTGTGTGTGAGAGAGAGAGAGAGAAGGGTGTGTCTGGGAATGGAGCTACAGAGGATAATAGAGGAGGGCTCAGACACTGACTTCGACTAGATCTGTTTACACCCCACAGTCATAATTCAGACAGACAGATGGCTTTTGGATGGATTTACCACCTCAACTGCCATATCACACCTGTGAGGGTAAAACTCTACACTGGCGCTCAAAAGTGATAAACTTCCCAATTTCCCCAGGAAATTACGAGTGGAAAGTATCCTTATATAACCCACCTCTCACTTATCTCAAGACATAAAAATAGTTGAAACTTGTGTTTGTACAGCATGTAAAAGATAGGCCTTAGCTTCAGCCTGGAGTCTTGTGGTTGCCATGCAAGATGAAAGCAGTTCCATACCTTAAAGAATTAAAAAAGATCTAGGCATGGTCTCTGAGTATGCTTCGTACATGAATAAGTACATGTTCTTTGGCGACTACGGTGTGTGTGTGGGTGCGTCTGAGCAGCATGTGCGTACAAGTGTGTGCCCAGGCAGCGAAAGGGGGGCCATTGTTGACACAGCCAGAGCCACAGAAAGCTCTTAACTGCCGTTGTTATCTGGTTTCCCAGGTACTGAGGCTCTGTTGTTCAAATGCAACAGGTGCCAAGACCTTACCCTGTACAAGGTGGCTCTGTGTTTCTTTGGGCGAGGTCCCACAGATCGATTTGATTCTCTGGTTAGTTTTTATGTGCAAGAAGAGAGTGGCCAGTTGCTTTGGAGATAGTGAGAGTGGATGGTGTTGCTTGCTTTCAATGCATTGTCAAATTCCACAACTCCTTTGGATTTTTCATGTTGTGTGACCTGCTTGCAAATATCTCTTTGTTTTTCTCCCTTCTGTGCATCGTCTGAATTTATTTTATTTACACAGTGTTTATCTTGATATTTTGAATTCTCAACTACTGTAGGCACTAAAAAAACTAATCTACTAAATGAACTACTGTTATAATTGCGTAAAGTAAAATATTGTTTTAATACGTTTGAATAAAGTTATAATAAAGTTAAAGAAAGAACTGTTATGATAAAGTCAATTAAGTAAGGTTCTAATATAGTTAAAGTTACAATAAGGTTAAAATAATGTTATAATAAAGTTATAATAAAGGTAAGGTACTGTTACAATAAAGTTAAATAAGGGTATAATAAAATTGTAGTACTGTTATGCTTAAGTTAAAGTTATAATAAAGTACTGTCACGATTATGTTAAATAAAGTATTGTTATGATAAAGTTGAATAAATTTATAATAAAATTAAATTACCGTTGCAATAAAGTTACTGTTACGGTACAGTGACTTTGAATAAAGAACTGTTACGAAAAGTTTAATAAAGTTCTATTACAATAAATTTAAAGTATTGTTACTATTCATTAAATAGAAACAGAACCACTGGTGCTTTTATTCTGAAGTATCGTGCTCATGTCCGACCAGAAGTGTTAATGTTTTGGTTGTAAGCTTATAACTTCCGGTCAGTTTGCTGTTAGCACAAAGTTTAACTGTTACAGTGGTGCCGCTAAAGGTGATGATTTATTCACTGTGAGTGGGAAACACACTTACAGCTCTCCAGCTCATATATTAATAGTATTTGCAAGTTGCACTGGTGCTCCATGGTCACATTTTGCGACCATGGAGCACCTATGCTCCTATGTGTCTGGAGCCCTGCAGGTACAAAAACACGCCTCACCTGCTCATGCTGTCGCCCAGTAGCAAGTGGTCTGGATTGGTGAGTAAGTGTGTGTGATGCATCATGTTTGTGAGTCTTGTTTTAGTCTGTGAGAGAGGGAGAGCCATGGAAGAGAGTGAGAGAACAGAAGCACCAAAGCGAGTTTCATGCTGGTGGCTTTTAAAAATGAAGTGGCAATCTATGTGCTGTATTCGCGATACTGTCAATATATCCCATGTGGAATAATCAATGATACATCGAATAGAATCAATTTTTTTGCCCACCCCTATATTACATTAATATCATTAGAGCATGGAGGAGTAGGCTCCAAAGTGCTGATCTGACTTCTTCTGAGTTTTTTCCTGTTAATTTGAGTCAAACACAGAGTGGAGCATTTGTAGATGGGTGTAGTAGGGCCAGGTATGTGTGTACAGCATGTGTGTGCGTGCAACTTGCCCATTGGATGTTATGCTGATGTGTTGGGTCAGGTGTATGCAGTTACAGAGCTGGTAAATGAGACTTGGCATGCCTGAGGGGAGCGGGAAATAAAAGAACCGTTCAGCCCTTGTTCCTCCCTGAGCTTGTGTTGACTCTTTTCTGTGTCCATCACTTTCTGCCTCACCTAATCTCTTTTTTGCCCCTAGTGTTGTGTCTGTTTTTCTGTATTTTCTCCATCTGGTGCTGTGCTCAAAATTTCTTGTTTGATATCTTTTGGTTTATGTTTAAATATCCAACTGTTTTTCTCTTCTCACATTGCTTTCTCCCGCTGCTTCTTTGTCTTTTATGCAAACTCCAACTTGCATGTGTTTTTGGTCCAGCCACCTGTCCTGATTCCCTGAAACAACATGAAAGCACATGCTGCGTGCCTCACGCTACTGTTTGATAACGCACATTTGCTCCACACCCAAGAGCCAAACTCCCTATACCAGCCCTGTAGCTATTGGCTGAGAGGCCCTTCTCCTCCCCTCCCCGCTTGACAACATTGATCCAGAACACTCATCACCCTGTACGTGCCAGCTGAGGTGGAAACACAGAGGGTTTCTGGGTAAACGCCGACAGTTGCAGGGAGCAGGGGTCTAAACCCGCTCCAGGCTTTGGCCACGGTCAGTCAGAAATGGCTGCGCTGTCTGCCGCTCCGCTGCGTTCCTGTGCATAATAAGAACTAATGAGGACTTAATTACCGATGCTTGGCCCTTGTTTGTTTGTTTTTGTGCACCAGTGCTTTTCCTGTCCCCACATGGCCCTCCCCTCTCTAGGCCTTTTCTCCTGCACACTCATGCAGGGCACACACATTTCCTAGCCATCTGAGATTCCAATGTGTGCAGTGTAGAAATTATTTTGGTAATTACTGTTTGGAAAGGTGGAATGTTTTGCGTTGGATTGCAGATATTTTCCATTATTTGGCACACAGATTCATTTCAAAGGCTCATTACCTGAGTGTTTAAATATCAGCAGTCGCCCTGGAGATCCTATAACTTATCTTAATTGCATCACTGTGGCATGCTACATGAAATACGGTATATCTGGAATTTTCATTCCCTGCGACAGGAGTCATTTATGTCTGAGTGGATCTTAATCTCCCCATCTGTGTTTATTTCACAGTGGAATTTCATCACAACAAACAAGGCAGCCACAATGGCAAATTGAATTTGAACGCTGTGAGAATTGCATTTGTTCTCCTGCGTTGCTCATAGGGGCCCGGTTCAGAGTTTTGCTTGATATTTCGCTGCGAGAAAGGAGTTGTTGTGTGGCTCTCGTGGTGGGGCGGGAAGAGGATGTTTGGTGATTGTCTGTGTTATTTGGATCCCTAATCGCAGACTGGCAGGGAGTGACAACAGTCAGAACTCTCACACACTATCAAAGAACGTTCATATCACATTGCAAGGAAAGAGAAACAAGCTCCCCAGCCAAACTAAATACAGTGACTGTGACATGCTTTTTGTTGACAGAAGTTGTGCTGCAGGAGTTGTGATGGAATGAGGGTTGTTCTGAAAACGATTCACTCTATAACATACATGTTTTAAGTGACATTCATTTAAAGTGGAAATAGACAAATAGTTTTTTGCTTTAACTTATCATTATTAAGTAAATGTTGATTGCACAATGTAATGGATAAAGAATAATGACACCACCTGCGGTAAAGCCTTGCTTTACTATGCAAGTGACCCTTTGCTAAGCCCCGCCCCTTTGTTGAAGAAATATCAAATTTTGGAAAAACTAAAAGCAATTTTAGAGAGAAGCAGACAAAGTGGCATTTGAAGGATATATCCAGCATATGCCAGACTGACTCAGCAGTGAGTAAAGCGTACAAATCACAGGATAAAACTGAAGCACCGCATCACCTGTTGATGGAGACATAAGACATTGAAATGTAGGAACAGCACTGTAAATCGGGGTAGGCCTTTATTCACTGTCTCAACAAAGCAAAAGCAGCATGTGTATATATTCAGTATGCCTTCAGTAACCTAGCTAACATAACATAGAAGTGCTAACTTTGTAACATCGAGTATATTGTTTAATGTGTACCTCCCTCAACCTCTCTGGGTTCTAAGTGTCATAGCATGGTCTGGGTGAATACTCGATTCTGATTGGCTGCATGGTGTCCGTTAAAAACTGATAATGGACACTCACTAAGCAGTTCTGGTGAAACTGTTTGTGCACTGTTCTAAATTAATGCGCGGACTACATAATAGTATCAGGCTGTATCTGAGTAAGGGAGGCATTCCTCTGTTTACAATTAATTTCCAATAAAATGTAGTTTTTAGTGCCTCAACCTCTGAACACCACAGGACGGAGACTGCAGGTACTACACTGCCCCTCCGAACTTAAGCAATCATTTCACATCTCACTCGCTGTTCAACTCGCTACTTCCGGCTGCGGCTGATAGTAAAGTTACACATGGCGTATCATTTGTTTGCGAAAATCTTGATACTGATTTTGGGACAATGGCATGGCTGGATAGCTAGCTAGTCTTACTGGTAAACATACTGTCAAATTTTATTCGCTGTTTGTCAACCATACGCAATGTTATTGACTCTAAATCTTATGAGCATAACGTTTGCTTTCTGGCTGATAGCTGATCCAAGCGGTTTTATGAGCTGAGCAGACTAGAAATATCTCCCATTGCTAAGTTGTATCTAAGGTTCATCCTATTTACTGGAGTAGTGAATAACATTGCCATTGCATAAGAACCATGTGGGGAGGTAATGATTGTTCCAGGTATTAGATAAAGCCTCTGGTGTTACCACGGAAAGTTACGGCTTGTGAAAAACTTGACATCTTGATTGCAAAAAGCACAAAAGTGTAAATGAATATTCTGTATTTCTTTGTTAAGTGACCATGGTATGTGCAGGATAATGTCCTTTGAGGTTTCCATTGTCAGTGTTTAATGGCCTTCTCGTAGGCAATCGTTCACGGTTTATAACTCCATGTTGGCCATTAAAAGCTGATAATGAACACGTCATCGGGTGTTATCCCTTACTGTGCACCCCCAGGCCCAACATTTAACCGTGACTAGCTCGAAATTCACGTACCAGCCTAAAAAGAAAGACAATCTGAAATTATTCTATCGAGTAAATGGAGCACAGCCGTTTTGTTTTTGGTCCCTGGCTGGAGCTAGCTGATGCTACTCTATGATTGTCCAGCTGGCGTTTGAGGGAGGGACTAAGTGCCAGGGCAATTCTGTCTTCCATGAAGTACTCACTCGCTGGTAAAATGAAGTCTCAGAATAAGGCATAAAAGAAGCGCGTTAATCTTTGCGCAACCAAAAAAGTAAGAAGATAGCACTTTCGTTTTTTCTCTGTAGCTATTGGTAGCTATCCCCAGTTTCCAAATAATAGTAGTAGTGGAAGTGGAGGGCAGTGGAACAACTGTAGAAACTGTGGTAGTTGCTAGGCTGTGAGGAAAATGGAAAAAAGTGATCCGGTTGTCTTTGTGACAGTGGTGCCAACAATAACACTACTTGGAAATGAAAAGGGGTGGGGGTGTGGGGGGTCTGTTTCCATTCCAGTAAGTTGAATAAATTAATTGTAAACTCCTCTGATTGTGGGACTTTTCCCTCTATCACATCCTGACTCGTCATTCAGTACAGAAGATGCTTACAAAGGTTTAAAGGTTTGAGTGATTGACTTCTCCTCAGTCAATGCCTTTTTGTTTGCTTTGCTACCAATCGTCATAGTGCGTTTGTACATCGACACTCGACCAAAGGTTGTGTCTTCATCTTAGCTTTCAGGAGCAGGAAGTAAAAGCGGTTTTTCCACACTGTAAGATGGAGGACAAACAGGTGATTTGGTTCCCAGCCTCACCCTGAGCCTTTACCTTTACTTTAGTGGCACAAAGCTCATTACTCCAAAGGTAAATAAAGCTTAATAATGGCCTAACAAGTCAGCAGTGTCAGATCCATTTGAGTCCCATTTTGTGCATACAAATCAAATGTGACACAATTGAAGTTTTACTGCCAGAGGAACCCTTATAGCCAAACCCTAAAGAAGCAACAGTAAGAGACAGATAGAGACCTTAGCAGTTGATTGTTAAATTTTAATATAAAACACTTTCTCAAACTTATCCAAAATAATATATGTTCAGGGGCAATTAGATATTTGAGTGTAATCATGTTGTACATATTGCACATGTTCAGGGTAGTACCCTCCATTTTAAAATCCTATCCATTTCCACAGGTTGGAGCAAGCTCCTGGCCGTAGGCTACAGCTCAGATTTGTTGTGGGTGTCCCTCGACCAGGTGATATATAGCACCAGTTTGTAGCCTTAAGCAGTGCTCACTGTTTCAGTGCATTCAGACATTCAGGACCTGCATGTTGCCAAGCTTAAAGTAGGGTGGTTAACTCAGTGTTACTGGACTATCTAACTAAATAACTAACTAACTAACCAAAAATAAATGGACCGAAACAGAAATCCAGAGAAACAAATGAATTTCAGTCCTGGACCTACAGAAATACTATATGCTAAATATTAATGTTATTTATCTATACTGATTATATAATAGTTTGAGATTTCTTTATTTCTACCAGTGTTGGGGGTGACACATTACAGAGTAATGCATCACCATGATCACACTACATGTGTCAGTAATGCAGTATTGTATTATTTTGTTACTTGTGTTACATAAGTTCTTCAGTTATCGTCCTAAGTGCGCCCGTGTAGAGGCTCGTCAGCCTGCTGGGCAGTCTTGTACTGACTTCGAAGAGGAACAGGTTGTCTGACAAACATTTGAGTCACTCCTCATGAGGTGAAACCACTGCTTTAGTGGTAAACATGTCAAATAAGCTAGGACTAGTCTCTAAAGCCAGTTTGGTGAGTGAGCAACTCAAGTGAGTTTGCTGTGTTTGGCTGTTCGATTTGCTGCTGCATCATGTCCACAGCTGTCTGTACCTAAAGAGTAGCATGAAAGTCAAGAGCACTCACTCCGCAGCAAAATCTAGGGACCAAAACGTCACCAGAAGTACGCTGCTCAGCAAAGACCGCTTGACTTGAAGCAGTCTCAGTCGACTGTGGGTTCTCCAACTGACAATTTGAATCTCTGACTTTTACTGTCAAGAGGCAGCCCTACAATTTCCTTTATTAATTAATTAAGTGAAATAATGCTTTTCTAAAGTAATGAGTAACCTGTAATCCAATATTTTTTTGAGTGAAGACCCCTACACTGATTTCAACTTATCCCACTAACCTTTCATCACTTGACACACTGGCTTGTTTGCTGTCTGACCAGGATTCAGATTGGACAGATTGGCGCTCAGTGTAGACATAGGCACGAGATGTGTTGTCTTTATGCAGGTGTTGGAAGTTTGGGTAGACAGCTAGCTTTCACAAACAGGAGGAATACGTAATTCTAAAGTTGTCTCATTCACATGTTGTATCCTCTTACGTTAACTGGCAAACCTACATTGTGGGTTTTGTGTAGAGTTGGAGGCTGTGTGAACGCAGCTTCACTGTGAGGACAGGGCCCAGCTAGCTGTTGAAACAGCTGATAGTCAGTCTTGACCATATCTGGCTGCTTGTTAAAATACAATATCTTAAGCTAATTCTACCCCTATTAAATACAAAAAGTGTGATGTGTGGTGAAGGCTCTGGAGTTGTATGAATGCACCTTTGGACAAATAGCTGCTAATAGCATCACATCATTTTAAATGAGTAGCTAGCAGCTAGCTGGGCTACTTGTTGGGTGTAACTGACTGATTGTTGATGGAGAGTGAACAATAATCAGAATATCCCAGATAAAATGACAGGAGTTGAGTTTGTGATAGACCTTTTTCATGGCAGACATTTTGACATGTCATAGTAGAAAAAGCGAAGGTGTAGTTGATATAATTAACCACAACTGCAACTAGTTTCATGGCTCTGGTTTCATGCATGGTGGAATTGCTAATTGTGATGCACAACTGAGGTAATCAATCTACCAATCAATTGCTGTGCATATCTGTCTTTGACAAGTCAAAATGTGCTCTGTAAAACAGGCTTATAATGTTTGGTACAAATCTTGTTAGATACTATGAGAACCACATATACAAGCCTTGAGTTTATAGATAATATTGCAATTTAAATATTGGTCAGAAATAGTGCAATTTGATTTTTCCACAAATCATTTGTCCCTCATAATCTACAGGCTTTGAGTGAGATTTCAAGCATAACATTTCTGTGAAAGAGTGCTGGTGGATTGGAGTCAAACTGGTCTCAGTGATAATATTCTAATATCAACATGGCTGCATAGCCTCTTAGGCATGCTTTCTAAATGAACAATGAGGTTTGTTTACAGCATGGTTTCCAGATTTGTCATCATTCTTATTTTCCGTTTGGGGTTCATTCCTCAGATAATCCTCTGGGGTTTTCACAAAACAGAAAATAAAGAGCGGCCAAGTGTGAAAGAGAAATAAATATAAGGAGAAAAAGGATGGACGGAGTGAGACATATGGTCTATTTTTGTTGACTAATGATAAATCCACAAGAGTGAGTTTGGATAAGAGATATACTCAAGTTTGTAAAGTCTACAGGTGAAAGACATGCACACAGAGCAGAGGTATTACTCTAAGTGCCTGCTCTTCAGCCTGATGTCACATTCAGGTTTGACAAGTCTGCTCAACTGTCTAAGTGTGTGCGGCAAAGGCAAGTTTGCATCTGCAGATTCCTGCTGTGGGAGACTAGTTGCAACAGCTTCACTGACACACAAAAGTGCTGAATGTTACAAAGTCTTAGTGAGTCGCCACGACAGACTGGTGATGTATAATGTGGCATGTTAGCGAGACTACTGAAGTTGTCAGTGTCATTCATTGCCATGAACTAAAAGTTGATGGTATAAAAACATACAAATTAAAGATAAAACAAAGCTGTGAATACAAAGATAAATAAAGGTGGAAGCTTTTATGCTGCAGGCATTCTTAAGGTAATGTCACTAAGCTGTTTTGCACACTTGCACTTACATGCTCTTTCTCATTCTTGCTTGCTCTTACTTGACTTCATGAAGGAACAGAGTTATCTAAATGGTTAAAGAGGCAGTACTGGGAGTGTTTCTTTGATGGCATTCTGCCAAAGAAGCTCATGGTCCCATTAAAAAAAAAGTTTAAAAAAAACTAACTATGCTCTTTTTACACCTCCTGTCACCGCCCTTCTTTTCTCTGTCATTAGACTTCAGGGCTCTGTCTACGTGTCCACTCCTTGTTGGCTTTTCAAACCTTGGTGTCCATCCAATCCACCGGCCAAGGCCACAACATCCATGGCAGGAAAAGGGAAAACAATAGCCATGCTGGTTCTCAGCGTTCTTACTTCTCTGCTCTTAAATAAAACATGAAAATACATCAAGTCTTGAGATAATGTGATGACTTCCGGGCTTCTCTGTGGACACTCATGCCCTTTGACCTCCAAACAGGGGTAAACATTGTGACAATTGGTGGTAGCCTTATCATAAATGCTCATGGTATCTCCACACAGCCTTTATCAAACAATGGTTTTGATAGGCAGAGTTCGGGATTGTGTTGAAACAATGTATGTAGGGGGATATTGGGAGATTTGAACAAAAGAGCTAAAGGAGATTCCCATAGCAATGGAGCAGGGTGAAGACAGGAGCAACAAGAAGTGTAAGTGTACAAGAATGTGTTGTGACACTGCTTAAGATACTTTACCTCATCCATCATGCATGCAGAGGGGATGGAGCACGATGAGCTGGGTGGGGTAGTGCAGGTTTAGCAGTGTGATCCGGTTGATGTAAAGGAAGTGCAGTAAGTGACAAAGAGCGCAATGGTCCAGTCAACCATGGGGTTATTATAATGAATACCATGCCATGTATGAAATTCATTATGATGACTGGGGAGCACATGTCGCAGAATATGAAACATATCATCATCCGATGTGCAAGGACTGCTATTCTGTAAATTATGGGCTGAGTGAACAGACGACCTGCATCATCATTTATGTCATCAGGAGGAATAATCGGCGCCTCTCTGGATTGCCACGATCTTCATTTTACCAGCACGTCAGCATGACATCGCCTGAATTGGTTATTGTGTTTGATTACACAAGCTTGCGAGGCCAGTAAACATGCCGTGTTTTCTTTTGGTGAGGCAGATATGGGAGGGGCACAGATGGGAAAGAATGCCGTAACTTGTTATGCGAAGCTTTATGGGTATCAGGCCAAGAGGCTTGGTTCAGAATTGGCATGAAGTTGCTGATTTGTGATACTTGGGATTATAATGTTTGACGATTTGAGCATCGTTGGTATGGTGGTACGGTGTTGGGCTAAGATCTTAACAGTTGTTATTTGTATATGTACAATCATTTGTGTAAGACTCCAATACACTATGTACAGTTACAGTCCAATGAGAGGTTATCATGTCACCCTGTCCCATGACAAATAGCAGAATTCCATTTCCTTGCCTTCCTTTCCTCCATCCTTCCTTCCTCTGTCCACAGATGGCTCCTCGTGCACATTTGGGTGAGGGTGCAGGGGGAGTGATGTTACGCAACAAGCTGGGAAGGGGTGAACTGTAAAACAACTCTCTGCCCTGTAATGGGAAGGATATAATCAAAACATATGCAGATGAAGGCAAATTTGCAGAATCATGTGAGTTTCAGGTAGACACTACGGCATTGTTCCCTCACTGGATGAAGCTGTGTGTGAGAGAAAGAGAAAGGGTTCAGGGACCATAGTTTATTAGATAGTGTTTTGTTTGGACTTCCTGAATGGGAAAGGTCGTGTTACATGAAGGGGGTAGACACATTTAAAAAGTAGAAGGAGTGTAGGGGGGAATTTAGATGATAAAAAGGGGAATATTCAGAGCCAGAGATTTGAATTTAGCACTTTGTTTTAAATGTACAGTACAGTACATAAAAAAAAGTCTGATCAATCAATAAGAAGCATCCATACATCCTCCTCAGTTTGTCATCGGCCTCTTTTTCTCCCTGTTTTTTTAAACTAAGTCTCCTGTCTTCTTTATTCTGTAACAAAATAATTGCAGGGGCTTGGCAAATGTGCACACACATGTATTTCTCTGTGTGTGGTGGCGGTGATGGTGTGCCCTCTCATTGGTGCAGTCCCCCGGAGGCACCTGACTCACTGTGCCAACACACCTGTGCTAACCTCGCCTGTTAGGATTAAGAAAACCTCCATTCATTATCTGAAGGGACAGGACAACACACCTGTTTAACTTGCTAACACACACATACACATGTACACATTAGCACACACAGGGCTGCCCCTTCAAAGTCAGAGATTTGAATCATCAGTGGGAGATCCCTCAGTCGACAGATTGCTTCATGTCGAGCAGGCGTTTATTAATTTTTTACTTCTTTTTTTGCTAGTCAGTGTGGTGTGCAGTTTACTTCCTGGGATGTTTCAGTCCTCAGATTTTGCTATGGAATGAGTGCTTTTGACTTTCACGCTACTCTCTGGAACAGACAGCTGCAGACACAATGCAGAGGCACACAGGAGGAGAAACTTTCCACCGCAAGGCTCCGAGATAACATTATTGTCTCTCTTCTGCTTGGAAGTGTTGAATTTACAGCTCACAGCTACTTCATACGACACAATCTCTGGCTTTTGTTTGATTGTTTGATATCTAGTGTCAACAAAAAATGTATTTCTATGTTCTATGTTAGCGCCGTTACCTTGTTTACTACATTACATGAATGCTGCTGTCAATGTGAACATCCTGCTGAGCCACAGTTAAACCCAGTGATGGAAGTGTTGGCAGCCGGCATCAACCAGCTGATTTAGCCCAATCCTGGGGCATCATTCATGCTAAGCCTCAGCCAAGTTGGACTACCACACACTGCCAGACGTAGTCTTCCTGCATGCCGATTTTGGGCCGAAGCTGGACCAGGTCACTTTTTATAACTGCCCAGTGATGGCAGTGTCGGCAGCCCAATTCAGGGGTGCCATTCATGCCGGGTCTCAGCGAAGTTTGGCAACCGGACAAGGCCTGGCTGATTTCATCTGGCATGCTTCAGGGCGATTCTGGAAGAGGTCATTTTGACTACCCTAGGAACTTTAAAACGTCATATGGAAAAAAACAAATCATCGAATATTCATATTAAACAGCCAAATCAGATTTGACTGACATAATTCTGGGCCATACAAACCACAGAGGGGTCATTATCATGGTTCAAAAGAGTAAAAGCTTTCTGTTTTGTTTTGTGTGCTGATTAGTACATTTGTAAGGTGTTTTTCTGTGTGCATATATGTTTTCAATCCTATCTAAATAGAGAGAGGGTAACAGGAAGTGTAATATAATGAAACTGACCTGGAGAAATGTATGGCAATCTGTGCACATAAAAACCAGAGGCGTACACATTAGGGGTGTAAATCACCAGTTTCATCACGATATTATATTGATTCTTTGAACAACGATACATATTTTCTGATATTACAAAGTCTGCCACGATACGATACGGTTCAGGGGTCTGCGATAGATATTAGGCGATATTAAACGATCATTAAACATAGTCTGTTACAGAAGAAGCTGCCACTGCTTTCTTTTATACTTTGAGCCTTAAACACATAAACAACAACACATAAATAATAAGTACAGTAAAGTATGAAGAGCATCCTCATAAAGGAGCATTTCTGCTGCATGCACACAAATGCGGCCCAATGAGCACAGGGCTATGATGAGAATTAGCTTGACCCTCACGCCCTAACAACTGCTCAACAGTCACTCATTCATCAAGTTGACTTGAGATTTTGGAGGCGAGGATGGAAAAGACAGTGACTGATGTCTGCCCCTTTGATTGGTCGTTTAAATACTGACCATGACCTGTGATTGGATGTTTGGTTTGATCACTGACACAGTGGAAGACAGGAAGTTGCCCGAGAGAACAACCATTTTAAGGGGCCATCATATCGAAACATGTAATACTTACATGTTTGGATAAAATGGGACTTCTTTTAGAGATCCCATTTTAATATTGTTTGAATGTATTGATTTCATTTGATGTATGCAGCTAGCTTCAGCAAACTTAACTAGAGGTCTGTGGCAAGCTGATTTTAAATATTTAGCTAGCTATAACAGAGTATTGCAGTGTGTGCAGTATATGAAATCAGTATCTTCAAACAATATTACATGGGTTCTCTGAAAAATGTCAACTTGTTGTAAGATCCCAGACACACCAAACTGACATCAAAGTAGTGGAAACCAAGGCTGACTATTTCATCGCCTCACTTTGCCTGTGTCTCGGCCAAAAAGTTGCACTTAAACACATGGCAGAGACAACAGCCAATGGCCAATGGCCAGCACCTATATTCTGCACCTGCATGAGAGGAAATAAGTCTTCACACCAGCAGGTAGCAATAATCTATATTTGTCATTAAAAAAGGGAAACTGGAAGAGCGACAGGACGGGTTTAAGATGGTAGTTAGCCACTTAGCACATTGACAACACAGCTTTACATTGTTTTGGATTGGCCGAAAAATAGCCGACAAGAGCTGACTAGTGTGAATGATGCAGGACACACTACTACGGCAACAAACTAGGGCCCTAAGACTTGTTCCCACATGTTGGCCACAATATTGTTCTCCTGGGCAACTGCCTGTCTTTCACTGTGTCAGTGATCAAACCAAACACCCAATCAGAGCTCATGGTCAGTATATAAAGTGAGCAATCACAGAGGGGTGACATTAGCCACTGTCTTTTCCCAACTCGCCTCCAAAGTCTCAAAAGTCACTGTGACGAGTAAGTGAAAAAGCAGTTGTGAGCGCGTAGCTGATGATAGAATCTACAATCTTGAAGCAAAGTGTAACTAAATGTGACAAAAAAGTTGTTGGAGCTTTGTTTTTTGTTTGTGAAGAATGGATTGCAGTGCTTTTTATCATATTCTGTATATGGATGAGTATGCAAAATCATATACAAATCACATACAAAATAATTCCCATTTGTACTTTGCATACACATCCATACACATCCACCTGTCCATCCATATGTAGAATAGGAACAAGACAAAAAGGCTTGACAGTTTACAATGTCAGCATGCTATTAAGGAGCTATAATGTTCACCATCTTTGTTTAACGTGATAGTGTGCTAAAGTTTGTTAATTAGCACCAAACACAAAGTACAGCTGGTTCTGATGGGAGTATAAACAAAGGCAAGAGATCAGATGCAAAAGAAGCAGTATAAGGTATCCTTACACATAAACAAAGACACACACTCACAGAGTAACTTGAGCCCATCTGAGCTCTTTGAGGCAGTGGCAAAGTGGTCCTGCCCCGCCCTGATCTCTCTCTGTTTGGATAGAGCAGGAGACTCCACAGAACTGACTTACATAAGCTCTGGCTTACTAACACCTTGCAGGACTTGCAATTAGACTGTAGTTCTGCCATGCAACCATTAAATGAGATCTTGGACTCCATTACATAAGCATTTAAACCATCTTTGAAGCGAGTGCCCTTTGACGTACAGTAAACTTGCTGTCACACTAAATTAACTTTGTTTTTTGGTTTGCTCCAAATTTATTTTAATTTACTTTCATCTTGCTCTTTTAAATAGTTTTTTTTTTTTTTTTTTTTTTTTACATAATGGCTGATGTCCTACATGGCTGCACAAATACACACTGGCAAACAGATACTCACATACATACACATAACACATTCTCAGTGGCTAATGAGTGCTCGCTAAGTGGATGCATTAATTAACAGGGTTCCCAAGAGAAAAGTCCCAGATTGTGAGGTCCACACACACACACACACACACGCAGGACAGACCTGGGTCAAATGGTATTTAGGAAGATTTTGTTTGTTCAAGCTTGCTTGCCAAGACTGTTGGGGGTTAAAATGAGGACACACTCATTTCACTGTTTTACTATTTGGACAGCCAAACAACAGAAACAGCATTTTTACCGCTTAAACCAAATAAAAGATGTAGAAAATGAGCCAGATGAAGTAAATACTGTGGGGAAAAAGGCGATGATGAACACTGGAGGCTCCAGCTTTGTGATTAGTATAAACACGCATCAATTAAAATTGACAGGTGAAGCATTGATTGCATTTATCACCATGACTAACTCATGAATTAATCAATAAAACTGCACTGTGTTACTGCAGCAGGTCTTGCACAGAATGTAGTAGGAGAGCTCAGTTTTCATTGGCGGGCGTTTGAGTTTCAGTTGCTGCCTCCCACACACTCCAGTACCCACAGTGATTATATCAAACATGTTTGAGCCAAATCAGAAAGTCTATGGCATGCCCAGACTGGAGCAGAGGAGTCACGATTGAATCTTTAGAAACCTTAACACCACCAAACAATCAGGGAAGCTTAGTGTTTATTATCAGGGAACGTTCCACTGAAGGTCAGGACAGGCCAAATTGGCTCTTGTTTTCTAATCGTGACTGGTCAGGTTAGGTGGGTGTTTTTACCCTTGAGCTATCTCGCACATTATGCTGATTAAAACTGTTTGACTCCATCTGAATTGAAATGTATTCACAAAAAAGGGAGATTATCATAAAGTCTGGAGCAATATCCTTCTATAAGCAAGCTCTCTATGTAGGTATTTCTCTGCAGCATCTAACGTGTGCAGTACAACCGCTGTCACCCACATAGTTCCTGTCCTTCTGATATGATTCTGCATGAACACGTTGAGATCCTCACAGTTTCTGTGGGTGTGGCACAGTGTCAGGCCAACAGCAAAATTTGGCATGCACATACTGCTCATTGAGATATGACAGGAGGGAGCTACACAGAGCAAAACCGAAAGGGAGGAATTACAGTTAAACCAAAAGAGAAGGTGGTGGTAACCAGAGCTTTTTCCCAAGGTGCTACTTTTGTCTTTTTTGGATTTCAAGTTACAAAGCTGCAGTGCATTACAACTCCAAGCCTTTTTTGGGATGATGACAACAACCCCTAGTGGTTGTTGGTAGTAAATAAAAACTCACTGTCAACACATACAGAAAAGCTGTTTCTTAGTGCTTTACAAGTGTTATCTTTAAGGAGAAAAAAAAAAAACAGAAAAATATTTAGGATCATTTAGAAATCACCAGATCATCCCAGCTGTTCTATATATTGTACTGTACATTTTAAAGGTTTAAAACAGCCAGTTTTTTTTCTCTGCCCCTGTAAATCTGGCAGCAAGGTTGATGTTGTGCCTTTAAGAACACACTGACAGATTTATTAGCATTATCTGGGAGATACCCAGAGATATTTTACAGTCTATGGAGATACCATTCATGCTTGGCGCACACCTGAACTGCATGTTTGAGATCAAGGCGAAAGGTATCGGGTGTCTGCAAAGTGGTAAAAACAGGAGGATTTCTGCATGGCTGTCCACATCTCGAGAGTTTTCCATACACTAGACAAGAGATTGTATAGGTGTCAAAATGGCATATTGTATACTACTGTGGATGAAACTGGGGTAAAACAGCAGTTGGACCTAATAATGGGTACTCATTTCCAAAATCCTCCGATCTGTACAGAGTTGATGCAATCAAGAAACTGCAGAAAGTGATACACAAATTTATGGAGGTGCAAAAGTAAAACACACTTTAATAGGTTCTTGTTAAGGGCTAAACATGGAGTATTCAAGTCTATAATAACAATATTGACTAATATGAATTGGAACTTTTAATTACTGCAGGACCACTTCATTTTACGTCATGGTTTTGTGCAGTTTACCTGCCACAATCACAGAGTAATAGGTCTACAGAGATAGAATTGTCTCAGTATGATGTGTGTGAACATATCGACAATCCATGTGTTACTGTGTAATGTGTAAATATTAAACACCTTCCACAAATACAAAAAAGATTTATTAACTCACAAAATTTATATTTGCAAATAGAAAATGGATCTTCAAATACACACACACACACACACACACACACACACACACAAAATCCACAAATAAAAATAAAAGAAATCTGTGGATACATTTTTATTAATTTTACAATAAATATAAAACATTTTTAGATATCTTCCTAACACGTATACTGTAACTTTCAGACAGATAATTGTGATTCAGTTTTTATTTGTGAATCTCAATTCTACACTCATGAATTTGCATTTTAAACATGCTGAGTCTTTTTTTTTTGTTAAGTTTTGTGTAATTCCAGATCTGTTTTATATTTGCAAAATAGTTTTGTTCGTTTACATATCTTTTTTTGTATATGTGGAAGTTGCTTAATATGTACACAGTAGTTACACAGTAACACATAGATTGTCGATCTGTTCACACAAATAATATTGAGACAAATTTATCTCCATATCAGCATTTTTGCAACATTTTATCCAATAATATAATTGTGACCGCTTCAGTATCATCTTATCTTCCATATTTTACCAACGTCATGGAAATTGCACTAAAATTGGCTTGAATGGGCGAAAGACAGATTGTAAGTACAATACCACTGTCACCGTTTGTGATGAGAGAGGAATGGACAGGAGGCAGGACTCCTCAAGACCATCTGGTTAGCCCAGTCCTTAAGTATGTGCTAATGACACCCCATGAGAGATGCATTGCTCACTTCTTCAACAACCTATGGCATGTTTTAACTTTTAAGCACTCCTGTAATGCCTTCAGAGCTGCCGTGCATTCTTTGAAATGCATTCATACTTAAATGTAGGCTCATTGTTACAGACATGGTGCACAGAAACAACTACCATTCAAAAGTGTGTCGGTCCAACATATACTGAGGGTGACTGGGGCCTGCACTGGTGCTTGTTCTTGAAACATCCACACGTTAAACATCTCAAATATGACAAGCTCCACTGTTGACTTGTGACTGCACATAGTTTCAATTCCAAGTTGTAGCTACAAAGCTCATATTCAGAATTAAATACTAATTAAAGCCACCCAAAGCACTCGCCATTTCATGGTGATACTGTATTCCTAGCCCAATCAGAATTAACTTTCTCAAACATGTTCAGCACTGTGAGGGTTGCGGGGGCCTTGAATCCATTCAAGCAAGTCTTTCCTAGATTTGATTTGTTGTGGGCAAATCAAAGTATTCATGTTAACTGCCCATACATAGGCATGTCCTGCCCCTGAACTTACAACATAAAAACGGCTGCAAACTGTGCTAAGTCAACTCAAACCCAAGTATCCACTGGTGGTACTTAAAGCTGATGTCACAGGGAGGGTTTCTCTATGAGCATTTCAAATGTGTAGTGGAGTATGTCAACCACTGAAGCTGCACCTTCACTCTCCACTCACTCCTGGGTGTGAAAGGATAGGGGCAGGGGGGGGTGGGAACTCTAGCTCATAAATCCCCAGTGGAGTGGAACATTGCATGTGTATGCGTGTGTCCGCATGTGTGTGCCTGTGTGATTGTGCACAGATGAATGGGCAGCGAGTAAGAGGGAGGAAGAAGAGACTGAGGAGAAACAAATTGAAACCCTGGATGTTGAACTCACTGCTCTCCATTTTTGTGGTCATCAATGTGTTCATGGATGGCGAGTTAAAGGCAGAGAGAGACATAAAAGAGAGAAAAAAAGGAGAAAAGTGTGACTCCTGCAGAGAAACAGGTGGAATTCCTCATATGTCTGGAGGAGAAGGCCAGGGAGGCATGCAGAGACTGGTTTCCTCAGTCCTCAGCAGGCAGACCAACCCAATATGTTAAGTGTGTGGAGTGTGTTAAATACAGACAGCCATTTACAGTGGTCAAACCATGGCCAGAGGTATACAGGAACACATTTATGAGGATGGGTGTTTGGAGGTACACCTAAAATATGTTGCTTTTGATCATCATGGTCATGATGATCAATTCCATTGTAGTAATTGGAGCCAATGTATTCTCATTCAATGGTTCGTATGATATGTTATGAAAATGCACATACAAGGGTTCATATGATATCTAACAAATACGCCTCCCATGAATGACATCGTCACATTTCGTACTTAATATTAAGTTACACAGGTTTGGTTTAGGAAAAGAAACGGTTGAACATTGTAAAGTTATGGGGTTAGATTCAGTAAAAAAGAAACCTGGTGATGACGTTCCTTAAAATAACTCACTTGGCTTACTTGGTTCACGGTCCCGAACATTGTTCTCCTGAGGCAATGTCCGATATTTGCATGACTCATTCACCATCCCAACCTGCCTCCTTACACAGACGTTTGCTCTTTATACTACTTCCTTTTTTACTTCCATCAAGGAAAGTTATGTAAGTTGGGTTTAGTCAATAAAAGTTATATAGGTTAGGTTTAGGAAAAGTCACACGGTTGAACATTGTAAAATTATGTAGGCTAGGTTTAGGCAAGTGAAGTTACGTAAGTTAGGTGTAGGAAAAGCTACATGGTTGGGCATTGTAAAGTTATGTAGGTTAGATTTAAGGCAAATAAAGTTACGTGGATTAGGTTTAGGGAAGAAAAGTAATGTAGGTTGGGTTTAGGAAAAGAAACATATGGTGATGACGTACCTTAAAATAACTCAAAGTCCACTTGGTTCACAGTCCTGAATGCCAGTCTCCTTGGAGAAAGTTCGGTGTTTTTTCGTGACCCATCCACCACCCCAACCTGCCTCCTTGCACAGACCTGATCCAAATGACTGCCTTCTTAACCCTCCTGTTTTTGTCCCTCTGTTTCACAATAGGAAGACAATGAGATCCCTGCCAGTGTGCTGGTCAAGGACTCCCTCAGGACCCCACAACCAAGCCATTATGATGCAGATTCCATCATTCCTGCTCCATCTGTTACCGGCTCTGTTGATGGTAGCCGTGCGCATGAAGAGGGCCTTCAGACCATTAGCCTGTCCTCTGATGACGATGATGGTCATGCGGCACACCGAGAGGAGGACGAGATGTTTGAGGACGAGCCAGTGAGTCCTGGCACTTCCCGCATGTATGAGACAAGGGCTGACAAGTTCAAGCGCAACAGCCTGAAGAAGGTTGATAGCCTCAAGAAGGCCTTCTCGCGCCAGAGCATCGAGAAGAAGGTGAACCAGATAACCACCAAGATCGTGCCACCGGAGAAGCGTGACAAAATCAAGAAGAGCCTCACCCCGAACCATCCCAAGAGCCCGACTGCAAAATCATCCTCATTCAAGGTATCTCCCATGACCTTTAATGTCAAGAAGGTCAGAGATGGGGAGGCCCCCACACAAGACATCGTCTCACCTGTGGGAGAAGCCCATGTGGAGATTCCTACTCTGGAAAGCTTAGATGGAGAGATTCCCTTGGCGGAGGTGCATGCCCAGGAAGGTCTTGTGGAGCAGATCCAGGAGACGCTGAGTCCCTCCGCCCCAGAGAACATGAAGGCAGAGCTGGCAATCAATGGAGAGGCACCAAGCTTTGAGTGTGAGATCAATGGTGGTCGTTCTGCTGGCCTGGCAGTTCCAGAGGTTGATGAAGATGTTGGCGAGGATGAGGAAGAAGAGGAGGAAGAAACAGAGAAACACAAAAGCCCTGTTGAGACAGCAGCAGATGCCCAGATTCCCACAGCATCAATTACTCTGGAGCAAGTGTCTTAATATGATTTAATTTTAGTGAGCATCAATTCTAGTTTTCAGTTCTTTCTTTTCTTGCTAAAGTTCCTACATTTGTGAACACCCAGCAGGCACAAATTATCCCTCCATTGTAAACAGCCTTGTGTTCTTGTCATAAACACCTATACGGATACACTAGAAACATACTACATACTTCCCAAGGCAGTCCATCCTTGGACCATTCCTGCAACACTACCTTTGATTGTAACCAGCATAGTCTAAAAACCTTGCCTTAGACTTTACAAGCAACTAGGTTAACAACTAGACCTCACAGTGTATCAGAATCCAACGCAAGTGCTTCCTAAACCCTGTAGCTGCGTTGTCCAAAGAAAGCACCAATGCACTATAACTCACTCCCATCAACTGGAGCCCACCTCTTCAATAGCAGCACATCTCCAGGGCGCTGGGCCAACTATCTCCCTCCTGCTGGGTTTGTCTGCCTCTGGAGCTCTCCTCCTTGCTGACAAATAGCCTCTTTGTTCTTTGTGTTTCTTTGTGAAAAATAGTAAATCTTTGGCAACAGTGGTACTGCCCACAGCCTGTTGAGGCAGCGTGTTGCCAGGTTGTGTAAGAGTTGGAATGGGGAGTTTTGGGGTTTTCAGTGAAAAGGTCCTGGGGTGTTTTGTAGTGACCTAGAGGTTGTTTACTAGATTCTTTGGACCTGTGCTGAAAATGCCCAGATCTTAACTAACAGGCGACTATACTTTAGTAATCCGAGTGGCACTGTCTTGTCTCCTGTCCTTCACCTACCTGCACATGTCAAATTGTTTGTTACGTCTACGGTGAGATCCCATTCTTAATGTCTGACTTTATCATTGATTAAGTACCTAGAACACCACATGTATACCTGTGGTACAGTAAAGTATTTTGTAATTTATGATTGCCAATTGAGCAAGTAACAATTAACCTCCAAGTGCTTAAAAGAAGAATTGACAGCATTTGAATGCAATCAGTGTAAATGTTCTTGTGAATCACACCAACCAATAGTCTAAGAAAGGTAAAAGATAAACTTTCTGTATTTGGAAGGACTAGTTAAGTTATGTTTGTGCTCAAATACACTGATGCAAATGAAGGACATGGTTGCAGGATAGAAGCTACTCTAGATGCCCAGAAACATACGTAAGTGACACAAAGAACCCTACAGGTTTTACCCCTTTGTCTTTACTGCAGGGCAACTTTGTATGTTTATGTACAGGAATATTTTTTATATGTGAGGCACACTATTCTCTAGATACTTACATCTAATACACCATAAAATCATAACTTTATGACAACTGCTTTGAGTGTGTGTACTCTATACAATAAATGTTGTATATGTGAATTTGTTTTTAAATACTACAAGATATTTGTGTGTTTTCAGGCATCCATAACTTGCATGGTGAAAAGTTTACTCAGTTTCATATGTTTCAAACATAAACACTATCGTGTACATTTGCCAGGGCACCATCACTAAATTCCCACCTCCCAGATACATGTACACACATGCTCCAACAGTGCCTTTACCTTGCACAGGCTGGTATGAGAAATTGCAGTCCTGAAGGGATGAATTCCTATGTTTTTGTAGATAAGAGTAATAGTAAAACATGTGTGAAGTTTTTTTCCTTACAGCTTTCACTTTATGGGGCATAGATAGTCACGGCTTGATACCAAGTACCAAGCACCAAAGGAGGTGCAAATACATTTACAACCAACTTGTGTGATTGGAAGTCATGCCTGAAAGTTTTCAAAAAGTGACCTTCCTCTTGTTGCACATCGTTAGCACTATACCAGCCGTGGTTACAGATGTCTAATGCCATGACTCCCTAAAAATAATTTAGCAAGTGATACCAGGTGCCAGATACTAGAGAGGTCACAGAAGTGGATAAAGGCAGAGGACAGCATTCCTAGCTTTGACGGATGACTCCACCTCAGCCCATTTTTCATGCTCTTGGCCTCCTTGTTGAGACAGTGCAAAGAGAGGAAGACGCTCTCTGGAGCCACAGGTGTTGTAGCTCCTGGGCATGAGCTTGTAGTGGAAAGGGGACAAGTGTGGCTGTTGGGAAGTTGAGTAAAGGACTTAAGTTGTTGGAAAGGATGAAAAGGTTGCCTTGGGATTAGGGATACTGTATGTAAAATTTTGGGAGTCTGAAATACATTAGACCTTGGAAACTGAAATACGTTGCAGGTGTTAAACATACCAATATCTGGCATTGTAGGATTCCATTACTTATACCCCACTATATCCATCATACATTTTCTATAGAAGACAGAGCAAGGGATTCTTAACATCTTTAAATCAATATATGGATCCCCAAATATTTTGATATCCGAACTATGCAAAAAAAAAGTCTTTATTGAGAGAAGTTGTGCACATCAAATAGCAGACATACTTTACTTGACCTAAAGCCTTTTAAGTGCTTTATGTGTTACATTTAACCTGCCAGTTTTCTCAATTGGATTTGTAAAGAGAAAATAAAAATATAAAGATAAAATAAATTTAAATAACTTACCTGTGTTTATTAAATGTGCTTAGTCATTTTGAGATTTTTTTTCTTTTTAATTCTTCTTTCAAAAGGGATCAAACACTAGGCTTATGTGTACATTCTTTACACTAGAGATTGCAATGTGACTGGCTTTGAGGTATTTTCTGCTAATTCATGCAAATGTGTTACCTTGGTGATCTCACTCTTTGTTAATGATAAAATGTTATATCTAAATTTGTGTATTGTGTAAGAGTCTGTTTTTTTTTGTCTTGAAATCAGACTGTTTATTCTGGATCATATGTGAGAAATGTTTTTGTGTGTTTATGTGTTCAAACACCGGACATTTACAGCATTTGTCGGGTAGTGGTATCATGTTTAACATCATCTTTGTTCATACAGAGTTCTGACTTTATAGCCTATTCATTTAGTTAACCACTTCAACCAAAGAGGTTTCCTTCACAGCAGAAGATTCCCTGCCACCTGAGTGTTAAAATGAACTCCTCCTGACACTTGTTTCAAGCATCCTGTAAACATGCAGGCATTTCCTTTCAGAATTTAGTATTGTATACATCAATAAAGATTTTATAACATTCAAATATTCTTTGTGGTCTTTATTTGCAATCAAGGAGATGAGTAAATGTAGTTTATGTTACGTGGATCATCTATACTGTGATCCCAGTGACTTGCAAGTTTGACCTGTAGTATTAACATGAAGTTAAGCTTGCCATTGATTTGGTGTTGCATTCTATTAAACCTAAGTGTAGGTAATAAGGTAGCTGGATTGATGTCAGTGGAGGGAGTGGTTCAATTGCTCAACCCGTATTTACACAGCACGGTTTGTTGAATCAAAGATAACGATACACTGAAAAATAAAAGTGATAAGACAGATGGTGGGGCAAGAGCCACAATTAATGGTCACCAAAATTACAAAAGAACCTTTACATCACTTACCTTAGCATTATCTAACCATCCAAACAGCTTTAGTGTTCAAGTCTCCTTTTACTCTGAGTAATGCTCACAACAAACTGCAAACTATTTCGACTGGAGCTATTTTCCACAGAAGAAATAGTCCCTATGAAAACTGTTGACGACATGTCCTTGAAATGTTGTTGTTGAATTATTTCATTTTATTTCTTTTTTTAAATGAAACTCCATTTGCTTCTTTTGTGTTGGACAGCAATTTTAAATTATTTGCATTTATGACTATAGCCTAAAGAGAAAATACTTTTTTGTAATTTGTGTGCACCAGCTCTTTAACGTTGGAACTGTTTACAAATATGATACGATAATTTGCGATAATGTGTATCTAAGTTGTTTTGGTGACCTAAATACTGCCTTTCTCAAGCTATTCGAAAGTGTTAATGGTAAAGTTACACTCCGAGGTTGTTTTTTCCCTCAACCTCTGCGAGTGAGCCGAGGTGTTTTGACGGTGTATGTCTCCCTCTTGTGTCCAACGTCACATCAACACTCTGTGCTTCTTTCACATTATATATCGTCATTTTCGATGACACTGCTGTAATTAACAGCCTAGAAAAACACAAATCTACATATTAACCATTTCCGGACATGTTTCATACTGTGTTATTATTTTCAAAAATACTCTTCATAGATGTGTCATGTTACAGAGTCACGGTGGCCGAGAGGTTAAGGCGTTGGACTCGAAATCCAATGGGGTTTCCCCGCACAGGTTCGAATCCTGTTCGTGACGTGTTTCCTTTTAACTTCAGACATGCTTTAGTAATACGGTCAACTACACTTATTAATGTGTAATGCTGTACTGCGTTTTACACGCAAATAACGAGTGTATATTCCCCACTCGGACGCATTTGTCGCTCCAAGCATTGAGAGTCAAACGGGCCTAAATTGGATGATTAATAATACAAGTAACAATTACCTGTGATGACATAAAATTAATGAATGATGTGGCCTCACGGAACATATTTTCACCATCGTTGGTTTCATCTGCACTCTCACATTTACTCTATTTCTCGCGTTGTTTGTGAATGGAATTCATTTGGTACAAACCAACTAATTTCTCTCTTTTCTCTACACAGGTCAGCACATTGTCTGCGTGTATTTGTCATTGCATTGTATGTACAAATAAAAGCCCGGTAATTGTCAGTACCTGTCGAATCGATTGTATAAGAGCACACAAAAGGAAATTTCTATGTGTATACCCCTGCCCCATGTGGGATAATGGAACTGACCGAGTTGTATAAATACGACCAGCAGTAGTCTCTGACGTAGTTTTTGGGGCATTGTGGAAGCAGGGGGAAAGCGTGCTGTGAACAGCTTGTACAGATTTTAGACAGCGTTTTAGGGCTTTAGTGTTGTGTAGGCATATATAACCAGGGTATTTAACACAAGGCTTTCAACGTTTTAGGGGCCACAGTTAGATATAGACACACTGGTCCTATAAGACAAAGAATTTGGCCAGACTGCGCGCTAACAAAGAGGCACACAAAGGAAGTGCGGTCGATATTAAAATATGAACTGGAGTTGTCTAAATGGTCGAGGAAGATAACTTATCTTCAAATAGCTCGTATTACAGACATTTTTCAACAGCTGGTGTTTACTTGCAGCCAGTGGAGCCGTCTTTGAAAATAGAAACATCTCATATTTTCCTCGCGTTTCGGGATTTATCAGTCTACTAATACTATTTTATCTGTATTCGACATTTTTGGCCACACGCATTGCTAAATTGTTGAGTGTTTTCTGGTTACAATAGTCCGATTTTGACATTAGCTTTACGTTATGTGAAGAGCTGCCATTATGGCTGTAACCGTGAGAAGATACATGAACAGAGACTCTTACATCTTGAAACTGAAAGAAGGCAGCTAGCTAACTAGCATTCAGTTCAAGCTAAATAACGTTTAGCGGAGTGTTCCTTAGCCAAGCTACTCGGTTAGCACATTTGGCCGCCCTGCTAGTGTGTTTGCCGTTTTGAAGAGGGCAGTTTACTGTTACGTTTCAGCTCTTTCTTCCACTATCAGCGTTAAATGCATTCGGCTTGAATGTGTTCGACTACCTTAGCAACTGGCCCGCTCTTCTATATTTACGGTTTGTGTTTGAAGTAGTGTCAAGTTAGCATTAAGCTAACAGGCTAATTAGCTGAGCTAAAGCTAACGGTGTAGCTTCCCATTACAAAGTAACGACAGCCAGCGGCTAGCGTTACTCCCACTGAGTTTAAGTGACAGGGAACGAACAGTGGTTATTTTTCTTCGTGTCTAAAATGGCAACCGCAACAGGCGAGGCCCTGTTTTTGATAAAGGACGTGAAGCCTGGCTCGAAAAATTTAAATATCGTATTCATCGTGTTGGAAATAGGTAAGTTAGTTGGACCATGACGCTAAAGCGTCTCTCCCTTTTCATCAACTCGTCTTTTCTGTTAAAGGGGCCAGCAGCAACATCACTATTACTGGCAGTAAAATTTACATTTGACTTGGACTGTGATTTTAATGAACTCGTAAAACACGCTAGTGGTTTCACTGTGGTTAGATGTGTTTTGAGTAGGTTGTCTAACACATCTCTGCTTTGTTCTTTCAGGACGAGTAACCAAAACGAAAGATGGTCATGAGGTGCGCTCGTGCAAGGTGGCAGACAAGAGCGGGAGCATTGCCATCTCTGTTTGGGACGAGCTCGGCAGCCTTATTCAGGCAGGGGACATCATCAAGCTGACCAGAGGGTAGGACTGTCCTCATGCATGGGAACTGATGACGTAAACACTACTTCCTCTGTATACTTTTAATGTGTAGTACTTACTGAGAGATCAATGCACACCCAAACACTTAGATTTAACAGGTGGTTGTGTACATGAACAACCTAGGTTTGAATTCTGGGCGAAATAATCTTTTGTTTTCAGAAGTTTTAACTTGAGATTTTTGTGTTAGCTATGCATCAATATGGAAAGGCTGCCTGACCCTATACACTGGAAGAGGAGGGGATCTTCAGAAGATTGGAGAGTGAGTAGCTGGCCACAAGTCTTTATGTACTAAATTTAAGTTCTGGGGTTATTTGTGAACATTAAAAAATTGTTAAGTAAATAAATAAAAGATTAACGTATATATAAAATATAAAATTATATAAAACTTCATAATTATAAAAATACTAAAAAGCAGCTTGACCTTTTTAAATGGTTTAAATGTTTTGGGGTTTTTTTGTTTTGTTTTGAAAAACCTCAAATCTAAATTGCCTTACAGTCAGACTTCAACAGTTTCAAACTCTTATTCCATTCTACTCTTATTCTAACATAACAGTTTCTGAATATTATCTAAAAACATGTGTTTTGTCTCCACAGGTTTTGTATGGTGTATTCAGAAGTGCCCAACTTCAGTGAACCAAACCCAGAGCTGCTAGCCCAAACAAACCAGCAAAACAAGTCTGTGAGTAGTCATGCACCCACTCCCAACTTGTTATCGACAAATGTGTCGGTTGTTTTTGGCGCGCCACAGTAAACTCTAGCAAACACCATTAGAAGCAGAGTAAGAGGAGTGAAATTATTATTTTTTCCCTCACAGATTACCTTTTGTACTTCTTTTTTTAATATAGTGAAAGTTTCAGCAGATAAACAGAGTTATTTACATAAAAGTTGCCAACTGTCTTTTAAAGGTGTCATTCTCCTCTACTAATAGGGTAAACCAGACCAGAATCAGAGAGGAAACTCTCCGCCCAATCAGAATTCAGGTACACCTGCCCCACCAGGTTAGTATGTTTCTTTATGCAAATTAGCACTGCTCTACCTGTTAACCACTGCAGAATTGTGCGTGTCAGGACAAACTGACTGAAAAATGTTGGTGTGTGCCAGCACTGCAGAAGTAAACACCTGTAATTGCATACATAACATTTGACTCAACAGATTTGATTTAATTAAGTGGAAATATGACAAAAGTAGTATGGTGACTTCGCACACATTTTGACTTGCCATAGCAGGAAAAGCACATGTTTGGTGCTAATGATAATAATGGCTCTGTTTTCTTTAAATGTGCCAGTAAGTCATGACTGTGACAGTGAGTCAGCATACACAAAACCAGGAGCCTGAATCCAAAGCAGCTAAATGGGATTTAGCCTTCATTAATTTTCTTTATTTATAGCTGTGCTTTTCCTACTGACAGTAAGAGCAGTATCTGTGGAAAAAAACCTATAACATGTCTAAGCTGCATTTTTTTTTTCCTAGGATTACTACATGTATTTCTTAACCCACAGGTAATGGTGCCATGCCGCCATTTGCCAACAACAACCCACCACCTGGTGCCCCCCGTGACCCTGCCTTTGGAAACATTGGACGACCCAACGGTCGATCACCTGGCAATGGAGCACCTCCAGCTACTGCAGCAGGACCCCCAACAGCTGCAAAGTCTTCGGTTACCATTAGCAACGGCAGGGACCCACGGCGTGCCAAAAGATGAAATTGGGATTTGTGGGGGGATCTTGTGGGAAAACTATGGACATCCCCATTTCCCCCGCTCCCTTTTTTTTCCCTTTTCTTTTTTATTAACAGCCTATATTGACTTTCAAAATAAATTAAATTTAGGGACTGCTTGCATCATTTTTATACAGGCTAACATAGTCAGATGTGTTGTTTGTCATGCATAGTGCAAGTAGTGCTCTCAGTAAGCAGCACAGTGTGATTGTGATCCACCACTTGATGCACTAGCAGGACTTCTTTTATAGTCGAGCCTTGGTGGTTGAGTTGTGGTCAGCCTTCTCAGTCTACACCCCTGTCCTCTAAATCTCACTGCAAATCGGCAGTTCTGTGCCAGTGTCTCCTCCCTCATACGCTGTCCTAACCCCCCTTCCCTTTTATGATATTTCAAAACTATACACCCTACTTGAACACTTGATGCACTTTCTTCTCTTAATTTATGTCGAGGCAAACTTTGCTGTCATTAAAATCAGGAAATCCGTTTCTGCTTTTTTGGTGGAAAAGGCCTTAAGTTGGTGAAAGTGAGTTCTTGGATTGAATGCACACATGATATTCTGCAAAGGGTCTTCTCTTTCTCTTAACCGAACTGTATCCGAAGTGACTCTGTGAAAGGAAAGGTGTTAGTTTAGAATTTTTAATGATAGGTAGGTTGACATTAAACTGTTTTTTCATAAGGCAAGTTTTTTTTTTTTTTGTTTGCCATCACTTGTACCTTGATCAAGGTGGGACCACTCGAATACTGGCAAAACCATTCACCAAATAAATTTTACAGTAATTCTGCTGCCACATGTAGTCTGTAGTCTGTTTACAGTTAAGCTACTGTTAATGTCAATCAAATGTGTGTCAAGTTGGTCATACTGCACTTAAGAAGGTATAAAACGTCTTAATAAATGGCTAGAACAAATTGGGGCCGTTCATGTGCAAGAACCTGAAGTAAAAAAAAAATGTCGTTTATTTGGTCCTCCTTCAAACCTTTTGTGGAGATGTACACAGTTTGGCATGATGAATACTTGTGGTATAGTCAGACCCCTACACAAGAACAGTATAAAGCCCTCCAAGTGACCACTACAGACCTGCCATTGTATCACAGACAGTGCATATTCCTCCCATCAAATTTCATGCAATATGTTGTGTTTATGGCACCATCTAGTGGCTATAAAACCAAACTGCTTTTTTGGAAGATGCCTCAAACTATGTGCTATATCTGAGTAGTGGGTTGTGTACCCATTTTACCTTTAAATGCAGGTTGTGTGAAAGTATTTAACTTCCTTTTTCACATTTATACTTCCATAAACCAAAAGCCTTCACATCAAGTATTCCATTTTGAAGCAATGCATTGCATATAATAAACCCCTGTGTTTCTTCATATCCTTTGTTGCACCAAGCACCTAAACATGATGGCCTCTGGGTGTCGACGTTGCCCCATTTCACTGTTGACGCACTTTCTTCCAGATTAGTGTGTCCAAAGCAGTGAAGCAGCAGAGATGCTATTCAAATGAGAGTTTACGTGTGATGGACATTTCAAATGACACAATGGAGTCTGTTTAGTCTAAATTAACACTATCTGTTCTTTGTGGGAAAATGGGATTTTTTATGAGCCAAGTAGGATGGAAGAGAAACAAAACCACCTGTCATTGTTATGAGTGCCACTGTAGCTGCATACAATGTGAAACTAAAATGAGACTCTAGGGACATTCCTATCTAACACTTCCAGAAACCCCACTCCTAAAGTCTAGTAGCCCCATTATCTATCTTACCCACATGTTCAAAACATGTTTATGTAATTCCACTTGTGAAAAAAAAATGCAATTCTTGTGACACTGGAAGTTGAAACACATGAGAAGTGTGGCAGGAAATGTGATGCTCAGCGCTCATGTGTCAACACAAGAAGCATGTCATGAGCCGGGAACTTCCTCAGCAGCAGTGGTCATTCAGAAATGTAGTCACATCATGTGGTATTTCAAATATCACCGCGTGTTTATAGAGGCCCAGATCCAGGTTTCAGTCTGTTTCCCTTAAAAGATGTTGCAGAGTCATTTATAGGGAAGTATTCTGCACACAGTTTTCTTTATGTATACATTTCTTAACAATATAAACAAAGCCAGCAAATAAACAGGTTTTAAGAGTGTTGGAAAACCAGGCAAATTTAATTAACAATGGCGATCAAACATTTCTTATATGCTACATTTCTTGAATATTTTGATAGTTCATCCAGTGTTTATTTTGAAGTCATAAATCTTCCAAGAACCAATGGTTTCTCTTTCAGTTTTGCCAACAGAGTGACAGCTCATCTCATGACACGGATGATTCAGATGATGGCATGGGTTTGTTTAGAGGGAAACACTGTGGTCAAAGAATAACCAAACAGTGACTGCTGGAGATAGTCTTGACTGATATATCAACAAACACTTTACAAGAGATGAAAATAATTGCTGGGAGATTAAATAAATAATCAGTAGATGTGGGGAAAAAACAAGGTAAAATGCCTAATATTAGCTCTATTCTATATTCACTACATAAAAAATGGGATTGGAAATCTATATTAATGCTTGTCTAGCAATATGCCTGCAGCCCAATTAACTACTGAATATGCTGTGTAAACACACATTTTAATTTACAAAATAACAATAGTGTACAAGCCTACGTCTACAAAAATTTGAAGATGTGATGCGCTTCATTTTATGTTTTTAAAATCTTTGTTTTGGTATTCTTAAGCAAATCAGAATGTGTGTACGTGTGACAAAGAGGAAATGGGCCTATGGTTACCAGTGATGGGAGGAGTGAAGAGACATACAGCATTTTGTTCTCTGCCTCCTTGTGACATACCCAGTGCTTCCCACAAAGAAGACACCACAATGACTGGTGAGTATTTTCATCTTCAGAATAACAATCTTATATGGACTGATATTTAATTAATACATGTATTACTGCTGTATTACAGACAGCTTGACAATGTGTAGCCCTTAATACCGCCCTGAAATAGGTAATAGGTAAATGGGGACTTGCAATTTTATGGAAATTATAATATAATTTTTTTTTAATGTAGGCTGCTTCAATATTATTTTTAAAACAGTAAAAAATATGTATTGCATGATATGTTAACACTGTAACGAACATGATTAAATAGCTCATTAGCTGGTGTTTTGCCGATGTAGGGGAGACTGGGGTTGGTTCACACACTATTATCTGGTCCTTTAAAGGTCACAGAAACACAAAATTAACATCAAAATGCAATTAAAACATCTGAAAGTCACCAGTGTTTTCGGTGAGGGTAACAATTCAATTTTATAGCAGCTTATAGAAAGTAAAAAAAGTGATCTGTGGGGATATAAAATTGTGTTCGAGAGAAATATTGGAAAATGTGTTACTTTTATTTCATAGACGAAGCAATCAGATACATTTTGATATAAAAATTTGAAAACCTGATGAGTGATGGCTCACATGATTTCATCACAAATCTGGGTCAAAAGTGGGTGGGGTCGTTTGGCACACTGATTTTGGGGTTGGTTTGCACGTGAGCCAACCAACTGTAACAGTAAACTATTCTGAAAGATTGAAAGCAATGTTTATATTGTTAGTTAATTTTTATTGCTTTCAATGGTCTATGACAGAAGTAACTAGACATTCCTAGTAGTTGCTTTAAAATGTTGTTTGGTTGTAAAAATGGGCTGATATTCTACTAAATGTTTGTGTTTTCTGGTTTTTGTTTATATTAAATGTTCAAATTGTAGCTTTAGGTTGCTTCATTTTTTGTAACTATAGCATTTAAACATTGTGCTAATCAACCCCATGATGGGACTGATTGGCAACACGACTTTAATCATGAATCACCTAATTTTAAAAAGATTTATTTTATGTACATTTAAACATATTTGTAAGCATTTACTTCTGGTTTGAATATTTTAACATGAATTATGCCAGAGAAATATGGAAGAGAATGAAAAGTGTGCTAACCAACCCCGGTCTCCCCTACAGTGATGTTGTATGCTGCCTGTGGCCAGTCTGATCTGTTATAAAGTACATTAAGTATTTTAATTGGGCCTATGTTAACAGGCTTACTAAAACTGTATTTTGTTGCTGTCCCCAGATCCAACCACATCTTCTCTATTTATAGACTTTGGCTCGATTTATGAAGAGCTCAACTTTACTTATAATGACTCGGAGTTTATTATAAATCCTGAGACCCAACCCTGCAACCCCTTCTCTGCCCCTGATGGTGTGATGGTTGTCGTCAGCGTGTTTTATGTCATCATCTTTCTGTTGGCCATTCCTGGAAATCTGGTGGTGGGGCTGGTGATTTGCCTGAGCAAGCAGTCGCTGCCTCCCTCTGACCTCTACCTCCTCCACCTGGCGATTGCAGACCTCCTGCTGGCCATCACTCTCCCGTTCTGGGCCACGTCTGTGACAAAGGGTTGGGTGTTTGGAGACGCCATGTGCAAAATTGTCACCGTCCTCCAAGAGCTAAGCTTTTACTCAAGCATCCTCTTCCTGACGTGCATCAGTATGGACCGTTACATGGTGATTGTGAGAGCTATGGAGGCTCGCAGGGCTAACAGACAGTTAGTCAGCTGGGGAGTTTGTGCTACTGTCTGGGCTGTTGGAGTGCTTCTGTCTCTGCCAGGGCTTTTTAATTCTGCTTCCCAATCTCAAAACTCTAGTCAGATAGCATGTGCTGAACTGTACGATCCCGGCAGTGCTGACGTGTGGCGGCTGGCCACCAGGATTCTTCGCCACGCTTTGGGTTTTTTTATCCCCTTGGCCATCATGCTGCCCTGTTATGGAGTAACCATCCAGCGCCTCCTTCACATCCGTGGGGGGTTTCAGCGGCAACGAGCCATGAGGGTGATTGTCTGCGTGGTTGTCGCCTTCCTGCTTTGTTGGACTCCGTACCACATTGCAGTGATGGCAGATACATTCTTCAGGGCAAAGATAGTGCCGTACGGGTGCCCAGCAAGGATGGCAGTTGATCAGGCCATGTTTGCTACTCAGAGTCTGGGCCTGCTTCACAGCTGTGTCAACCCAGTGCTGTATGCCTTTGTTGGAGAGAAGTTTAGGAAGAATCTGTTGCAGAAATTGAGGAAGATGGGCATCCTGGAGAGAGCATCTGTGTCAAGAACCAGCAGGTCTTCAATGTCATCAGAAATCACATCTACAGTCATGTGAGACGACCAGAGAGACACTTTGAAATATTCACATAAATTAATCACATCAGTGTATTTACTGCACGATCTCATGTGCTGGACAACAGAGTACTAGTTTTGATACTTAACTGCATTTTTATTGCAACATTGTGGGACTTTTCAATATTTTTTTGGTCTTTTTTTTTTTTTTTTTTAACAAAATTTGCCAAGCGTGGCCTTGGACATTTAATCAAATTTGTAAATATTTTTTCATTCTTTTGTCTATTTTTTTTTATCATCATATTTAACTTGTTTTTGGCTTAAGCTCAGTATTAACCAGAGAAATGTTCTTTAAAGTTAAGCTGTAAACATTGTCGATGTTGTTCTGGTTACCCACTCAAATCTCCCTATTTCTTTAGTCATGTATAGTTAAGAGGAAACTGTGAAAAACATGTTTGTTAAGTTTCGATTTGAAGTGTCACTATATTTCAACACAGTAATACTACGTAACAACAATAAAACAAAGCATCCTGGGATGAACACTTTGAGATGCAGCTGAAAGCTCAGGAAAACAAGCTTAAATTGATTCTTTAGTTAAGACAGTGTAGATGATTTTTTTTTCTCTAAGTGAGTAGAGAGGGTGAGTCATCAAAAATGATTTTCTACATTATTCAAATTTCCAAATCAATATCACTGTCTTATGAGAGAGCATTTTACTCAAGGTTTTACTGCGCCAATTGCAGCAGCACCATAAAACTATCCTGTACAATGCTGTAAAACTCCATTTATGTTTTTATAGTAATGTATTCAATTTTTTGTAGGTAAGACTGTTTGAGTGTTATGTATATTTAGGTGAAGACAGCTGGTTTTTATTCACATGGCAAACAATTTGCAGTCTGTACAGTCGCAATCATCATTAAAGTTTTATATAAACATGTACACTGCTCTGTGTTTCTGATTAATATAACACCACTGAGTCACATCATACTTCACATAACCTTTTACATTTGACATACTGCTAGAAGATAAGACCGGTAGTGTTTTTTATGTTAACAGCCACAGCAGCCTTTTCAGAAATAGCAGAAGTTGTGATGACTGCAGCAGCAACACTACAGCAATCAGTGGAGGTCAAAGAGTCAAGCCTTTCTGCCTCCGCAAAGAAAAAACAGCCTTTTAAAAGAAGTCTGTTTACAAACTGATATTAGGCAAGTGCAGCTGACAGGCACCGCAGCTTATAAAAAGCAGAAGAAGAAAAATATTTTGCTTATTACCACATTAGGTTAGTCTTCACACAGTTTGATTCAGGATTAATGCATCATCAAAACCAAATCAGAGCAAACATAGTCAAGTTCATTCAACTAAGTTAATGAGCTCGCTGTGTGTGACATTACACCATGGTGAACATAATAAGATCAAACCTCTGTGTATGAGTATCATATGAGTATAATGTGTCAATATCCAGTTCTTACTCTTGTGATGAAAAATAACGTGAAGCTCAATCCTGAGATTATTCTGTAACTAGTTTTCTAATAATAACTATAGCAACTTCTGATCAACCCATATCAACTTCAGGCTTAAGATAACAATGTCTGGTTAGGTCCCACGCATTTTCCAGTCTAAGTATCCCCCCACCTTCTCAGTACAGCTACAGATGAGTTTAGTTTAGTTGGCTGTACTGTGTAATCATTTCTGTTTTTTTGTAAATATTTTACAAGATAAAACAACAACAACTTTTGAGTATAATCAACAGTCTCTTGTATTTTTTATAAACTAGTAAAATGTATTTCCATATTTCCAAAAAATATGTCTCCGTTTGGGTACTGTGTATAATGCATAGACTTTGTTGTTATAGCAACAAAGTCATCGAAAATCTGCACTTGGTCAGCGACTTCCAATATTAGACACCGAAGTAAAAAGCCATCCGTTTATGTCGGCATAAAACATGGCCGGTCACCGCTATTGTTTCACGACACCCGGTGGCATTAGGAAGAAACGCGGCAGGACAAAAATTAAAATTAAGGCAGCGAAAGTATGAGTAGGCTGGGGGGGATTGGTGGTGGATGGGTCTATCAACCACTGACTCTCACCAGGGAGGCCAGTGTTTGCTTCCTGTAAGACTGTAAAGCCTAAAACCCTGTTCTCTTTTTCTAAACCCAACCACGTGTGTAGGCAAACTCAACCACATGCGTTGGTTGTTGAAGGAAAAAAACGTCAATTTGCAGTGTTGTACCAATGTAGTGCATTTATTTTGAAAGCGCAGTATACAAACTGTTCATTTCCTGTGAAAATGGAAGTGTATTTTAAAAAACAGACAATGCATGTAACAGGCTGAAATTGACCCGGTGTCCCAGAACATCAGCAACCAACGCATCCAGAGTACCTTGCACATCATATCTCGGCCAAAAATTGATATGTGACGACGTCATGAGATTGTGTTGTTTATAAAGACATTTTGCTGGTAGAGGAATTCCAAATTTGAAATCTGAAAACCACTGACATTAATATAATATTTTCTATCAACACTACAACAACAGCTATAAGGGCCACTAGCTACTACCAGCCTACTACTACTAGCAATAATAATGCAGGAATACATCTCACATAGTGTTAGAACATAAACATTCTATAAAAGCCTTTAGTGCTTGCCTTAACAGGAAACAATGTACAACATACGTACATTAACTTATCATTACAAAATGCATTTTCAGTGTTGTTAAACTAACATTAATTAGGTTATGGTGCCTGGCTGGATTTTGTGTTTGAATCTGCTTGTGGCAATATTTTGATGATAGTAGAGTTATTTCTAGTTCCCTGCTTTTCTTCCAAGGTGACTTAAGTCTTATTTTACAACACTGAACTGCTTCATTCAGACATCAGTCTTCAACAGATGCAACTACTCTGCAATCTAGGATACTGGCTCAACTTTGTCAGCACATGTAGATACTTTAAATATCCATTGTAGGGTCACAGCTGCCGGCTGGCAATGTTAATGCAGTGATAATATTTTCATTTTTATGATATCTGACCACCTCAACAAAATCGGGAAGCCAACGTCAGCCTCTACATTTGACCTACAAATTAAAGATCTGTCCCATACCAACCACCCCCTTCCTCTGTGCCAAGTGTTGCACCATCTCACATGTTCTACTGACCTCAGGTTGGCTAAAAATGACAAGGGGGCGGGAGCCTCGCAGTGACTGGGCAGACGGATCACCATGCAGCTGTCATTGTACAGCTTGCTGGGCTCTGACTGTCATTTCCCCTGTCAGACTGGCTGGCAGAGGTAGGGGGACATCATGAGTGGGGTGGTTTAACTCATGGGACAAGGAAGGGGGGGGCAGTGTGCAACTTGCTGGACAGGACTTGATGCTTGCATTCAAATGGAAGAATAGATGTCAAGGCCACTGGGAATAAAGAGGAAACTCGTTGAAGATTCACCTTGTTCTGCGGAGGTAGTTACACATCGCTGGGAAATGGTTATACAAGGCTGAAAAGTCAGAACATCAGGAAAAGCAGGGCCGTCACTTCCAAGAGACAAGTCAAAGGAGCTGTTAATGCAACATGATCCAGTGGGTCTTGCCCTAAAAATACCTCTGGGCAGGAGAGAGGCAGCTATCTCTGTCTACCTAATTACCTGGTAATCAACTATTTCTTTTTCCTCTTTGGTCAACAACTCAGGATAGAGAGCAGCCATTTGAGCGGATTCATCCACTGCAGATATGTTTCTTAATATGAAACATATCTGTTCTTATCTTATGATTGGCTTTTCAAATGATAGAAACTTACAGATGATCTTTGAAAATGTGAGAACTTTGTAACCTGTAATTTGTATGTAAAGGCTGCTCATAGACTCTAACGCCCTCACTGGATTTTGGTTTAGAATACTAAGAGAGGGCCCAGTCAGTGTTGTAGGCACACAATCCACATACACAGTTACAGACTCCATAGTAGGATCTACCAAATCAGCTCAACCATGAGGAAAGCTGAGGTGCAAGTGACCCTGAAAAAAGGGCCAGATGAAGCAGCGGCACCTCCGAGCCCCATCATCCCCCCAAAACGGTCCAAAGCGAGTCCCGAGCAAGTTGTCCCGGACCCTCGAGGACCCTCTTATCCCACCCCATCTCCTCCTGTTTTTATACGCAAAATGAGGAACGCCGCTGTGGGGACAGGATGTGACATCCGTCTGAAGGTAACAGTGGCTGGAGACCCCCAGCCCTCTCTGTACTGGTACCACAATGAAGACCTCCTCAACATGGAGAACCAGGAGTACGGAGGGCTCTGGATTAGGGATTGCAAACCCAGTGATGCTGGCCTCTACACCTGCATCGCCAATAATCACGTGGGAGAGGCACGGAGCAGCGCTGTGCTGGCTGTCTTGGATCTGGGTGAAGGTAATACCACTGAGAACACTTACTACTTCACACACTGAAGTATTCAAGAACTCCTGAATACTAACATATATAACCATCTGATATCACATAATTCAGTCTTCTAATGCACGGTTACGTGTATTCAGTAATATTGCTGTCAAGCAGACAGTTTGGTTTTAACTACACGACTATTGATTGTAATAACTTCCATGAAAATTACCCAGCATGCCACAGTCATTCAAAAGGCCTAGCCTCCTGACAAGTAAGTAGAAGACATCATGTGGGCCTGACTGGCTTCCTTTTCTTTTTGCTGGAACATTAAATGATAACACTGACTGATATCTAAAGCAGGACTTGTACTACTACTTGTATATTCATCATAAATTAATTTAGGTTGTTAAGGGACTAAATGGTTTCTGTTATTATGTGGTACTTGGCCAGGCAGTGCAGATCACTGGCTTTATCTTTGAACTTCTGTTCATCAGTGATTTGACAATCAATTTTTATGTACGTTTTATGTAAGTCATACTTAAGATAATCAAATAGATTCATTTTTTTAATGCTGCCCCAAAAGACAGAAAAGGGAGGCAACAACATGTGAAAATATACATGGACACTTTTTTTTTTTAGATGTAAAGCCAAACACAAAAACTCTCTTTTGCTCTACAACATGTATATTCCCCTTGTCTCCTAGCTTTTGTCCTCTATAAATAACTGTTAAACTCATTAAGATATTTCTTTGCCACATATGTACAAAGCATACAGTAAGATTTACTGGAAAGTATTACATGCAATTTATGCAATTTATTTCCCAAGTCACATAAAGGTGCCCCAAAAACGTCTCCAAAACCATCTGGAAAGAGGCACAGAAGCAACAAGCACAGGGATAAACTGGTTCAGTTTCTTTTTTCAATAACTTGTGTCATATAAGGTGTAATTAATACACACATCATTACATGATGATAATAATTACTATGTACCAAACAAATTGAATTATTGCATTAGTTCAACTTTTATGCCGTTACAGATATTTATCCAAAATGAGTCATCCTACTATTGTGCAGACCACATGGTCCGGATGATTGTTGCACTAGATGCAACACTACATCTCTGAGAGATGTTTTTCTGAAGTGATGGAGGTTTATCGTTTTTAGATGCGGCCAAGGATCTTTTGTACATGTAGATGCGCTGTTAGGTCATGTGTATTTTCAAGATGTTAAAAGTTCATATTTCCATCATCAAAATGCTTTTTTGTGTTATGTTTTTGTATTAATAAGGAATTGTGGGTATCAGATTAGCATATGAAGAGAGAGCTGACTAGATGTCCACCATACACACAGAGACACTCAAAATGAATCATTCTTTATACACTCGCCTTTGATAAATTCAGCCAGAGCAAGTTTTCGAGTGTTTCACGGTCAGATTCCTCAATTTCTAGCCAGAATGCTCAGACGGCTCTTCCACTGTGATCAACACAACCTCTTGTCATGCATCTTGTGCTCTCTGGCACTGATCTAAATTCAGCTCACCTGAATGCTTTGACCACTTCAGCTGCTTTAAAAAATGATACCAATAGCTCCACACATATGCCCTTCATATATCAGTTCAAGTACTCTGTCATTGTTCCGCAGTGCTCAACGTGAGTGTGAAGCGGAAAGTCATTTTTCAATTTAAAACAGCCTTTTCCTGCTGAGAGGGTATACGTCCAGACTCATCACTGCTGAGTACAGTTCAATCAGTTTAACATGAGTACAGTTTTGGCAAATGACAGCATTCTCTGGTGATGTAGAATAGCTTACATAACAATCTCTGCTGACTTTAAGCAGTGAGATGCTTTGTGCAAGCTCAGTGCAAAAATTGGGTACTAAAAGAGTGGTGATGCCTGCAGACTGGACAACGTGATGACAAGGATTCCTTTTAGTGTGGGCAGCAAGATACCACAGTGTATTATATTTCCTTTACTGTATAAATATTGGATGTTTGGATATAGTCCACTAAAAAGATGCACCGATGTGGGCACATGGGAATTAATGACAGGGCTTTGCTGCCTGGCCTGAAGACATCTTCATTTTGTGATTGTTGGAAAAGTAATTGAGCTTTCCCCTCTCCAGTTCCACAGTTTACAACTTAGTGTAAATTAGTAGGACTGACTTTGTTATGAGTATAACTGATGCAAAACAACAGATTAGAAAACGGGAAGAAGCCTACAATATAAATACAGTAATCATACCTTTCCTTCAGTGAATAGTCATTTCCTAAACTTTATTTAGTCCCTAAAGCTGGGATAGGCAGAAAAAAGAAAAAAAAACTGTAGGATGTAAAAATACACCCTCCTGCTACAGCTCTCCCCTCTGTCTTAAGCTCCGCCCACCAGATGACCACAAGCATGTGCACGTGCTTGATACAGTAACCCAGTCTTTCTCATACATTGATTTAATTAATCTTATTTCACTGTAGAGTTGTATACATCACATCCTTGCCCCACTCTCTGTTTGTCAGACTACAAATGAGACAAAAATTAGTTAGCCAGCCATCCCACAGTCCCTCGCCCTGCTCCCCACCGCTATGGACTGCTTTGCTAGGAGGACAGCGGACAGCAGCTCTAAAGACAGGCCTTTGGTTGGCGGCTGTAGTGGTTTGAATTCGACCAGCACAAACCCCCAAGCGCCATGTGTCAAGGGGCTGCTGGCCAGCAGCAGCGTCAGGTCTAAGCTGTGTGATGGCAGCAACAGAAAGTTTGATGAGTCAGCATGTGATGATTCAGTTTGCTAGCCCATAGAGCTAGCACACTAGAGACTTCTGCCAGTCTGCTTAAAACTATTTACTTCCTGTTTAGCACTCTGCTAAACCGAATGGGGATAAAAGTCTTTAATCTTATGGGTCTTCTAGACTTTCCAAATGTTATCAGACCAAATAGATTACATGCTGATAGTGAGTTTTTCCGCAGGGGTTGTGATGCTCAAAAAAATGTATCCACTGATTTACAGATGTCTCCTTCTGAATGTATGTCCATGGGGAAAAAGTCTTTTTGGGCCCAGTGGCATCACGTGACTGGTCCAGGAGTTGTAATTCCACTGTTTGGCCACTCCGTAAATTGGCTTCAAAGCCAGATGCACTTCCTGGAGGCCTGGGGGAGAGAGGTGGAGGATACATCGTGATTCCAGGCTCTAGCCATGAGCCTGTAGCACTGTTTAGCAGAAGGCTAGACAATTAGCAACATTTTCTAGCTACCACTGAATTAGGCTTTCACCAAAGGGGATGAGCACTGGTTAGCAGAAGGCTAAACAGTTAGCAACATTTTCTCACTACCACTGAATCAGGCTTTCACTGACTGGACGAAACATCTGCATTTGTAGCCCTCTTTCAGAAATGAACTGTGATTGGCCAAAGTCTTCTGTCACAGGCTAGATTTTCTAAAGCCCATAAACAGAGCCAAGAGGAGTGACAGAGCGCTCTCTCAGTCGACTTGAATTGCAATATGGTGAAAAGTTATTAAGGGATTTTTGCTCACTTAAGCCAAAATGAAACTGCCTACCCCAGCTTTAATCCCAACTTCATATATTTAATGGCACAATTAATTCACTGTTTTCAGTTTTCACAGTTCACACACTTTTAATGTGTCACCTTTATTACAAGCATCACCCAAGGGGAGTCACTATATTTAGAAATACAGTTAAATAGAGAAGTAAGCTATTTCACAACACCCTTGTGATACTGAATGATAGCAGTAATCATGCTTGCACAGCTCACTAAAGACATTACCAAAAAGCAGTCACCTAGATTCCCGTAATTTTGTTTCATGTAAGATCAGTCTGTCAGTTTTGCAACTGAGCTGGACAAGAACATCATTAGCATTAACAGGCAATGAGGTTTACACAGGCAGTAATCCTTATGCTCCTGGATCTGTTTTGTGTTGTGGTACACCCAAAATGATCTTAAGCTAGATAGATTGTGTGACTGTGATGCAGAGACTGAATATCAGGCACAGTAGTGGCTCTACAGTATTCAGTAGTCAAAAATCCTATCAGCTTTCCTCAAACGAGGCTTGAAAAGATCTTGGTTGAGAAGTTTTACTTTGGCTCTCCATTTTAACCTTCAGTTGGATTCAGCTCTGTGCTGCTTTGCCATGTGCGTAGTCTACAGCTGTCCCATCACTCAGCGGTACTGCCTGAACCCTTTCTCTCTCTCTCCCTCTTTGAAAATGTCTCTCTGTACCGCCCCCCTCATCCACCAACTCTCCCTAGTTATTTATACAGTGGAATGTGCCAGGCCTTAGATTTTTGTGATGTTAGCAGGCCAACGTCTCTCCTGTTACACAGGAAGACATCACTGCTAATTTTAGCCCGGCCCTGTATGACTTTTTTCCCTCCCTCTACTGATCAGGGAAAGGGCCAATTATGAATCCACAACATCTACTAAATACGCAGAAGCATTAAGGTGTCTGCTGTGTGTTGTGATGCACATATTACTGAATAATATCTCTATCCTCTTCTAAATTTAGCATTTAATTGTGCGTTATTCTGTCAAATGTGTTTTCATAAACAGCACAATTGAGTAACTGAATGTAAAAATAATAAAAGCAAAACAATAGATAAATAATAAAGATGATAATTATGCATACATGTTTAAATCTAGCTCTAATTTGGCCACTTGGGGGCAGTGAAACAAGTTGTAAACACTATACTGAAATATTATCATCCTTGAAGGCGAAAGCATTAGCAAATAGTTGCCCATTTACACGGATACAGAGCAACATTAGCATTCACTCGGGGATATGTTTCCCACTCACCTCTATTTTTGGTTCCCTAACAACTCCTGAGAAAAATATCTGGCACTTTAGCAGGTAAACGCTGCACTATGCTCACCTGTTAGCTGCTAAATTTGTCTGACATTTGTTGCTAGGCAGTTAGTGAACAGTGAGTTCATCTGCTTTTTCTTTGAAAACTGCCGCTTGCTGCAGCTGAAAACGATACAAGCAAGTATGATACAAGCAGATAGGGAACCGAAACTGTAAAGTTGCGGCCCTAAAACCAAAACAATGACCTGAAAAATAGAGCTTAGGGGAAATGCACGGTTGGGTGAGAAATAAATGTAGGTTCATTCCTTCAAGTGATGCCTTGATCACTATACATTCTGTACATTCACATTAAAATATTGATTATTACAGCTTCAAACATGCATTAACAAATTCTTTGCCACTTGGTGGCAGTGGAAACAAGCTGTAAGCTGATAGTAGCACCTTTTGAGCTGATATAATGAACTTGTTAGCAAACGGTGCATATTTACACAAGCAGTTGCTATAAAGGAACATGAACTTTTGTGTTTTCTGGAAGTTGAAAAGGCCGGTGAAACTGAAGTAAACAGGGAGCTGCAGGCTCTTAAACCAAAATACTGAGCTCAAAGATGCTTAAAGCTGCATAGAGCTGAGAAGAGCTGCAGATACTGGTGATCCTCTGGGTGGTTAATAATAGCTCAGCAAATAACTGATAGCGATTTTATTTAAAAAGGTTAAATTGCTTCTTCAAAGCTTGCAGAGGAATATAGTGTTTGAAGAGGCCTAATACTAGGAACTTAAGACGTCACCGCTGAGCATGACCATGGCCCCTTTCCAATGTGTTTGGACAGTGTCCTCACCATGTTGTCTTTCTCCCGGACCATTAATGTGAGGGAACAGGTGGAGCTGCAGTTACACTGTGGAAATCCCCTACATCGCCCTGTTGCTTTTATAGGCCAATATGATAGTAGATCAAGAAATGAAACTTGTTTAAAGGACAAGAAATCCCAAATGGTAATTATAGAGTTTATTAGAGCCATTCAAAGACTTGCAGTAGTGGACTGTTTTGTCATAATCACAGCAACTGTAATGTGGATTTTCATATGAGGGGCCTTTGTTTCCCATGCTCATATTCAGTAACCTCTCTAGGATCAGTAGCCATCTTGCAGTGTGGATTAAGTAAAGTTTATGATCTCATACAACACCATTATGACTGATAGATGTGGTATTTTGTTGTAACTATTTGCACTTACTATGTTGAATTGGGTGTTAACACTCAGTCATGTTGCATTAAGTCAAACCTTCGCAGTCAGTATAGTCAGCGCTGACAAAACTACATTGAAAATTTTACAATCTCTTCATTACCTCGCATTTAGCAAAACGTCTGTGCAGGAAATTGCAGAATATGCAGTTTGCCAATCAGCTACACAAAATCCCTTGATTGCTTTCTGTGATTTAAACCTGGTGTTTTATTTTCAGTAGAGCACAGTTAAATACCAAAAAACAGATTTTGGATTTACAGTACATGCAAAATAGTAGCAGTCACATACAGTAAAGAAAAACAAAGGATATTAACTGTACATGTATCACAGTGAAAAAACCAAGTGAAACTAACTGTTTAGTTTTATTGGAGTTCACTGGAAAATTATTATTCTTAAGGTTAGCTTTAATTAAAACTATCATAGTTTACTTAAGTTGGAAATATCGCAATATAGCATTACATCATTACATATTTTTGGCCACTGGAATAAAAAAAAGAAGAAAAACAATGCACCACCAGGAAACAAAATGCCCCAGTGCTTTTCCAACATGAGTTTAAATGTTAATTAACAAATTAAACACAGTTTTTGGTAATGTAGAATCACGAGACTTTCCAAAGCTGCGCTCTTCTTTAATAACGGCTCTGTGCAATTTCCTCCCATGTTTGTTGCTTCATGTTTGCTGTTATTTTCAGCATTATTTTCAGTTCTGTCTTTTTTTATTGAATTCCTCTAGAAGTATGATTTTGTCTTCCCCCAACCAATTTTGTTTTCCTGCCATTTTTTTTTACTACCAGGCCAACTTTGTGAGACGATAGTTAGGTGCAGCAGGTAGGCTAGGCTATCACAAGCACACGTTCAAGCAAGGAAATGGTTTCCATGGAAACAGTAGAGTTTTACTGCTGTAAAATCTCTTTCAGTACAGTAAATGTCTTTCCTTCACTAAAGAAACCTTTTAAGAGATTCTGTGCAACACCCTGAAGTAATTTCCTCAGCTAAGGAAAAACTAAACCCTAAGTGTCATGCTTAAGGAGCAAACTTAAGGTGCTTTGTTCAGACATAAGTCAATTTAAACACGACAAAAAAAGAACAGATTGGTTTTGGCTCTAGATTGAAGAAAATTGCTGAAACAAGGTAACGTATACTGTAGTAGTATGAAATTGTGTCATGCCCTCTATAACACATTACCACGCTCTAAAGTGGTTATGGCATGACAGAAAGTATTTTCAGGGAAATTAATTTGCAGGCCGTGAAATGAAAACAAAACTAAAACCAAAGCTATAAGGGGCTAAACTGAAAGGGACCGAGGACTTTTGTAATAATTCTCCGTGGTTTCATCATTACAAGCAACTTCTGTCACATCACATGTCGTCATTTTATCTGTTGATCTGTTTGTCAGTGTAACAACACTGTAGCAATATTTAGCATTTTAGCATCAGTAAGTCATTCTAACACTGGATGTGTGATGATAACCACAAAACAACTTAGAGTAAGAGCTGGCAGGCTCTTCTTTCATTGTGTGACCCCAGCAGTTTTGGAACATTGTGCAATATCACTTTAATATAACACATTACTCAGACAAACTAATACCTGTACAGTCACAGTACGAGCACAGTCATTCTGCGACAGTATAATATCCCAGCACATAGCCTGTGCCAAAGCCTGCTTCAGCTTACACTAAAACACTGTGTTATTTTTGTCACAAGACTGAGGATCATGTCTGATTTCCACTTTGTTAAATTAATGTTGAATTCATAAATGGAGAAACTAAAAAAAAAAAAAAACATTGAAAAGGTCCACGTACAGTAAAGTGCAGCTGCCAAGGAAACAAAGACACTCTCTATGACCTGATGTTATATAATCAACAAACCATGTAATTAAGCCTGTAGGTATCCACAATTATTAAAGTACATTTTGTGACCTCAGCCTCTGGTGATTTATTCTGAGCTATTATTGATGTATCAGGCTGTAAAGTTAGTGCCTTTTTTTAGCCTTGGTTTATTTAAAAATGTGAATATTCGTAAGTGTGTGAGCAAACTCTCAGCGCGCCCACTGTGCTCTTTTGTCCTGAGCACCGTGTGCTGCTATGTGAATTGAAATGTCATTTCTAAGTGTAGCTATTTCTGTGTACTGAGTTATACTCGGTGGTGAAATGAAATGTGTAAGCAGTAATGCCTTTTCCTTTCCCTCAGGGGAAACAATTCTTGGATACTGAGTCATTCAAAATGTACCATGTGATGGCAACGTTACAGCATATTCAAGAATTATTATACCAAACATGAGCAGCTGCTGATTTTGTTATGTTCACAGAACAATAGCTGTGTTATCTTTTATGTGTGGACAGCAATTAAATCCATCATAGCCTTTGGAAATAGGATGGCTTTGTGTAGTCAGTCTAAGCAGCCAGTACCACATTCACTGTGAGAGCTAACAGTGTTCCAGCAATGCAGAGGAGTGAGGAGCTCCCTTTAGCTGTTGCAGTGATTCTCCCCTTCTCTGCCGACAACACAACATCAGCTCGTTACACCGGTTGAAGAATAAGACACAGACACATGGGGAGGAAGGAAAAAATGAAAAATGTCAACCAATGCTGTAGAACACTGATCTCAAGAGGGCTGGATCACTCCCACTGGTTTTTCTGCCTATCGGTGTGCACTGCCTGTGGGGTGGAACACAGCGGGGGAAGATGCTTACACTGTCGCTGGCTATTGTGTGGACAGGGGGGCTCCCTCAGAGTGGATGATATGCATTCAACAGACATTTCCACCTGCGGATGGAGATCTATGCTCTGTGCTTTTTCAGAAACGGATTCTCTTAGAGGAAGTGCTGACACTCTGAGGTGCAACTTGTTATATAATGGATTAAAGTGCCTTCTTTCCATTTTTCTTTGCATTTAAGAAGCTTTTACCTGCATGTTAGCAGCCTTACAGTATATAACAAGTTGGATCTTTTACATCTAAGTCAGATATTAATAGCTGATGTCTTCATAGAAAATTTTCCTGATTCAGGCGTGTAGTAATGGCTCGGAACCCCCAGTGTATCTCGGGGAATACCCTGCTGCTGAATGTAAGCCAAGGCAAAAAATACCTGTCGAGGACATACCAACAGTGGCCATGAAAAAAAAATCCAGACCAAAGAAAAAATCAGGCAAGTGCTATTCCATGTTATCTTTGTCAATCATACGTCTATTTATTATACTGATTTGACCATTTACTGTATGTAGAACATACAGGACTGTAAAATACTCCATGTGATAGGTTGACAGAAGCATTGTATTAACATTGCTGCTCTGGCCACACAATGTTTTTGTTAACTGACGGTGTCGGTTGCAATGATAACGATTAAAGGAGATGAAGCTGCTCTGTACACTCTTAATCGAATGAGAGACAATGATGTGACCAGTGTTATTGTGGAATATAATCACATTGGCCAGCATCAGAACTCTGATCAAAAAGGCACTGCTTTGAAGTAACTTACAAGAATTGCAAGTTTCATTAAAATGCTGATATGCTGTGATGTTTCCCAGACTGGTGTTGCTTGAGCTCCTGTATTGTTAGATACACATATTGTGAAACTATAACAATATCCTAAACTGGAAACATTTTCTAACCCAAATGTTACAGTGTGATTTTAAAGGGACAGTTCCCCCCCAAAATGAAAACTACATATTTTCTCTCTTACCTGTAATGCAGTTTATGAGTCTGGATTGATCTGGTGTGAGTTGCAGAGTGTTGGAGATATCAGCTGTAGAGATGTCTGCCTTCTCTCCAATATAATGGAACTAGATGGCACTCGGCTTGTGGTGCTCAAAGTGCCAAAGAAAAAAAATTGAAAAACTCAACGGCAATGCCTTTTTCCAGAAATCATGACCTGGTTACTCAAGATAATCCACAGACATTGTTGTGAGCAGTTTCATGTGGGAACTATTATAAAACTTTGTGTCTCAATTATTATTGTAATAATCCAAGGTGTGAGGATCGTTTTAACAGGATAAAGTGGTGTTCTGTCTGTATGCCATATGCTGTAATCCCTCAGTGCCGTAACTCTCTCCCTCTCAGATGCGCTTTCTGTCGGAGCTAGATCAAATGAATGATTCATAATTGATATATTATCTGAAGCCTAATTTTCATACAACTAATATTCATACTGGTTTAAATAAAAAAAAAAAACTATTGTATTTCCTGGTCTTTGCCGAGCAGCAATTTCGTGTGAAAGGAATTAAAGGCCTGCCCGACATAGACACCTGTCCCAAATATAGGCCTCTTGAGTTCAATGATGATGCGATTCAATGAATGAGCAAATATTAGCCTGGGCTATTAATTGAAGTTTTATGGTATTATCTGTCTACTGAACTGCACCTGCCAGCCATATCATCATGCAGAAGGAAGCGCACATCTACTCATGGACTAGAGGCTCGTCTTCATGACAGCATGAGATGTAAACATTAATGTAAATATTAATGTTGCTATGACCCGATGTTGTCTTGCCATTGTTATTGCTGAAGCTGCTGTGTCATGAATATGCTTCATTTATAATTGTGGGGTTTTTTTATATAATAGTGTCTTTTAGTAGAGAAATTATTCTCTGTTTCCTCTGAAGGGACTACAGATGAAAATTAGCTTATAGCTAACTCTGGTGCAGCTAAATAGCTGTGTGCTGTCCCTGTTGAATAAATAAATAAATAAATAAATAAATAAATAAATAAATAAATAAAATAAATAAATGTCATCCTTCTTAGCTGAGCAGTAATGTTAGGTAGCTCAGCGGTGCTAGGTAAGCTAGCAGTAGATGCTCGCTTCCTTCTGCATGATGATACGGTTGGCCGGTATAGTTTGTTAAAGAAAATATAGTTCCTTCATGAAACTGCTCACAACAAGGGCTGTGGATTATCTTGAGTAACCGGGTCATGATTTCTGGAAAGAGACATTGCAGTTTTTCAATGTATTTTGGTGCTATTTTGGAGCACCACAAGCTGAGTGCCATCTAGCTCCATTATACTGGTGAGAAGGCAGACATCTCCATGACTGATATCTTCACCAGAGTTGGGTTAGGGTTACTTTAAAAGTAATCAAAGTACTTTACTGTGTTACTTTTTTTTAAAGTAACCAGTTACTTTACTGCGTTACTCCCTGAGTAAAGTAACTCAAGTATTTTTAAAGTACTTTTGAGTATTCTACATTTCCTATTGGGCAATAGAGTGCCGAAGTCACGCCCCTTCCTGTAGAGCTCGTGGGACCTTAGATCGGAAAAAATATGAATGGCAGTGAATGGGGAGAGCAATATTATCTTTTGTTCCCGTTTGAGTTGCGACATGAAATCTATTAGTCTATTAGTATTATGTTAATGAACTTAAAACATAAATTTTAAGGTCAGGAAAGTCATATTTTGTGGTAAAACTGTTGAGATATAAGCTTTTTAATTAGAAAGACTCAAGAGTACACAGGAGGAGGTCGCGTATGTGACGTCATAGCTTTCGCTCGCTTCCTTTAGCTTGGCCTCCCCGCTGAAATTCCACTGTTTTATGATTAATTGATTTATGATTGAAGATGTCTGTGTATTTTGTGCCAGGCTGCAGTCACTCCAAGCTGCTGGAAGCGAGCTAAGGCTATGACGTCACATACGCGACCGCCTCCTGTGTAGTTCTTCTAATTACCTTTTTTTTCAAAAGCTTATATCTCAACAGTTTTACCACAAAGTATGACTTTCTTGACCTTAAAATTTATGATTTAAATTCATTAACAACATATTTGGATTTCATGTCACAACTCAAACGGGAACAAAAGATAATATTTCTCTCCCCATTCACTGCCATTCATATTTTTTCCCAATCTAAGGTCCCATGAGCTTCACCGGAAGGGGCGTGACTTCGGCACTCTATGGACCACAGGGCGCTTAGCCTACATTTTTTGTCTCCAAAATTAAAGTTATGGACCACTTGCCCTTCACTGAGATCCAATTCTCCCATCACAGCCGTCACTTTGACCAGTAGAAACACAGAGCGATCTGCTGCCGTAGACAACTGTATGACAACAACACCCCAGCATTTTAATATTTCCTCTAGGGATGTTACCACACAGAGTAAAAGGGGAAATGATGGTGTGAAACAGCAGAGGCACTTTGTCAACCCGCTGAGTTAACGTTACTGTCATTAGCATCAAGCTAGCAAACAATGGTACATCCTCACGGTCGGACATAAAGTAATAACATTAACAAATAGCAGCGGGGCTTTTACTCACCACAACTGCAGAGGCTCCCAGCTTCATTTGAAACAAACTACATTATAGACGGTACTTCAAATGTAGGTCCTGCCATCTGCTGACGCTTTTAGGTGACTACAACAACATGTCGGCTGGCACATGAACAGACACACAGTGACTCAAATAATAGTAAAAGTAATAAAAATAGGACAAGAATAACCCGATGACATCACACACGTCGTGAAAGACGACCAGGGATAATTGGTGAGTACCATCGTGTAGTGTGTCATGTCTGTCGGCCAAGTCACGACACGATTTTATGACTCCACAATCCTGTAATGTGACATAGTGACTTTCAGAACAGGCAGAAAAGTCGTGTAGCACGTACCAGGCATAATGCAAGTCCTGGGTCTGAAATATGTCTGTCAGCGAGTCCTGCTCCACCTATTTAGACTCCACCGTAGACAACGGCAGCATTTCTCCGACCACGTAGCGAGCCACAAGCTCCGTGGCTTCTTTCAGACTGATAGGTTTAAGGTTATCTCCGTTATTAGAACCCAACGACAGCTGTTGCTGTTTTGGAGCTGAAGGACCAGCGCTCTAAAAGTAACGGAAGTAACTGATGTCTTGTTTGAAAATGTACTTAGTACTCTAATGCGTTACTTTGTAACTCTGTTCACCACTCAGCAACCCACACCAAAACAATCTAGATTGATAAATAGCACTACAGGTAAGAGGAAGAATATGTATTTTTGATTTGGGGCGTGAACTGAAATTAGCAGAATTGAAAAATAGAATTAAGAATTAATTTCTTTTCTCCTTTTAAAAATGTCACAACAACAAAGAGGGCAAAACTTCCATTGAGGTAGTGCTCAACAAAATATAAATCTTTTGGAGGATGTAACTTGAGCTATGTGGTTTTCTGCAGGGTTGCAGTGACAGGTTTATGAACCACACTTTTCTTAGTCTACAGTGGGATATATACAAAAATACCCCATGCAGTCACTCACTGCCAGTGTACCCCTGTCAAGCCATACCAATTAAGCTCTGTGATGTCTAATCATTTCCTTTGCTGGAACTTGCGTACTACTCAAGACCAATAAGCCTCCCTTCAAAGTAATTGAAAGTTTTTTCTCCTTACATTTGATAACCTCTCTAATTTACAAATGTAGCACACACATGAACTTGTCCACCAGACTTTGGCATCCACCCTTTTCAACCAAAGTTTCTCAAAAGAAGTTCATCATTCACAGTCAAGTTCACGATTATTAGGAAGGAGATGAGGTTTGTCTGATGGCAAATTTTGACAGTCAATCAAATTCCAGGAGCTCTTAAAGGTACCCCTGTGCATACCATCAGTGTCCCACAAAAACATATTGTTTGTATCCTTGAGGCTCAACAAATGGGTCGAATGCATTTTCTTCCTTGTTAATATTTGCAAAGTCATTTTTTGATATTTTGAAACCACTGATTTATCCATGTTTGCTAGCGTGGAATCTCCTTCTTCCTTGCTGTTTTTTGGTGCATTGCTGTTTTATTTGTTCATTAACACCATCAACTGCCAATCTGTTAAATAGTGTTACACCACTACACTATATACCACAGTATACTACATATTCATCTATATAGTTGGCTGTTTTTTAAACTTGGTATATTAGAAATTGTAAATATATAACTGTTTTATACTAAATGGAAATATTTGCGCCTTCAGACATCAGTGAAACTGCACCAAAGTCATTTGAGTACATTGGCAGGGAAACAGGAATGTCTGTACCAAATTTTATGGCAATCCATTTCATTTAGATAAGTGAAAACTTTGACATGGCACTAGATGAAAAGTCATGGACCCCCAAAGTCAGTTCACCTCTGGGGAACACGTGTCTTTACAAATCTGCATGACAGTCCATCCAGCAGTTGCTGAGATATTTCAGTTTGTACCAAAGTGGTGTGCTGACTGATGTTGCCTTTCCTCGAGCCACACCACCAGCATGGCTTAAAACTAGTGTACCTTTAATTAGATGCTCTGGTGTATACATAGTCATAGTAAATTTGGCACTTTCATGCAGCATGTGCAGAACTGACTAAATTATAGCTTGTAAAATATCATAGTGGCTGCAGCATTGTGCTATATTTTTCTCTAAAATCTAGAATCTAATTTCTTTTAAAATTGGTTGTAGAATATTTGGCTCTTCATACAATCTGTCTGTTTTATTTTTTATTTTTAACAGAGCTCTAACCTATTATAAGATTAGCACTCTAATCAATAGATATTTTATTACTTTTCTAGAACTGATTTCTGTAATGTACATTTGTGTCATTTTTTGGTCAACACTGCACTGATGCTTATAAAGGCTGTGTGGAATGAGATTATAATATTTCATAAACTGTGTGTAGACTCTGGTGGTATATATATATATATATATATATATATATACATACATATATAAAAACATTAAATATGTACCTGCTTCATTAGAGTATCAGGTGCTAAGGGAAATTTTGGCATTGCATTTATAGTGTCCAGGTGAGATTTTTTTCTGCAATATAGCCATATGTCTTAAATATTGCATGAACGTGCAACTTGTTATGTAGAATTAAATGCTTTTAATAACATCATGATCTTGACACACGTTACATAATAACCACTTATATAGTTAAGTGGTTTTGCTTTTTTACTAGAAAAATAAGTAGTTAAATTATTTTCTATAAAACAGAATGGTAGATTTTGTCTTTCCACTGAATTTGTGTGAGTATTTGCAGTATTTCTCTACTGTCTTCAATATGGCCAACATTATCCTATTGTCTTCTCTTACTGCAAGGGAACAACAGATAGCCACTGCTTTTTTTTTTTAAGTAATTCCACCTACTGTGAAGCAAACACCTCATGAGAGCTGCTGGGATGCCAATGACTCAATAGTGCTTTCTATTTTGAGTTCTACCAATGACTGAATTTTCTCTCAGTCTGAGGAAAATAGTCATATCTTTCAGTGGTACAGTTGGAACAATTTTTTAGGTTTAAAAGGGGGAAAATGGAAAGAATGATTTTCTCTTGAAAATAATGATATCCCTCTTTATTTTACTCCCACTTAATATATTCCTTTTCTTGGTAATAACTTGCAGTTGTTGGTGAGATAATTATGACTGATAGAGACTCAGCAGCTATTCAGCTGCAGCAAATTTAGTTCATTTAGCTTAGTTGTGCTAATGACACCCCAAGGGGGACAACTTTTTAAGTCAAATGACAGTCATAATCAAATAGAGATGAGGTCCAATGCAAACTGCAAAACTCGTAGTTAAAGAAGGTTAATGTGATCTTTGAATTGGAGATTTCAAATACATATTATGATATTTTAAACTAGCATACCTGTGTTTTTTTCACAGCTGGGATTCTGGTCTAAAAATATTGCACAATTGAAATGTCACCTTCAACATTCACTTGCCTTTCACCAAACACCATTAAAGAGTAGGCTAAACTGAATAGGATAATGTAGTCTATTGGTTCCTATAGTAACAGTGTGCTCTCTCCTCTGCCACTATGGAAACATTGTTTTCCACTTGTGCCGAAAGATCAAAATTTGTTTAATATTTCATTTTGTAAATGTTTTTTTACTATGTTTATTTATTTATTTATTTTCAGATTCCGAAACAACAGAGGATGAAGGTGACCAATTTGAGACCAAAGAAGATAGTGGGGATGTTGAGGACCAGGCTGTGCATACAGGTATCCACCATGCATGTTTCCAGCTTGCAGTCATACCTGGAGACATTTTTAGATTTTCTTGTATTTCTGTTTTACACATTTCCATCAGTGTTGCAATATTATAACACTTACAGACACTGATGAGAATTCTGAGATGTTACAAAAGAAACAGGCAACTTACTGACAGTGGAGTAAGCTAAAAAAAAAAAACAACAACACTGACATATTATTACCTTATAACGTTGTTATGGTGACAGTATTAGCAGCAATGTTTGCATTTGTTTGTGGCATTTGTGTCTATGTGATCAATAAAATATAAGTGTAAAATACTGGCCCTTTAGCTGCTAATTGCTCCACTGTATCCACCAGCTAAGTTTGTGTGTCTCTGCTTGGTGCTGAGCAGGGAGAATGATGTTGGTTAAACAGGGCTTTTTCTGCTGCCTGCTTTGGCTGTAAACAAGGCTGATGATAGCTGTTTGTATTCTCGCAAACCAAAACAAAGCGCTCAAAGGCACCAAGATCCTCTTTAGAGCTGAGGAACACTATGTTCACTACAGTGACCCCTTTATAATTTGACATTTGATCCAATGTTTAGAAAAGTGGAGCTTTACATTTACCTCGTTTCATGATCAATGAAGACTGCTTACCTTTACCATATGTCATATCTCCTTCTTACATGAGATGCAGTGATGGACAAATGTGCAGAAGATGACAGTAGAACACATGGACATGAGGATCACTCTAATACAACCAGGCAAGGCAAAGAAACATGCAAATGACCACTCAATTTTTAAAACAAGAAAGTAGTCTGCTGATTGTATTATTTAGTCCCTCCAGGATTTCGCAGGCAATTTTTGGGATTGATGCAGCCTGAAATGTCTGATAATACAGCAGCTTTTCTAAAAAATTGTTACGCATGTTGCGGTGTTTATAGATGGGTTTTTTGCAATAACATAGCCAAGAGGGGTTGGGGGGGCAGAAAAGGTTGTGATGCTGATGGCCACCAATTGACTGTTGCTGCTGTTCAATGCAGTGCTGAAGGGCCGTCTCCATGAGCTGCTCTCTTCCTGCACTCTCTGCCTGGTTAGCATGAGCTAACACAGCACAACGTGATTGTCCCTATTCTTCATATTTTGCTGCTTGGGCAGAAGCCCCACAACACTAGTTAACATCTGACACGGAGCCGATGGTCTCACACCGACATCAAAACAGCTTGACTCTGTCATTAAACCGTTAAGTAACATTGCTGTGTGATGCTTACAGTTAGCCCCATCACTGTGTGTGTATCTCTGTCCCAGGCACAGAGCAGCCGTTCCGCAGCAGCTGCCTCATGATAAACGTACATATAGAGAGAGGCACTGAGTGAACCAGTATGCTTTCCCATTTTAAATAATCAAATTAGTGGTAAAGTTGTGGTGATTGGAAAGGTTGGCAAGGTTGCACAGAATTCATGGGGATTGGCTGACTTTGCGTTAATTGTTGCGTACGCAACATTGCAACATCCTGGAGGGACTGATTATTGGACACACATTCCATACTGAAATACAATACTGATTCCAACAGATTTTGCTTCAAATCCCCTATTTCAGGAGTCAGTCAGAGAATTTTTCAAGAGAATCTCCCCCAGAGGCCCTCCCACCCCCATCCCCAAGACTCATCAAACGTCCTTCGACCTCTCCAAAACCAAGTCGCTCTGGTTCAACTACACCTCTCAGCTTGCGGAAGAAAACTGTTGTGCCAACTGACTACCAAGACACAGTACCTGGGGAGTTTGAAGAAAAGGTTAAGCAGCCAAAATCTGTGTCCCAAAGTAACACCCAGGATTCCCGACCACAGACTCCACTGAGCGAGTACTCCCGGAAAGAATTTACTTTCAGACCATCTCCAAAGCTTACCAGAGCAAGCTCAAAGGTATTTGAAAAGGTCCGTGGCTTAGAAGAGCGGAGACGAAGCCTTGATATTCCTGAGGGTTCCATCTCGGGAGGTTCCTGGGCAGGGTTCAATCGTGCTGGATCTGTAGATTCAGATGATGGAGGAAGCCGGTTGGGCATCTCTAGAGAAAGTTCAAGGGAAGATTTAAGGGAGGCTTTGAAAGAGGATGCTGCTGAACGGCGATCTATGTTTAGACAGAGAGCTGCTTCCCTGGAGGACAAACCTCGCTACTCCCAAAAAGTTCAAGACATTGAAAACAAGTTCACTGAGGAGCTCCAGCGCATTAAGAAGCTTGTCGGTAAACCTCATATGAAGAAGTCATTTTCAACTGAACAGCTCACTCTAAAGGGCAAGCAGCGCCAGCCTTTCAGGAAAATTGAACCTATCCCTCCTCAGGTCCTTCAAAAGCTCCAAGAAAGGGAACGAGCCCAGTGGGCAAAGGAACAGAGAGAAAAGGATCTTTGTCAGCAACCAATGCAGCAACAACAGCAAACACAGCAACAACAGCATATGTCCCAACCCCAAAGGACAGCAAGCACTGGTTCAACAACTGTAACAATCAGTCGATTTGGAGAAATTGCGGGCACCCCAGAGTCCATGCAGTTATCTGACTTACCGGGACAACGATCAGTGAGAGAATTAAGTAGAGTCAGTCCAGTGACGGAAATTATTCAGAGATCACCATCACCAGCGTTTTATCATCAACAAAGAGAAGAGTCGCCAAGCAGGAATGCTGCTGAGATGACATTACGCAAGGTTGAACGAAGGCCACCAAGTCCGCTTGTACAAAGGGTATCTCGAATGCCAGAATCCCCGCACATTCAAGATTCTCTTGTGCAAACGTCACAAAAGGATGAGACTTCAGGGAGAAAGACACCAATAGAGGTATCATTAAGAAAAATTGAAACTAGACCTGAAAGTCCACTGGTACAAAAAAGGGCTGCTATTGTGCAAGATCTTCCTTATCAGCCTCCTTCAAAACCCCCAAGGATGTCACCAGTCTCTCCAACAGAGGAGAGAATGGAAGTGGATCTACCTAAACCAGCCTTAAAGATAAGAATCCCTGCGATTGTTGTTGAAGATATAAAAATGGAAGTGGATGTTCCTGTAAAAACGAGTGAGCCTCAGCCGATTACTGCTAGTGCCAAAGAGGGACGACAGCTGAAGACCAAAGGAAAGAACCGTCGCCCTCGACCCATGTCTCCAGAGTTAGGTTAGCTCTGTTGTGCTTCTTTCATTTAACATTCTGTAGTGTGAAGTTCCAATCTGCTTGCTTTTTGTGTTTAATCAACCAATTATTCAGTCTTTACTAGAGGGGCATTTCCTCAAATTTGATCATGGGGGAAATGACTTTAGGCTTGTCTTTTGTTAAACTGTGCAGATTCTTCAGATGATTCTTATGTGTCTGCTGAAGAAGACCCATTGGAGGCACCTGTATTCGAGTTTCCACTGCAGGACACAGTAGCATCCGCTGGTGCAGATGTGCTACTAAAATGTATCATTGCTGGCACCCCCACTCCTGAAGGTAACATGTTGTACTTTGTATTTTAACTGCAAAAACCTCACAGATCATTTTCAATTGTTCAAACAATCAGTACACAGATAGCGTAATTTGTCTTCTCTGTTTCTCTGATGAAGTTTCCTGGACAAGGGACAACACTGATATCACTGGCATTGCTAACTACACAGTCAAAGTGGAGGGTGAACGACATACTCTGCTCATCAAATCAGCTAGAATAGGTGATGGTGGAAAATACTGTGTAACTGCTGTTAATCAGGTGGGCAAAGCGTCCAGCAGTGCCACCCTCACAGTCAAAGCAGGTATGTTTGACTTTGGGGATACCAGATTAAATTCAAGTGGGTATATTTACTGTAGTACTGTTCTGTGGTGGTTAACTCTGCAAAACTTGAAACCTAATGTTAAATTATTTGATTGGCTTTATGTTGTTGAGGAAGTGCTATTAATTGCTTGTTTCATCAAAATGACTGAAATGGCTCAGTTGCTGATTTTAAACTAGAGCAGCTCAAGTAGATAAAAGATCATGCACATAAACATGAAAAGCATCATGATGCTGTGACCAACATGACAGACATATTTATTTATTTATTTATTTATTTATTGTTATCCAGACATGCTGTATTTTTCCCCATTTAACTGGGAAATTAGTTAATATGTTATTGTTATGACAGCGAAGAATGGAATAGGAGTCTTATTTTATTCCCATAGATGCATTTGAAAAAATAGCTTTCATATCCAAAAGTAGGGCAATGTACCTAACAATAACTTTTAATTTGAAAAGCTTTCATTCTCCGTCTTAAAATATAAATATGTCTTTGTGGTCTCTTCCCAGCAGGGCATTGTGTTTCAGATGATTTCTCTCCTGCTCCCTTGTCATTATCTCACCGAGCAAAATGCCTGTGCCATATATTCCAGCTGAACAACCTCACTTATAGTTACCATAGCAACTCAGAGGCGAAACTGAACCTATAAATTGCCCACTGAGGCTCACTGGCTCCACCCACTGTGAATCCACTATTGTGCTGGATATCACATTTGACATCTCAGACTTTAATTATATTTTTAGGGAGGCTTTGTTTTTGTTTTTTGTTGTTGTTGTTTTTAACATGAACTCCTTGACTCCTGTGTTTACTGAGTTTACAGAGACACAATAAAAGGTACATATAGGAATTGCTTGTTAGCAGGATCAGCTGAAACTACAACATGAAATATAATGTAACCTTATTGCTTTTACAGAGTCAGTACAGGAGGTAAAGGGAAACCTTGGGGTGCCTAGGGATATCAGCAGCCCTATTACATCTGATGAGGAGTATCTCAGTCCCCTGGAGGAAGGCATGGATTTTGGAGGGCCAGAGCTCAAGAAAACTATTGACACAAGATTCAGGACACCCCCTACTTTCCTGGTGAGAATGTACAGAGCTAGGCCTGATTAATACATTACTGACTTTCCCTTTTAGAGTATGACATTTGTATGTTTAGCATTTATACTTACTCAACTGCATTTTGATGAATGGTTGCAAAATCTTGCATGAAAATGTTATATATAGACTATGTCCTTTATTCTATTAATATCAGTTTTCCTGTATGAATGCATTATCCACTGTGTGATCAACCCATCAATACATCTGTCAAATATAACTTAAAACGTAAAATAAAATGCATCTCTCAGCTTCTAACCGACATTGCATTTCAAACAGGTAACAATGAGTGATCAAGCTGTCATTGAAGGGCAGGAAGTCACCATGTCTGTCCGAATACGTGGACAACCCAAACCCATGCTCTATTGGTAGGTCCCCCCAACTTCATCCAACTACTTAAACTCATCGCTTGCATTGGACATGGAAAAGACTTTCCCTGGATCTAAAACCATCAGCAAGCTTGCTTGATTGTAGTGTTGTGCATGAACATGCAAAAAGAGCACATTCATTGAACATGCTCACGTTTTTGGTAGATGGTAAACTGGGCATATCCGTTTGCAAGTAATGAACAGTGTTGTTAGCTCTCGAAAGATGCTCACACTCTGGGTTTTACAGCACCAGAGGAATTACAGCACCTTGCATGTCGATGTTTTCCTTTACCTAACCATGGAGGGGTGCTGCGCATTTTAACAGGATGGAAACACATATCAATCGGGGAGCAGGCTTTAACACAACACCCACATGGCTGGTAGAACAGGAAATTTGGACAACACAGCTAGGGGTAGTGCTTTTTTGTGTAAATTGTGATCACCAGGTCGGACAAAACAAGTCCGAACATCAGCCACATCAGCAACGAATTTGATCTTCCAGTGAGTCTTGGGAAATATCTGCAAGGGAATGATGATCACAAGATTTTATTTTTAAAAATGAAACAAAAAAAAAAAAAAGTTCATTTCAGTATGTGTCAACTGAAGTTTTAGCTAGCTCTTGTGAAGCGTGAACGTGCACAACCCTGCTTGACTGCATAGTTTGTTCTAGAGCTTGCTGCTTTATTGCATCTGTTAAAGGAAGTGGAAGATTCATGTTTACTGCTTAACAACCTCCAGCCTGGCAGAAAGAGTCTTAACAGGGAAAAGCCAAGAATATCATGCTTCCCCAGTTTACCATGGAGCTGCTCTGTGCCCAGCTATACAAATGTCTGGCTGAACTAATGAGCTCTTACACAACAATCTGGAATTCATATTCAGTGTTGAGGCAGTCCAAAAAAGAGCCAGATCTGATTGCACATCCTTACAAGAGTCATGTCCTTAAGTGTTTGTAGAACTCTTCCTTATATTATGTTCAGCCAATGGTTCTTCATCGCTGTTAGCAAGGACAGTAGCTTCAAAAGGCTGCTAATATTCTTTATTTTTCTCTTTGTCAACAAATCTCATGAAAAGACCAAAGCCTGATATATCTTATTGCTCTGTGCCATATGGCTCTGTTATTGTCAAGTTACTACTGAAAACACATCAGTGGGCCACACTGTGACCTGGGTGACATGTTCCGTCATTGCCACAGGCATGAGTGCTGTAGCACTGTAGTTTTGAGTCAGTCCCACATACACCACTCTGCTGCTGTAAATACTAGTGCACCATCTTTGGTGTTGAATTAAAAATAATTTCTCACACTTCTCAGATGGTCTGGTGTCAGCATGGCTCACCACTTTTCTCCATTTTGCAGAGAAAAACGAGACCAAGAGTGTATTTTACTGATAAAACAACAGGGCATGCACTGTTGCTTTATCAGCAACGGGGTGTGCACTGGGTCAGATGAGTGCAAGGCATGGTCTGTTTCACTTATACTCTGACAATTTGTAATTCAAACTATATATAATACATTGGCACATAATGGTACTTAGAATTTTATAAAAAAAAAAAAAAAGTCATTGGAAAAGAAGATGGGAATGTATCGACTGATCAACTAACTCATTGCAGGTTTTGGTCTTTTCATGGCATTTGTTGACAATAAGTGTGATATAATGTCAAACTTATCCTTTAATATAGGAGACAAGAATAGGCTGAATCAAACACGCAGGTTCTGTCATTGAAGTTAGTCATCATGACTCTCGAGAGACAACAGCAAAAAAGAATGTGCTAAACATAATATTGGCAGTCCTGGATAATGTATCCCACCCTCCACCCCCTTCAAACCAGCCAGAAGAGAGCTTGTGTTTGAAAAAATAAGTGTGTGCTTGGTCATCCTTCATCGCATAAATTAAGTTTAAAAAAGCTCTGAGTGGTGTATTTGTGATTCATCTCTTGTTTAAACACTCAGCAACAATTGCTCCCTTCATTCTCCTCTGTTGTAGGCTGAGGGACAGAGTTACGGTTAAAACAGGCCCACGTCACATTGTACGTGAGACAGAAGATGGCACTTTTGAAATGACCATCAAGTCAGCGGTGAGGTCGGACTCTGGGATTTACACCTGTAAGATCATTAATGAGTATGGGACAAAGCAGTGTGAAGGAAAGCTGGAGGTAAAAGGTACGCTTCTTTTCAAGTGTTCCAGTGTTTGTTGTCATTAAGAATGTTGGATCCTGTTTTCAGTCTCTTTCAGTGTTTATTAATGAAGGTTTTTTGTTAGTTTTAATACACTGTGACTAAATTCCTGACACTAATTTACTTGTTAATCAGCATGTACATTGATACCATAACTCCAAGTGAATACAAACATTCTTTGTGACTAGTTCATGCTACCAATGTTCAGCTATCACTTAACAGCACTCTTCAGAAAATGTCCTTTATTTATACCCAGCACCACCAGTTGAGCCAGGTCTGGCCATCATCCGCCCAGTCAGGGACATCACAGCCAAGGCTGGAGAGACAGTTTTGTTTGAGTGCCATGTCATCGGGCCGAAGGACACTGATGTGGACTGGCTTGCAGATGGGAAATTGATCCAGCCGGCATTGCTCAACTGCAAGATGCATTTTGATGGCAGAAAGTGCCGGCTGCTGCTCAACTCTGTACATGAGGACGACAGCGGAGCATACACGTGCAAGCTCAGCACAGCTAAAGGTATGTCTCAAGAGTAAATATCACAGTATGTGTGGTGTAAAACTAAAATTAATGTATCTATTGTCTATTTTTTACTCTTCAGAGGAAGTGACCTCATGTGGCAAACTCAAAGTCATCCCTTCGATTGAACCTCTCTTCACTCGCAAGCTAGATGTTCTAGAAGTGATTGAGGGGCGTAATGCTCGATTTGACTGCAAAGTCAGTGGGACGCCATCTCCAAGGGTCATGTGGAGCCACTTTGGTAGGATTGTGCTTCTTGTGCCCAGGTGTACCACAGAACATCTTAACCTTAAAGGGATAGTTGGATCTTTCGAAGTGGGTTTGTATTAAATACTTACCCACTGTCAGTGTAATACATACAGCAGATGTCAGTCAACACACCTCAGTTTGGAGAAGCAGGCTGGAGTCTGACGTGGGAGCTAAACAATGCACTGCTGTGGAGAGGTCAACTAAAAAAAGTCTCACCTAAAATATCAGTATCAATTGTGTAGTGTACGCTATATTTAGAATATGTGCACCATTTTACCTTGCTGTTAGACAGCAATTTCTGATGGGGAACCAAAGCCATGATATTGCTCTCTTCAAGACCAGACTCATACAACCCCACTTCAAAAAATCCGAACTATCCCTTTGACATCCAAGCCTATGAAAAATTATCTGTTCTTCCCTTTTCTTTTATATTTCTCACCCTCTCTGAGTTTTGCTGATGATTTTGTGATTTATAACACACATTATAACTAAAATGATGTGTAAATACGGCCTCTTTTTTCTCTCTAGACCATCCGCTCGCAGAAAGTGAGGACATTCGTATTCTTCAGGAGGGCGGCCGCCACTCTCTCGTCATTTCTCACGTGACCAATGAGGATGAGGGTTTTTACACCGTCACGGCCCGTAACGTTCACGGCGAGGCAGAGAGCTCAGCTGAACTTTACATACAAGAACCGCGGCCAGCCATCTCCTCACAGATGTAAGATCATATTATTCTTTGGAGTTTAGGCTCTCATTTGTTTCACTGATTTTTTTCTAAATTATGGATTATGAAATGTTAGTGTTCATGCAGTAATAGACACAAAGAGGTAATCCACATATTCTGCTATGTGTCGCTCTCTCCATCCCTCTGTCCCCTGTCTTCCATTCCCTGTAGGGCTAAACTTGAGAAGATGCCATCGATCCCAGAGGAGCCAGAGGTCCCAGAGAACGAGGTGGAGCGTTTCACTATGCCTGACTTCATCAAACCCCTTTATGACCTGGATGTGATCGAGGGAAAGGAGGCTATTCTCAAATGTAAAGTGGCTGGTTTGCCATACCCAACCATCGTCTGGTTCCACAACGGCAAAAGGATAGAAAGCACTGAGGACAGAAAGATGACACAGTGTAAGTGTTTCAAAATGGATTAACAGTAATTCATTTTAGATTTCTATAATTTTGCATTTTCATTAGTGTTGAAGTGAAATTAATATTTTAATCGAAATGAACAAGGAACTTCAACAACTACATGAATTAAAGATAACCCTCTAAAATCAACTCAATTTGTCATTGCATTAAATAAATCCCTGTTATTGCAGTGTCTAATGTATTACTGTATGTTCAGACTAACACTAACCTGTCCATGTTCTGAGCAAATAATCTCAGGGATAATCAGCATCTCTTGAATTTCATTAACTGCTACTTTTCCAATCCAAAGAAAATGATCATTTAAAAAAAACATAGAATATACGCCCTATTTATAATAGCATATATACAGTGGCATGCAAAAGTTTGGGCACCCCTGGTCAAAATTTGGTTTACTGTGAATGGTTAAGTAAGTAGAAGATGAACTGATTTCCAAAAGACAAGAAGTTAAAGATGACACATTTCTCTAGTGTTTTCAGCAAGATTCTTTTTTATTTAAATTTTTTCCAGTTTCAAAATTACAAAGTAAACAGTTAAGAGTCTTTTAGTTCTTGTTTGGAGGATTTTCCCCAATTCTTCCTGCAAAAGGCTTCTAGCTCTGTGAGATTCTTGGGCCATCTTGCATGCACTGTTCTTTTTGAGGTCTATTGACAGATTTTCAGTGGTGTTTAGGTCGGAGGACTGTCAGGGCCATGGCAAAACCTTCAGCTTGTGCCTCTTGAGGTAGTCCATTGTGGATTTTGAGGTGTGTTTAGAATCACTGTCCTGTTGTAGAAGCCATCCTCTCTTGGTCCTGAGCTTTTTTACAGATGATGTGATGTTTGCCTCCAGAATTTGCTGGAATCTAACAGAATCCATTCTTCTCTCTACCTGTGAAATGTTTCCCCTGCCACTGGCTGCAACACAAGCCCAAAGCATGATCGATCCACCCCCGTGTTTAACAGTTGGACAGGTGTTCTTTTTCTCCAAACATACCTTTGCTCATTGAGTACAAAAAGTTCTATTTAAACTTCATCAGTTCACAGGACTTGTTTCCAGAAAGCATTAGACCGGATGTTTGCAAACTTCTGTTGCTGAATTTTGTGGTGAGGACACAGGAAAGGTTTCTTCTGATGACTCTTCCATGAGGGTCATATTTGTACAGGTGTCGTTGCACAGTAGAACAGTGAACCACCACTCCAGAGTCTGCTAAATCTTCCTGCAGGTCTTTTGCAGTCAGACAATGGTTTTAATTTGCCTTTCTTAACAATCCAATGAGCAGCTCTCTCAGAACGTTTTCTTTATCTTCCAGACCTCAACTTGACCTTCACAGTCCCTGTTAACTATTTCTTAATAACTTTACAAACTGAGGAAACAGCTTCTTGAAAACACTTTGCCATCTTCTTGTAGTCTTCTGCTGCTCTGTGGGCATCATTTTATTTAGTTTTTCTTTCCTAATGATGATTGTGAACAACCCTAACCCTAACCCTAACAAGCTAATCAAGGTCTGAGACCCTGGTAAAAGTTGTCTGAGAGCTCAAATGTCTTGGGGTGCCCAAACTTTTGCATGGTGCTCCTTTCCTTTTTTTCACTCTGAAATTGTACAAAACAAAAATAATACACAAATCTTGCTTAAAATGTTGAAAAGCATGTTCCATCTTTAACTTCAAGCCTTGGGGAGATCAGTTCATCTTCTACTTACTTAACTATTCACAGTAAATTAAATTGTGACCAGGGGTGCCCAAACTTTTGCATGACATTGTATTTTGTCATAAAGAACACTGTGTACCTAAACAACAAATATGACATTTGTCAGTGCCCTCCAAAACCACCCATGAGACAGTTACAGAACCAATTCATAGGAGCATTTTTTGCTCCACCACCTGTATGGTTAAGGCCTGGGTAGACTTAGACAACTACAGCTACCTGATTAAGGTTTGCTAAAGATCACGGTCATGGTACTTTGTAAACAGGGACTGCATTTGATTGTTACAGTGGACTTAATTGCATAAAGATGCTCACAGACCTTTGCCTCCTCCTGTAGATCGTGACGTCCACAGCCTGGTCATCCGCTCTGTGTGCCATGCCCACGGTGGTGTTTACAAGAGTGTCATCTCGAACAAAGTTGGCAAGGCCACCTGCTATGCTCATCTCTACGTCACAGGTGATTTTCATTCCTTTTTTGGCATATACCTCAACAACAACACAATGGGCCTCAGACAAGAGCCACTCATATGAACAGATTTGTTCCAGCAAAGGCAGAACAGAAACACTCATGGACCTGTCATTCCATTGTCATCATTTTCAGATATCCTCCCTGACCCTCCTGATGGGACTCCAGTAATAGAATCCATCACTGGCAAAACCATCACCTTAAGCTGGAAGAAACCAAGGAGGCTGGACCCTTCCATTGGTACACAGGACTGATATTCATAATTGTTTTGTTCTCCAGATCAAATAAGTAAATTATAAAGAATTTATCTTGATGACATTAGAGCAAACACATTCAACACAGCGTTCTAAGATAGACCAAAGACATAAAGATCTTTAATAGAGAGTGAAATAACAATGAAAGACTGATATACATACTGAAATAGCAGAGACAGTTGTTTATCCAAGATGTGCTGCCTACACTGATCATTAAATATACCATGTTGCCATGTTTTAATGTTGTTCTGATTTTGAAATGAAGTGTAACCCTTATGCTCTAACTCTACACAAAATGATATGAAAATTGGTTTAATTTTAAGCTTTCTTCCTTTGATAACATCATTTGTGGATAGAAAAAAAGAGTTTCAAAATTGTGGTGTTGCATTTTGCATGAACCCCTTTTCTTTTCAGATCCCAGCTCCCTGATGTATGCCATCCAACAACAAGCCCTGGGCTCCATCCAGTGGACCATCATAGCTTCTGGCCTGAAGGAGACCACCTTCACCATCACCACTCTCTCCAAAGGTGTGCGCTATGCTTTCAGGGTCCTGACCATCACCTCCAAAGCCTTCAGCAAGCCCTCACCTACGACTGATACGGTGCAGCTCCTGGACCGAGGTACATTCAGATTTTTTTAGAGCGTCTATCCATCCATCAGTGCGAATCAGTGGTTTATTAAATATTATCTATGTGTCCATTTTGATTTACTTCTAGGTCCCTATCTTCTGGAGGCTCCAGTGATTATTGATAAGCCAGATATTGTATATGTGATGGAAAACCAGTCAGTCACCATCACCATCACTCTCAATCATGTCAACGCTGCAGTCGTCTGGAAGAGGTACATGTGTCTCTGCTGTAAAATCTCTTTATTTTATTTTTACATAAATGCAGTTCATTGGTATTTTCCTGCAATATATTTTTATATAGTAATTGTTTTAAGTTTACTTTAATCTCATTAAACAAAGAAAAAAACTTGCAAGAGGCTCTAATGTGTACACTCATAGGTTTGTAACACCTCAGTTGTATTTGTAATTTATAAAGTAAGATCCATGTTATTGCATCATTCAAGTGGTACTGTATCTGATAGAAAGGTTGCCACCTTGTGGACCCAGTGTATTATAGGACAGTCAGGTGTATGGCTGACAAACATAGATACAGGATGACAATGCATGCTGTTTCACTCCAAGTGATTATCAAAGATTCCAGAGCAGTATTTTATTGTGTCCTCACTTACACTCAAGCAAAAGCCAAATATCCACCACACCTGCGCAGCCATCTGCTGCTGTTCATTTGCATACAACCTACAAATCCTAGGTTACAATACAAACACTTGTCCACAGGAGGGGGGTGGTCCTCACCAGCAAACCAGGCCTGTACGAGATGACTATGCCAGATGATGACCAGCACACGCTGAAGCTGCTCAAAGTGAAGAGTGCTGACATTGGAGAGATGATGTTTGTGGGTTCCAACAAGTATGGCAGCGACACCTGCACCTTCAACGTGGAGATGGCAGGTAGGCAGTCTATCTATCTATCTATCTATCTATCTATCTATCTATCTGAAGCAGATGTAACTTGGCATTGCACCTTTGCAACTCTGTCCACAGCTCCACCAACATTTGAAACTATCATGGAGGACTTGGACGTTTGTTCTGGGGAGACCCCTCGCTTTGCTGTGGTTGTGGAGGGCAAACCAATTCCTGACATCCTCTGGTTCAAGGTTTTTATACACTTTAACAGTCAACAGTACTCAAATAAGTGGTTTCCAAGCTAAACTGAACTACACAGCAGAGTCATTTTCAAAAAAGGAAATTTACAGATCATTCTTTGTTATGAATCTTCGATGAAACATTGCAGAAACTTACAGTGTTTGCTTTGCTTTCAGAATGATATCCTGCTGTCGGAGAGCTCTCATTACACATTCGTGTACGATGATAATGAATGTTCCCTGGTGGTCCTTAACGCTTGTCCGGAAGACTCTGGGGTTTACACCTGCACTGCTAGGAACTTGGCAGGATCTGTGTCCTGTAAAGCTGAACTCACCATTCATGAAGGTAAGAGCCATAAAAGAAATCTTTCAATCATTTAACTGCACAGTTAACAAGCTAAATGAAGGAACTAACATGGCCATTGTAACTTGTAATTATTTGGAGTAAGTTATATTTGCCTTTGTCTAATTAAAACTTGCCCATTACTGCAGCTAAACATAAAGAGGATCCGATGGAGGATGAGGAGACTATTCTAAGGAAAATGCGCAGACTGACTGACAACTATGACATCCACAAGGAAATTGGAAGGTTAGGCATTTTTAAGCTTTCATTTGAAATTTCGTACTTTGATGCAATTTAATACAAAAGAACCACTGTCTGCACTGGAACCAGTTTTTATTCAGTGTTCAAAATGAGGCTGTATTTCTTCATGTCATAATGCCTCCATCTTGCTACTCAGTCATTATGATAAACTAAGTTTTCCTGCTGACTTTTTTTACTCCAGAGGTGCATTTTCCTATGTGAAACGTGTGACCCAGAAGGCTAGCAAAATGGAGTATGCTGCGAAGTTTATCTCCACACGGGCCAAGAAGAAGGCATCTGCTCTCAGAGAGATGAACCTACTTTCCAAGCTGGACAACGAGAGAATCTTTTTTTTCCACGATGCCTTTGAGAAAAAGAATGCAGTCATCATCATCACTGAATTGTATCCTTATTGTGCATCCAACACACAAAGTACTCTAATGCAGAGTACATAATTAGCCTTGAAAAGTAAGACGACTGATGAATGAAAAATGTTTTCACTGTTCTTTATGTAGCTGTATGCAGAGTGTTGTTTATAAAACCTTTAAAAAACCTTTATATGAAAAATTATGTCTTGTTCAATAAACATGTATACATACTGTAAATGTTTAACAAACAATCAGCATTCATTTTACAATTCATCTTAAGATCCAGAGAGTATAGCCTTAATTAAACTTTAAAGATGCCATGAGGAGCTGCTTGACAGATTTACAAGGAAATCTACAATAATGGAGTCTGACGTAAGTCCTGTTTTATGACTGCACAACAAGGCTTTCACAAACCATGTCATTATCAATTTAAATGTAATGATCAAATGTTTGTAACTTATTTATCTAATAAATAACAGCTGTACTGGTATGTTTGTGTTTTGGGACCACCAGGTACGTTCATGTATGAGACAACTGCTTGAGGGTGTGGACTACCTTCATCATCTAAACATCATACACCTGGACATTAAGGTAGATACTCATGAGTCCTCACCCACATTTCTCTGTCTTCCTTTGTATTAGAAATGTCTTTATTTTTAAAGTGCACAGCATTGATTCTGATAGAAAACATGATAATATAATACCTTTTCATTCTTTAGCCTGATAACATCCTCATGGCAGACGCCCATAGTGATCAGATCCGAATCTGTGACTTTGGCAATGCGGTGCAAATCACACCCGACGAGGCTCAATACTGCAAATACGGCACACCAGAATTTGTTGCACCAGAAATCGTCAATCAGACCCCTGTGTCAAAAGCAACAGACATCTGGTAGAGTATCTCTTGAATTTACAACAAAACTTTTTGTTTGTTTTGTGTTAACACACCATCATTTTTATTTTTTTTATTTTTGTCTTTTCTTAGGTCAGTTGGAGTTATTGCATACCTGTGGTGAGTAAAATTATTATTATTATTATTTTTAGTTTATTTATTTATCAGGACAATGCACATTAATCAACATTTCTGTAAATGTGCGACTGGCTAATTTTTTAACTGCAGTCCTTAGGAAAGATGTTTTTAAACCAATAAAAGGATAAAACTCACAGGACAATTCACAGGACAGATTAAGACATAAAGACAGCATTAACTAAACCAGTCAGAAACTGTCAAGATAAAACAGAAGCCATGCAAGCAAACAAGCAACAGCAGAGCATCAGTACAACACAATAACACAACAACAACAAACAGACATGCAAGCAACACGAACCACCAACACACAAATTAGCATTACATGCAAACATGCAGAGCAGCAATAGAAAGTAAACATAGATAAAAACACAGTTGTCATTATGTATGGTCATATGCATTAACACACAAGCCATGCAACAGGAAGTTAGCCCTGCTGTTGATAAAATAGATATTGCATACATGACCACCCAGAGCTGGCTGCCTGGTAACGGGCAAGGACATAAAGCAAGTTAGCAGCATGCAAGCCAGAAATAACAACAACAGTGTTTCAGTGAGCATCACATGTACTGTGTTGATTAGAAATGCTCACGTCTAATTGTCCAAAAATGTGTTTCAGGATGCTGAATATCAGTGTCAGATTTTACCATATGTTTGCCTGATCACCCGTAAGCTGTTAATAAATGTAGGAATTTGTTTTTGTCTTCAGCCTGACAGGAGTTTCTCCATTTGCTGGAGAGAATGACCGCAGCTCTGTACTGAACATCAGGAACTATAATGTGGCCTTCGAGGAGAGCATGTTTGCTGACCTTTGCAGAGAGGCTAAAGGGTTCATCATAAAGCTGCTTGTAGCAGACAGGCTGTGAGTAACACTACTGGATCTCTTTATCAAGATCTGTTTTATGACAATTAATTTTCTTAAGTTTTTATATGATTCATGCATTTTTCAAAGCTGGTTGAAAAACAACTGGAAGATGTCACAACTTTCACCACATTTTCCTCTTTACCGTTTTGTAACTGCATTAAGAATTAGTTCCTTATCACGTGATTAAAAAGACAAAGTCGCTCAAGGTAATGAACTCATTCAAAAGCACATGCCCTGTGTATAGTGCTGACAGTCCTCATAACTTGGTGCAGGTGATGGCAGGAAACATCAGATTGATCTTGGGTGGTGAGCATATGTACAGAACCATATATGGAGTCTACTCAGTACATAATCACCCTGCTGCTAATTGGATTCAGTGCAGCTTCAAAGTGAAGACTAAATTAAAAGAAGAAGCAATTCAGCCCTCTTGTGTGCGGTGTACCTGCTTACTTACCATCACTCATGTTAATGATTTTGTTCCAATATTAGATGCCTATCAGATGAACATTTGCTTTTTATATTCCTTGATTTTTTTGTCCCTGTCTGCAACACTCACACAGTCTTCCTCAGGTGCTTTTTCATTAGATCACTAAGAGAACACACCTTTTTAAGCTAGATAATGAAACAAACGTGCTTAAACCTGAAAGACTGAAATATGCCATAACTGTCCTCTAGGAGACCTGATAGTAAAGAATGCCTCCGACACCCCTGGTTCAAGGTAAGACAAGCCCACTTCACACTACAGAGTTAATCACCCACAACCTTTTTCTGCAGTAATTTCTTCTTGGCGATGGTGAACAAGGTCCCATTTCCAATTTTATTCATTAACTTTAATGTCTATTTATTTTAGACACTTAGCAAGGGGAAGGCTATAAGTACAGAGGCCCTGAAGAAGTTTGTATCACGCAGGAAATGGCAGGTGAGGGATGTTTTATTTCCTATTCTGGTTTTCTATGTTGTATTACACTCTGAATACCTATAAATAATTCAATAGTCACATCTTTAATAATTGTTTAATTGTATCATATTTCTTCTTTCACAGCGTTCACTAATCAGCTATAAATCAAAAATGGTCATGAGGTCCATTCCTGAGTTACTGAACGATTCCTCCAGCCATATTTCCATTGCAGTTCCCAGGCACCTTAAAGAAGGTTCACCTTTGCCATCATCATCTTCAGACTCTGATGAAGACATTGATGAACTGCCATTTATTCCAATGCCACTTAACATGGAATTTTCCGGATCAAGGATGTCACTTAATGACATCCAATCCAATGAACAGGGAATGGGAAAGCAGGATGGAACAAGTAAATTGGCTGGGTCTCCTGATCAAGCCCAGGAGGCAATGGAGTGTGACACTACAGAAATGGATAAAGAAGGAGTCGAGATAACAGGTAAAGGCCGCTTGCGAAAAAGGTCGCCAGAGGACAATGACAGGGGATCCTCAGACGAAGAATTACTTGCAGAATTGCCGCACAAGTCACAGCTGACTAGAAAACCCCTGCGAAGGGGTTCAAGCATGGAGTCAGACAAACCAGAGAATGGACGACGAAGAGGGGAGCTAAGACGTGGAGGCTCAGCCGACAGTGCATTGCTGCTCCGCATTAAACCTGAAGAAGGAGCTGGAGAAGGAAACCAAGAGGATGGGAGGAGAGTTCTCAAGAAGGCTGTCTCTATGGAACTACCGAGGAGGAGCACCAGTCCAGGAACTGCTAAAATGAGTCAAGAGGACTATGCTCTTAAACTTGAGCTGATGAGACAGCGACTGCTTCGTGGTGGCTCTGTGGACAACAAGATGAGTGGACTGAGAGGACCTCTGTTGGAAACATTAGGAATGGGAGATGAAAAACGTGCAATATCCTCAGATCGCTACTCTCGCACTGCTCGTTTGGGCCCACCACCACTAATCAGAGCTGCATCCACTGATTGTGCTGCAGAGGAAGTTCCCAGACCCAAAGTTTTGCGCAAAACTGCTTCTTTCAGTCAAGGTGATTCAGAACCCATAGCTTTACACCGCCGGTCAGGAGCTCCTTTGGAGATTCCCTTAGCACAGGTAGAAGAGAGAAGGCTCAAGGAGGCCATATCTATGTCAGCTCTCACTGAGCAAATCAAGCTAGACTCCCGTCCAGTGACTCCGAGGGAACCTTCTCCAAAACCACCAACACCAGAGTCTGTAATGCAGGAAAGTCCAACAAAAACAGAAAGCGAGGAATCATTAATGGAGAGAGAGATCAAGCCTGATGAGACTATCAATGAAAAGATGGATGGGCTGACTACAGATAGTAATTTTGATGAGAGATCAAGCACAAGTGGTTTCTCAGAGAAGGACATGAGCATATCAGAAGAACCAATGATTGAATCTGAGTATACGGGCCAGAGAATTCCCACACCTCCCCCTGTGGTCCAAAGCTCTATACTAGAGGAGAAAATGGAGGAAGACAGAGAAAATGAGCAAGAAGAAAAGGAAGAGAGTATGAAAGAAGAAGAGGAAAGAATTGTTAGTGTTGCTGAATCAAATGCTAAAGACAATGTAGATGTTTCTGAAGAAATGGTAGAAGAAGTAGTAAATGTGCCTGCTAAATCTTCTGATATGATCATAACCACAAGCTCAGTTATGGTGAGACCAACACAAGAATATTCCCATCCATCAGCAAATGTTGTGTCAACTTATGTAACACCCTCGCTTCCAGCTCGAGTTGTTCTTCCAGATGGAAGGACCTCAGCATATGCAAGTATTATGCAGACCATCATGGTCCCTGCAGTTCAACCTCCCAGTGACCAACCTTTAGGCCCCTCTACACCTGTTGTTGCTCCAGTCACCTCGTCCTCAGTGTCAACTGAAACATTTGTACCCACATCTACACCTGCCAGCATGACTTCTGCTTTACCTGTTGCACCAAAGCCAGTGTCAACCACAGAGCACCCTGCTGTATATTCAAGGGTAGCATCACCAGAAATGATGACAAAGGAACCCAGTCCACCAAAGACTACCACACATTCCTCTTCTCAACAAGAGCTCTCAGCAGGACATGAATTTGAGGACATTACCTCTGAAGAGCTCTTTGAAGCCCGCTTCAAAAAACGTGAGTCTTCCCTTTCAAGAAGTCTAAAATTTTTGTCACGGTCAAAGAATGAGGACAAATCACAAGTGGCTTCATCAGACTCCACAGAGCAAGGTGAAGAGATATACAGACCAGGGCCCATTGGTGCACCCCTGGAATTAGCACCAAGGAGACTTGAGGAGAAGTCGAAGTCAGTTCAGGACCTTCGTGAAGCTCAAAAGGACCAAGGCTTTATGAGAAGGCTTTCTATGCGCCTGAAGAGAACTCCGTCAACTGAGCGCAAGGACGAAACGACCAAAGAAGATGATTCCATAGCTTCAAGACATAGACTTTCTTGGACTCTTGGCCGTAGAGGGTCACAGGAGAAGAAGGAAGTGGAGATGTCACGTCTGGATGGTGGAGATGATAAAATGGTAGAACAAGATGAAAAGGAACTTAAGAAAGCTAATGAATCACCAGTCTTGGCAATGCGCCGAAAAATTGAATCAACAGTTGCTGGGATCTCCACAAGAATTCGCAGCTACTCAGAGGAAAGGAGAGCATCAGAAGACAAGGATACAAAGAGGACACCCATTCTTTCCATGCTTCGTCGTGCAACATCAGAGAGCCGTGGTATGAAGGTTGCCAGTGTTCCTCAGAACCAGCTGGCATCTCAGGCCAGTAATGGTGCCTCATCAGAGTCTCTAGACTCTATGTCCAGCCTAAAGTCAGAAACAGCAAAGGGTAGGAGGCAATTACTGAAACATCTTGTTGCAAATTTATTTAACTTTTAACTAGAGTAATATCAATTGCACTTTCCTAAAGGCATGATGATTGATTAGGAGTCTTTTTTTTTCTTGTAAAGTTGCGGAGGCTGAGCGCAGATCCCGATGGGATCGATGGGGCCTAACCAGAGGGAGGCGCGACAAAACAGTATCACAGCCTGACATACCAACAGCAATCTCCAGGGAAAATAGTTCACTACGTTCACGCCAGTACTCCAAACTGGCTTCTGGTAAGTTACACAAGTGTGTGCATGAATACATTGTGACTGTACTGTGTTAAGTGTAAGATAATAAGAGCATAAGCTTGACATTTTGGGAGGTAGGCTTTATCACTTTCTTCCCAAAACTTAGATAAGAAAAACAAGTCTAGAGAAAACAGCTGCTTATCTTAGCAGAAAGACTGCTGTTGTCTTGTCCTTGCTGTAAGGTTCCCAGGCAACCGGCAGATACTTCAGGAAGTAATTGCTCCTGACCAAGAAGAGAAATCGTCTCACACATAATCATCCCTTGAAAGCACAACATGTTTTTACCCTGCCACCCCTTTTTTTTTTACAAGTCAAACAAACAAAATATAACCTGTTTCTTAGTGAAATTTAGAGGTGCTGACAGGTGGATCTTGTTATAGAATCTAAAATTTTGTGAGTATCCAGTGTAGCCTACAAATATCTAGACCAAGGCTTCCTAGTCTGTCCACCAGTCATATTGACTAATCTCTATGTAAAAATACCTTAAGAGGGAAACTTTTTGGGAAGATCACAAAGACAAAGGTTCCTAGCTTATCTTAGGCCAGAAACGATATGGTAATGCCAGTAATGGTGGTCTTAACCATCACTGGGTACAGTAAATCCTACCTTTTCATTTTACTTATCAGTATGTAGTATAGACATTATTTACGTGGCCCAACGTCTTTGCTTACAGATTTCCCTCCAGTATTCCACATCAAACTGAGAGATCACGTCCTGCTGGAGGGGGATCCAGTCACACTCAGCTGTCTGCCAGCAGGCAGCCCCCACCCACACATCACCTGGATGAAAGGTAAGAAGCTCTGATGTACCATAAGTAAGACAGGGTTACCTAAGCGATGGTCTCACAGATGGTTAGTCAGAATGACTTCACTTGCTATTTACAGTAATTTACATAATTATTCTGTGTCTGAGTGCAGAGGCATATTTATGGCTTACACTGCATCTTGCCACACACTGTGGTACCATGATAACAGAGGTTGCATACACTGCACAAAAGGTGGTACAGGAGATAAGATAATTGAGTACCATTCCTTATTACTCCAGAAACTGATTAAACCAGCAGTTGTGTGACTGATAATGTCTTTCATAATCTTTTGTTAATCTTGACAGAAGTTTCTTTGAAGAGTTAACACTCTTTGTTTTCATTTATGATAAACTTAATTTTTTTTTCATCATTATATTTCATAATACTGTAAAAGACAATTTTTATGCATGTTTCCTCAGATAAGAAGCCCCTGGAGATTGATGCCAGGATGAACATGATCGCCTGCCCCGATGGCCGGCAGCTACTGATGATCATGCAGACCACCAAAAAGGATGCAGGGGTCTATGAATGTGTTGCTACAAACCCCCTGGCTGCTGTGTCCAGCTCTTGCACAATATCTCTTGCTCGTAAGAACTGAGACATGCATTCTTTTAAGTCTGTCCGTGGGCATTAAACTGTGTCAGTCGTATACACAATATACAGTGTATTATAGTACGATATGTAAATAATTACAGTAATAAGTATTGGTATAGGATAGACTTGAAAAGAAACTGGAGGGCAAGTGATATGTTCTTGATACCCATATATTTGTTTTTACAGGTTTACCTAATCGTCCTGGGACCCCTGAAATACCTCAAAAGTACAACAACACAGCTCTGGTCCTGTGGAGGCCCTCAGACACCTTGGCCCCTTGCACATACTCTCTGGAGAGGAGAGCAGAGGGTCAGTGTCTACTAACATGATTTAAATGTTTTTGGATTTTTTTGTCTTTTTTTAGTCAGATGACTCTTGTCGGATGTTGTAGATGACAGATATTTTTTGAAAGGTTTTGAAAGGGTTATATAGATCCTGTCATAATGGGGTCAGAGTGTTGAAGTTTTCCTTAAAACTACAATAAGATTCATCAAGAATTACTGTTTTTTTTTTCCCCAAAACAGTTTAAACCATGCAGCACACCTACTCTTATCAAACAACTTAATAAACATTCATTCATTTTAATTTTGTGTATTTATTTTAGACAAATGGCAAGTGTGACTTAAAACTACTATAAGCAGTCTCTTATAAGAATATAGACACACTGTTGTTATTTTTACTCCCCAGGTGAGACCAACTGGTTGATTGTGGCTACAGGGGTGGCAGACTGTTATTACAATGTGGTTGACTTGCCAGCAGGGGGCTCCTTCAGGTTCAGGGTGGCATGTGTCAATAAAGCTGGCCAGGGGCCCTACAGCAACCTCTCAGAAGTAGTAAGCCTGGATGTTTCAGGTATGTAAGACCTTTGTGTTTATTTTAGATAAGGCCGTCAATAGACATGAAGTTGCTTTCAATGTACTTTTTGATGTTTGTCCTTAAAAATGTACAGACACTGAAAGGATTAAAGTTGTGTGTAAGTTTAGTTTTTGTTTTGCTTAACTTATTATTTATGTGTATGTTAATGATATGTTTTGTCTGGAACAACGTACACTTTGCCTGATATCTGTTTCCATCTTCACTCTGACACCCAATTTACATCGGGGAGTGGCATTCAGTGTTCCCTAACTAATTGCTAAAGACCTACCACCAGAATCTAAGGCCATTTTAAGTCCGCTCTGATGCGTAGTCATACCAACATACCTATTTTGCTGGGGTTTTAGGGCGAAGCAGAGAAAAATAACTAAAAGCACAACAAAGTAAAACAAACTACAATGCTGGGTGAAGACGTGTCGTTTTAGAACAACTTCAGTAGCAGGTTTAGGCAACAAAAGCACATGGCTAGGTGTAGGAAAAAAGAACAGGGTTTGGCTTTACAATCTTATAGGAAGTGAACACCAGCCTTCCAGGTGAAAGTCGGGTGTTGTTGGCCCCACTGATGCTGCCAGGCGCCGTTAAGCAATAATGGCAACCGGCCACGTATCATGCCGATGTGAAAGGACAGTTTTTTTTCATCTGTGTCTGTTGCAGAAGTCACTGACCAAGTGACAGTATTTGATGACTTCAAAGTGAGAGTGGGTTGGGCTTGCACTGCTTGACAACGCTTGACAGTGCTCATTGGTTGTTTTTTATTTTAGCTGAGAGATAGCTGTTTCATGTCACAATGCCAGACCAGTCACTTAATTCCAACTAGGTGGAGTGGGTGGATTCAGAGGTCTGGACCCAGGCAAACGTACATTGGAAATTATTCAACCCCATTAGATAGTGATAGTTGAAAATGACATTGTAGATCATCACATTGTATGTATTGTTCTTTTCATGTATCAAATCAAGCCTTTGAAGTGCATCCTCTCTCTCCTTGCCTTTCATTAGAACCAGCTAAATCCAGCTCTACAGTGGTGGTTAAGACTGTTCCTACAACTACTCCTCCTCCCCCTGTGGTGATGATGTCATCCATGAAAGTGCCTCCCATTAAACCAGCTCCTAGTAAATCCACTACAGTAACACCTGTCCCTGCCTCAACTTCAGCTCCTGCTCCATCTGTGGCTAAATCTGCTTCTCCAGTAACCACCACACCCACTGTGCAGGTTGAAGTTAGCCGTCCTGCTGTTACTCCGCCCATCAGTACAGCTCCCTCGGAACAAGCACCTGTTCAGACCGCCGCATCGGTCCAACCCACGCCAGCCAAAGCAAAGACCACTCTTAGCATCAGTGTAAGCAAACCCCAAACCAAACTGGCGCCTCCCCCTGTTGTCCCACCCAAACCTAAGAGTCCCATAAATGCTGTACCCATTACCAACAAATCCCCTTCTCCTGTACCTCCACCTGCAACTGCCATTGGAAAACCTATTTCATCTGTCCCCATGTATGTGCCAGCTGCGACCACTCGTGTCACTCCACCTTCTCAATCTAGTTCCACCCCGGCAACCGCCACGCTTTCAGTCACTCCTGTGACTGTCTCACCACCCGTGACTGTTTCGCAACCAGTGACTATCTCACCACCTGTGGTGGTGGTACAGAGCTTGACACCACTGCTGCAGGGAGGGGACAGCCGGAGTACCCCATCTGGACGAATCACACCATCAGGACGGTTGACGCCTTCGGGACGCCGGACGCCGCTGGGCAAGCCTGGAGAGGGATCTTTGCGCCAGGGAGTTCCACAGAAGCCTTACACCTTCATGGATGAGAAAGCAAGGTAGTGACTACTGATCAAACCTGGATAACCAAGTCAAATATGAGCTGACAACGACAATCTGTACCTTGAAAGCAAGCTATCTGAAAGCTGCTATGATCATAATTTCTATAGTCATAGATTAAAGTAATACATCATTCCCCCAATGACCATTTGTTTTTCTCGCATGCCTTCACCATGAGCAAAGAATCCAAAAATGGAGAAAGGCCTTGATAAATTGAAGTCATAGGGGACTATATCCAAACATCCGTTTACAAACTCACACAACTTGTACAGTATAATCCAAGTCTCATTTATCCAGTTGTATGCTCAGTACCTATTAAACAGACAGTGCTTTCCAACAGGGAACTGAACTTAAAGTGAACCTTAACTATGCTCTCTTTAAAGTCAGACTCCACTGACAAAAGCAGTAGTTTTACCTTGCTGAACACAGGAGTTGCTGGTTTACAAATGCCTCGGCCACTTAGTTAGGTTGTTATTGTGTGACTTTGGTCAATCTGAACTAACCCCTTAAAACACAAAGTGGAGCTTTTAGCATTCTCCTCAGGAGTTGGAACAAAAACAGAACCAATGCGAGAGTGAACATTGGACTTACATTTGCCAGGTGGCCAGAAACAAGATTCCAGATGAATGCTAATGTTGCTACCATGTCTACAGAATATGTTAATAAGCAACTGTTTGCTAACAGAACTGCAAAATCGACTTTTTGAGTTGACACTATGCCTCTGTATTACAGCTTCTTCCACTGCCTCCAAGTGCCAAATTAAAGAATCAATCAGTGCAAACCGATCTGAGAGTATAGTACAGCCTTTGTCAATACCACAAATTATCAGGAAGTAGAGAAAACTTTATAAATAGGAAAATAAAGCGTATAACCTCAAGGAGCAGTTACATGCTTGATAGCATGTTTTGCTGAGTTCTCCATTAAAGGCTAAAGGTTAAATGTGGAAATTTGTTAATTTTTTGCCCCTCAAAGTTAAGAGTTAAGTTAAGTTAAGTTAATTAAGAGGGCAAACATTAACACTTTTAAAATGTTTGTAGTGAGAATATAATTCATTTTAGTAATTTTTAGTTAGTAGTAAGAGTCATACAGAATTTGAAAAGGTACTATTAACTCACTCTTTCTCACACAGGGGTCGATTTGGTGTGATCCGTGAGTGCCGGGAAAACGCCACAGGCAACCTCTTTATGGCTAAGATTGTTCCATATGAGGCAGACAGCAAGCAAGCAGTGCTGCAGGAATATGACATCCTTAAGTCACTTCATCACGAAAGGATCATGGCTCTGCATGAGGCTTATGTCACACCCCGCTACCTGGTGCTTATCTCCGAGTACTGCAGTGGAAAGGAGCTGCTCTTCAGCCTCATAGACAGGTGAAGCCAAACAGCTTTGTTATACTGGTTTTCTGATGTGAAGTCATTCCCTGGTTTCCCATATATGGTGAATGAGCAGAACTTGTGTAAAAATGCATCAATGAGCAACTGCCCTTAATATCCTCCCTCTAACAAGCATTTTTCTGGTTTGTGTCAGGTTCCGTTACTCAGAGGATGACGTGGTCACCTACATTGTGCAGATCCTCCAGGGTCTGGACTACCTCCATACCCGACGCATCCTCCACTTGGACATCAAGCCAGAGAACGTCATCATCACCTACATGAATGTCATCAAGATCATTGACTTTGGCAGTGCTCAGACTTACAACCCTCTCTTCCTCAAGCAGTTCAGCCCTCCTATTGGAACACTGGAGTATATGTGTAAGAGCCCTGTTTACACAGACCACTGGGAATGTTGGAAATTGAAGCTGCTCCAATCAATATTTTAATGTTAACAACAGAACAAATTACACTCTGATGCCCTTATCTCTTTGGAGCTTATTCACATCTTTCAGCTCACTGTTTTGGTTTTATGGCCCACAATTTTACTGTTATGATTTAGTCTCAGTGCTCTCATCAGCACCTTTCCAGACACAACAAGCTGCTGTTTCCACAGAAAAAACCCTGAAGAACCAACTGTACATTTCCTGCCCAACACAAAATAGTAGACAGACAAAGGCAAGGACTGGCTGGTGAATATAGTGGAACATTTTTGCAGCTTGAGAGGCAGATATCTGCTTCAGGAGTTGGTAAAGACCAAAACAGAACTCAAAGCCCAGTTCAGACCAAAGATGCGTAACAAGACAAAACCATTTTAGAATGTTGCAAAGAAAAGTTGCAGCGAGGTGAACTGGCCAGTCTGAGCTCAACTCAAACTGGCTAATGGTGTCACCTCCAACTCAGCTGGTCAAATCACGGTGCCTGGTTTTAGAATGTGAGACTGGTCACCTGTTTCACCAGCCAGTGCTGATAATTTACATTATTGTGGCATCTTTGTTATGAATACAGTCCATCTGATGCTCGTTTTGTTTCTGTTTTTAGTGTTTCATCACTACTACAAATGCAACTGTAGCCAGTATCTCACCATCATTATCCTTATTCATATTTTAAGAGGCTACACAAGCTCAAAATCAGAACGGAGGTAGAGAGTTGTTGCATAGAGATGATACACCATCTTATCTAGTTGCATTGGTATGAACTGGCAGGTTTTTTAGCTGCCTGTTTCAACTCGTTTCATTGCAAATCTTTGGTCTGAACTGGGCAGGAGGAGAGTGAATATTGGACTTTGTGTTTGCTGGATGCAACGTTTGCTAACACATAGCCATATCTGTCTTATCCACCATGCACTTGCTATAAAAGCACAGGGGTATTATAAACTGAGTAAAACTAAGCATTCATACATTTTAAAAAGCTACACACACCATTAAGTAATTACATACATAGAATTACAGGCAACACATCATAATGCGTCGTACGAAGACTATTTGCAGATGTAATTAAAGCTCTGTGTGAAATAATGAAGCCTGCTCTTCTTGCAGCTCCGGAGATGTTGAAAGGGGATGTTGTGGGTCCTCCAGCTGACATCTGGAGTGTGGGCGTCCTGACTTTCATCATGTGAGTTCTGCTTTCACAGCTTCCGCCCAGCAAGCTCTCTTTAAATAGAAATGCAATAGTGTTATTTATATGAAATGAGGGTTATGATTGAAAATTTGCCTCATGCATTTGCATTTCATATCAGGTATTTTCAATGTACTGTAATGTTACTGTAATCTTTTTGCTCTTGTGATATTGATTTAATTTCACAACTGAGGTAATTAAAGTGGAAACAGGCAAACTTTAATAAGGTATGAGATCAAAACAATCTTGTTTCATTAGGTAAGATTAGTTTTTTATCCACTGAGCTCTTTAGCAGAAATGGTTCGGAACAGTTTGTGTTACTGTTCACTAATGCATAGTAAAGATACTTTATTCTTTCAACATCGGGGCTTGTTGTAAATGTGCTAACTATCTAACTGGCATCTTGAATCTGTCCTGTTAGTCCTCTTATTGAATGTCGATTACAGAGTACTGCTGCCTGCTGGTACGGATAGTTATTTTATTTATTGTGCATTCTTGGTTCATGAATATCAAAAAACTTTACCTTGATTTTGCAGGTTGAGCGGCAGGTCACCTTTCGCTGACATTGATCCTCAGGAGACTGAAGCCAGGATCCAGGCGGCAAAGTTTGACCTCTCTAAACTCTACCAGAATGTGTCCCAAAGTGCCTCTCTGTTTCTTAAAAAGATCCTCTGTAGCTACCCTTGGTAAGCTCAACATGAGTCCTTTTTATAGTTTCCATTTTGTATAAATTGTATTTGTCATTGCTTACTTTTGAGAGCTTATTTTACAACACTGAGAAGTACTTCTTCTTTTTTCTTACAAAATATTGTATGCAGCCCACTCTGTTTTTAAATCTCTCTAATCTCTCTGAATATTTGGATCCTTACTCTCTGGTCATCAACAGGGCTCGTCCCTCCATTAAGGACTGCTTCAATAACTCCTGGCTTCAAGATGCCTACCTGATGCGCCTCCGCAGGCAGACTCTCACCTTTACAACTACCCGTCTCAAGGAATTCTTGGCCGATCAGCAGCGTAGGCGAGAGGAGGTGGCCACCAAGCACAAAGTCCTCCTGCGGTCCTACCAGAGCTCGCCACAAACCCCCACCAGCCCTGCCACGCCAAATGTGCCAACGACACCCACGACACCCACAACACCTGTCACCCAGTGAAAACAGGCTTCCAAACACCAGTTGTCAGGACTTTATGGGGGGAACAACCTCAGAGCGAGACAAGACTTTGGGCCCTGAGGTGGGGTGGTCGCTTCAGGTTGGAGTTGTTGGTCGGAAGAAGAAAAAAAAACTCAAGAAACCAGCAGTGGCTGTGATCTACAGAGACATCACTTTTTATTCTTTTCTGGTTCTTAAAGAGAATCTGAAAGAATGCTTTCACACTTAAGGGAACTCTTACAAAGTTACAAGAGCCTGACTGTATTTTTTATATGGCGGACCTTGTTCATGCAAGGGAGGATGTTGTCTTCAAGTGAGTACCTCAAGGTTTGTAACTTTGCATACATTTTGGATAAATGACTTCCTTTCTTACTGTCAACTCTATAATGATTAAAGGGAATGCATATTAATATATTGTAGTAACCCACCAGAAAAGGCCTACAACTGCTGTAATAGAGTTTGATGTTAAAAAACATTGTTTTATTCAAGTACCAGTTATTTACGAGATTCCAAAACAATGAATATTCAGCACAATCTCAAAACAAGGAAAACAATTGATGCCTTTCCATAGCAACACCTCTGCTGTGTCCGTCTATAGTATCATATTCAAATGTTTCCTGACCAGAAGTTCATTCTATGATGTCCAATTCTGTGTCCATGATCAAGGAGAGCCAGGAATGCTCTATGTTGCTCTCCAACTTTAAGTAGAGCAGTGTTGTTCATGCTACAGTACCTGAGTTTCATACTGCTGTAGCATCTCAGTGATTGTTAAGCGTGTAGCAGTTCCAGTTACTTTTTTTGTTCTGAGTTTTTGAAGTGTATATTGAGTTCAGAGGATACATTGGAGGATTCTCTACAAGAGCTATTAGAAAAGCACTCTTATAATCAGCACAAATTTCTTCCCTAATGTTACTTAATAGAGTAACGATTCGCTCATTCTCAAAATCTGAATTTTGTTCGGGAATTTGTTATTTGATCGTCATTTTTGCTCCAAGTGTTGACATGTACAGCATTAGTGGCTCTGTGCAGGACTGCCACTGTGCTGGTGCTTGGCAGCCACCAGTTTCCCCACCACAAGTAAGCTAACAACCAGCACATTGGCTTCCAGTTTAACTAAGCTCTTCCACTCAGCCCAGTGTAAAGGATCCAGTGTGATTAGCCATGCAGAGATATTTACACTCATCTCTGAGTTTACTGAAATGAAGTTTACAAGTTTGCTGAGTCAGTCAATGTATTCTCAGGATGTGCAGACAGCACTTTGCCTGAGATTATTATTAAATGTAAGATTATTCAGGGGGTTAGCGGCAAACTGAATCGCTTTAGAAACCCACTGGTGATACTGGGGTGCGTCCAAGTGCCCTTAACCAGTTAGCATTAGTCAGCATTAAAAAAATAGCCTCTTCAATTCATTGAGAAAGGATGTTTATTAAGACATTGTTGAGTGTATTGGTTCTTTTTTAGCTGTAATTTTCAATTGCTAACAGCTGCTGTTTTGAAAAAGAGTAATTTGGTTTTTATAAATTAGTTTTTAAATGGCTGGAATTTTTATAAATAAAGTTAAGTAAAGTTTAAAATGGTTATAATTAAATTATAAATTATTTTTTATTTATTCCCTTAATTAAGCATCATACACCTTTTTGGTCTCTAGCCCATACAAGATTACAAGACACTGTTCACAGTGATTGAAATATAAATTCAATGCATATGCAAAATTACAGGCCCTGCAGGCTGTACAAAACATGAAATCAGAAATATTATAATCTATAGAGCTGTAGGAGATATTTAATTAATTTATAAGAGACACTCCTCTTATTTCACACATATATGATATATTGAAGTATGTACCTCTTAATAAATACATAAAATGATATCATGAAAATCCTAAAAATAATGTAAATGAGAGGATACATGCCTGGTTGATCAAACTATAATGGGTATATCATGAATTTTATCTCATTTTTAGTCTGGTTTTAGTCCCTTAAAACACATTACTTGTCCTCTTCAAGGACCATATTGAAGACTGCAATTGGGCGCTTACTGACATTTCCTCCTTGGCTGGATTGAAAGTAGAATATGACTCAGCGGCGCATTGGTGTTCAATGTCTGTCTCCAAATATATTGCTCAGTCAAATGCCCAATATCCCCTTTTGTCCAAAGATGATTAACCCTAAATAACTGTTTTGGAAGTCTATCCTCGGGTGTCAGTACCAGCACATTTTCTTTAACATTACACTGAGTGAGGCATTAATCATTTGATCTAATTCTCATTACTTTCTGGTACATAAATTGTGAAGCTGTATTGTTTCTTCCATGTTGCTTTGCCTTGTGAGGGCAAATTCAGTTTTAAGACCAGCATGTGAAACATTTGCACAAATGTCAGATTTATGATTTTTTTTTTTTTTGACCTTGCTGTCACATGTGTTGATATCACATACAGATTTGCACACTTCTGTGACAGATTGGATTCATTTTTTTAAAGCATCCACAGACTCACAATCAGACACTAATGAGTCTTTTACAATGACATCACATAAAGCTACGTCATACATTCAGCAAAATCACGAGTTGTTTTTATCTGTGTATTGACTGACAGAGATCGTTGGTAATTATATGAGATTATTTTACTAATTCTATATATTCTAATGCTACTGCTAGATAAATACTGCCCTTTTCTGCAGCTCTTTGTCTTTTGGCCTCAGTCATTTTCCTATGCAGAGTAGAGGTTAATCACAGAGGGAGCTGTTTTAAACCTGAATGAAAACATGCAAGATCAGCATGAGAATGCAACGTTGCATTAAATTCTAAACGTCTGTGCAATATATTTTGTTCTTTAATCATATTGAATGAGATTACAACTATTTGTAAGCAGACAATGGGGTTTTAAGGGGGAAAAAAGATTTTAAACGCTCCACATTTTGTATTAAAATCCTATGCCGTATTTTGTGGAATGTGTTGCAGTGCCTCGTGATGGATATTAGACCCACAGAGAACATAGTTTGTTTAATGAATGACAAGTTCTTTATTTTGATTATATGAATGTGACTGCTTTGTGTGTGTTTCGCAATTTGTTTATTTATTGAGTGACTGTATTTGTTATAGCTGCTGCTTTTTATTTTGTGACATTTCTGAATCTGGCATGGAAAAGGCATGACAGCTGTTAAGGCTATGAACAATAAAGGAAATATGACAAATATATCAATACAGTGTATCAGTTTGTTCACAGTGAATGAAACCGGGTGTGAAAAGTGGCAGCAGAGTTACAAATTAACTTTTATTAAACAGTTCACCCCCAAATCAAAATATATATATTTTCTCTCTTACCTGTAGCGCTATTATCACTCTAGATTGTTTTGGTATGAGTTGCGGAGTGCTGGAGATTTTGGCCATAGAGATGTCTGACTTCTCTCCAATATAATGGAGCTAGATGGTACTCAGCTTGTGGTGCTCAAAGTGCCATACATAAAATACGTTTGAAAAACTCAACAGCAATGCCTCTTAAAGACGCAACAGACAGCATTTTTGCCTATATATATCATTATGAAAATAATGTGGGTTGCATAGGGTAGTATACACAGTAAAATCAGACTATCAGCATTTACATAGGTTACTTAATGGCTTTGCAATCTTTGCAATAAGCTTCTGCCACCGGGGACAAATTTTTGTGGAAAAAATCTGCTTTACGGCAGGAAATGCGTCATGTATTGCCAAACTGGTCGGTCAGCCAATCAGCCAATTTGGAGATAAGTGAAAAATGGCCTCCCAAAAGAAAACGAGCTAATCTGTCTGCGGAGGCGGGGATGCACAAAAAGGAGAGTGATAAAAGAAGAGGAAAAACAAGAGTAACCCTCAGCCAGGCGTTCAAGAGATGGAGGGAGCTCCGTGACCAAAGAGGCTTCAAAACTGATGTCCAGCTAGCTTTCTTTCTAATGGATCAGTAAGTAACACAGCTAAATGTTAGCTAGCCGAGAGAGGACTGTACTGCACTGGCTGCTAGTTAATTCCTAGCTGGCCAGCATCGCAAATCGCCGCAACCAGGGACCGGGTAGCGAGTGTTGGTTGGCTGACATCCTCGTTGCCATTCTACGGCAGCCCTCGGACAATGATTAGTGGAGTAAAATCCTCTCCTCCGCTCCCGTTTGTTTGGTGAACGCCTCTCCTCTGTCAACACACTCTGCCAGCAGTTTAATAATGTTGATGCCAGTTGTAACATTTGAATGTGAGTGTGTGTGTGTGTGTGTGAGAATGTATAGTGAGCCGGTGGGAGTTATTTTTCAACAGTCACTGGCTCACTATACATTATCCCTTATGTGTCTACTGTTGTTTGAACTGATACTGTCCATATTAGTATAATTTACTGTGAGTTGTTTGTACTGGTACTGTGCATTCTGGTATAATTATTTGCATTACTATTTGTTTTTTTCTTCAGATAAATCTGATAATTGTTGCTCGGTCTCTTTACTCATTTATTTAGTAGAGTGTCCACACACTTTCTCATTCTACATATACATAGAGGTATACTGGTGGCTTTACAGCCTACATTTTACTGATTTTCTGTGATCCACACGGTCAATTTGGTCGTTGCGACAGTGCAAGCAACACCACTGACGTTAGGTGGCGTCAAGCTAAAAAAAAAAAAAAAACGAATCCTATCTGTTGCCTTTTTAACAGAAATCACTACCCGGTTACTCAAGATAACCCACAGACTTTGTTGTGAGCAGTTTTATGTAGGAACTGTTTTCTTTCTATTGTACTGCACCTGCCACCTGTATCACCATGCAGAAGGAACCATACATCTACTCATGGTCAAGAGGCTCATGTTTGTGACAGCGCGAGATGTAAACATTAATGGCATTCTTCACGGATAGGGGAGTTAGCAATAGATTCACGCTTCCTTCTGGGATACCTTTGGTGGGTGTAGTACAATAGAAAGAAAATAATTTCTACATAAAACTGCTCACAACAAAGTCTGTGGATTATCTTGAGTAACTGGGTCATGATTTCTGGAAAGAGACAATGCTGTTGAGTTTTTCAAATGTATTTTATGGCGCTTTGAGCACCACAAGCCGAGTGCCATCTAGTTCCATTATATGAGACAGAAGCCAGACATCTCTACAGTTGATATCTCCAACACTCAGCAACTCACACCAAAACGATCTAGACTGATAAATAGCACCACAGGTAAGAGGAAAAATATGTATTTTTGATATTGAGGTGAACTGCCCCTTTAAGACAAAAGAGATTACTTTTAAAGTGTTTCCATTCTAAGAAAAGATCACATTCGGGTCATGATTTTATGATACTGTCATAGAATATTCTCAGTTCAGGCTGAGGCCACTCCCTCCAACAATTATCTGTGTATTTTCACTAGGGACGACTCACATTTCAATCATGAACAAAACTATTAACTGCTCCAAAGATTCTCAGGAGTATTTGATATGAAGGCTTTATAAGGATGGGAAAGTACCTCTGCAACATTTGTTGCACATCCTCAATCACTCTTGTCATGCTGAGTATTTCCTAATATCCAAAGAAGGAAAAGGAACGTCTGAGTGACGAGTTGCTCTCCTTGATCCTTGAGGAGCTCTAGATATAAAGCATCAAGTGTTTTAGGCCTGCTGACTCTGGAGTGGATCTCAAGTAGAGGACTGTTTCAAGAGGATATCCAAGGTAGGAAATGTGACATTGAGGTGTAAATGATAAAATGGATGGTAAGGTCATGCCTATTGATTCATTCGTAAAACACAGTGCCTTCTAACTCCTCTTTTCCAGTTGTCAGAGTTTATAGACCCTATCCACAGAGGGCATTATAACATACTGCAGGAGAAAAAGCACAAGTGTAAATACTAAAAATAATGATGGCAGATTACCATTTAGTGCTTCAATTTCAGGGTCCTGTTGTGCAAACTATCATTTATGTGTAACACCTTGCTTTTCTTGCTATAACTAGTAAAAATGTCTGCTGTGAAAAAGGCCAAATGGATATTAGATATGTTTTAAACTAATTTGCAAGACCCTTCTAGCGCTAACCTCCTCTGACCACTGCAGATGTCCAAAGCAAAGGCTGCACCCCCTCCTGGGTGCACTCTGAACATCAACGATCCTCAGGTCCAGGAGGCTGCCATCCGAATCCAAGCTTCATATCGTGGCCACAGGTACTGAAACATCCAATGTCTGTTGGCATCACTGGCATTTGAGGAGAGGCCAAAGCTTGAAAGAATTCTTATTCCTTGTGTTTCTAATATAGGTCGCGTAAAGAGCTGCGAGAGAAAGGCCCTCCTAAGATCCTGCAGGAGCTCAAAGATGTGGTTCTTGTTGAGGGCAGCGCTGCAAAGCTGGAGTGCAGAGTTAGTGCTTTCCCTGATCCTTTTATCGTCTGGTTCAAGGATGGCAAAGAGCTTAAGGATGGTCCCAAGTACCGCTATGTATTTGAAGACCCGGATTTTGTGGCGCTCGTGGTTCGAGATGGGGTTCTGGCTGATCTGGGAAAATACACTGTTTCCATTAAGAATCCATTTGGACAGACGTATGGGTCTGCCTGTATTCTAGTGGAAGGTGTGTACACGTTGTTGGTGTTAGCTGGCTTGTTGTTCCTACACTTTACAATGATGCATGAATTTAAGTCTTGTAATTTAGCGTGATGTGAGAGATCAGAATTTGATCAGCTTAAACTAATAGTTCAACATTTTGTATAATAGTCTTTTGTTACCTTTGGACAGAGCCAGACTGATGGTTTTCAGTCTTTGGGCTAAGTAATGCTTACCAGTTGCTAATAGGCTATCAATCACCACATCTAACTCTTAACAAGAAAGCAACAACAGTACCTCCCAAAGTATCTACTATAAAACTATAAATACAAAGTTTTCTTCACAAATTCAACCAACCCCAGGGTAAATAAATGGCATACAAATGACCATTTGCTGGGTTAAGAGTTCCTTAAAACAAGTTTTTTTTCATGACAATAGTGAGACAGACTTCTTCAACAATCATACTAGATGTCGTGGAGAAAGCTAATGGAAAACAGTTGTACCTTTGAACAGAGATGACCTGTTGCTAATGTTCACTCAAACCTTGTCAGACATGTCCGAAGCGAAGGCTTTAGTCTACTCTGTCCCTCTAGTGATTACCACTGTCTCCCATACAACATTATCTGTGAGGCAGTATCCAGTCTTCATCAAATAAATGTAGCTGATGGAGTATTTGAATCATGCTTTCCCAGTCCCTGCTAAGGTTTCTAAAGGTCCAGGCAACATTAAGGCCAAGAGAGGGACAACAGTGGTGCTCAAGGCTGAAATAAGTGGGGAGCCTCCTCCAGATGTAGCCTGGCTCAAAGATGGAGATGACATCGAAGAAGACGACAGGTGGGCTCTCTTTATTAATTTCTATCTATGTTTATGGTGCTTTTCAGGATGTGTGTACATGTACAGTAGAAATGGCATTGTGTGTGAATGCAGAAGAACTGCAGATTGCAAATGAAGAGATTGTGATTCCAGTGTGTGTTTTTCAGGGTATTCTTCGACATTGGGGACACCAACACTATCTTGACTATCAAAAATGCAAAAATGTCTGATGCTGGCAAGTATGAGGTGTTTGTGGAGAACAGTCTGGGCACAGACCAGTCCTTCGCTCGTGTCGACATCCTCTGATGCAACCTCTCAACTATGCCAATACTAACGCGATAAGCCTCTGTTCTCTTATAGTGCAATGCAATGGACAATAAACTGTATCAAAAGACGTTTTTACTAACAGCTTTGTTTTTGAGTGTTTATTCAATCTTCTACCACTGATGACAGTATAAAGTGTTTGTATTGTAATAGTACTTCAAAATGCAATATTTGTTTCTGATAGAAATGAGGGAAGAAGTAAAGATTTATGATGGAAACACAACATTTAACTGCCGTACTATACAACACCTATTAACAATACTGACATTTAACATTAAGATGAGAGGGTTACTTAAAGGTTACATGTAAGAGACGTGTTTAAGATAGTATACATTGTGTTGTCATTATGACTATAATAAATCATTAATCTGCACTATTTTCAATAGTTTCAAATACAACCTATTGAAGAATAAAATCCTTACTTTTCTTTTGAACTGAGCAGCCTTCTATCTTCTCTTGTCTTGTCTGCTCTTTTTCTTGTTTTCTCCTCTTGTCATTTCCTCTCTTATTTCTTAAAGACAAATAACAGATAAAAGGGAAGATAAGAGATAATAACTTAAGCAATGACATAAAAAGAATAACTACATATAGGAACAGAAAAGCTGAAAATCAAAATAAACATAGTCATCTTTTTAAATAAGATGCTCCACAGTCCACACTGTCTCCTTTCTTCTCCTCTTGTCTCACCTCTACTTCTCTTCCCCTCTCTTTTAAAGACAAATGACAAATACAGAGTGACAGAGACGTGCAAGTGGAGTTCATATTCTCACTGGTTTCTGTCCTCTCCCTCGTCTTCTATCAGTCTGTTCTGCCTGTTCGGTAGTGTTGGAGCTCTGACTCTGTCCCTGCAGATATATATATATATATACAGTACAGGCCAAAAGTTTGGACACACCTTCTCATTCAATGCGTTTTCTTTATTTTCATGACTATTTACATTGTAGATTCTCACTGAAGGCATCAAAACTATGAATGAACACACATGTGGAGTTATGTACTTAACAAAAAAAGGTGAAATAACTGAAAACGTGTTTTATATTCTAGTTTCTTCAAAATAGCCACCCTTTGCTCTGATTACTGCTTTGCACACTCTTGGCATTCTCTCCATGAGCTTCAAGAGGTAGTCACCTGAAATGGTTTTCCAACAGTCTTGAAGGAGTTCCCAGAGGTGTTTAGCACTTGTTGGCCCCTTTGCCTTCACTCTGCGGTTCAGCTCACTCCAAACCATCTCGATTGGGTTCAGGTCCGGTGACTGTGGAGGCCAGGTCATCTGCCGCAGCACTCCATCACTCTCCTTCTTGGTCAAATAGCCCTTACACAGCCTGGAGGTGTGTTTGGGGTCATTGTCCTGTTGAAAAATAAATGATCGTCCAACTAAACGCAAACCGGATGGGATGGCATGTCGCTGCAGGATGCTGTGGTAGCCATGCTGGTTCAGTGTGCCTTCAGTTTTGAATAAATCCCCAACAGTGTCACCAGCAAAACACCCCACACCATCACACCTCCTCCTCCATGCTTCACAGTGGGAACCAGGCATGTGGAATCCATCCGTTCACCTTTTCTGTCTCACAAAGACACGGTGGTTGGAACCAAAGATCTCAAATTTGGACTCATCAGACCAAAGCACAGATTTCCACTGGTCTAATGTCCATTCCTTGTGTTTCTTGGCCCAAACAAATCTCTTCTGCTTGTTGCCTCTCCTTAGCAGTGGTTTCCTAGCAGCTATTTGACCATGAAGGCCTGATTCGCACAGTCTCCTCTTAACAGTTGTTCTAGAGATGGGTCTGCTGCTAGAACTCTGTGTGGCATTCATCTGGTCTCTGATCTGAGCTGCTGTTAACTTGCGATTTCTGAGGCTGGTGACTCGGATGAACTTATCCTCAGCAGCAGAGGTGACTCTTGGTCTTCCTTTCCTGGGTCGGTCCTCATGTGTGCCAGTTTCGTTGTAGCGCTTGATGGTTTTTGCGACTCCACTTGGGGACACATTTAAAGTTTTTGCAATTTTCCGGACTGACTGACCTTCATTTCTTAAAGTAATGATGGCCACTCGTTTTTCTTTAGTTAGCTGATTGGTTCTTGCCATAATATGAATTTTAACAGTTGTCCAATAGGGCTGTCGGCTGTGTATTAACCTGACTTCTGCACAACACAACTGATGGTCCCAACCCCATTGATAAAGCAAGAAATTCCACTAATTAACCCTGATAAGGCACACCTGTGAAGTGGAAACCATTTCAGGTGACTACCTCTTGAAGCTCATCGACAGAATGCCAAGAGTGTGCAAAGCAGTAATCAGAGCAAAGGGTGGCTATTTTGAAGAAACTAGAATATAAAACATGTTTTCAGTTATTTCACCTTTTTTTGTTAAGTACATAACTCCACATGTGTTCATTCATAGTTTTGATGCCTTCAGTGAGAATCTACAATGTAAATAGTCATGAAAATAAAGAAAACGCATTGAATGAGAAGGTGTGTCCAATCTTTTGGCCTGTACTGTATATAGATAGATAGATAGATAGATAGATAGATAGATAGATAGATAGATAGATAGATAGATAGATAGATAGATATAGATATATATTCTAATCCCTATAGTGAAGAAATACAATGAGGAAAAAAACCAATTGCAAAATTGAACAATCCAATATAAACACAAAAGTTCACAAATCTTGAATGAAACGGAGAAGAAAGAAGAATCTTATTTAATCTGCCCCTTTATCACAAGAAATCCATTTACAAGTACAGTAGCAGAATATGAAAAACAAACAAACTGAGGAAAAACAAAATATACAAAATAAATAAAACAGCTGCCGGCCAACACAGCCACTCACATTCCTTTTTGGTTCCCGAGTTACATTTTAGTTAATACAAATCAAAGAAGAACACATTATATTATATTTCTTTAACATACTTGCTTCAAAGTTTCTGTGTTCAAATTGTTCCATTTTGATAGTAAAGACTGCTTACCCCTGCACACAGTAATAGTATTCTGTGGTTTGTGTGCAGTTTGGCAAATTGATCCACAAAGTCTTCCATATTTTAAGCCTTTGCCCTCTTTCACTCAATACTGAGTACACCCAGATTGCTTAGCCTCTCGTCACTCATTGTGGACCTGAGGCATGTTTTCACCCGCTGCAGTGTAGAAAAACTCCGCTCACATGAGGCAGAGCTCACAGGGATTGCAGAGTCTGAAGAGCTCAAAAAACACATCTTTGTATGGCTCAATAAACTGTACAACTCTACAATGTTAGAGGGTGCCTGCATCTCAGCCTTTACTTTTCTTTCTTATATCCGCCTGAACTGATGTAGTTCATGGCCCAAGTCATCAGTATCTGAGTCCAACAGTTTAGCAAATGACAGCAGAGCTGTTTCTTTAAGAAAAGCATCATTTTTGGGGTTAAGTGCTTGAATGCTATTCATTAAGTCACAGTTTGCTTTTGAAAACCTTCTGTCAAGCTCATTTAGCATTAAGTCAATGACAGGGTAGAAAAAGTTTGTGCGATAGTGGTCTTTATCTTGCTCTGGCATACTTTGACCAACAGAGGTCAGTACTGAGCACTGACTTAGCTTGAGCTTGGCCTTTTTTGTCGTTTTGCAGCTGACTACTGAAGCTTCACATTGTTCACAAATGCTCAACACCTCATCCCATATGTTGTCAAAGTATGACTTCTGCCTGAAGCCTGATGTGTCAACTAAGGCATAGACTAAATCAACAGCTTTTGAAAAGTCAAGTATTGGAGACTGTAGCATATCAGAGAGAAATTTTGCTTCTCCTAACACTTTACAGAGTATAACAAGATGCACAATGAAATCAAGATCTATCTGTGCCAGCAGACCTTGAGCTTCAATAGTTCTGTCACCACTGTGTTCTTGGGCTACGTCTTATAGTACTTTTTTAAGGGCAGGGAGTCTTTCCTTAACATTATGCAGAGCAGTAAATTGGCAAGCCCATCGAGTGTCGCTTAAATGCTGGAGTTGTGTAGGTTCATACATCTTTCTTTGCATGGCGAGCCATTTAGGATGGACATATGACCCAGATGTGAATACATAAAGTCTCTCTAGTAAGGAGAAGAACCCCTCTGCCTCTGGGACAGCTTTTACTGTGTCAACTAAAACTGAACTGAGACAGTGAGCATTGCAGTGAATGTAAAAGGCATATTTTGCTTGCTCCTGTTTGCGAATATCTGAGTGTGCATGTTATGTGAGCTTGTCAACTAGTTGCAGACTTACCTCTGTAACTCCCTCATCGCCCTGTTTTCGCTGCCTCTTCAAATACTTCAAAAGGCTCATATCTGTGAATAACATGGCAAACCCCAAACCACTTGCGAGTTGATCAATGCAAACATAGCGCTAGCCGACCGCTCTACCTTCAGAAAGAAGCTTGTGAAGTTTAACACAACTGGCTGCTTAGGCTAACGTTATCAGGTGTGCTGGTATAAAGCTTGGCAAGATAGGCTGTCCTCAGCTGTCAAATGTGCCACTTTCTGCAGCAGCTAAGCCTTAGCTTAGGGTGGGGGAGGGGGAGGAGGAGGGGGCCACAAGGTCAAAACAGAACATTGAAGAGCCAAAGAATACTCAGTAGGCGCTCCAGCCGGTGCGCTACAGAGTGACGTTCATTTACCCGAGGCATTTTATATCTGGCCGATTTTTGGAGACTACGGCGGGCTGCTATAGTCTTGTCAATGTATGGGAAACACTGCATGACCATTCAGAAAAGTGTTAATGCTATCAGGGTTTATTTAAAAGGGTGTTTGTGAACACAGCCCTTAAATATTCTCATCTTCAGGTCGCCACAATCTTCAGGTCAGTTTGCAAGACGCATACAAATCGCTCTTAATTAAAACACTAAGAGGGCTCGACAGAGCATGAAACTTTCGTAGTAGTATTATCAGGGTCTCTACACACAAACTTGAGCATTGAGAACATTGGTTATGCACACAGAGTTTTATTTAAAGGCGTGTTTGTGTGCACACGAAAGGCTGCATTTCTTAATCTGCGAAACTTGTGCATGCTCGGTTTCTTACTGTACTGTTTTCTTTTATACTGTCTATGTACAGAAGCCCTCCAAATCATTGTAGGCCTACTACCAGACACAGTTGTTAACGTTTCTTGTAACATTAGGCTACTTTAATTTACTAGCCACGAACACCTGAGCTAAGTAATAGTAAATTAAATGCAATACAGCTAGTGATGGCAAGTGGAATCAATAACACATTAACTCCGCTAGAGGTGTGACAGTCAGTCAATTCAGTTTACCATGCATCCATCTGGGGGCCCCCTAGTGGCTGTGGGGCCTTAAGCAGCCGCTTAATTCGCTTATAGGGAGGGCCTGCTCTGTCATCTACTACCTGTGTTGCCATCCTGATCCAGTCACAAACCAGCTTATGCCAACCGCCAAGTGAAAATCAAAAATCATAGTCAAAATCCAAACGGTGTTGAAAATAAAGTTCTGTTTGTCAGTTTCCTTATTATGGACACACATTTCACACAGGGGGAGACAAAACCAAGTAAAGTTTATAGATAATAATTGTAATGGAAATCTCTCTTTTATTAAAGTTATAAGTCAGAAATTCAAGTCATAAGACGTCATATAGTAAAATTAAGAGGAAACAAGTCACATATATGAGAAGAGACATAATTCTGAGATGGTTTAGAGGTCTTAGTCAAAACTGAAACTTATTAAACAAATTAATATTATGAAAACCCAACTATCTCTAGTTTGACTTATTAAATCTCATAATTTATCTTATAATTTGTGTATAGTACATTGTAGCTCTACCTATCTATCAGTAGGCTACTATAGTGGAGCAGATAAGTGACATAATCGTTCAGTTGGTGATACAAGCGTGGAAATTGGCATGAGCAGTCTCCATAGGTCACTTGACAAGAAAATTGCAGGAACCAATTGAAATATCAAGATGGCGGCCATTTTTCAAGATGGCTGCCACCTTAATGGAACAATTAAGTGATGTAATTGTTTAGTTGGTGATATAGGCAAGACATTTGGCATGAGCAGTCTCTATGAGTCACTTAACAAGAATATTCTCCCAGCCACTTGAAATTTCAAGATGGCAGCCATTTTTCAAGATGGCCGCCACCTTTTTGGAGCAGTTATGTGGTGTAAACGTTCAGTTGGTGATACAAGCATGAAAATTGGCATGTGCAGTCTCCATGGGTCACTTGACAAGAAACAGCTCACAACCAATTGAAATTTCAAGATGGTGGCTGTTTTTCAAGACGGCTGTCACCTTAGTGACATCATATTAATAAGTTAGGATGATATAAAGTCAGAGTTTCCTGTTTCACGTTATTATCAGACACAAATAACCCAGGTTGAATCATATTTTTTTGTATTTGTTAGTTTTTCTACATTTTGCAGCAGTTGGCAAACGCTTTGTGGCAATGGCCACTAGGTGGCAATCCCACCAGACAGGAGTCTTTCCCTTTCTGAACCTGATGCAGAGGGAGAAACAGCAGAAAGTAGTTCTCTGTAAGAAAAGAAAAAAATAACATTTAGACCTGGGGAATGTGTGTCTGAAAAATTTATCTGTTGAAATAGATAATCTCATATGCCTTGTAAACTTCTTGACTGTTATTTTTTATGTGTTTAAATCTGAATGTTATGACGTAATTGCAGAGAGACGTAGCCTATGCTATGCTAATCTGTTCGATATGAATGCTAAAGTATATTGTTAAGACTTCCAAAGACAAACTTACATGGTCAATGTTAAAAGATTTTTATCATGTTGAGTTGTGATTTTTTTTTGTTTCGCTCCAATGTGTGTTGTTGTAAGTTATTTGGTTCTGAATGTTGGAGGCTGTGTTAGTTATTTAGCCTTTCTCTTTCTGAACCTGATGCAGAGTGAGAAACAACAGAAAGTAGTTCTCTGTAAGAAAAGAAGAAAAAAATAACTTTTAGACCTGGGGAATGTGATTAAGGAGTGTCTGAAACATTATCTGTTGAAATAGCCTTGAACTGTGAGAGCAGTGGCGTGATCGAGTGACCAGGAGGAGCAGCGGTGTTGTCCACTACCAGCTTGCTGGAGGGGAGAGGAGAGTGTGATCCGTGGACTAAGGGTTGGATTCAAGGCTTTAGGCCTGAGTCAGGACTCCATCTCGACTCCTATCAGTAAAATCTGTCCATCACGTTGGATCTTGAAGAGTGAAAGAAAACTGAGGAAAAAATACTGAGCTCAAAGGTACAGGGTTGTGCACAACTGAAAATGAACTAAAGCTGTAGTTATATATTTATATATTTTCTCTTGCCAGATTTTATTTTATTTTGGTTTGGGGTTTAACAATTTTAAAGTTTTAACTTTGGAAAATTTTTACAGTCAGTGATTTATTAGTTATTCAGTGTCAGTCAGTACATTCTGATAACATTATCTTTATTCTCGAACCAAGGCATCACTAGCAGGAGTGGTGACTGTAGACCTTGAGATCTGCTTTACATGTAAATGTCATAGGTTGATTAAAACCTGGTTACACTAACATTCATAACATCAAAGTATCAAAGTAACTGCCAGCTGTAGCTGGATCTCGCTTCACTTAGCATCTTTAAACTTTGGCTAACTGCACCTGTGTTTGATTAACACTGTTATTGATAAGCCAGGTCAAGATACTTGACTACATGTACAGATTTTTATTGTAATCCTGCTTCTGTTCATTAACACTATTGTGCAGTTGTTAATGGCTTATTAGGCATGACCCAGCCACATGGTCGGCAGGGCCTTGATTTTGATACTTTGGGCATTGATATGAGTGTTAGCATGCTATTGCTATTAATAATAATAATAATAACTTTATTTGTATAGCAATTTTCAATATAAATAACAAAGTGCTTTACAGCATAAAATACTGGTGAGCTCTGTATGCATTATCAGCTAAGCCTATTTAACTTGTTTGTAGTTATTAATAACCTCATGTATGTATATTTTATTTTCATGTTTATGTCTTTCACACCACACACCTGCAACAATTTACAATAACTTGTGATTTGTATGAATTAAATTTGGAAGAATGATTTTGTACATGCATGGAGGTAATCTAAAGCATTCCCTATTTTATTTATATCAATATTTAATATTAGGAGTATTATATATGAAACTCATTCACCAGATGATTCATGCAGTTAAAAGTTACCTTTGTAATAGTTACAGCCTTTAAGTCCAATTAAGTCAAACCATACTAAATCATAACCTGTACAGCAGCTAAGATGTCAGACACTGTCACATTTCTCAGTGACATGGGAAATATTCTGATATTGTTTATAAAATAAAGAAATACTTTAAAAAGTTAATTTATTTTACATTTATTGCATTGTAGCATAGGAATCAGGAGATAAACACACAGCTAACTAACATACTGTGTACAGATGCAAAAGCACAGCTTCCTGAGTGTGTTTGTGTGCCACCAACGGAGAGGCCCACCTGTCCAGTCTCAGACTATATTACAATAGATTTACACGCTCCTGGTTAAAAATCTATAGAATATCAGCCAATAGAAATGAGTTTCAAAATTCTGAATATTGTTTTGGGTCAGGCTTTTAACACTGGGGGGACCTAGCAGATTTGGTCCCTCCCAATGTTGACTCCATGGCTGTGATCTTGCTGTATTATAATGTTAAGGGTGATTATGGTTTGATTTATAGTGTTTTAATTTCAGATTTATTTATCTTATTTATTTTTTGTAGCAGTAATTACACAGAAATATCAGTTAATGAAAGAGAGAGAAAGGCTTATTAAAAAAATAGTGAAAGTAGCCAATAAATAAAATAAATAAATGAACAAATATGAAAAATCAATAAAAATGTCCGTCTTTCTGTCTCAGTGACACAAAGGCGCGTGCGTCACCAAATGTCATGGCAACAGAACGATGACCCCGCTGAGGTCAGGTAGCCTATATAAGGTCTCCACACCCTTCAGATCTCTCCCTTTGCACTTAGATTTGGACCAGAGCCAAACTGTGGAAAGTCTTGAAGCAGAAAGCGGAAAAGTTTTTGGAAAACACATCTCAAACCTTTGGATCGCTGATTGATTGATTGATTGATTGATTGATTGATTGATTATCAACTTTGTGGGAAACCGAAGATGGCCGCCAGCAGACCACGGACCGAGGAGGAGCACCTGCGTGAGCCGGACCCCGACCGCGCAGGTAAGGCAGCTTTTAACACTGATTTGAACATTTTACTGTTGATCCCACCTCTGAAATCGTTCAAATCGTTATCAGTGTAGAAACCGTGTAACTTTTAGAAATTGAAATGTGGACGGTTCACATCGTGTTATTAAGCCTGTTAGAAAACTCCACATTTGATTCAAACAGACACTAATTGATGATTTCTGGTGTAAATGGATGTTTAGATGAACAGTGTGAGTTAAATCTTCCGGGGCAGGTGTGGAGTGTGTTAACAATGAATATAGTGATATGAAAACGCTGATATTTTTGTTTTAGGGATCAAATCTTTAAAATGTGAAAATGTGATTGAATTTACTGAAAATAAGATGGCGACTGTGTCGGATTTCAAATAATGCCAAAAATGTTATTAGTTGTCGCCATAGAAACGATGTAACTATTGTCGGTGAACAGAACACAGGGACGCACAGGTGCCTCCGAGTTGTTTGTATTGATTGTTGAAGCTGGACTTATTGTATCATATTTTATAAACCTGTTTTTAACATTTGTTGACACGCGCTCGTGCTCGTTAGTGTGGTATTTTGTTTTGGAGGGACAAGAGAGCGATTTGTTTAGTAACCGTCTGTGAGTGCGTGTGCGCGTTATGCATGTGCACGCGCTGCGATGTGCACACTGTGAGAGTAATGAGTTATAAACTAGGCCTACTAGTTTGGTCTGCACAGAGCTCACTGTGGTATTTTTGGATGAACGTAGCCATAGTTCACTGTGCGTAATGACGCATGTAGTGCGACGCATATTAAATAGCATACATTGATGCTGTTTATTGTAAACCAGAGCCCTTGAATAGTTATATCAGCTAGGCCTATATATATATAACTTATATATGTGTGTGTGTGTGTGTGTGTGTGTGTGTGTGTGTGTGTGTGTGTTATACTGTACGGCACTGTTGTAAACTAGCCTCGCGGGTGTCTATTCACTCTGAATTTTGTCTGGATTCTGGTTCCGGTCTAGGGAGCGGATGCGGTATTCACCAAATTCACCAGACTAAAAGTGATCACCATAGTAAAACTTTAAATTCTGGCGCACCATCAATTTGGGGTGATGAGGGGTGTAAGAAAACCAATAACTTAGTGGCTTGGGGCTTTTCTTGTAAATTATGTTCTTTAAATTAAAAGTTTCACCGCATTTTTATTAGCTTGGTGCTTTTATTTTTACGGAAAGGCACATCCATCGAATTCCAGATCCTGTGTCACTCGCCCTGGTTCCGTTTCCTTACCAAAACGACCACTAACGGCCCCAGACTAGCTGTAAACATTATTATTATTATTATTATTTTCTACAGTCTATGGTTGTAAACCATTTTCTGTCATCACTGAAGTCCTTACAAGCATAGTGTGAATTACCCTCCCCCCCCAACTACGACTACTTCATCCCCCTAAAAGAGGTAAAAATAACAGATTGGGGGGGGGGGCTGAAACATTTACCTTTCTTATCAGTAATCATGAATATTACAATATACAGTATTTTCCATATTCATGCCAGGACGAAGCTTGTAGTACAATTTCAGACATCCCTAAAGTGGACTATACCATTTAATCTAGGCGAATGTCTTGTCTGCCTGCGTCACTCCAATCATTGCACTGGCTGGCTCACATCCAAGTATTTTGGGGGGGGGTCATCAAAAAAAAAAAAAAAAAGACTTCGCGCCGCATTTACACAATGCTGTAAATTAATGTAAGTAGCTATCTATCTAGTTTAATACACTTTACTTTCTCACTTCTCAGAATTATATTATGTCAGGTGTCTAGACTATGAATGCTAACGTGTGTCTATGGCTTGGCATTTCAATGTAAGATGTCAAATATTATGTGACTGTTAGCTTACACTGGTGCTCAGTCAAGCAGTGAGACAATGGATTAATGTTAGCTAGTTGTAGAGATAACATGACATTTTGACATCAGTAAGTTATAGACAGTGGTGAAAGAAGTGACAGGGAGGAAAGCCCAGGAGAGGCAACCCAAACCTCTGTGGGCAATTTGTTAAAGTAAGATTGATTTGGCAAGGCAACAGGCTTCTGAGCCTATAGAGTGAGTCCTATCTTATCGGTCCGGGTATCATTGGATGATTTGTAATTCATTCGTAATTCAAAAACCAAAAACGGTAAATCTGTTATTTGATTCAAAACAAAAAAACAAGAGTACCCAAGAAAACTGTTTTTGGTGTCAGAATCAAATAACGAAAACCTAATCAAACCCGGCCCGTTTTTGTTTTTTGCAGATTCGTTTTATCGTTATTCCTTTTTGGATTGAATATTGAACAGGTCTGCGGACATTCAGCCAATTCGTTTTTGCGTTTGAAACCAAAAATGGAAGTCATGTTTTTTTTTTTTTTCTTTTTTCATTTTAAACCAAAAACGAAATCACGTGATCTACTCATTTTTTGTTTCCAAACGAAAAACCAGAAAACCAGTTTTGGTTTTTGCAAATTCCTTTTTTCATTTCTCATTTGGGACAGACAGTAGCGTGGTGGGCAGACAGGAAGCGGAAGTAAAGTGTAAAACGTCAAAATAAAATCCAAGAGGGTAGAATATATAACATATATATATATATATATATATATATATGTATATGTGTATATACATATAAATATATATATATATATATATGTATGATATTTACGGGTAGAATGGCCATTCCATTAAAAATGTAACACCCAACATTATATACAACCAAACAAGTGTTTGGTTGGTACAGAATAACCGCCTTTACTCAGAGCTACTGCTCAGCAGTGGGTTAACTGACCCACTGACACGTTAATCACATTGTTACTGCAGCTTTATGATATGTGATATTATGCTGCATTAATGTCTCATCCCTCATCTGTACAAAGTCAGAGGCTGAACCACACAGTGTCTGATGATACTGTTAAAAGTCACAGCCCCTTGTGTGTTGATGGTTTGTTACAAGTGTAGTGCAGGTGTAGTTAGTATATGGAGATGTAGTTTTTTCCCAGTTCAAATTTTGATGATTGCTGATTTAATCTAAAATATTTAATGAGAGATTGAATGAAAAATCCTTATCATCTGAATATCTTCCCTCCTCAGGTGGTGCTGTCTACGTCGTCGAGCACCCGGCAGAGGATGGCCTTCCTGAAGTCGTCAGGATCCTCAACGATGATGAAGATCTCCCCATCTACATCTCCTCTGGTGAGGAAGAGGTAAGTGAGGACGAGGTAAGTGTCGAGTATGATGACGAGGTTGAGGTAGATGTAGGTGAGCTCATTCCCCCGCTCTACTCTGACGACGATGAAGATCTCCCCATCTCCATCTCCTCTGGTGAGGACGAGCTAAGTGAGGACGAGGTAAGTGTCGAGGATGATGGAGAGGTTCAGGTAGGTGAAGGTGAGCTCATTCCCCCTCTCCACTCTGACGATGAGGATGAAGAGGACGCACAGGAAGAAGAGCTGAGCATTTTTGACTTCAGACGTTTCTGCCGTCCTGTCGTGATCCCACCTGGAGGTTTTTGGCCCGGATGGCGTCCTTTCGGTGTTCCTCCCCCAGAGCCTCCTGTGCAGCCAGTGGAGCGTTCCGCAGGTCTCCCCCCAGTCTCTCCCAGTTCTGGAGACTCTGCTCCCCCAGCCTCTGCCCTCAGCTCATCCACCCGAAGAAGCAGGGAGGACAGCGACACACCACAGGTAAGGCACGAAGAGGACGAAGGGAAGGTAGAAGAAGAGGATGACGAGGACACTCTTGACTACACTCATTTCTTCCCTCGCGTCCAGTGGACCCCGCCTGCTCCCTCGGCCTCCACCCCCACCTCAACCACCAAGAGAAGCAGGGAGGACAGTGACACACCTGAGGTAAGTGTGAAGAGGCAGAGGACGACTGCTGAGGACAGCGACTAAGACCCAGGACCCTCCACTGCAGGCCTCAGCTCCCCCACCTCAGAAGACACTGCCTGACTCTCTTTGAGTCCCTGAGTTAGCCGGACAGCGACTTCGATGACGAAGACTGACGGCACTAATGGGACCCCTTTGTGTCTGGCAGGACTGAAAAACCCCAGGCAGCCTTCGCATCTGGCGAGGTCAACAAAGCCCTCGGTAGCGTCTTGCACCAGGGCTTTTTATTTACATTTTACTTTTTCATTTTAATCGAGGTTGTATTTACAAGTGTTTTGGAAACCTCTGCGTCTGGCGAGGTCAACACAGCTCTCGGTAGCGTCTTGCACCAGGGCTTTTTATTTACATTTTACTTTTTCATTTTAATCGAGGTTGCATGTACAAGTGTTTTGGACACCTCTGCATCTGGTGAGGTCAACACAGCTCTCGGTAGCGTCTTGCACCAGGGCTTTTTATTTACATTTTACTTTTTCATACAGCTGATGATGCTGGATGCATGCGCCAGCGATTTGGAAACCTCTGCATCTGGCGAGGCTGACAAAGTCCTCGGTAGCGTCTTGCACCAGGACTTTTTATTTATATTTTACTTCTTCATTTTAATCGAGGATGCATTTACAAGTGTTTTGGAAACCTCTGCGTCTGGCGAGGTCAACACAGCCCTCAGTAGCGTCTTGCACCAGGGCTTTTTATTTACATTTTTACTTTTTCATTTTAATCGAGGATGGATTCACAAGTGATTTGGAAGCCTCTGCATCTGGCGAGGCTGACAAAGCCCTCGGTATCATGAGGTTGTCTGCTGGATGCTCTGTTGTTGGATGCGACTCTCCTCCAAGCGCATGATCCCATCGTGACATAGAGAGCACCAAAGTGGTCGGTTAGCTGCAGCAAACTCTAGGTCGTTGGGTGTGATGTTGCACCTCTTTAATGTCCCCTTCAGCTGGTCTTTAAACCGCTGATTTTGTCCTCGGGGCTTTCTGCTGGCTGACGGGAGCTGTCCATGAAGCACCTGACAGGGCAAACGGCATCCAGGCATCCGGATGACATGGCCGACCCTCCAGAGTTGCTTCTGTGCCAAAATCGCCTTGATGCTTATGGACTTGAGGCGATGTAAAATGTCCGTATGAGGAACACGGTCCTGCCAGGTGATGCCAAGGATGCGTTGGAGGCATCTGATGTTAAATGCATCAAGGTGTCTGATGTGACGGCGGTAGGTTGTCCAGGCTTCTGCTCCATAAAGCAGTGTCGACACACACACTGCAGCTTTCGTTCATGTCCTAAGGTGGTTGTTGTCAAACACACGAGAGCGCAGTCTACCAAAGGCAGAGGACGTCAGGTTGATGCAGGCCTGGATATCATCATCAATCTGGCATGTGGATGTCAGCATGCTGCCGAGGTAGCAAAACTGGTTAACCACCTTGAGGGGTACACTGTTGATGGTGAACACTGGAGAGGTAGGGGATGGAGACCTCTCCTGAAAGAGGACTTCTGTTTTTTGTGTATTGATAACAAGACCTAGTGAGTGGAAGACAGATGACATAACGTCCAGTGCATGCTGCATAGCAGCTGGGCTGTAGGGCAGCAGCGCTGGCACAATCATCTGCATACTGCAACTCCGACTCCAAACACAAACAAACACACGCATACACACACACACACACGCACACACACACATACACACACACACACACACACACACACAGACACACACACATACACAGACATAACCGACACAGAGCATGCTAGTTTTTTCTCATTTTAATCGACGATGCATTTACCAGGGATTTGGAATCCTCTGCATCTGGCAAGGCTAACAAAGCCCTCGGTAGCATTTTGCACTAGGGCTTTTTATTTACATTTTACATTTTCATATGCACGCACCAATGGTAAGGTAACAGTTGATACGTAATATACAGTTATGTATTTTTCTTCATAACGTATAGGTGACCATACCATTCAAAGGTAAGTCAGTACTAAGCGACAAGTCTCCTACAAGTATTTATCTCTATTTATCTTTATGACCAGTATAATAATATCAGATTGTTTATTTTGCTCACTTTGTTGCACTGTCATGTGTTTTCAGGTGTAGGTAGCTGGTAATAATTACTAACATACAGAAAAGTCTCCAAGTCTCTTTTGCTCAGGTATTGTCAGGTGTAACAGACCCCACCACACAGGAAGCAGTGACGTGGAAGACCAAGACAGGACCAGATGAGAAGGACAGATGACGATAGGACCTGATGGAGATTGATGGGCGGCTTTGATTCACTGGGCTCAGTAAGTAATCCCCTCACTACGACTACAAAGTACCGGTATTGACATAAAGTGTTGCTCAGATAAAGTTAACTTTACATATGTGAATTATTTTTATGATAGGAGGAGCCTTCTTGAACATTATTCATTGTTTATAATATCATTCCATGTATAGCTGAGTTCAAAAGTCTTCATTACTGTTTGTGTTTCACAGGACAGGACTCCTGGGGCAGCTGAGAGTGGACGCCAACCATCCTAGAAAGCTCCAACACCACAGCAGACCACTGAACCACTCTCAGCACCTCAGTGAGTCCAGGACGCCCCTGACCCCCCACCCCACCCATGACACCACCCTTTTCACCCACCAAACAAGACAGTGAGGAGCACCCTGTCCCGACCAGCTCAGAGGATGCTGTTAGTGTCTTCTGTGCTTCTTGTGACACTCCTCACACACACACACACACACACACACACACACACACACACACACACACACAGGAGGTTAGGTTAATTGGTGACTTTTAATTGTTTGTAGGTGTGAATGTGTCTCTAAACTCACAAAAAAAGAAAAAAAAAGTTGGATGTAGTTAATTTAGTAATGTCAACTATTACCACCCAATTGAGTTGTGTTAGATAGAATTAATAATGCTATGAAGATGGCAGTAACTGATTCATGTGCAACCAACGTGACTTTAATAGCAATTTGAACATTATATGGTCAAATGATATTTACTCAATGTCAGTTTCCAGCTAACTTAATTGACAAACATAACTAAAACAAAATGTAGTTTGTTTTGACAAACATATGTTAATTAATGCCAACATTAAGATATTTCATTATACTGACTTAACTCTGTTAGACAGCCATTACTCATCTGTATTTATTAGGTCCAACTAAACTAGTTTTCTTTGTTAAAATGGTCATAACTTTAAGCAGACTTACTAAACCTGGTTTTGTCAACAATTTTTACACAAAGTGGTTAAATAAATTCAAATCACACTACTGTAGTTCTGTGACAAAGTCCATTTATTACAGATGAAACACAATATAGGATCATAGATAACCATTATTTTAAACCAAAGTTTCAATAGGAGATAATGACTGATGTAGGCTTTAACTACTGATGGTATTTTCTGTTGGCAACCGTTGATATGAAAAGGCTCCGAAAAAAAGTTCAATTAGCTAGGAAATAATTTCATGGCATTTCACACCCTAAACTTCAATATATAATAATAAATCCCCAATTCGTCCTAAACAGCTGAATTTTTGTTTATACATAATTTTTTTGTTTAAATTAAAGTTTGTTACACTGCAACCTCAGAGGTTGGTCGCTTTATATTTACTCTATATATAATATATATAATTTATATGTTATATCAGGATTGTATTCTCAGTAGTATTGTAAATTTGTGACCTCCCTCTCTCTGCCTTCTGCTTCAGAGGCTGGTTTGGCTTCCTGGCCTTGGAGCTGATGGGCAGGGTTGGAGAGGTTGTCATGCCATATCCTGTGCTACTTTTTTCATTTCCGAACAAAAATTCCTAACCTCCTTTGAGAAATCTCAAATATCCAATATATTCAACTCAAGTAGAATTAATTTTTAAAATGCCACTTGTGGCTTAAATTGATTTTTAAAATTCTGACACATGAATTTTTGAAACTGACTTTGTGAACACTGAAAAAAAAAAACAACTAAAATTCAGCTTTTTTAAACTGCAAATTACAAAATTTCATATTTTGATTTAAAAAAATGTCTTCAGAACAAAAAAATTTGGTTGCATAGTTTACAAAATAAAATATTTAAATGAACTATTTCTATAAATTTAGTTTTAGTTTTGATTATTCCATAATAAATGGCTGTTAAACTTATACCACTTTTGTCTCTGTGTTGCTTCCATAATGCAATGTTGTTTCAGTGTCTTTTGAGTGTAAAGAAAACATTTTTAGAGTCTCCAGTTAATAACATGATGAGCAGTTGCACAGCCAGCAGATGGCAGCATCGCACATCCTAACACATTCATGGCACCATCATACAAAAAAATGTTTGGCCTGGTTCTGAGGTTCATGTTTTATCAGTGCCGGTTTCAAAGGCAAACCAAACCTCTGCCCGTTTGTCACCATGAGGTTTCATGTGTTAGTGAGACCGAGTAAATAAGTCAGCTTTCACTTCCATCGCCCCGATGTGTTTGGACCAGGCCAGACAGCACAGGTCACTTTTTATATAAGGGAAGCCATATGAGCACATCTGGAAGTGATTATCTGCTCAATCATAACAAAACAACCCACAGCATTTTTTTGTGAGGAGAGGGATGGAAAGAAATTCGCTCACTAGCTCGGTGTTCTCCTGACTCCGGAGTTAGGAGGTGATGAAAGTCACAGAGTCAACAAAAGGCCAGTGATGCTTCCCAGTTACACTGCAGCAGGACTCCTCAGAACTCACCTGTGAGACAAATCTGGGTTAGATAGACATTTTTCCTTTAAAACAAAAAAGAAAATGAAGTTATTTCACTGTTTGATAAAATACAGCACTGATCCCTGATTGGCCCTTTGCCTGGGAGTGTTTTTTATACTGTCTGTCATCTTCATCCAGCCTTATTTACTGTGTGGAGCCTGTGGATTTAACAACTCTTCAATAAGACACCTCCGAGGCACGTTGATGCATGTGAGGCTCAAAGGGCGTGGAGGAGTCGAGTGTCTAGACTGTGTTGACTTGTGGAGTTACAGCAGATGTGTATCAGCATCATCATTAAATAAATAAAACCTTCCACTCTTCAGAAATCCATCACTGTTTGGTAATATTAAACCAACACTGACTTTTGGATTTGCAAGGGACGCAAGTTAATTTACATTATGTCAACACAATGCTAACTTCTGGATTCACACGGAATGTAGCCTGGCTTCAAATTTAGCTGCACACAAACAGAGATATGATGTGTATTTGTATTATGCTATTATTTCAGAGGAACACTTACTGAATGAATATGCGCTTATCTGCTTTCCTGATGAGATTTAGATGAGAAAATAAATATTGCTCATGTTTGTATTCTAAAGATGAAGCTAACACCAGCATTTAGCTTAACTTAATACACAGACTGAAAACAGGGGCGAACAGATAACCGGGCTCTGTCCAAAGGTAACAAAATCCACCTACCAGCACTCTAAAGCTTACTGATTAATACGTACAAAATCCAAAGTGTAAAAATGACTGAATGAAATTTTCAGTTATGCTATCTCTATGCTGAAATAATGCGTCAGCTTTACAAGTTATTTCTGGACACAAACAAGATATAATGTGTCAATTAATGACTTTTGTAGATGCTGGTAGGTGGATTTTGTTAAGTTTAGACAGAGCCAGGTTTGCTGACTTCAGTCTTTGTGCTAAGGAAACTGACTCCTGGCTGTAGCTTCATATTACAGACATCAGAGTGCTATCAATCTCATCACCTCTATGTCAAAATGTGGTACTATTCCTTTAACCATGAATCACATCTCTTTTTTTTCCAATAATTTCATTGATAAAAACTGATCAAATTTAGACTCTGGCATCACTCTAATTTTTTCCTATACATTTTGGTCCTTCTGAAATTTAAAATTAAGCGACCTGTCATTGGTTCAGTTGTTTCAATGTGAAACTGTATGTAACCATCATAAAATTGAAATGAACTTGGTGTAAGCTATTGTAACACATTATGAGTCAGCTGGACTCATTTGTTTCCAGTGAGGTATCTGCTTACATAGTGCTGCTCTAGAAACAATATGTAGTGTTTAAAAAATGATAAGTTGACAGTAATAAATTTATTGCAGTTCATTACAAATCCATTAGTGGGCGATATTGTACAGCCTGACGAAGGCTGCCCTCCAGAGCGCAGGTCTATTTCTATTTCTACATTAACATGCAGTGGTTACCACTTTGTATTAAAATCCTCTTTTATTAACAATTGTTTGATGATATGGATCAATTATAAAGCCTCAGCATTAAAAATTCAAATATAACAGTGAAGACGAATTAAACCTGCAGAATTTCTCTGTGTGTTAGAATCAAATGAACTGGATCAGCTATGAGGAGGTCTCACTCTGATCCAAACTGACAAACAGCTGCTGAGCCTGACTGAAGATCAGTTGCATGGGCAGACCTTCTGGTGCCTACGTACGTAGCCTACGCTATTGTGAGCATTTACTTGTGCAGTGGTGTGTCTGTGTTGTTCTGCAGTGACACCTCAAAAACACTAGTTAGTGGTGGAGTGTCTGTGAAGTGCTGGAAAGTTCAGTTGATTCTAAACACACATTAAACATGGCTTAATAGAGAAAATGTCAAACACAAGTACACAAATTAACTTCACTATAGCATTCACATACAAAGCACTTGTCTTATGCTGGACACATTTTCCCCTCAAATACAACATGATAATGTTTTTAGCACAAGTCTATGGCATTTTACATTGAATAAACTTTTCCTCTGCTTATATGAAGCCAGGAGCAACAGCAATATTTAACAAAGGTAACGTTACAAAATTCGGCTCTATCACAACTCACAAGGTTCACTGACAAAACAACTGTCTTATACAAAACACATTTTCCCCACAAATACAACATGCTAATATCATTAGCACAATCCTATGGCATTTTACATTGTATAGATTAGCCTGGCGTTGAGGGGAGATTTCCTCTGCTCATATGAAGCCAGGATAAATCCCGAAGTATAAATCCCTGAAGGATAAATCACACACAAAACTTAAAATGCTATTTTGTGGAGGCTTTACTGTATTCACAATTTATTGTTTCTTATCTGTGAAATCAAAGTTAACAAAAGCTTCGTCTCCACTGAGGGAAATGGTTTCAGCTTATGGACAGGAGGTCTGCGTTGCCGCAACATGTAGTCACATTTCTGGGGAGGTGCACGTCAGACGTCATCGACGCAGAGCCTACGCCGCAGATACAGTGGCGATTCAATGCAGAAGTATTAATTCCGCTTTAGACTGCTGCTAGCTAGTTTGCTAGCCCATCTGTCATCACTGCACCACTAGGACCAGATAGGGTTCCCACCTTGGATTTGTGAAAAAAAAGGGACACTCGACCAAATGTTTGAGGCGGAGGGTTCGGCCATTATTACCAGTTCAGACTGACCAATGAACATGAAATTCAGACATAAGAGACCAGATTTGCCATCATTTCATGTCCTCCTATGTGCCTGTATTTTATATTAATTTTTATATCAATGAAAAAAAACAAATCTGTGTTACTAAATTCTTACATTTTTACATGTATCTCACCATAGCAAGTTGGAAGTTGACATATTCTGCCATATTTGAAGAGGGGAGACTCTCTGGAATCTGGCAATATAAGAACCATGATGGTGGGACATTATGTCACTTCACAGCTGTCCAAAACATGTGGTTTGTGCCAGGCGGAAAATGATTGCCAGTATTTTTTCACGTGTCCCCCTCAATGTATATGGTGACTACGGCCCTGTCATGTATGCATAATTAGGCTGCAGTTGTTTGGGTGCGCAAAGGTGATGCGGCTGGTCTTGTCATACAAAGTTTGATGCAGTGTCAACTGGACAATATGGAGATGTTTGCATCTTGAAAGCTGGACTACAAATGTGGATAGACAGGGAGAAACACATGCAAGCCTAAGACGTGGTAAGATACGATATTCCTCACTATATGAAGTGACTGATAACAAGATCTGTATAATGGGTTGTAAAGAAATTCGTCAGGTTTTTATTTTGTTGACATTTGATCTGTATTTATAGTGTGATGGGATGACAGCACAATGATGTGTGTGGTATCATTGGAAAGCTTTCATGTGATATGCGTGGCATTTCTGTGCGAGCCTGCATTCGCGAGTATATTCGGAAAGCTACGATTCCGCTGTTTCACTTGGTATGCGTGGCTTCTCGCTATGACGCACGGTCGCGGAGAAAAACCATAGAGAAGAACAGGTGTGAATTTGGATGCGCTATGCGTCGTTCTGGATGGACTCCTTGGCCTGCTGCTGCTGCATTTTCCCCAAAAAACGGGACAAATTGTGTCCCGGGAGAGAGATTTTTTTTTCCCGGGACAGCTGATGAAAAAAGAGAACAATTCTGGGAAAAACGGGACGGGTGGCAACGCTAGGACCAGACCTCTAACCTTGGAATTCACAGAGGCTAAATTTGAGTTGCTACCAGCTTGTCTATCGGGCAGCTGGCGGCACGGTGGCAGCACGTGAGGACACCAAACACCACTCATCGGCACACACCATCCACAGTATGATGACAGCTGGTTCAAAATCACTAAAGTTTCCCTTTAATGGCTCAAATTCAGGGGTGGAATTTTGATTCCAAAGGTGAATGGGACACAGTGCAGGCACATATCCTCAAAAGAGCTTCAGTTTTTCAGATAGCTCTACTTGAGGCTGAACAAAAACAACCATGTGTATTTTACAACCTTGCAAATAAAATAAAACTATAGTTGCTCAGACCCAACATACCTCATTAACCCACTACTTTCACTTTGCAGTACAACCCTTGGGTCTAGTGCTCTGGTGTCAGCGGGGTCAGAAGAAGGGGCCCGGAGGTTTTGGTGGGGCATTACGAGCACCTGTGAGAGGAAAAAGGGCATATACACCAAGTTATGACCTTACAATTCTGATCTGTGTCTTTGTATTAGCAAAAAAAAAAAAAGAAAAAAAAAGATTGAGACAAAATTCAAAACCTAAATGTGACCCAAAGCAATTCTGGAATTATTAGATTAAACATGTATCAGTCATATCTCATGAGCCAATGGTGAGAAAAAGTCTGGCAATTAAAAAGGCGTTGCCAGCACATTTCTCATCAGCCACTTTATTAAGTACACCTGTTCAACTGCTTGTTAAGTCTTAAAAAGAGAAAATACCCAGTGAGCGACAGTTCTTTCGGTGAAAATGCCTTGTTGATGCCAGAAGTCAGTGGAGACCACACTGGGTGCCACTCCTGTCAGCTAAGAACAGGAAACTGGGGCAACAATTCGCACAGACTCACCAAAACTGGTGGAAATTGGAAAAATGTTGCCTGGTCTGATAAGTCTGGATTTCTCCTGTGACATTCAGATGGTTGGTTCAGAATTTGGTGTAAACAATCAGAAAAGCATGGATCCATCCTGCCTTGTATCAACGGTTCAGGCAAACAGATGAACACAAGATACAGTCCACAAAGGTGTTAGAGAGGAGCATCGAAATGAATGTCCTGTTTCTAAAGAGGGATGAGAGGAGCTAGAGTTCCTCAGTGTTTTTTGGCAAGAGTGGTGTCCAAGAGGGAAGAGGGCGCCCAGCAAGGCCAGCACCTGACCTGCTGCGTGCCACAGTAGTAGGCTGGCAGCCAGTTATCTGGCCTGACATCTGGCAGCCAGCTATCATCATGTGGAGGAGGAACTTGTGAAAAAATAGTCCATCTTTTTGGGTCATCTTGCAATCCCTAAAACTTATTTTTTTTTTTTTCTTCTGAAGGCCACTTTCCTCCCATTTACTATTAAAGGACTTTTGTCAAAGGTTAAATAATGGTCAAATAAATAACCTATACAGCCGATAAATGTTTTTTGTCATCAAAATAATTGCAGCTATGACAGATTACATTTTCAAAATAATCCTTATTTACACGGGGGAGGAGTGTTTCTGGAGATTTTTCAAGAAGAAAAGAGTTACTTTGATCTTAGGTGTGGGCACTTTAAAGACTGTCCCTAACTTCCTCTTTCTCCCGGTCGGTTTCAAGGCTGCCCCCCGGCAAACGTCAAAGTTGTGCCTGAACAAACTTTAAAAACTCGCCACGCGCATGAAACATATCTCTTTAATGGCAGAAAATTTAAACATTTCACTATGAACAAGACAATAATGAAAAATGCAGGTTTTATACATGTTGTAGGGGTTATATTTGTAGAATTCATACTTAATTTAAAACAAAAATAAAACGTCAGAAACGTATTGAAATGTCTCCTCAGCGTTTTCCCAGCCGACTAACCCGTTAGCTGTACAGTGATCTTTATCATCAGTGAAAAACTTCACATCCTGCATTGTGGCTTTAAGAATGGGGCTTCCTTGAAACCGTCAAGTTCCATGTTAGCATGGTCAAATTGATGAACTTCTTCAACGTAAAAACGTAAAGAAATAACTATTTTTAGACACTTTTAACCTTTTGCATTTTAGAGCCGTTTGCTCCGATATGGTTTGTTTTATCCGTTTTCCCGTTGTTTAGAGAGTTTCTGTATTTTTACTCTCAGTATGCGCGTTTGCAGACAGGGAGTGGCAAAATATAAATAATTGTTTCTTTTGCCATAACTCCTCGGAACTAGGTTTTACACAGCGGTAACGTCATTGTCTTTAAGTGACGGAGGATCTAATGGACCATTCGCCGTCGATAATCACGCAAGTAACCAGAGACGAGGAGGAAAATGCGACTTGTCGTGAGGACGGTGAGTTTGGGAAAAGTTTGCTCAACTTTTCAGCTGCGCATGACAATGTCAGAGAGGCACGAGGCAGCGGTGTTTTTAGGGTGCCACGGTGTCACTAATGCCGACTGTGACTCAGTGAATGAGCTTTGATACTGTCCTCTCCCCCTGAAGAGACCTCTGTGACTTGGGCTGACATAGTAGGCTAGTAAATACTTTGAGGAAGCTTTGAGCAAGTTTGAAACCGGTTGTCCTCCGGGTAGGCCAAAGCCACGAGCAGCCGCGTGGGAGCTTTATAAGTACAGAGAGGACAGGAATTTGGGTTTGTATGAGTCTGTGGAGTTTTAAATCCTCCGGTTTACTGGTGTTGCGCAGAGTTTTTAGACAGTGAGTAAAAGAGGAGACATAATGGGTCCGGTCAGAGGGGGCGGGGTCACACTGACAGTTCACTGTTATTGTTTTGGACTCTGATGTGGAGCTGCTTCAGTTATATCCTCAAGTTATCACCAAAAGGTATTGTCAACATATTTACACAAAATGATGCTAAAATGGACATTATATGGGCTAGCCTTAACCACGTGTTTTATCACTATGGGGACTGGAAAGCATGGCCGTAACTCCAGGGCCGTGCAGAGACCTTAAGGGGGCCACATGAAACAATAATTTAAAACGCCAAGCATGAGCATAATTTACCTGTTGAGTTATAGCAACCCATAGTCAAACAGAGTATAACATGGAACCTTACGACAAATGTTAAATGAAATCAGAGGGGAATTATGATAAATATGAGAAAATTATGAATAAGGTCATTTAAACTGACTTTTCATTTGAATTTTCCAAAGTTGTACTTTAAAATCACATGAAATGTGACACAGATGTAGTCACGAACAGGAATCCTTTTAAAATTTCATGTAACGTATTCAGATTTTTTTGTATAAAATGACATTTATAATATGAGGAAATTATGAGTGTGCTGTAATGTAATTTGAGGTAACTTTACCTTAATAAGGGCAGCATGGTGGTGCAGTGGTTAGCATTGTCACCTTACAGCAAGAGGGTCCCCGGTTCAAATCCTTCTGTGCAGAGTTTGCATGTACTCCCAACGACAGTGTGGGTCTCCTCCAGGAACTTCGGCTTCCTCCCACAGTCCTAAGACATGCATTTTAAGTGAATTGGTGACTCTTAATTGTCCGCAGGTGTGAATGTGAGCACGAATGGTTGTCTGTCTCTATATGTCAGCCCTGGCAACCTGTCCAGGGTGTCCAGTCACCCAATGTCAGCTGGGATAGGCTCCAGCCCCCCTGTGACCCCCAACAGGATAAGCAGCTATAAAAAATGGATTTACCTTTATAGTTCTCGAGAACCGCACAGTAAAACCATATGAGCTTTTGTATTGTTATAGTCAGGGTCATCCTTTCAGCTGACCCACAAAGGAAAGGTTTTTATGACAGTACAACAACTTCAGTTTCATATAATGTGCAATAGGCCTATAATGTTGTTTTATTTGGTATATTTTAGAAGTTATTGCCGAAATACAAATCTTTCTTCATGTTTTTCTGGCCACTCCAATCATCCATTCCATGATATACAACCATCAAAATCCAAGCAGTGGCCGGCTTCACTGGGGGTTCTCAAACAACAACTCCCTTGACGGCGGTGAGAACCAGCAGTCAGGACCACTATTAAACTTATGTTGCATAACTGGTGCACTATTTGAAGGTCAAGCAAATACTAAAAATATAACGTGATAATCAATCACAAAGATGAAACTCACAATCTTAACGTCATCGCTGAGTTTCCATCCGTGGCGTCCTGTGTTTCAGCAGAGGGCACGTCAGCAAGTGAAAGCTCATCATGTGATATAAACCGATTGACAGCAGCCAGGTCATTTTATTTATAGCAGAATTATTATTAGTTGTTAAATGTTACACTTGATAAGGGCAGGTGCAGGCAGGCCTTCACACACACAAAAAATGCCTTGACAAAAGGGCACTTTGGACATCAGGGGGCAAAGGGGCAAGTGCTCGAGCACCCTCAGCCTTCCCCTCTGCACGTGCCTGCATAACTCAGTAGTGTGCCTGTAGTGGCTCTCCATCCTTATCAGTGTTTTATCAGTAGGTCTGAGCTAATAGGTGTTAGGATTGTCACGATACTAAAATTTCAAACTCGATATCGATACCCAGGAAAATGTTCAATACTCGATACCATTTTCGATACAGCAGCAAAAAATTAAGAGGCATGTCATTTTTTAAATAAAGATCAGAACAGTAACATCAATGATAACAACAAAAAAATCCACCCAAAATAAATAACAACCAGAAACAAGATCTGTCCATACATATGTATTTATCTACAGCCCTGTTTATTTTCTGTGCTTCTGGTGAATTGGCACCATATTTTCTTTGCTGATCAAATAGAGTTGGTAGGCTCAGGATGCTCCTGTTTCTACCTCACTATGTGATCAGAGAACCAGGGGTGACAGGAGAAACCAAACGTTTTTTCAGCTTCAGTCTGACTTTACAGTTAACATAACTTTTCAGACACACATAATTGTGTTGTCCTGTTATACTAACATTGTCTATTAATGTTACAGACGGGCATGACTGATAAAGTTGTCTGCTTAGCTCCCACATTAACGTTAGAAGTTATATTTTAGTTTGATGCTGGCGACACCAGCTGCTCAGCTGCTAGTGAGGGGAGGGGCTGTACGTGCCGTCTGCAGCGTGCTGTGTTCACTTCACTAAATATTTCTAAAGAGCGCTTTTTCCTTTATCATTTTTGACCAAAACTGGCTGCTCTGATCCTCCTGCAGCCGCGCTGGTCATATTACAGCAACAGAAATGTGTGCATGCATGCACAGCGACGACAACAAGCCGGGTTGCAGCGAGGGCTCTGTGCCTGCCCGACACTGCCTGCACAGAGCTTGTCCGTCAGACCTGTCGTGCGCACCCGACAGGCACTGAGGTGGCGTGCACTGTTAGTATCGATACTTTTGTAAATTAGTATTGTATCCGGATATAGCGTTTGAGTATCAATACTTTTCAGAGTATCGATACTTTTGTAAATTAGTATTGTATCCGGATGCAGTGTTTGAGTATCGATACTTTTCAGAGTATTGATACTTTTGACAACCCTAATAGGTGTTTCCTGAATGCACTAGTTATTACTTTGTAAAAAATAATGTTGTTCCCACAGAAGGGAGGATTCAGGGTCAGGGCATTAATGAACCAAGCTTAAAACTAATGGTGGATCAAGCTTATAAACAATGAATGAATCTGAAATATGAAGTGTTCTCAGACAAGATTAATGAGCTCTAGCTGTATGCTGTTTAGTATCAAGAAAGACACACATTCATCTTATCCCCATAAAATGTTCCTAGTTCCTCTCCTTAGCTTCAGAAGAATAATGTTTGCCTGTTCTCAGTGGTTAGCCTACACTCCCAACCCAGTGAATGAAGTGACCAGTGGTTGGCTTCATGAGGTAGGATCCCTCATCAGGGAGAGTAATTAGTGTTAATATATATAACTATATATTAATACACTAAAGTACCCTTACAGTATAGATCTGCAAATTAGAGTCTGAAAACTAGGAATTTCATGAAGTATACAGGGTGATTGAAATATAACAAAAATCACCTGTGACACTGTAAGAATAGAAGTACAGATTTACAGGACATTTTGCACATAGTTAGGTGATGAGTCATGTTTTTGTCTAGAATCAGCAGTTACAATCAAGATGCCTTGACTAAGGCACTAAACAAACCTTGGTGGTCAACAGTGGCAGATATAGACTGTTCCCAGGTTGGCTGCAGTTTTTCTGAGAACTAATGCAGATTAAATGTCCTCTTATTGCAAGGTATTGCCTAGTATTTGTTACCGGTGTTTGCCTGTGTTTGATGTCTGTGCTTTGGCATCCTCCCACATTGAAAGACAAAGATAGGTTAAACATTAGGAATGCTCCCTAGTACTTCAACTGACCAAGGCCCTGGCATCTGAACAGTTGGCTGCTGGTTGCTCACTGCTGGCTTAAGTGCAGGGTGAAATAAGGGCAAAATTCCCAGCAGGGATCAACAGTGTGCATCTTCAGCGTATTCTGCTGAAAAGAAACCAAGCAGCGGCAAAGTAAGCTGCACCAGATTGATTCTGCGGCAAGTGTGGCCAAACTAAAAGTTAGGGATAGTTTTACTTTTAGCAGCAAATGCGGCCAGAGATTTCCTGCAGCCAATCAGTAAACAGAGTCATGTGACTCGTGACATATTGACCTAGGCTACAAAGAATTTCTTCTGTCTGAAACACATAAACATGCCTCCTGGCCGCAGAACACTGTAATTATTGCAGTGAGCTGCACTTTGCTGCTGCTGGATGTGTTTTTGGCATTAAACATAGCTTTAGGACTTAACATCTATATTTACCTCAACCTACCTTACCTTCCATAATTGATTATAAACTTGAGATGCTCAAAGGAATACTTAATCCACAAAGTGACCATTTGTAATCCATTAGTCACGCTGTGTTATCTTGAATTTGAGAAGCAAACTTTGGTTTTCTTGCATGCCTCCACGCAAAAAGGCAAACATTGAATTTTTGACTGACTGGGGAGCCTATTTAACAATAGCAAAACTATATCAATACATTCATTCAGAAACTCCGGTATAATTCCAGTCTCATTTATCCAGTTGTATGCTCAGTGCTTCCCAAACGCGTGCATTTTTGCTTAAGAAAAAAAAAAAAAAAAAGTTTGGCTTTGAAGAAAGCATAGGCAGGTTTTGCTTTAAATTTAGTATTGAATGGTAAGATTTTAGCAAAAATGCATGTGTTCACGAAGTACTGAGCACGAGACTTGAATTTTACTGCACGAGTTGTGTGAGTTTGTAAACATCTTTTAAGATAGTTTTGCTGCTGTAAGTGTGGTCCTCAATCAATCAATAAATCAATATGTCTGCCGTTTTCTATGGAGGCATGAGAGAAATTCAAGGTAGCGCAGCATGACTAATTAATATATAAATGGTCATTTTGTGAGTGAAGTATTTAGATGCATAATATAGCAGTTCTCAATGTTTTTTGTTGTCAGTGGGTCTTGTCTAAACTGAACTTTGTGAGTGTTGTATTAGGTTTGAGGTGCTGACGAATCTTTTCATTGAACAGATACTATTAGTATCAGTTAAATTAAATTGCAGCTAGATACCAAACCGTTTCTTTGTCTCCAATCATGCTCTTACTGTTCTTTAACTAGACGGGGAGATGAAGATAGTGAAGGTTGTTTCTCCTTGATGTCGAATCAGTTGTCTCATTTGGGTTTAGAAGAGTATGGTGACTGAATGAAGGAAGAGAAATGTTTAATTGTACTACCTAGTGTTGTGATTTAGTACTTGTCATGCTGTGCCACTCCCCTTATCGACATCTAAATGAACTGATACAATCGGATGTAACTAGTTGATTTAATGACATACGACGACCAAATGATCATTTGTGTATCATTTACTCATTCTGGGTTGATGACCATTTATAGGTGTAGTATTCCTTTACCTGTGCACCTCAGTGTTTCTGCTCTCACCTCTGTTAGTGCTGAGTCCAGACAGAGGGTGGCAGCACTGCCCAGCTTACTAGTACAAGCCAACTCCAGCCTGCTCTCAGATTACTTCCTCCTGGCCAAGAGGTCATGAGGCCAAAACATGGCTGCTATCCAGAAGTGAGGGGCCAGAGAAATAGGAAAGGGGAGTCTTCATTCCTTCTGTAGTTTCACAAGTTGCTGGTGCCACATAGGCATTAACTTCAGGAAACTTTGTTTCAAAAGTCTTTGTGAAATTTGAACCGAAGTTTAATTCTGTGTTTGGCGGCGTATTTATCTCACATCAATTCTGCATTGCTAATCAGTTCTATAGCCATGATAATACTGCTGCTAATGCAGATTTTGTAGATTCTTTGCAGTGATCATTTTCTGTATCATTAAGCCACATTTCTTCTTCACCAATGTCAGCACAGCAATTTCAACTGGAATAACTATCGTAGTTTTTTTGTGCAGGATGTTTAAACCTTGATCTGACCTGACCAGCTGGGCACCATGAACCTGCTATACCATTTGCTCTGGGTGGGTGTGAAGCGAGTTGTCAGATTGTAACAGACTATCAGGTGTCAAAGTGGCAGAAAGTCGGTCGTGGGAGGCCTCATTCTTTCTGTGTCTGGATAGGAATAGAAGCAGCCGAGTGCAGGGTCACGCCTAGCCCGAAGCAGTCTCAGATAAGACCGCTTTCAACTAAGTAGGCTGAAACATGCTGATGTGGCGTGAGGTTGTTGCTGCTCCTCTGAAATGCTGTAACCTCATTATCAGTGTCAGAGCCTCTTGGGCAGAGAGGTGTGAGGAATGTTGGAGTATAGTTTTCTTCTTACCCATTTCTACTACCTAATTATACACGTGGGCTGAATTAAACAGAGAGCTGAGGAGCAAATAAGGTACAACTAATTAATCTAGCTACAGTTAATCCTACATTAATGTGATTTATCACAAATGGAAAATATCCGCTGTGGTGTCAAAGAGCTTACTTGGTAGAACTCATCTGGCTATAGTTGTTCAACTAGGTTTATGTTTCCCCAGCGCTCCTTAAAATCTGGCTGCAGACAACCGTGATCTGTGTGTAGCTCTTAAATACCAGCTGAGTGTCAGTGTTTAAAGGCTGTCTTTGGACCAACTGGCCATGTAGTTGACCCACTTGCAGATCTGGATCCAACCCGCACATGTAACACGGAGCTGCTCAAAACTGCTTATGATGCACAAGCTGTGTGACACCAGTTTTAAGGCTAAGTAAACCCACTATTGGACATAGCCTGACACACTATGCTAGTTTTGTTCATTTTAGATTTTTGGCTGATCCAGCTAATCAGTTTCATAGTGTTTTAAACTTGATGCGTCCCATTGTGTTGAGGAGATGGGTACACCCATGTCATGCTCCCACTATATTTTTAGTCATGCTAGTGGTGGGGGATGGCATATTGTTGTTTGGTTCACTGCTGAAATTTGGTACAGACACTCATGTCCCCCTTAGGGTGAAGTGTAACAACTTTGGTGATCCCTTAGCTTGATTCTAATTATCATCGGGACACATATGTTATTCCAATACTTTGGTTTCTGACCAAATATATGCAAAATAATGACATTCCCATTAGCCTTAACTTTACTTTGTATTTAGTGCTTATTAACAAATGCTAACATGCTAAGCTAAGGTAGTGAATGGTCATCAGAACCTTATGAACATCAGCATGTTAGCATGCTCATGGTAGCATGTATCATGTGCTTGGCATCTAGACACAGTTCAGCCTCACAGAGCCATGAGCATGGCTGTAGACTTTTAGTCCTGTTTCAGAGTTACAGTCACCTCAAACTCTGCATAACAATAATACAGTGTCTATACTTCGGCATCCTGGGGGTTTAAGACTCTAACCTGATAAATAATGTTTACCATTTAGCTCCACTTTATTTGCCACCTGTCACATTGTTCTCATGCAAGGGACTTGTCTAGGTAGCAAATGGTTAAATGGAGACATTTTTGTATTCATTGTTCCATTTCTTTGTTTCAGCCATGTCTCATTCCCAGGGTGTCAAAAACTGCTGCAAGGTTAGTGGCCCTCAGTGTCACATAGGGATGCACAATGTACCCTTCCAGCATCTGTATGAGACACACCGAGATTTCAGTCAACTCCAATATAAAGCCATGTGCATCAATATCAGACATTCAGAGCAATGGATGTAGTTTAAACAGCCCAAAAAGTCTGTTTAGGGCAGGTGGGAAGGGAGTTGGATGGGTCAAACAAGCACAGGAATTTTACTCATGAGATTGGTGTTCATGTCCCTTGTGAAACTAAAAGTCAATGTGGAGTTATTTTGTCAAGTCAATTGTTTGCCGTGTGAGTCGATTTACTTTGCTAACTTTAACCATGAACTATTTCAACCAACAACCTTTTCTGCATCAAGATACAACACAAAAAAAGGCTGTCCCTGGTGGCTCCTGCCCAAGCATCAAAATATGACTAGTACAGATGAGATCATTTTGATTGTTTTACTGATCATTCTCACAGAACATTTGCTGTCAGAACATTTTCTATCCCTTACTACATACCCAAAACCAAAGGGCAATGTAAATGAAACCAGTTCAAATGGCTTGTAGTTTGTACTTTGTGACCTCTCTAATTTTGGACCTTAACTGATTCTGTCACGAGCCAGTGAGATTCTTTTCATACTGACATTTGTCATGTTCACTTTTAATAGAGCTTAATCTCATTCATTTTACTATAAATAAAAATAATGTGCACATTGCACAAACACTTTTTTTTTAAAGTTACAGTGGACAAAGGCAGACAGACAGACAGACAGACAGACAGACAGCAGCAGATGATGGAGTGATGAACACTGCATACTGCATGAACCGTGTCTGAAAATTGTTTGTGAATGTGTGAGTAAAAGGAAAATTCATTTAATATTCCAATTAAATAATGTTAACATTCAAAGGAGGAAAAATGAATACTCATTTTTTTTTACGATTACTAGTATTTTTTTTAACATCATAACTCATAATTGATCTGGAAACTAAACAAAAGTTTTTGAGGTTCTTAGTTCAGATTTTCAATGATTAAGACATATACTTGGATTGTACAGAAAGTGCCAGAGTATCTAAAAAAGCATCAAAATAGAGCTTGTTATTCAAAAAAGAATCCTGGGGGAGGATCCCTCTTGACCCCTGTACAGAGTTTCAGGCTAAGTCCCAAATGGAAGCTTTGGGAATAACGTGATGTTGCAGGGTATATAGTGTCAGCGGTTTAATTAGGGCCGGGCAGCTCTGCTGATGGTCCCTCTTGTTTTTGCCAATCTAAATCTTCTTCTTTTTCCTACCATGAAATCTGCCTTTGGATCCATGAAAATAAATGAAATTTGAACATAGGTCCAGTCCTTTTCCAAAAGCTCCTCAACTAAAATTATGGGGCAGTAGCCCTGATGGTGGTGCTACAGCAACCGTCTATAGTTTAAAATTTGTAGTCATAGTAAATCGGTTGAATATACTATGACTTCAACCACAATGTTGTTTTGCTTTGAGCTGGCAGGAATTAGGAAGTCCATCACTCTATTTTTGCAACCAAAAAAACAAAACAATACAAAACAGATTTTTGAAACATCAAAAAATTAAGCACACAGTGCATCAAAATGTTTTAGTGTAACCAGTTACTGCAAATTCACACTTAATAAATCTCCGAATTTCATGAAAAAGATGACATTTTGATGTCATGGTTGAAGTAGTGTGGTCAATTTCAGAATTGTATCTCACAAACTGATTTTATTTTCAGTATTTTAACTTTTATCCTTGGAAACTATTGTAGTCAGTTGAATCAAGAACTTCTTTAAACATCAGTTTGTCACTTATGTAGCAATCAGTCTTTGCTAAACCTTTAAAAACAGACCTTTTGTGGACTGCCACGGGAGATTACTGTTTTTATGATTATGTTTAATCTAAAATAAGAACCATGATAGCCAGAGCATTTATTCTTTTAGCAGCAGAATGCTAAGGCATCTGTCCTTCCCGTCAGCACATCATGACCTTATGTTACCTCACCTCATGTGCCCTGCAAACATGATATTTTGCCTTTATTACGCTGGTATTTCCCCGTAATGGCCGCAGGAGATCACTGTTTCCATAAACCCTTGTGTGTGTGTATATATATCAAGTTTAAAATAAAACTCATAAAAGATAGAGCATTCAATCTTTTAGCAGCAGAAAGCTAAGGCTTCTGTCTTCCCCGCCATCATGTCATTACCTTATGTTACCTTTCCTTACATGCCATGCAAACAAAGCATTTTACCGTAATTACACCTGAATTTCTCCTGGGAATTTCTCCTTAATGGCTGTAGGACATTGTTGTTTGCATAGTCCTTTACATATAGATCTCACATAAAAACCATATTAGCTAGAACATTCATTCTTTTTGAGGCAGAATGCTATGGCTTCTGTTTTCTGTGTCATCATGTCAAATGCTCATAGTTTCGTCATTGCACTACGTTACATGTGGTGCACCAGAGGAACGAATGATGACTCCATCACGCCTTTGCACTCTGCTTAATAAATGAGTATATCTCAAAATGAAATAATGTACTCTTCCAGTTTTAAGACATAGTCTGTTTATACCCGATAAAGTCTGATGAAAATCAGATTTTTGTATTATTTTTTATTGACACACTTTAAATACTTTTATCAATTATTATGATTTACTGACTTTAATAATATAATAATAAATAACATTTAATAACATTTTAGCTTAAGATGTGTAGATTTTAGGAATATAAACAATTAAAGCAACTTCAAGAAATAAGCAAAACTACCAATGTAGGCCCTGGTGGACCATTTCTATTGCAGAGTTCAGAAGGTTTAAATAAATTACAGACAATGCTAGGTTTTCTAGCTGAAGAACAAACATTTTTTGAATTATATCTGGTTAACAGATTTTTTGACACTAGTTTCTAGAAATGTGCCTTTACATGCAACCCTGGTGTTTGCTGTTGCCCTTGCCCTTAGTGTCTGTGGTTGTGAGTGTAAGTCTTGAACAGACATGTTAATGGCCACTCAGGCACTGTGCTGTGTGGAATAGTGATGCGTGATTTCAAAGAGGTATTTTTAATTATAATAAGACATTTGAAATAGTTGTAATAGTAGAAGTTCTGCTGATGGACTCTCCTTTGTTTCTCATTTGTCTTCCTCCTCTTCTCCTCCTCTCCTTCTTCATCATATTTTTATACCAAACAAACATACTGAAGAAACTGAGATTTTTTTTATTATTATTATTGTTGTTGTTTTTTAATAGTTTATTTATGTTATATTTAGAGTAAGCATATTACTTTGTTGTTACTGACTATATTACAAAAAAAGGGAACCATGACAGAGATGGACTTGCCTTTTCAAGGCATGTAGGAAATGGCACAGTTTTCAATTTCCACGGTGGCATTACTCACAAGGGCCCGTTGTCTGCCCAACACTATTGGAGAGCCGCCATTTCCATGCCCCCCCACCCCAGGGGCACCCACACAACCCCACCGCCTGCACCATCCACATCCATGCCCCTGTGTGCCATGCAAATCAACTGCTTTGTTGTGAAGCATTTCTGTGCAGTGTAAACACATAGCCATTTCCTGCTATGGATTGTAGCTGACAAAAAAGGCTTTGTTTGTGACTGCTTATGGCCTGGTGGGAGTATACAACACTATATATACACATAAATATCATCATTAACCGCTGTCAGCAGCTGCCCTGGAGGCTATTTTAAGCACTCTGATGTGTAATATCAGAAGATGTAATGCAATGAGTAGGGCGATGTTTCCTAACACTACAAGCTTCACCTGCCCAGTCCCTTCACACGTGTTTGCACACCAACCTTTCAACTTGGGACCAAGAGAGGTATGTCCCGACAAGCATGCTTGGGCCATTATGACAGCTCTCCGGTGGCTGCGTCCACTTTCAGCCCCAGCTGAATGAAGTAGTCAACAGGCCAAAGTCATAGTGAATAACACTTGAAAGTAGGTCAGACTTGTTCAGGGATAAAGCTAGGCCAAAAAGATTGGTAACAAAGGTTATTATTTTAGTGGCTGTTTTTTATTTAGTATGAGCTGTGACATCTACTTTTGTGTATTTTTGATCACTGTATAATAAATTTGAATACTTTCCTCTATATTTCATGTTTCAGTCAGGAGCTCAGCAAAAACTATTACATTGCTTCCTTTAATGTGGTTCTGTGATCCAATATCCCCACATTAGGGAACGTGTTTCGGTCTTCCTGGCAATCAGTATAACAGCACTTCTTAGTGTTGTGTACAGACTCCATTTGTTGTGAGCTCAACAAGACACCTATTGCCCAACTGTGCTACTTTGCAATCATTACACATTTATACCCAAAGCAAGTTGACAGGTCCATGATATACCCCATACTGAGGCAACAGATTTAGTCACATCTGAGCGACATGCTAATGCCTGAGCTGACAGCTCTGACTGCTCATCGCTTCTCAGCTAATTTGTCAGTTTCTTTTTTTATTTCTTTTGAAAACTATCATCACTCTGACACCAGCTGATGGGATGTTAGCTACCACATGTGTGTGCCAATAGCTGCTGTTACATTGGTTAGCGATGTTAAGGTAGATCAAATGTAAGTGCAGTCTCAAGACATGGTTCAGACTGTCATTTCTGTCTGTTCTCAGGGCATATGGAAAAAAACACAAGTAGAGGAGAATTCAAGCTCGAACTATATTAATTAATAAAATAAAATTAATATTTTTCCTGAAATCTGTTGATTCAAAAAGAAAATCTTGGCCATCATCAGTGCTGATATGGAGAAACTTTGAGGAGGAACAGCTTGTAATTTAATTTTGCAGCATTGTAGCCCTAATTATGCACTTATCTGTCTTTTCTATCTATTCAAGCTAATTCTTTGTATTTAAACAACAAAATATACACTGAAAATGAAACTGGTGCAGGATGTCTACACCTGACTATTTGTGGGGCTGAAATGTACACCTACACTTTGTTATGCAATGTCTTTTAACCTTTTGCAGCAAAACTAAAATAGCCATAGACAAGCAATACACAACATGTCACAGCACAGTAGGGGTCCTGCTGACAGACCAACCAGAGTGATGCGCAGCTCAGATATACTGGATCAGCATTGCTGCCAATGTGGACGTCATTACATGGATCGAGTCATGGTCGGATGTGACTGAAACAAAACAGATACTATTTCTTAGTCACTGATGAAATAAAACCATAGCGACACAATAACATGAGGAACAATAAAGTAAAAATTAATTTTTTGTATGTTTTTTGTTCACTCTGTCAATATAAATAAAAAGTGCATTACAAAATAATAATGATAATTAACAGAGGACAAATAGCATGTTGATGAGAAGTTTGACTGGTTCCACTTCTTTAGTTGACACTCCACACTGAAGTATAATCCTTTTCAGTTCCACTTAACAAAGTTTATAGGCTGCCCACTTCTCACACTTATTCAGGTAATGAAAGCAGTACCAGGGAAGATTCATGTCATGTTGGTACAGTATGAGCGTCATTCCTCATGTTTCTTCTCTGTATCGCTCTTTTGCAGGTGCCAGTGAAGTTTCTCCCTCACAGAAGCCTCGTAGCAGAGGCCTTTTCCACAGTCTCTTCTGCTGTCTATGTAACAGAGAATCAGAGCCCCCTCCACTAAAGAACAGTGCCCCCCTCTTGGTAGAAGAAAATGGGACTCTATCAAAAGTAAGTTCATCTCTCAACATCCTCCTCTCACTTTTCCATGTGATATTGAATTTCTGTCACCCTGATCGTCTTCGAGCAGCCTGTGGTCAGCGTGATTGACAGCCGTGTGATGCCTGAAACACATGTTTTCTTGGCTCGAAGCTTTTCGTGTTTACTAGCGCATCTCTCCTGTGCTGAGAAGTGATGTATGGCAGTGTTGAAAAGCACTCCATGTTCAGACATCTATCAAGATGACTGGGTGTCACAAGAAAGATGGAAATGGTGTAAATGTTACAGGTGGACGTCTGACAAGAAGATCACTGCATTGCAAAGATAAACAAAAACAGCTACTGTACATGTGCTGTTAGTCATCAGGATAAATTAAGAACTTGTCATAGTCTCTAAATCTTTCCTGGATTCATGAGGGTTTAATTCTAGAAACTAATAATTAATAATCAGTTATTAAATATTATAAACAGATCATTTCTGTTTGAATTAGAAAATTATGAATGATTAGGATGTTTACATATGCTGAGACAGTGCCTGATAATCCGTCAATGATTGACCACTATCACTTGGACAATTGCAAATTCTCGCCGTGGTTTTACTGAGTGTATTCTTGGAAAACAGCATGACTTTTGGCAGTTATGGTCCGAAGATCAAGTGGTCAAGACGTTCTCAGGTGTCAGTTTCAGATTTATGCCTTAGTTCAGCCTTTTATAGAGATTTGATATTCCAGAAGTTATTTGTCACGTCTCTCCAAGTCCCCAAAATAAATTGCTTGGTCTCTGGCAAAGGAGGGGTCGAGTCAAGTGCTAGGCTCAGTTTTGGTTGTGTCAAACTGTCATATCAACATTCATGCTGCTCCTGTTGCTGTTACTCTCTCTTGGGGGCTGTGGTCTCAGTGACTCCCCCCACCAGCCATGTGAATATCGACTCTGAATGGACCCTCCAGTTACCTGCCAGTCATTTGGACCTGGACTCTGAATGATCTGGAACCAATGCATGGAGTAAAAACCTCAAACAAAATCCAGACAGAGAAATCATTTCCTGATGTATTTGGAAAACTCTGAGCAAAGCAAAGTCTCTGGGGAAGGGGAGCCGTCTACTGAGGCCATGCTTGCTGAACAATGCCAGGTTCCTAAATTAACAGAGGCTGCCGACTTATCCAGCCCTTCAAAGGGAAGTGCTGATCTTGGCATGAAGGTCCTTGTGGATTATACTGAGCAGGCTGTTGTCAGCAGAGAAATTGACCCTTCTATCTTTTGTGTGGAACATTGCAACTTGAAAAGAGATGAGATGAAATCCTGCACATATTGCAATGGACAATCTGAGAGTTTTGCACAATACCCGGAGAGCAATGGATTGTTTGAATCCGACCAGATCCTTGGTCAGTGTGAGACTTCGGGGTTAAGCCAACCATTTGACGAATGTGCTCAACACTGTGAGTGTTTTAAACCTTGCAAGTCCTCTGAGCACTGTGCTAATCATAGCTTAGCTTCCAAATGTAGTCCTTGCTGTGAACACAGTGCAGAACACCTTCAGTTATTTCAGCAATGTAAGCCCTCTGATCAACAGTTTGAGTCTTTTGACTTTGAGCCAGATAAATTGGCAGTGAACTGTGACAGTTTCGGGCCGTGTGAAATGTCTGATTTCATACCTGAATGCACAGACCACCTCGACTTACTGCAACAATATGACTCCTCCGATCAGCAGGGTGAGTCCTTTGACTCTGAGCCAGAGACATCAACAGAGGACTTTGAGCAATGTGAAATGACTGGTTTCACATCTTACATCTCTGACTCACTGGACTTACTGGACTGTGCCACCGAACTCCGTGAGTATGACGAATGCACCAATGATGACGATAATGAAGAGATCTATGCACCTGAACATGAGGATGAGCCAAATGACACGGAGCCTATTGATGCAAATCCCTCACATTTCAACACACCTGCTCAAGTTTACTTTGATGACAGTGGAGATTTTCCATTTACAAGTGAATGCTGTGAGACACACCATCACTCTGAGGAAGATTCCCCACATGCCACTGCATTAAACGCGTCCAGCGATTACTGTGAAATGTGTGAAACAGATTACTCTGAAACGAGCGAAGAGTATGATCAGCAATGTGTCACTTCAGACCAGTGTTCTGATGAGGCCTCTGAGTTTGGCACAGAAGAAGATGGTTCCTCAGATTGCTCTTCTATTGAAACCAAATCCTTCAAGACCTGTCCCGATGGCAGCATTCCTTCAGATCACTGCTCTGATTCATCTGGGCAGACGCAGTGGGAATCTTTTGAAGATGATGTAGAAATAGACCAAAACAATGTTAACATAACTAATGAGGATAAAAACAAAACTCCTGCTGTTGATATTGTTATTGAGGATTACTTCGATCTGTTTGACAGAGCTGACTATTACGGACATGCCTTTGCACAAAAGCAACGTTACATCTCCTGCTTTGATGGAGGAGACATCCACGACCACCTGCATCTTCAGGAGGTTCAATCTAAGGCTCAAGCCAAATATGCGGACAAATTTAAAGAAATCAATGAGGAAATTCATGTAAAGGAAACTGATACATGTTTTGATGCTCCCAAAGAAGCATGTGAAGATACTCATGAGGAAGATGCAAGTCAGAGAGGTTATGTCTCCTCTGGGTCTTGTGAGTCAGAGGAACAACCTGAAGATGAATCAGAATCAAGTTTAGCAGATAATGAAGTTGAAAGAGATGAATCAGAAGTTCAGGCCCTTTGTGCTGAGAACTGTGAGGAAACAGAGGAAGATGAGAACAGTTTTGATGGAGAAGCTTGTGCATTTGATGGCCATGTTTCTGAAATCTGCAAAGAAGAAGAAACTGAGGTCTGCCTGTCCTCTGGTAATGAGAGTATGAGTGCGCCATGTGCAGAGGACATCTCTGTTGGAGGTGATGCTTATGAAGAAGAATCTGTTGCCCACAATTATGAATCGATTTTTGACAGTACCTCTACCACTGGACATTTACAGACAACTGAACCTGCGGACAAACTATTTATCGCATGTTCAGAAATGGAGCCATATTGGTCACTTGTACACCATGAGGAAAATGGAGAGATGTGTGAGCTTGGTGTTGAGGAATACTATGTATATCAGATAAAAAGCATTCAGTCATCTGTTGAACAAGCCCTGAATGAATTTATTATGGGAAGAAGGTCATACGATCAGATAATCCATGGGGATGCTTCAAGGATTGAAACAGAAGATGCTCCTTTATCCCTGAATGACATACAAGCACATGAAGTTTGCCCAGAGGAGCTCAAGGAAGTCAGATTTGAAAGTACAGAAGTTATTGAACTGAGTGAGAATTTGGCCAACAGCTCTGATGTGGAAAAAACAACCAGTGAAGAAACTCGGGAATCAGATGAAGACAGTGGAATCAGTGACATTTCAAGAGAAAAAAAACCTCCTTCAGATATTATTCACAGTGTTGTTTCGCACCCTGCAAAAAATAACGAAAGGACTGAGGAAAACAAGCCCTCCGAACAAAGCACGGATTCAGAAGAGGAGCAAAGCGATGATGAATTTGATGAAGACTGTGAATGCGAGTACTGCAACCCACCAATAGAGGAGGTATAATACATCTTTGCACCACAGCTGTGAAATACTGACATAGATAAAATTGGGTTTTCAGAACTGTGCGAGAAACTTTGGGATATCCCAGAATCAAGGCGCATCTGTCATCAGTACTGTTGGTCTATTTTTTAAATTAAGATTGTACTACCAACTGTGGCAGTGAATAAGATACAGAATATCTCAACTTGGCAGACTGTGTCAGACTCCATTATCCTCACGTGGCAGTTCACTCTACTCAGACAAACACGTGCGTCAGAGTTACAGGCAGCCTCTTAAATCGAGCCAGCTTGTTTTTAGCATCAGAATCACATTAACCAACACCGATCTCTGACCACTTGTTGAAGGATGACACAGAGTATGGTGATATTTACATGCTCCATCAGTGTGGCAGCAGCTGTAGCATCCAAGGTTTCCTGTAACCCCTCACACAAACGCCACAACACAACTCAGTGTCTTAAGTGACAAGAAACACACACACACACACACACACACACAATGAGCTGTAAGTCCTCAAGACAAATCGAGATGGTTATTCCTTAGCTGCGGCTCACATTGTGGGCTTGAAAGCTAAAAGAAAGCTGTAATTAAGGAAAGTGATGAGCTTGAGATCTAAACTTAACTTTTGTCTTCAGGTTCCAGCAAAACCGCTGCTTCCACGGATGAAATCGAATGACGCAGGGAAGATCTGTGTGGTCATCGATTTGGATGAAACGCTAGTGCATAGTTCATTTAAGGTAAGTCAGCCTGTAGGATAAGCTAACAGGTGAACAACCACGAGCAGACATTTATTCAAAAGAGATGATTAAAGGATCGGTTCATCCAAAAATAAAACTAAAAAATAATTTACATTTCCATCCAGATACTTTGTGCCACTATGCATGGAATATGTTTGTGGATATAGCATCATTCAAATAATTCTGATGGTATCAGCTTTTGTTTGGTTAAAAGTTTTGCAGTAATGCTTCCAGCCCATTCACCTCAGTGTCCCGTGCAAAGTTGTGTAGTAACACTGGATTCGAAGGTCTTTTCATGAATTAACAATACAATGTTCCAGATATTCTCCTGGGATTTCTTGTGTTAATTTTAATTAACGTCTTAATTTGGCATACAAAACGGCACATGTCAGGTATTTCCAGGCCCCCAGGGAAAGCAGCTCAGCTTCCTTCAATTTTTTCCCAGTGGCTACTCATGGTATTGCAGCAAAAAAATGCCCTGTGGTCCAAAAAGCCTCTCCCCCATAGACGCTCATGGAGCAGTAACTTCCTGGAGGTTTGGCGTTAACAGTGAGGTTTCCAGGCAACCAGTGGAGACTCCAGGCAGGTAGTCCTCCCGATCAAGAAATAATCTAGTACATAATCCCCAGTAAAACCATAATTTGTCTTTTTACACTATGGATTAAGCTATAACCAGCTTTAGACATGCTGGTTGGATTTTTTTAAATTTTATTTATTTTTTTTTACGTTGAACAGAGCCAGGGTAACTGCTTTTTCCCCATCTCCAGTCTTTAGCTAGCCAAGGCTTAGCTAACTGACTGCTGGATATAGCTTCATAATTACATAGTGTTGAAATGTTTATGGTACAAAGGCATGTCTACAGTTACTGCAGTACAGTGAAGCTCAATGAGATTTGATAGTGATGTTGATATTTGATATTTATTTCGAACATGAAAAAAAGAACCCACATGAACATACATACAAACAAGCAGACAGACAGAAAGAAGGTAGTATTACATATACATTATAATATTGCCAGCGCATATTTGGTTTCATCATGCTAAAAGCTAATTAGTTCTAGATCAGAACCATTTGTTCACTTTGAGTTTATGCCTTCATTACCATCCCAAGCACATGACCTTCATCCAAAAGTAGTTTCTGCACTGACCTAAATGCATACAGTGGTGCATGCTGGGTAAGTGTAATTGTTTTGTTGCAGAAAAATCTTTTTTGAAAATGTTTTATTTCAAAAATATTTTCATTTTTTATATTTAAACCTAAAAAAATGACTCCCTTCCATCCAGATAAGTTTACCACCTGTTTCATGTGGACTAAATGGCTCTTATAGCCTTTTTTTATACTCTTGGCCTTTAATTACTTAAAGGTCATCAAGTATTCAAAAATAACTCGAAGCCTCTCATTGACTATCTGCTGTTAGGCTTCTATGTTGACTGTTAAAGCAAACAGTCTACTTGCCAAGGCGAAAATAGCAAGAGGATTTGCACTACATCATTTTGCATATTTTTAGGAGGCACATGATTTATTTTTATCATAAAGGACTGGGCTCATGTGCACCCTAAACATTAACCATTTATTTTATGTGTGCTCTGGTTTCACGACGCAGAACCCACCTGCACCCTCAGATCCAAGTGAGATGTAAGAAAGAGGTCATTAAAATCAGATTTTCAGGAATGAAAAGTAATCTGCTGAGGACAAGGACATGTTCAGCTGCTCACTGCAATGTGTCATTATGTTTGAGTACTGTAAATATGACAACAAAATAATTAACAATTATTCTTTAAAAATAGCTGAGGAATGCAGTGCTAACAAGTCATTTATATGTTGTACTTGCCTACACACCTCTTTGAATAGAATCTCTGCACAACATAATTTACAGAAGAGTGTAAATAAATCAGTGTTAATACACTGTGAGTTAAGATACTTGAAATAACATATTGAGTTTGACACTGTTTCTACAAATAACTGGCTCCCTTTTGATCAGTTTGATACCTTTTAAGGTAGCATTCAGTGAACAAAGTAGTCAATGCCAAAAGTCAAGGCTCCTGTGTCGCGACAAATTATGTAATGAATGCCATGTGGTGTTTAGTCCTTCTCAGGTCACAGACTGTCCTAAAGGATGTCACCGGATATTGCCACTAGCTATGTGTAAACAGGATCAGACTCTGTGAACTCCATGTTTAACACAACGTGGATAATAAACCTCATTATTACTTGACACACATGCTAAACATAGGTAACACGGTTTTGGAATTGGTTGTAGGTGAAAGGCAGAGGAAAGACAGTTTTTCTTTTTTTAACTTTTAGAATATGAAATATTTCATTTGAAATTAAACTGGGTGAACTGAAACAAATGCACCTACACCAAAATGAGCTCAGAGGTGTACCACAGCTTAATAGAAAAGTATTAATATTACCCTTAAATCACTTCAATTTATGCCAGGTTCTGTAGCAGGTTGGCTCAGACCGTCACATTACCAAAACCACTCACCAGTGATCGGTCACCAGATGTTACATTTGTACTCCTATATATTGTAACTACCATACAGAAATGTAAACACAAAATAAATACAGCACAGGGCTTAAAATTGTGTCTAATTTGTAAATTTTGTCATGATGATAAAGAATCAGGAACTGATATATTTAAGTGCTGCTCTTTAATGGCGTCATTATTGACCAAAATTCAAATATGGATAAAAGCATGAAGTGTAGTATCAGAGCTTTGGCTAACGACTGATGTAAAAAGAAAGTAATGTTTTAAAACTTTTGCAACAGATAATTAGACAATAAGCTGCGTTGAAACGGCCAAATTTCACTTAAAGTTCCTCAGTTGTGCAAAAAAAAAATTTACGCTTGTTTGAGGTGGGTTCTGCCTTTGTCAAAAAAGAATTGATGCAGCAAGTGAGATATGGAAACGCCCTTGCCGAATAAAGTCTGACATAGTGAACACTGAACTCACGTGGCTGATGAGCAGGTTCTGCTGTTGTTGTGCATTAGAATCATTACATTAACTGCTTCTATACAGACTGCATAATAAACATGGCCAATACTAGCTGACATAAAAAAAAAAAAAAAATCAAAACTTGCCAAATTGAAACAAGTCTATCCATTTTTCTCTCATAGATTTGTTTGCGATATGTTCTGTTTCCAGTTTGCAGCCTCTGCTTCTTCCTCTATGTTTACTGACATATCACAGCCATGTGTAAATTGTAGACAATACTACCAACTTTTGATGAAACAATGCTTTGCATAGCCTCGTGTATTTACTCCACTTGATGTAAATATGCTAAATTTATATCTTTTTTGCCACATTCCAAAAGTTTGCTTAAAATTCACTTGACAATGGAAACAGGACAAAAGACAATTGTAGGACACATGCAGTTAGTTAGGAAAATGTAAGATACTAATTAAACTGACTGAAATAACTGACATTATTGGAAGTATTTTGGAGGTATATTTGTCTTAGCATTAAATACTTAAATAAAAGATAGCAGCTATATCATTTAAAGTAGGGTCAGAGTAGTTAAAGGAAGAAAGGGGGATTTTTAAAATGGTAAATGTAATAAGGCTTTATTTTTCCTGAGATTAGAGGGTGTGGAAGTGGCTAAAAAAGAACAACAGCAAAAGAAAGAGTAGTTACTCAGCCCAAATGCCCAGACACTACACACTGCCTGCTCACGGTGAACAGATGATGGAGAAGTGAGGCAGTAGCCCTTTTTAAACAGGAATTGTGCAAATTTGCAGGAAAGCCCAATCAGTCTTTTTTCAGCATTGGCAGTATAAAGCAAAACCGGGGAGTGCAGCAAAATGCCACCTACCTACTTTTGTTTACAGAATGTGCCTTTTTCGGGGCAATGGGTGGGGCGTCAGCAAATAGAAAAACATATACAGTAGCTCAGCGTGTGACATAAACAGTGACATGGGAGGGAAGCTGCGGCTGGTCAGTCCTTCTGCGATTCTCTCATAAGTCAGCCCACCCTTCACTGTCACTTGACAATTAATGGCCTCTTCGTTTGCGAGTGCAAGGGAAGCACGCAATTACTTGTCTCCCCAGTTGTTTGTCTTTACAGTGTCTGTCAGGTTTGCGTTTCCCTCTTGCTGATAGCTGCTTGCTAATTCCTGCTATCAGCTGTTTCCTGTTTATCCACCGCAAAACGGCCCAACATTCGCTGAAAATCTGGCAGTGTAAAAGGGGTAGTAGGTCAAAGCAAGGAAGCAAGACAAATTGAACTAGAGTTGGCAGCTCAAACCTGAACTAAAACAGCTATGGATCCTGGATTTGCATTTGTAGCCTACCATACACTTTATGGACGGGACGTAGCTACCATGACGTCACCCACTGGTTTCTGGACTCCTGCTTCTGTCTTTTTTAGCTCTGAATGCTGCCACTTGGTTTGATGGTACTAAAAAAAGTGCTTTAGTTTGAGTTCAAACCTCTTTGAATTCTACACTATTTTTGCCCATTGAGATTCTTGGAAATTAACCAAAAACAACAACAACCTTGCGCCGCCCCCACACCCCAGGGTTTGAACCAGGAACCCTCTGGCTGTGAGGCGACAGTGATAACCACTGAACTACCATGCCACCCAATTAGTAATTAATTAATCATTTTTCAAATTAACAAATTATTCAAATGAAAATCATTTAATCCAGTGTGACAGAATATAAACCAGCATGCAACTTTGGGAAAAATACTGTGCCTTTAATCCTATAAGCAAACTCCCACTTTCTGTTTATGTGCATGTTGAACATGTTCTCTTTTACTTGCATTACCTCAGAGTATACCAATCTAGGCCATGGTGTAATGCCCTATATAGAACATGCTTAGAGTGATATGAACATTTGAGAAGCATATTACAGACACAAGAACTGATATTTTATGACCCTTGTCACTTTTTTTGGTGCCCATATTTCAGTGATGGATGTGATGTGACTCATATTATTTACAGTATTGTGTTGTTGGGGTGGCGTCTTTCTGTCTATTTGACACATTCTCCATTAAGATTTGTTGCTATCACACACATCTCTGTGGAAAGGGCAGATTTCCTTTGGATTTTGTCATTAATTATTATTTTTTTTTTATTTAAATGTTTAACACTTCTGCTTTTGTTTTCAACAGCCTGTGAACAATGCTGATTTTATCATTCCAGTGGAAATTGATGGAACAGTTCATCAGGTAGGCACTTGATATGCTAAAGTGACCATTTGCTACACTGTCATCTTGCTGTATGTTGATTCAATCACATCACTACGATGTTAACACAGAAAGCAGCCATCATGGAAGTTTACAACAAGCTTCATAGGCTTCCTGCTTAAAGCCCCAAAGATTTGTGTAAAAATATGTGCAAGCAGGATTGACACAGAGCACCATTTAATGTGCACTGAGCGTCATTGTACTACATTTACCACACACCAGTAACCAAAATCTGTGCTGTTCACCATCTGACCTGAACAGTAGGATACTTTATAAACTCTCCAATACAAAAATACAAGAGTAAATTTGAAAATCCTCCATGGTTTATTTTGACCCGGAGACCCTGTGCTAGCACCCTGACAGTGCTGTAGCCCGCTCTGTTGATGGCTCAAAGCAGCAGGTGGCTATTTACGTGGCCTGACGAAATGAGGAAACCCTGGCAGGCTTCTCAGAAATCAGAGGCCATCAATCTCACTCTGTGGTGCATATTATGCTCCGCTCATTGGTGGGGGGGGAATGGCAGTGACTATTCCCTGCAGGCGTTCAGTGGTAACCACAGTCTGTTGTGCTGGGCCTCCCAGAAGACAGAGGAGCTTTGTTGTCCAAAGGGCCTGGGTCTGTTTCAAGTAATCCAGGATAGGCTTGTTAAAGTGGGGAGAGCCTATTCGGGATGACTTGGTTCAGAAACAAGGCCGTCTGCATCTTAGTGGAGGTAGATATTATGTTCTAATGGAATGTTTACATGAAATGTTCTTGGAGTAAATATTACAGCTTTATGCTTTCTTGATGTCGTCATAGCAATATAGAATTATCAAAATAACAACATCTCAATAATGACAGAACTGTCAAATTTGGAGACTTTTTTTTCCATATATACCTGTATGAAACAGAGAGAGATTATGTATAATTTAAAAATGAAAACAGAAAGTGGAAACTTTTCAATCCCCCTCCCTTGCTTTTTTTAAGTGGTTTTTAATTGTTGGCACCGCTGTCACAAAGACAACTGGATCACTTTCTGTTTTCCTCAGAGTCTAGCAACAGGGCTCTTTTTCTTTTGTTGGGTAGAGTTTTCACAGTTACTTGGGTTGTTCCACTGTCCGCCTCTTCTGCTACTGGGGATAGTCACTCCAAAGAGCTTGCATTGATACTCTTTGGTAACTGGGGATAGCTACTGGGGAAAACAGAAGTCCTTTGATCTTCCTGCAATGTTTGTGCAATGGTTGACGCACTTCCTTTGTGCCATAACTTGAGCCTTCATTTTCTGGGTGATCGCATCGAGGGAAGCGAGAATTCCACAGTGACAGTAAGGCTTATCGGCAACCAGTCCAAACACTGATGGTGTCATTATTCTAAAGGAATTGTGCAATCAACATTGACTGTTAATATAATGTTAAGTTAAACCTATAACCTTTCCACAAAATGGCCCAAAATGGTCTCTTATATCTTAATGAACTACTATGTGCCAGCATGGGCCCATTTATACTCCCTTTACGTACAAAAATAGATATGTCTGTTCAAACATTATAAACGTCATTGCCCTCATACTTTAATGTGTCCCGTATGATGGCATAGATACAGCCAGTAGATGGCACTAGAGGGCAGAGTCAAAAGGTTCACACAACAGCAAACAAGGAGATGGTGTAGGAGGTCATAATAAGTGAAGCATGTGGTTCAACAACAACTGTGGATTTCATACTCTTCTGCCTTTTGTGTCTCCACCCAGGTGTATGTGTTAAAGAGACCACACGTTGATGAATTCCTCAAGAGGATGGGAGAAATGTTCGAGTGTGTTTTGTTCACTGCAAGCTTATCCAAGGTCAGAATGCTGTTCTTATGCTGAGTAACTCACAGTTGAAATTTGACTCATTATATTCATGCCTGTATTAGGACACTATCACACTTGATGTGGAAAGCGACACCTGTTGTAGAATTATTGGAAGCCCAGCCTCAATTTTATGTTTGATTTGTAGGTGACCTTCCACATACACCCCTCACACATAAAGATAAATTTATGATACCTGTCAGGAGACCACACATTTTAACCTCTCACATTTACTTCAAACTGTGTTGACCTTAACTAAACTTCATGAAGGATTTGGTCGGCCATGACTCGGCAAATCGGTCATGCGATCACGCTGTAGTACTTTTTACATTTTAGTTGCCATGTTTGGCCCCAACATTTACAGGCAGTATCATAGGTATATTTTGTGTACATCGTCTGAAATCAAATGCTGAGTTTTGAAAATGTCCAATCTTACATGTCGCAGATATCACTTCTCTATGGCTGACACGTACAGTATGTTCGATGCAGGTTTGTTGAAGGAATTTGTAGGCCATCATGTTGAAGTTTAACAGGCTTAGTAGTAGGTACACTATAAATGAGGAAGATACATAAACAAATTAACAAATTGCTAACTCAGATCCAGTGTTGGGCAATTATTGCCTAACCCCAGCTCTAAATTTAAAGCTCCTGAATTCAGAAACTTTTTATAAAGAAAGAGGGATAGGTGATACATCGAATATACTCAATGAGTTGTGGCTTGTTCCACGCAGGATATATAAAATGACTATATAACGATCATCGAGTATAAATGATCACAGTTTTTTTTAAGCCACCAGCTTTCTCCTGTGTCTCTCTTTCCCTCCCTCCCACACACACACACACACCCCATACCTGTCAAGTTTTGGATTTGAAAATAAGGGAAATTTTTCAGCACCTGCCGCAAGTGATAAGTGATTAACATAGGGGGGATCAAAATAAAATAAAAATCAACCAGCCACCCTCCTCCCCTGACAGTCCCTCCATAAGTAAAGAACAGTGCGGTGAGGTTTGTGGGCCGTTACCTGCCACAAAGAGAGAAATGTGAGCGGCTCGTTTCCCCTCTGACACGCCACATACCTGTGTGCCGCCACGGCTCGGTTGTCCAGGTACTACTGGGCAGTCATGACACCAACGAAAGAGGAAATTATTGGACCTGGAGTCGGACTTCTCTGTCTCCAGTAAGCCGTTATCTTGCGCCGCAGAGCACTGTGAGCCTCCGCCGTATTCCTGTCTGTGACCCCCATTCAACCCACAACCACCAGGATTCGCCTTTCCTTTCTGCTGCTGGTTGAAACGTGATAATAGGGGCGCCCACTCCACTAACTTGACGTGGAAATGAGCGGTAGTCTAGAAAACTGGCGAGTTTTGTTTTTTTGTTTTTGTTTTTTTTTTTGGAGGGTGCTTGTGTGCCCTCATTGCGCCCTGGGCGGTCGCAGACATTGCCCATAGCAAAACCCGTCCCTGGGTGTACAGGAAATCTAAAATAACCACTTGTCAACCAGACCCGCTGTCGACACTAACCTTGCGACAACTACCACCCAGGCTACTGCAGGTGGCAATTCTCGCGAGGCTAGTGACAGAGTTCAGTTTGGAGAGGCAGAGGAGTGCTTGTTTGTTTTTTTAAATTCTATTATAATACAGGAGATTTACGGGAAAATACTAATACGGGAGGACGGCGGGAAAGAGGGGTAAAATACGCTAGTTTCCCGGCCAAAACGGGAGACTTGACAGCTATCGCACACACACACACACACACACACACACACACACAGACACACACACACACACAAGAAGAAAGATTCACAAACATGATATGTCACATACTCCTCCGCCCGTTTTGATCACTTTCTCCCAAGTGGACAGCTGTTAGTTTGTTTCCAGCTTACAGCGAATAAATCATCACATTCAACAGCACAAACACTTTAACTTAATAAGATTGGCAATAGCATGAGCAGAGGAAGCCTGTGTCTTTGTACCTGTAGGGCACCACACTGCAACTCTTTAGTCACATTTTGTGACCATGGAGCACCAGTGCAACTTCCAAATACAACTAATATATGAAGTAGCTGCTAGTGTGTTTCCAGCTCTGGCAACAGTTCAACTTTATGCTAACTGCTGACATCTGACTGTTGACTGTAAGCTTCAAGTCCACAACAAAAGCATCAATATTTCTGGCCCACAGTGGTTCACTTTGATTTATTTAATTATAACAATATTTTATTCAATTTTTTCATAACAGTATTTCATTCAACTTTATTATAGCAGTATGTTAGTTAACTTTACTATAACAGTACTTTAACTTTATTATGATAGTAGCCACTTTATTTAACTTTATTGTAACTGTAGTTCATTTAACAATTTAGTATTTCAGTAATCCACAGTACTCTAGAGGAGATTTCAAAATACTGTGGTAAATATCGGGTCTCGCAAAATAGCCTAAAAATATTGCAATATTTTTTTTTAGGTTATATCGCACATCGATGTAAACGATGAATCAAATAACTACTTGTTTGTGAAAGTGATGGCCCAACAGACAATTATCTTCTAACCCTCATCTTCGTCAAGGTCTGTGGAGCATTTCAGCATCTTTCAGTTCCTTCTTTTGGTTTAACTATCTACAGTTTGATTTGGTTCACTCTCATCAAGTTTTTAGTAAAAAAAACAAACAAAAAAAAAACTATTAAAAACCACTGCACAGTAGCAAACAACAGACAACAACTAACTAGTGAACATGGTGAAGCTTTAAGCAGCAAAAGAGACAAGTATTTCCCTCAGAAGTTGGTGAAGACCAAAAACAGAGATAAAAGAGAGTAAATATTGAAGTTACATTAATCATAATTTCTTTGGTGATTTTAGTACGCAGATCCGGTGTCGGACCTGTTGGACAAATGGGGGGCCTTCCGGAGCCGTCTCTTTCGGGAGTCATGTGTTTTCCACAAAGGGAATTACGTAAAAGACCTGAGCCGTTTAGGAAGAGACCTCAACAAGGTTATCATCATCGATAACTCCCCAGCCTCCTATATCTTCCATCCAGACAATGCAGTAAGCCATCTATTTTTTCGTCTCTGCAATACACTAAAACACATTTGTATTGTTAACTAACATCTTGTCTGTGAGGATTCTCAGTCATCTAGGTCATGGTAATCGTAAGTGCTATATCTTGGGCAACTGGACGCAAGCAAGTCCAGCTGCCCAAGATATAGCACTTATGTCCACTAACATCTTGTTTTAGAACAATATTAATACAATAATTATATAATATTAAGTATTATGGAATATTGAAATGATCTTCTAATTCCACCACATTTTGCTTCTTCAAACCTCCAGGTTCCTGTAGCGTCCTGGTTTGATGACATGTCAGACACTGAGCTCCTTGATCTTATCCCCTTCTTTGAGAGACTAAGCAAAGTGGACGACATCTATGATGTTCTCCAGCAGCAGAGGACTTCAAGTTAACAGAGGCAGGATACTAGGATGAAAATAGTCACCAGCAGCTGTCGTCACGGGGCCACGGAGGCCGGTGGGCCACAGGCTCCACGCTGCTTCCAACTACAAGGACCACAGTGCAAAACAATGCCTCTCATTAAATCTCATATTCACACAGTGTATTGCATTAAAACGTGAAAGCAGTGTTCCACCAGGGTTTGGTCCCAGGGACAGATCAGAGACAGATATTTTTTCTCCTTTTTTTAATACTATATAAAGACTGAATATGAGATTCAATGACGTCTGTAGATACCGTTTGCAGTGCAGCTAGTGTGTTGTTGTTGTCATCGTTACGTGACAGCAGTGACCTAGTATGTAAGTGTGCTGTAAACCTAGATTGTGTGAACAGTTGTTCAGTGCCATTCTACAAATGAGCCACATCGGTCATTTTCATTTCAGTACAAGACCGTTCCTCGAACCCCAGTAACTTTCTTTTTTCTTGCCTAAAATGGCCTAATGTGTATGTAGTAATTATGGAAGCCTATTTCCTTCAATGTGATGAAAAAAAGATCCTGTAAGTCATTATGAGAAACTTTTTTTAAATAATGACATGGTAGCTCAACATAAGGACCTAGTATCACAAAATAATGACTTCGTATCTCAAAATTATGTTTTGCTTTTTTCAAAATAGTGACTTAGTATCTCAAAATTATGAGTCAGTATTTTTAGATACTGAGTCATTATTTTGAGAGTTTCATTATTTTGAGCTACCAAGTCACTCTTTCGAGATAAATGAGTTGTTATTATTATGCCTTTGTGGGAGCAACAGCCATGGCCGTTGTCCATCCGTCCGTCATGAACGTGATTTCTCAAGAAGGCCTTGAGGAAGTTTCTTCTAATTTGGCACAAACATCCACTTGAACTCAACGATGAACTGATTAGATTTCGGTGGTTAAAGGTCACTGTGACTTCACATAACATGTTTTTGGCCATAACTCAATGCTATTATCTATATTAATAAGAATCCATGTACTTATTATGACAAGATTTCACACAGATGTCTAACAGGATAACATGATGAAGTAAAGACATTATTTATCCAAAATGTCAACTTCACTGTGACATCACAGTGATCCGCAATAACACTTTCTGGCCATTACTCAACTCCACAACTCAGGAACAGAAGAGGACACATTTGGTCAGATACTGAATTGGTGACACTAATCTTGTGTGCCTACCTTGAAACTTTGGTGATTGTATAGATTAATGCTGCCAAGTTGAAGATGTGTGTGTGAAGCATCCATGGTTTCAATGAACAATTGCCAGCTGTCATGGCTGAATGTGAGTCTGGACAGACATGGATGTAAACCATAACTGCAACTTGACTGGTTCATGATGGATACAATGTGAGGCAGTAATCACAGTTTTGAGAAATTTTCCCATTATTTAGCAATAAGTCATTATTTTGGTATACTAGGTCATAATTGTGAGAAGATTCTCATAATGACCTTTTTTCCCATCACATTGGTGGAAATGGGCCTCTGTAATCAAAAGACAATCATTAACTTTAGAGAATTTAATTTTAATAATTTTTATAACATTTCACTACAAAACACACAGTACTGATGTGCTCCAAATACTGTACACTCACTGTATGTTTTTGGAAAGCTTTGAAGACGCACAGTTTGTTTGAGGAATTTGGCAGAACTGTAATCATGGGAAACAATATCTTGAAGTCCCCTGCCATTGATTTCGGTCCTTATTCACTACATTACAGATGACTGATAATGTGAAATCACTAAATTCTAATATTATTGAAATCTAATTTTTAATGTGTAATAACCCTTTGTAGTCTTTTTCTTATGCCTAGTTCAGTCAGAAAACACCCTAATCCTGTTGTTCATTGGTGTACCTCATACTTGCATACCAACAAATCTAATTATGAGACACATAAAATCTGGATCTTTTGGACAGTTCTAGATTAGCATTAAGGAAACAGACTGACTGTACAGTGATCAGACTTTCCACACACACAGACTTACTACAGAAATGGTGAGATTATTTTTGTATATACAGTATAACAGGATTTTAGGCAATTGTTTTGATTTGGTTTTAACGTTATTTTACCTAATGTTATTTTATCTTTGGAGTTTTTAGTTGAGTTGGCCACTACAGTGTGCAGCCCATCAATGATGCAATACTGATCGTATGTGCAGGAGGAGGCTGTAAATGGCGACTTAATTAAGTTTGATGTTTAATTTGAAAGCACACTTTGATCTGTAAACTTGAACCCAAACTTTTTATGTAAGACGTGGAGTCAGATGTTCTGCCGTATAGAGCTGTATATACAGTTTAATTGGGGAAACTTGTGCCAGACATGTTTGAGCCCCGATTACTTTAACTCTGAAGCGAGTGTGTATATTTGTATGTGTGCGTGTGAGTTTAAGTGTGATTGTGTCGGTGTGAGTATTTTCTTTGGTTTGAGATTTTTAAAAAAGAGGATACTCTGACAATATGTGAAAAATCATAACCTATCTTTAAATAACAACTTCTTTTTTTTTACTGTATGCAACAAGTAAAGTGACACAAGTAAAGAAACTGGTTCAAACATGTTGAGTTCTTATATTGCTGCTGACAATTGCTAAGATTGGAAGAAAAAAAAAAGACAAATAGAGATATTTTTACCTTGCATCAATAAAGCATGTTTTATTGAAACAGGTCATATTCACTACAGTACTTTTTTGTCACATACCTAACGCTCAACACAACATGGCAGAGGTGGAAACAAGTCAAATGGAAAAATGGAATATGGAACAGATTTCATATGAAAACAACTATCATTCTCTGTTAAGTTCAAACACGACACCCACTCAACAATAAAACTAGCATGCCCTGATTATCAATCAAGGTGATCAAGTAATTTCTCAACCTATTTCTTTCCGTAATTACCTGATTTTTGGCCCAATGTATTTACATTACAAGCCCTTTGCTGCAAGACAGAACTCTCTTCATTCAAACTTCATTGGAACATAAAAAACAATTTCTATACAACTGACGCATGATGAAAAGAGATGTTAACTGGTGCTCGGATGATCTGTTCTAAAATCTAAATTTGATATGGATACACGGCTGGAAACTATCATTGTGTTTCGTAAGTGCCATTACTGAAAACTAAGACCAAAAATCTGAGTCATTGTCACAACAGCCACACAAACCCATGCTCTGATATATGGGAACATTACACTGAGTGCAAATGAGATTATATTGCTTAATAAATGGCACACTGTAGACACATGTACTTTGTAAGTCAACCATGGTTAAAGATACTTGTGTGTAACTGGCAAACATCTTAAAATGTCACAAGCACATGCACATTTAGTGTGTGTATGCAACCCTCACAAGATTCAGATGAATATGACAAAGATGATTATACATTTTAGAGATTCAATTTGCTCTACATCAGAATTTGGCCTCAGAAATGACCCTATTAAGCAAAATGTCTTTACACATGTGGGTGGATTTAATTCAAACAATGAAGAACACTTAACTTTCCATTCTTGTATCATTCTAACCATGTAGCTCTTCCCACTCATTTAATCTTTACAAATCAGATATTTATGGGCACAAATACACATTCAGCTTTAGCGTCTGTGACATGGTTACAGTCAGACCACTTACACACATTATTTACATCCAAACTACAATTTGTATTATGGTAAAGGAACTCTTTCAAATGTATTCACACACTGACTATGATATTGATATATGAACAGAAATTTTCAAAAATTCTCAAAGACGAGTTACTCAAAGAAAATCCACTCCCCAAATTTGAACTGAACTGCATGAAAATCCATCACGACCCTGTTTAAACCAATTTTATAGACATACTGTTTTGTAAAATATATAAGCGATATCAGTGTTACAATTAAAAAGCATCAATACAGTAATCAGTCCATGTCAGTGGGTGATGACAGACAGAAGATGTCACTCACGGATCACCTGTGAAATTTGAGCAGAGGAAAAAATCAGACGGGGGGACGAGAGGTCGAGTTTGACCTTATTCTGTCAAACTGTAAACCTGCCTCCTGTAACCTGTCATTACACAAGAGCTCGTTTTACATATTAAAAAACAGTTACAAAGTACTTCATATTCAATTAACACTGCACTTTTTTTTTTTTACTCTGTGCTTGTGTTTCGAAAGCTTTTTGGCTTATGACCCCATAAAACAAATCAGTGTCTACTTGAGACCCCTTATTACGAGTTATGGCTATATGGTGCACATGAGCAGTGAGTAGTTCGACCAAAGAGTGATTTTTTTCCCTTCTCAGGTTGTGTCTTTTCCTGGGTTTTTAGAGGCCTACAGAGCTGACATTGTCCAGGAAAAGGAAAAAAAATGGAGAAAACTGCAACAGAAATTTTTCTTTTTTATCCCCTTATAATCATCATCGGACCCCCCAGATATATCTCGAGCCCTTCCAGGTTCGGAGCCACTGCTCTAGGCTTAATTAAAAGCTTCCCCCAAATTTTTTTGCTGTTTTTTGCAAACCGCCAACTTAAGGATACTTGCAACCATCTGGAAATGGATTTTTAAGAAAACCAAATACCTAAAATGGAATAAAAAATGATAACCTCCAATGTCCGTACACCATATGGACTCAATGCTTTCTCAGGTAAAAGTAGCAACACCACTGTCTTCAAACAAGTGTGTAATAACAAGAATATCTTAACCTACAATAACACCATCATGGTAATATATTTGAAACGATTTTCTCTATGAATTTCAAACTGTAACTAGTTCAAAGTAAATAAATGTAGGGAGACAAAGTAATATATTTGCCTCTGAAGTGTAGTGAAGCAGCAGAAATTAGAAACACTAAGTTTCTCAGTACAGCCCTTCAGATGATGTAGTTAATTGTTTTCCACTACGTCTTACATCCCCTTCAGAGTATCTGACCTTTTTATTTCTATTAATCTTCTCAGCTGAGCCTGAGTCCTGTTTCTGCTGCGCATCACCTTCAGTTTAAAGCCCGACAAATTCATTTCAGTCTACAATCCGAGCCAGATTATTAAACATAATACTCTTTCCTTTAAAGCCAACATAATAAAACTAAAAATAGTCCACACTGCTACACATTTAAAGAGCCTGAGATGGTTCTGTGGGTATGTGGCCTATATTGCTTGACCTACATGCCTGCAGAATAAGTAGGACCATAAACACCCTATATTATTTACAGAATGTAGCACTCCAGGAGCCAAAACATTAGTTGTATTTATTGCGGCATGTGCAGCGCCAAGGCGTGTAGCACACTTTAACACGCCATCTTTACAATTCACAATCAGTCTGATAGATTCATGTCGATTTCTTTTTCTTTCTTTCTTTTTTTGTGGTGCTTCTATTATCATTTTTTTGTTGAATAGCTAAATGGATAAAAATGATCACTGGTTTAAAACATTTACTTTCATCAATAGAATTGATCCGTTACCTCCACTTTCTGTGATGTTTCTTTAGTCATATGAGCAAACTCAAGCTTTTGTTAGTACCACCATCTAGTGGTTATAAGTTGAATTACATCACTGGGTTAAACCAGTGTTTCACTTGCTGGTCAGCTGAATTCAGCTTGAGGCAGTGCTGGCACTTCTTGTGCTTCAGTTAAAAAAAGGCATACCACAGCGTAGAAATACTCTGTTACAAGTTATGTGTACTTTTACTGAAACAAAAGTTACTGGTATCAAAATATGCTTAGAGTATAAGAAGTAAAAGTATTCATTTTGCAGTGTGGCCCATTTCAGAATAATATGGATTTTATTATTGGTTAGAGTAATCAATGCATTACTGTGAACATAACTTTAATTTTGAAGATGGTAAAGGTGAATCTAATTTGAATTATTTTGTATACTGTCAGGTAGCATGCGACTTCTCCCATGATCAATAAAGTTTCATTGTATTTAGTTTTAATCCCCATCATAATTTATTTGTTGACCAATGGTTGTATTATCAATCTGAACCTGCAAAATAATTGGTAATTTTACTTTCACCTTTTATGTTTAACTTTTTATCTCCTGTATTGTTACTTTGCTTCATTTCAAGATGCTTCCGTTACAGAGTGAAAACAAAAGTTGCATGAAAAAGTCCTGACGAACTGTGTGAGTGGAACAAGAAAAAAAGGAGATGAATCAGCAGCTGCAGCAGAGAACAAACTGCTTTTGTTGTGTCTGCAGCCACAGGAGGGCAGAGCTCCAGACAGGTGTCAGTCTGCACTCAGCAGGTACTCAAGAAGAAATATGTGTTTTAAATGTTTATATATACTGGCCGAGTTTCACGGGGTGAAAGGGGTGTGAGGGTGTGGAACAGAAGTTGCAACAGGGGTGAGTCTAGCACTTAGTGAACAGTAAAACAGTGCAATCAAATTAAGGGACACGTCCTCATGGGGTATGGCCATGGTTAGCTTTATTGAATGTCAGCACTGTTTAAAAAAGTTAATTCATCACTGATTTAATGCACCACCGCAATCTGGGTTTGTCTAACACGCTAAAGGTGGATCATCCAGTGGTGACTTCTGTGTTCACTAAGGAACATTCCCTCTCGGTGTGTGGGACCTTTTTGCTGTTTGTGACAGTATCCCTGATGTGACTTCAGAGCCCCATTCAGATCAAAATGTATTCAATTTGATGAGCACAGTGGGACGGAGAGGCAGCTCAGGGTTTTTAAAAACCCACACTAACCCGGCCCTTTATGAGAGGCAACCTGCCCTGCCCCACCGACAAACATATACTTTAATCAATGACCCAGACCTGACCAGCAAACCTGTAAACCCGCAAAGAGGAGCTGAAAGTCTCTGGTAGTGACCATCACTAATAACAACATACATGCTGCTGCCTATATTGTATGTAATTTCCAGTAAATATCACAATATAAATGTGTTTTCTGCTTTAAAACGTACAAACATAGGAAGACAGCAAGTATTCCCCCATCTTGTGAGTGGTCATGTCTTAGGGCCCAGACACACTGAACTGACTTCAGAGAACGACGGCCGTCTACTGTGTCACCTGACATTGCCGTGTCTCAGCTTTAAAGTTGCACATGAACACACCGCAAAGACTACAGCCAATGGCCACCCAGCATGTGCATTCTGCACCTGCGTGAGAGGAAATAACTCTCCACACCAGCAGATGGCGATAGTCTGTAATCGTCATTCAAAAAGGGAAATCGGAAGACCGTCTTGATGCTACTTAGTCAGTTAGCACATTAACAATATAATCTTATGCTGAAAGAATAGAGCATATTTTCCTGGTCCAGTGAACAATAACACAAACCATCACACAAGTTTCTGCTACAGGGCTTAATGGCTAAAGAAAGATAATCTGACCTTAGGAAACAATTTTGTCTTGGTCCCACTCCCTCTTGACTTCAGCTGTTTGTTTACATTCCTCACTTACATTTTGCATCCTGTGCATCCAGCTGAACAGCTAGTCAGAGTAAGTTCATTCACAAATGGGCTCTGCTGTCGCCTATTCAACATGCTGAATTGCCCCCCCCCAAAAAAAGCCAACGGGGACCAATGAGGACCAATGGTGTAGGGCTCACCGCCCCGACTAGGGTGACAGATGCTCACCGACAGCAAACACTGACCAACAGCCCCGACTGTCAGCTTGGTGTGTCAGGGCCTCTGAGTATGATCTTGAGCACACAGCTGATTGATGTTACAGAAGTGCATATTTAATGGATTTAGTGTGGACAGACACATGCTTGCTTGATATTAGGACATGGTGTTCTGCCTACATATTCGCAGAGGGAAATATTTTTTACATTTTTTACTTATTTTTACATTGTGACCCTAGAGATTTAAATATGTCACATTTCGACAGATTTTCCTGGTCAAAAGCTGAATAGTATAAATCTGAGCACAGTAGCTGATTATAAAGCTACTTGCTGTGTGAGAGCGACAGAGACAGAGACAGAGGGAGGACAAGAGAACAAGAGAAGATGAAAATTGGATTATTGCACAATGTTTCTGTAAATTCGACCCACCTGCCTGAAACATGTGATATCTTCCAACAAGCTTACTCAAACCTCCCAAATGGCATGACCTGCTGGCTGTGGGTCGACCCACGCATCACTAGTGTACTGGTTGTATTATGGATTTCAAATGAACTAGTCAAGAAGTTTGACCTAGAGCAGACTGAGGCGGATTTTGCAGTACATAAGACTCACAGAATGCTGTTAACACAAGTGAGTACAACAACTAACTCTCTGAGCTCACTGTACAGATGAGAACTTAAATGACCACTGCGTTGCCTCACAATGTATGGCATTAGGTGTGTGTGTGTGTGTGTGTGTGTGTGTGTGTGTGCGCGCGCTAGGCTTAGCAGATTTTTTCTTTGCTTTAATATGTAGTATGTTTGTGGCTGCAGCTGCTTAGAAGTCTATATTGTTTAGAGAGGTCCATGTTGTCTGCCTTGATGATTTTTTACTGTGCTGTGATTCTATAAAAAGTGTTGGGCTGCAGTAATTAAGTTTTGTTGTTTAACTGCTTTGTGTGCTGCCACGGTGTATTTATTATCAGCCAGTTTTGTCTGAGTTTTGTCTCTTTTCCGGTGGTTGTATATTTATAATTAATAATCGCATGCACAGGCAATCCAAATACAGTTAAAATGCAAATATGTTGAAAAATGAATGTCAAGTACACTGCTACTTCTTTTACTCACTTAGAACCCGGAGCTGGGCACCGCTCTTTGCTTTCCCGAAGGTGAACTCCACCACTCCATTCATGTCCGGGGAGGTTTGTCTGAGGGTCAGCCTGTGGACCGTGCCCATCTTCTCCATGAGTACCTGAGAGCTCGGCTGCAAGGGCTCTCCATTCAGACTCCACACAGGAGCTTTGGGGACAGGGACTGCAACCTCACACTCAAAGCAAGCTTCATCAGGGGCCATGACCTCCACATCCTTTAGCTCTCTGACCATTAACTGTGACTGGGCTGAGTCAGTGCAAAAAGAGAGGGAAAGCTGTTAGGTAACAACACACGTGTTATAATAGATACATATCTTAAGCAAGGTTGCCTCCTAGTCAATGTTGAGTCTCATGAGTCTTTCAGTCAGCCTTTGTCAAATTATTGAAAGCTTTTTAATTTCTTGTATGAAGTGGTGAGTGGTGGTAGATCTTTCCTAGGTAACCCCTTGAACTAGAGTTCGTCTTTTACTCCCTTTATTTCTGGGCTTTTGGTGCAGTCACTACATGTCTTACCCTGGCATATACAGTTGATAGGTCTTTTACACCACAGACATTTGGATACATTTTAATAACATTTCTAATTATTCTACTGAGACACACCAAAAAAGGGCTGACCTTATTTATAGGGTCAGGTTTGGTTGCTCGGATATGTCATCATTTGGCGTGTTAAGTGCTATGCTCGTGGGACACTTAAGAAAATCTATCTATCTATAACAGTTTCAGTCTCCAAAGGGTTGAAATAGGCCTGCAATTAAATATAAATACAGTATAGTGGTAGTTGATGAGGTGTGTGTACTACTAGGTGAACTGGTAAGTAACCGAGGGGGAAGAGGAGATCTCCTATATATTCCAATGGCTTTTTGGCTGATAGGTGGGTATACTGTAAACAGTGAGAAAAAAGAGGTGAGTATATCCTGTATACCCATGTATACCCTCCACTAGAAGCCACATTTCAAACCTTCAACCCAACAGGTGTTCTTTAATAAGAACAACAAAATATAACTTAAAAAAAATTTAAGGAAAGCTGGTGGCTTTGAATTTAAATGAGGCAAGCGTGAAAGGAAAATGGGCATGTGAAAATAAGGGGAACATTCTATGTTATCACATTACAATAGAAGAAAATACATGTATTAGCTTTGCCTGGCCAGTAGGGGGAGCTATGAGATTTTGTATGAGATCCTCAGCTCCCTCTGTTGCACCACCACAATAGAGAGGAAGCATTGCTGTTGAGCTATGACAGCTGAGGTCCTGGCATTTGTCACTACTGCCTGTACTTGGTGTAGAATAATCGATACTACACACACACCAACAACAACAAGAGCAGTAGTTCAGTGTACTTGTTCAATCCCACTAAGCAGTAGCGCTTTGTAAAGCTTAATTTTTGTTTGTTTGGTTTGTTATTTGAGTATTTAAAGTCAGGGCCTATGTCCACATAGTAGGTTTTTTGGTTCAGTTGTTCCCAATAAGGAAAGCGTGCATACGGCAGCAATTAGCCACCCCGAGAAAGAGTGCTTGACGCAACAACTTTTTTTCAGAGCGCCACGTCTTTTTTGTGCGGCTGCTTTTGAGAAAGGCACCAGTGATGTTACTGTTGCTTCCGTCTGCTGTCACAACAAAGACAGAAAAGCTCATGTTTTGGGAGCAGATGGTCGGAGGACACTGGATGTTGCTGGTGAGTGTTGGGCTTTTATAAGCAGTTGTTTTGTCTAGTAGCTAGCTAATGTTAGTCTCAAGGTATTGTTGAAACATACCCATGTGGAGCTCATCATTTAAAAGAGAAAGCATTGGGAGATTAAGCGCTCCTCAGCGCCCTGCCACCGCTTTCCTGCTTCAGAAAAATGCTATGTGGACGCATACCCTTAAATTAATTTTTTTTCTGCACTGAGTTAGATCCTTTAACACTGACTATATTGTACAATAATAGTGCAAAAAAAAAGTTTGGCAGTAAATTATGCAATACTTGACATGGATCATGAACTCTCTTACCCACTACAGTCAGTTTTGCAGAGCATGTATACTCTCCAACCTGCACACTGTACATGCCCTCATCATCTAGCACCACCTGCTGGATGATCAGTTTGCGATAACAGCCTTCACTGCAGATCTCAAAGCGCTCAGAGGGCAGGATGACATTGGCGCCTTTGTACCAGCGGATACTACATCTGGGGTTAGACACAGTGCAGTCCAGGAGCACACGGCTCTTCTCAAGGGCGGTCGTATCCTGCAGAGGTTTCACAATGTTGACAGGAAGCTCTAAAAAGGACAAAGGGCAAATTAAGCAAATTAAATTAATCAGAATAGACCATTGATAAAAGACCTAATATATGTCCAACAAGATAAGCTCGACAAATCAAGAAATAAATTTACCCTGTTTGACCTCATTGTAATATGGACATAAAAATTAAAACAGTTTTAAGTGCTTGAAGTTTGAAAACCACAGACAATGTGTTTGGTGTAAATCTAATATTAAAAATGTTAAAGCAACAAGCAAACTCATAGCTCACATACATCACTGAATTGGGTCTACAAACATTCATGCTCTCTGAGCAAACCCTAATACACTGCTAAATATTAATGAACAGTAACTGTCTATAACGTTAATTTTCAGAAATGTATCCATATTCGATTCTTAACACCTAGTATTTTTCATTATACCTTCCACCTCCAGGTAAGCGATACATTCGACATGTCTGGTGATAAACTTGATCTCTCCAGAGTCCTCTGCTCGCACATTGCACATAAGAAGAAAATGCTTGGTCCCTAAAACAAGTATACAATAGGCAAAGTCAATAATAAGCCAGATAACACTGTTTATAAGCTTCACATCAGCAGCAGAGCTGAGCAGGAACTATGAAATGCGTGTTTGAAATTTTGAGGCTGACCTTCCTGCCGGATCTTGATGGTGCTGGTGGGTTGTATCCTCTCCCCATTTTTGTACCATTCTCCTGGCACATCCGGCACTGAGACCTCACACACAAACACTGCGTTCTGATCCTCCTGGATGTCCAGGTCTTCCAGGCCCTGCAGGATCTGCAGCTCACGCTCTGCAAAGAGGATATTTAGGATTAAAATGGGCACCTGGCTCTTAAAGGGATAGTGCACCCAAAAATGTAAATTCAGCCATTATCTACTCACCCATATGCCGATGGAGGACCAGGTGAAGTTTTAGAGTCCTCACAACACTTGCAGAGATCCAAGGGGAGATTGGGTAGCAACACAACTCCACCTAATGGAGGCTTATGGTGCCCCAGATTAAAACGTCCAAGGACACATAATTGAAACCACAAAATATCTCCATACTGCTCGTCCATAGTCATCCAAAACAGTTCAAATGACATTTTTCTAAACAACTTTTTATGTCGTGACTTCAGGACACTTGGATCACTACGGACGAGCAGTATGGAGATATTTTGTGGTTTCAATTATGTGTTTTTCAACGTTTGAATCTGGGGCGCTGTCAGCCTCCATTAGGTGGAGTCGTGTTGCTACCCCCTCTCCCCTGGGATCTCCACAAGTGATGTGAGGACTCTAAAACTTCACCTGAGCCTCCCTTGGCATATGGGTGAGTAGATAATGGCTGAATCTTCATTTTTGGGTGCACTATCCCTTTAACAATATCAACAGTAATATACAGTACAGGCCAAAAGTTTGGACACACCTTCTCATTCAATGCGTTTTCTTTATTTTCATGACTATTTACATTGTAGATTCTCACTGAGGGCATCAAAACTATGAATGAACACATGTGGAGTTATGTACTTAACAAAAAAAGGTGAAATAACTGAAAACATGTTTTATATTCTAGTTTCTTCAAAATAGCCACCCTTTGCTCTGATTACTGCTTTGCACACTCTTGGCATTCTCTCCATGAGCTTCAAGAGGTAGTCACCTGAAATGGTTTCCAACAGTCTTGAAGGAGTTCCCAGAGGTGTTTAGCACTTGTTGGCCCCTTTGCCTTCACTCTGCGGTCCAGCTCACCCCAAACCATCTCGATTGGGTTCAGGTCCGGTGACTGTGGAGGCCAGGTCATGTGCCGCAGCACTCCATCACTCTCCTTCTTGGTCAAATAGCCCTTACACAGCCTGGAGGTGTGTTTGGGGTCATTGTCCTGTTGAAAAATAAATGATCGTCCAACTAAACGCAAACCGGATGGGATGGCATGTTGCTGCAGGATGCTGTGGTAGCCATGCTGGTTCAGTGTGCCTTCAATTTTGAATAAATCCCCAACAGTGTCACCAGCAAAACACCCCACACCATCACACCTCCTCCTCCATGCTTCACAGTGGGAACCAGGCATGTGGAATCCATCCGTTCACCTTTTCTGCGTCTCACAAAGACACGGCGGTTGGAACCAAAGATCTCAAATTTGGACTCATCAGACCAAAGCACAGGTTTCCACTGGTCTAATGTCCATTCCTTGTGTTTCTTGGCCCAAACAAATCTCTTCTGCTTGTTGCCTCTCCTTAGCAGTGGTTTCCTAGCAGCTATTTGACCATGAAGGCCTGATTCGCGCAGTCTCCTCTTAACAGTTGTTCTAGAGATGGGTCTGCTGCTAGAACTCTGTGTGGCATTCATCTGGTCTCTGATCTGAGCTGCTGTTAACTTGCGATTTCTGAGGCTGGTGACTCGGATGAACTTTTCCTCAGAAGCAGAGGTGACTCTTGGTCTTCCTTTCCTGGGTCGGTCCTCATGTGTGCCAGTTTCGTTGTAGCGCTTGATGGTTTTTGCGACTCCACTTGGGGACACATTTAAAGTTTTTGCAATTTTCCGGACTGACTGACCTTCATTTCTTAAAGTAATGATGGCCACTCGTTTTTCTTTAGTTAGCTAATTGGTTCTTGCCATAATATGAATTTTAACAGTTGTCCAATAGGGCTGTCGGCTGTGTATTAACCTGACTTCTGCACAACACAACTGATGGTCCCAACCCCATTGATAAAGCAAGAAATTCCACTAATTAACCCTGATAAGGCACACCTGTGAAGTGGAAACCATTTCAGGTGACTACCTCTTGAAGCTCATGGAGAGAATGCCAAGAGTGTGCAAAGCAGTAATCAGAGCAAAGGGTGGCTATTTTGAAGAAACTAGAATATAAAACATGTTTTCAGTTAGTTCACCTTTTTTTGTTAAGTACATAACTCCACATGTGTTCATTCATAGTTTTGATGCCTTCAGTGAGAATCTACAATGTAAATAGTCATGAAAATAAAGAAAACGCATTGAATGAGAAGGTGTGTCCAAACTTTTGGCCTGTACTGTATATATATATGAGATTATATATATGATTCCCTTTTCACTTCCTAAAATACTGTAAATGTATAGAACTGCACCACAGCCTACAACTGTTCATTGAGAGCTGTTATTGCACATACATTTTTGTGTTATACAGTAAATATCAGGCTGTGATGCAGGCCCTGGTTCAACAGGCATAACCTCTGAGTTATTATCGCTAACTGATACTATCAGTTATAATGTCGACAAGGGTATGAAGGAACGTATCATGTTATTTGTCGATAAAGGACCTACCCATAGATAATCAAACGTATTAAAGTTCTTTAAGTGTCCTGTAGCTGAGTTAGCCACAGTTCTTGACAAATTACTGATGCAAAGAGGTGTACAAAAAAAAAAAAAAGGAACATACAGCTTGTGTAGCTCACTCAGCTAATACCTCTGTGGCCTCTAGTTTCACAAATGAACAACTCTCTCCCATATCCAACAACTAGAGAGCTAAAACTCAAACCAGTGATATCATAGGGTATAAAGTCTGGAGCTGCCCCACAGACCATGGATTTGGAAAAATGTTTTAGACGACAGTGTTGTCTGCAGGAAAATGTTTGGAGTATATGGCTACATTTCCTGTGTCACAACTGAGAACACAAGTGCTCCAGGGATGATGTTTTTCTGTAGGCTGATGCGGAGGTTAGCGTCACCTTGTTCCCTTGTAAAAAAGCCAATGGGATTTTCTATTGGATCTTACTATATAATGACAAAACTCTGTCTGTGGGTGTGTCTGTGTGTCTGTTCCACATTTTTCTCCTCACTGACTTGGTCAATCCATATGAAATTTGGCACAGTGGTAGAGGGTCATGGGAGGATGCGAATAAAACAATATTACATCAATTGGCCAAAGGGGGTCGCTATAGCAACCGACTGAAATTGCAAACTTTGAATGGACATATCTCATGCCCCATATGTCGTAGAGACATGAAACTTTGCACAGAGATGCCTCTCCTCATGAGGAACAAATTTGCCTCAAGAACCCATAACTTCCGGTTTTATAGATTTTCCGCCATTTTGAATTTCTTGAAAAACACTTCCTAGGAAGTTTGAGCGATCTGCATGAAACTCTGTGAACATAATCTAGGGACCAATATCTAAAGTTCCCTCTTGGCAAAAGTTGGAAAACTTACTAAAACTGAGCTTCTATAAGGCAATGAATATTGCAGAGGGCGTGGCTCATCACATAAAGGTGTATAACATCTCAAGGGTTTCACCGATCACCACTCAACTTTGTAGGCATGTGACCACACATAATCTGAGGGGACCCCTCCATTATTGACCCCATCAAACAAAATTGGGGCGCTAGAGAGCTAATTTCTTATCTAGGCCTAACCGCCATATGGATTTTTACTAAACTTGGTAGATATGTAGAACACGACGCCTCAAGGTGACTGGAGAAATTTAACTCTAATTGGCAACTGGGTGGCGCTATAACAACAGAAAAATGCTTTAAAATGGCTAAAATGCGACCGATTGCTGTGGCGCCCCACTGGTGACAATGCTACCAGTGGGCATCGACTAGTTTTGAATTATTGAGGGAAATAAACTATGTGACAAACAAAAGTTTATGATACTTGCATGTTGTTTTTCAGCAAGATAATCTTCACTTCTTCTTCCACTTTTGTGATTTTTGAAGCCTAAATTCAATCAGCAGAAGTCAAAAGCTAACGTTAGGCTATAAACAAACCTTTCCACAGTCGCATGACTTCATGTTGTCACCACAACAAAGCTGTAAAGCCGTACTTGGCATGATGAGGTTCTGTAGTCTCATTTAGCAACTTGTTAGCGACTGCCTTTTTAAAGATATGTAAAAGCTTCAAAATTCACAAGTGGGGTATTTACTCATGTATTTTATGTTGTAGTGATGTGAATGTGAAAGTCTCCTAAGCCTGTATTAACCACAGACCTTATTTTAGGTATCGAACCAATGACCTATTCAAAAACACCCACTGACTTGGAGATGAGGGAACCAGGAATGGTAAAATGCTAAGTCACATCTGGGTTTTATTTCTCATTCCTGGGACATTCTACAGAATAAAGCTCATTTGGGTATAAAAAAGGAAATGAACATTCTGTGTGTCCACAGAATCTATGGAGCAGCTCCAGACTTTATACACAATGACATCACAAGATTTACTTCTCTGGTTTGCTTTAAGAGAGAGTAGCTCATGCTCAGAAGTATTGATTGATCTGTCCTCAGCCATGGAAATAATATATTGGAATTTTTAATTCAGTTGGTATTCCCCTTTAATTACTTTGGTTTGTTGTAGTCTAGGCCCCAGTCTGGGTTGTCATTGTTTTGGTACTTTCCCACCCATTGATTGTCAAGTTCTGTGGAATAATATTACACATCTTCAGCCAACTCATACCACTGTATCACATCACCCTGGAACCTGAGGCCTTGTCTGTTTATAGTAAGACTTTACCGTAGACCTCCACAGTGCAGGATGTAGTAGCATCTCCAGCATCACAGGTGTACATGCCAGAATCACTGACATGACATTTCATGATCTGGAGAAACCGTTTCCTTCCCATTGCATAAATGCGCAAGCCCTTGCTTGGCTTCACCTCAAACCCATTCTGAAAGGGATCAAAAAATAAAAAACATTGATTCAATTTAAAGTACAATTAATAATCACTGAACAGCTGTAACTGTATGTGATGCATTCTCTAACAGAGGATGTGAAGCTGGAGTCACGCCGTGTGAATTTTTTTGGACAAGGTGCCATATTGTGAGGATCATGCTGTGTTGCTTGTGCCTGCTGTGGTGGTCAAGCAACAACATATGAATAAAATAATCATGACAAACAACATAGATCCATATGACTGTAGCCCAAGGCTAGATTACAGATCCAGATGCACTTCTTCCATTCACAAACCCAGACATGGTAAACTGTCTTGATTTTGGACTGAGTGAATATACTATGGTAATAAAGTTAACAGCGCGTTAAGCTCACAAGGTGGCGCCACTATCCCACACAGTGTCACATACCCTCATATCCTCTATTGAGTGAAATATGTTGGGTTTTTTTCCATATTAATCAACACAAAGTTGATCAAGAGCAGACTTTTTTTTCTTCAGGCTTGAGCTCAAAAACTGATTCACAATTTTCAAATTGTTGTTTGGTGGTTATCTGAATTGCATCAACAAACATATCAGCTGTTTTGAGAGTGTCTTCCACTTGTGATCTTTAGGGCGTTAGATATGGTCCTGCATACATTTCATAATCTGTTGTTTTCATACTTGTTCATTTTGTAGGTCTTTTTCTAAGGCTGTATCGATTTTGTCATGTGGGGTACATTATAAATTCAGGTGCTTAGCAAGGCCAGTGAGAGAAAAAGACGCACTGTAAAGAGGAAGGTGTGTCTTTCATAAGAAGGAGGGTGTTGTACCTTGTGTTTTGTTGAGCACCTAGCTGATAAGGCCACAAGGTTTTGTCAGTAATTAGTTTCATACTGTGATTGATAACGAGTCACTTTCTAGTGTATTTTTGTAGTTTTGCTCAATAGAAGAGTGAGTTTGTGTGTTTAAGCTCGCAAGGGTGCTATGTGGGTTCAGTGTACTGTGATTTCAGTCATGTAAACAAGCAATTAGCATTCCTTGGCTTTGCTAACCTACATGTAGAATTGCAGTAACAGTTTACGGGTTAAAGCATGCTTCAGTTGGGATGGTTGGAACTTCATTTTCTGTGTGATTTTCACTGACTATTTTTGTAATGCTTTATGTTGATTGCAGTTGAGAAAACCCTAAACATGCTTACCTGCAGCTTGTTATTTTGTCAAGTAAAAAATGGTAATATTTTGTTTTCTCCATAGTTCTTACAGTGTGTTCACAGCATGTATTTTGGTAGGGGTTGGGGAAAGTTGATACAGCATAGTATTGCAATATTTCACGTGTAATGACACAGATGCCAAGTATCAGTATTATATAAATTAGTAATATTGCAAATACAAATTAAACCTTTTTGTGGCATGCCAAAATAATAAAAATCAGTTTCTTTTTCAGTCCACTAGATACATGTTGATGTGATAAAAATGACTGAAGTGACACACTTTAGCATTTGATTAAACAAATGTGGTCAATTGTTTCCTTTGGGGATATAATTTACAGTTGAAAAAATATAATAAATTGCAAAATATCACAATATATATTCATGCAATGCTCAGCATGTAGCAAAACGTTTTAAATCACAATAATATTTAATTGTGACAAAAGTATTGAGATAATATTGTATGATGAGTTCCACCAGTAGTTTTTTGGGCAACAATATTACCAGTAAAGCTTTTGGGAACCATCAAGTTGCAGAGTTAAACCACCATTCAGCCAGGGTTGCTACTTTGGCTATGTATTTTTTTTTTTGGACTCTTTTCTGTTATAGGTGAAAACATATTGTAACATTGCACTTTATCATAGAATGTTTTGGCTCTGGAGTTTTGTAGAAAGTTTTAAATATCGCTGTTTAAAAAGGAAAACAAAAATCTGACACTTGCCTTTATCCATTTCACATCGACATTGTGTCTTGACAGCTCACACTCAAGAGAGATTACTGCCCCGTCAGGGAATTTCTGGTCTTCCAGCTTTCTGAGGATGCTCACTGGGGGCTCTGGTAGAGACAAAGCATGCTTAGTTAGTCAAGAAAAGTATTTCTTAATTTTCTCCAAACAAGGCACCAAGTGTGTGTGTTGCTTCCCAGAATTAAAGCAGGGATACAGTTATGTGGACTAATTTACAGCAGTGAGATTTTCATCCAATTGTCATCACCAGAGTTTTAACCACTAGCTCAAAGGGATGATGCATACTTAGTGACTTAGCTTGGAGCGGATTATTTTACAGCATGGGGTTAAACTAGCACCTGACAGATAAGAGTGAACAGAGCTACCGCTTTTCACTGGGTTATGCTAGGCTACTTTGTGTTTGTAACGTGAGCCCGGATAAAGCCAACAGAAGTAGAGCCGTCACTCTATTCTATTATCATGCCTCAACTCGTTGGCATCCGGTCTACTCTGAGTGGACCACTTTAGCTACCAGCCTGAGGTCACAACAAAATTAGTACAGTAAAGTCTTGTTTTGGTAGTACTGCAGTCTACTGTACAGGGTTTGTGAGTTTAAAAGTTACAAAGTAGACCATGTAGATTACTTACAGCCACCTTGTGCAAAGTACATTTCCTCATATTAGTTACTTTTTTACATTAGACCGTGCAGAATGATACTGTTATATTTATGGAGAAATCAAACATCGGCAAAGCCTCGTTTCCTAAATTACCTACCCTTCACAACAAGCCTTGCAGAAGTCTTAAGATTCTCAACACAGAACATAAAGGTGCCAGTGTCTTCAACTGATAGGTTAGAGATAGTGAGGCTGTGGACTTTTCCTTTGGCACTCATACGGAAGTGATTTGTCGGCTTAAGCTGAATTGCGTTTCTCGTCCAGGTGCCTGCGACATTGGGATGGGAAAGCTCCACCTCAAAAGATGCCGTTTCTCTCTCTGTGGTTTTAACGTCAGTCAGCCCTCTCTTGATTGTGATCTTTCGAGCTGTGAAGACAAAGGCAGGGCTGTGCAAAAGACATCACTGTACTACTCCCACACGCTTGAGTACACATTTAACTTTCTACCTTGTGGGCATTTTTGTGTAATAATAGTTAAACAAAGGTTTTATTTGAAACATTGGCCTTGGTAACAAGCATTTTCATTCCACTTTAACACTGCGCAGACATAGCGTCCATTCTCTGTTACAGAATAGGCTTGGAGTCCGTTCTGTATGTCTGCTGTTAAACAATACGAGCTGGCACACACTGACAAGCCGATAGTTTAGTCATTTGAGTATGGGGCTTTACACAAAAGCCGGCTTTGAAACTGCCAACATTTTTCACTTATTCTAACACAGACAAGCATTCCCTGTGGAAAAAAAAGGAGTGTTTATTTTGGAGACCTGATGACAGCAACCTTAGTTTTGAAGGCCAGGGTGTAAATTTAGATGCAATGAGAGGAGATCCAAATTCATAGGAGGTGCCAACAGCAGCCTGAAGTCCTGACTTTCCCCTTCCCACCCACACTAGTGTTGAAAGAACAGCCTTTAATTCACCCACTGGCCTGTGGATCATAGGCCTAAGAAATACAAGAAGCATGCACAAAGAAAAACAAGCATAAGTACACCTTAATCACTACAAGATGCCGCTTTTATGGTGTGTCAAATTTGCTGCTTTCAAGAAGTTTAAGTGGTTGAGGTTCATAGGACAAGTACTTTGTTTGCAAATTGTAATACTAGTCATTGAACCATAGTATCTTCACTTGTTATTTATCAAGCACTTCCCTTAAAACTGTAATCTGATTTGCCTTTGACAGAGTTAATGAAATCATCAGGGCTCGATTGATCCTGTGTCAATCCTGGACTGAAAGTCAGCTTGGGCTGTAAGGCTGTCACCTGTTGGTTGCCATCATGCTCCAGTACAAGTGCTACCCTGGTCCCCAGTCACTCAGATTACTCTTACTCAGTTAATTAAGCATTGCCTTCACAAGAAGCAGTGATAGAGGGTGTGCAAGAGGTGGAGTCGTCGGCAACGGCGGTAAACAAACAACAACAGGGCATAGTGAGAACACGTGCATACTCACGTTCCACTGTGAGCTGTGCTTGCGTGCGGTCATGAAGGGTTTCACAGCTGTAGGTGCCCCGGTCAGACATGGCCAGTTTGTGGATGGTGAGACTGTGTTTTCGGCCTTTGTGTTTCAGGGTGTACTTGGCTCCAGGGTGGATCAGGACACCTTGCCTCATCCACTGAACCTCTCGTGAATCCAGACTCACCTCCACCTCTAGGGAAGCCTCACTGTACTCTTCTGCATTAACTGGTGTCATTTTCTTGGTGAACATCACCTGTTGCTCTAAAACAGAATTTAAGGAATTATTAGATAGCAACATCTTTCATGTCGAAGAATTAGGGACTTTATATGATTACACTGTGCGTATGCTGGCCCACAGTTCAATATATTGTCATAACTGCCAGAGGGATATGATGTTATTGTACAGTAAATGGTTCTAATATGTTTTAACTTATATGATTCAATATGGAATACATTTGTGAACATAGTGTTAATGGTTGAGACAACAGCTCACCTTGAATCTGGAGCTCTGCCTCTGATACCAACCCCTCTGCATCAGCTGTCACTCTGCCGCTATCTGAAACCATGCAGTTGTGGATGCAGAGCATGTGGCATAGTCCATTACTTGAAATGACAGTGCGCTCATTCAGGGCTACTTGCTTGCCATTTAAGCGCCACACCAACCGAGTGTCCTCTGGTGAAACCACACACTTAAATACTGCATCTTCTCCCTCGCGGACCGTGATGTTACGAAGCTCTGCTATGAACTCAACAACACGAGGAGCTGTGGGCAAAGCATTCAGCTGAATTAGAATCATTACATTATTTTTCCCTGACCTGCATTAATGTTATGTGATTTTAGCTGACTTACTTTCTACAGTGACAGTTGCTGACATCCTGTCATCTGTGGATTCACAAGTATATTCTCCAGCATCTTCTTCCACCAGTTGGTGGATGGTAAAGCTTCGCTCTCGACCTTGTGCCCGTATTGTGTGCCGACGGCTTGGAGAGATTTCTTGGCCGTCTTTGAGCCACTGGACATCTCCTTTGGGCTTGTTGATCTCACATCGTAATATAAGGCTGCTGCCCTTCAGAGACACTACGTTCTCCAGTGGTCTGACAAATTTCACCTTCATTTCTGATGAGTAGAATAAAGAAATACAGGTCCAGAGATGTTTATTCTGTGAAAGTTAATATGTATTTGGAAGTAGAGGTCACATTTTGCTTTGGAGTGCCAAATTCTTACCTTTGACTAAAAGACTGAAATACATCTCATCTGTCTTTACGTCACAGACATATTCTCCAGAATCTGACAGCTGCAGGGGATTAATGGTGAGCTTGTGGGTATTACCCTCACTGGAGATGTGAATGTTGTCCCCGTTCAATAGTTGGCCATCTTTCAGCCACCGAACATTAGATCTTTCCCGGCTCACAACGGCACACAGCGTAACACTCTCATTTTCGTAGGCTGAGACATTTTTATTTGCTTTTTTATTCTCAAACACTGCTGGTAGCTCTGAGAAAAAATAGATTTGCAAAGAAGTTGCTTGTAAATTGCATGTTCATGTTCATGAAACAGTAAGTTCATGAGAAATGAAATCTAAAACGTGTTTCAAAGTAATCTAAATCCTACCTTGGACCTCAACAATTGTTGTCAATTTATCATCAAAGGCATCACAAACGTATTTTCCAGAGTCTGATGGCTGAAGTCCAGAGAGAACAAGCTTCCTCACAACATCATAGCTGTCAATTTTTATACGAGTGTCTGGTTTCAGCGTCTTGCCATTCCATAACCACTGAACGGTGGCATTTGGCCGAGACACCTCACACTCCAAAATAAGATCATCCCCTGCTACCAGGATATGATGCTCTGGGTGGCCTGAGTTTCCAATGATTTGTACTGGAGGCTCTGAACATAAAGGGCATTGCATTATTTTCCTCCAGATAGAAGGAAAGACAGATAACATTTATATCGCTTTATAACATGATTACCTTTGACAGTGATGTAGAAGACCATCCTATCATCCACCGCATCACAGGTGTACTCTCCCGAATCTTCAAGCCCAGCATTTAGGACAACCAGTGATCGGAAAACACCTTGTTCCTCACTGCAGTATCGCTCAGTGTCATCAATTAGCTGATTGTCTTTGTACCAACTGACTGAGGCACTGGATCTTGACAGTTCACACACTAGAATAATGTCATCTGATACCAAGAACTGCTTTTCAGTTTTTGCATCAGTTTTTCCAATAATTTTTACAGGCAACTCTGAAAATGAACAAAAAAGAACCAAATTTGTAATGGAACAGAAAAACCTTTTTATGCATTTTACTGACAAAGAAAATATCGAAATATATTGTGCCCAGAAGTTATTGTAGTATCTGGATGAAATCAATGGTCTGGTTTAAATTTGCATCGTCCCTCTGTTGGCTAAGTCCTGATCTTGAGTGCACAATATACAGAACTTGTAAAGACAGAAGATTACAAAACAGTCATCTTTCAGGATTTATGGGGCTCCATATTATTTCAGAGTTATAGCTTTAACCACAATAACCTACCTTGCACGTTTACGTAAAAATCCATCACATCATCCTTTGCATCACAGATGTATTGCCCAGCATCCTCCACTGTTAGTGAGTGAACAGTTAATTGGCGCATGACACCATCCTCAAGGATGGTGATATTTCTGGAGTCTTCTACCTCTTCCCCATTCTTCTTCCAGGTGACTTCGGCATTTGATCTAGAAACCTCACAGTCAAGAACCAGAGTCTCCCCAGCCATTTTGTCAACTCTACATGCCATCTTCCTTGGACGTACAAAGCGAACAGGAGGCTCTGTGCATTTAGAAAATGTCATGTTAGAATTGGATAAACACGGACAGAGCAACACACTTCAGATGGCCCACTTTTTTATTCTTCCTTTACCTGCTATGTTGACAAAGAATGTGACAGAGTCGTCTGCAGTATCACAGACGTATTCGGCGGAATCTCTGACAGTAGTTTCAGGTATAATGAGTCTTCTGTAGACACCATCCACCTCTAAGATAAGGTTGTCATTCTCCTCCACTTCAAGTCCGTCTCTATACCAGCGTACCACTGCATTGGGCCGTGAGATCTCACAGCTCAATACCATCCTCTCAGAGGTTTGCTGGCAGAGTTCCATCTGGGACTGACTTGGGGACACAATCCGCACTGGAGGTTCTGGATAGATAGATAGATAGATAGATAGATAGATAGAGGGGTGTAATCATCCACTTTAGCCATCAGTCATTAGTTTAATGAATGCTACAAGACATCTGCATTGTTATCTAGGTGTCAGGCTAATGCATCACTTACAGAACTGTCTTTGCGTACATCTTTGATCCTGAATGATTCTGTTTACCCCTAACTTTGGCAGTGTTGCAAGGCACTTGTCCAATCATCAAAAAGCCCCTGAAACATCCTCCCCCTTTTGAACATCAGAATTGATTGGGCTGCGTCGACAATTTTCTTTCCAAAGTTTTCAATACTTAACAAGCATGCCCACTTCACATAGCAGTTAGCCAGGTGTGTGGGGGTAGGCAACTAGCAAGATCTGAACTTTATTAGAATGTGTCACCCAAGCTCTCTTTCTTCAGTCTTCATATAACTATTAGTTTGTTTTTGTGTCTACAACTAAATGAAACATCACAAATGCCATTGAGAGACTGTGTGAAAGTGTGTGCCATTATCCCCATTTGCACAATTCATAATATCTCGTCCCTTTTTATGATGCCTGGCTTTTCAGTGAACCTTTGACTGTGGCCATTCAGAACAAGGATAAACACTTTTGCCATTAGACATGTTTAGACAACACACTGGACAAAATTGTTGGTTTGAAGCACGCTGATGCCTTAGATCTACTCCTGCTTTATGATGTTCCAATTTTGAGACTGCCCATTGTTCTGAGTACTAATTCCGAAACCCCAGCAGTCTGAAAAATGTCCCAGTAGACCAAAGACCCACTTGTTCGACAGCCTGGTATCCTAAAAACAAATGCGCATTGCGTCAAACCAGTTCCATCGAAAACAGTATTGCCCACTTCCTCAAACACATGGCTAATTATTATGCAGAATGACGCCATCATACCTACTAATCTGCCTCTGACTGGCTAGTACTTGCTTGTTGCCTTTGTTGGTTAGGTTGGTTAGGTTTAGGCATGCAGAGTGACATGGGTTAGGGTAAGAATATCAGGGTAAGCCAATCAGAGGCAGAGCAGGGCAGATCATGCCTTGACCATTAAAAAAATATATATATATCGGACAAGCTAGGCTGTCAGATCTTACAGACAGATGTTTAATTAAAAAAAACCCTTCTCTGGTTGGCATTATGTACTGTTCTGTGCAGTAGTGATACTAAAATTGTAGTAAGGGCTTAATCCCTTAAAAACAAGCAAATCATGTGTCTTCATGGACATACATGGTTAAGTGTTTGTCAGAATGGAGGTCTTTTGTTTGTTGCTGCCATGTGGTGTAGTTGGTAAATTACCAGATGTCAGTTCCAACAGCTATATATATTTAGGCCTACACTGATGCACCCAATCAACCGGTGAAAGGCAGTGGTTAATATTTGGAGACAGGGCCTACTTATTAGAGGCTATGAATCTTTCTAACTGCTGGGAGTATGTATCTTCAGAGAACTGGGCAACCAGAGCAATGTCCGTTTGTTTTTGGGATATCGGGCTTTCAGTCCAGTGGGACATTTTTCTGACTGTCATGGTTTTTGAAATGATTAGCCTTTTGGTACTATGGCATGGCACTAAGATACCAACATATATAAAAATGTGCAATATGCTGTATGTATTATCAGGGATTTTACCTGTAATACTAAGGTGAAAGAAAATTGAAGCGTCAGCTGTATCACAGACGTATTCTCCAGAATCTTCGACTCCACTAGAAACAATCTTCAGCCGTCGATAAGGGCCCTCAACCTTGAGCTTGATGTTCTCACTCTCCTGCAGCTTTTGGCCGTCTTTGTACCAACTGACAACACCATTTGGACGAGACAATTCACAGCTCAGAATAATTTCCTCAGGGACATGACGGTCCAGGTGGACATCCTCCTTGGGGTAGATTATCAACACCGGAGGTTCTTTGGAAGAAGAATACATGAAATTGAAACATTGCTAACTGTGAGTGGGGGAGCAGATTTTATGCAACATATTTTTAGAGAAGTTTTCATGAGCTATCTTATTACCTCGTATGGTAACCTTGTACATTAGAATGTTGTCTCCAGCACGGCATGTGTATGTGCCTGTGTCAGACAGTTGGGTTGAATGTACTGTCAAATTCCTTCTGGTGCCCTCTGCTTGCATTGTGATATTGTTGCTTGGTTGCATTTCAATTCCATCTTTATACCACTGGACAACACCATCAGTCCTTGATACTTCACATGACAGAACAAGCTGTTCTTGTTCCACAACACTCTTGAAAAGGTCTTCCTCTGGGATATCAGCAAACGTTACCGGTGGCGCTGCAGAAGACAATACACAAAAGAAGTAAGAACGTAGCATTTGTTGTCAATGCTCAAGCATGCAGTAGTATTAAGGCCAGATTTAAACAGCTTAGACATGCTGATCTCAAGCCTTTCTAGATGACAGCTCCTAGTCATGATTATAATCATTGGGTGTTAATCCACTTTTGGACCAAAGTGGAAAAAATGAAGCAGTGCATTGATATAATGCAATCCATAGATGTGTGAAAAAAGAGTATGACTCATCAAAATACATGCTATTAAGTGTGAAGCACGTATATGAAAAGCATGTTTAATGAAATTAGGATATTTAGAAGGAAATCAGCTAAGATGAATCAGATGATGATCAGGTTCTGCTTACTCCTTAGATATTAGAGATCATGAAGGTGTATGAGATTCTACCATGACAACATCTTGCCAAGAAAAAGCTAAGCAAATCACCTTTCACCTCCACAAAGAAATCGTTGAAATCTGAATCATCATCATCATCAGTTTTACAACTGTATACTCCAGAGCATGAAGAAGTGGTCGACTTCATAACCAGTGTCCTCTTATTGCCCTCTGAATCGATGTTTATTTCCGATTTTGGCGAGAGTTTTATTCCATCCTCATACCAGCAGGTCTGGCTTGTGGGGTCTGAGATCTCATACTGCAGTCTGACTGGGCTGCCTGCTTCAACAGATTTGCTCTCCTCAGCCTCTGGAACAGCTGAGAATCAAATTGGTGCTATAGGAATTTCAATTCATTGAACAGTAACCAGATAATTATCAGATTTGCTATGCTATGTTAAAATTGTTTGGTATGATAAAGTTTTCACCTACACAAGTTGACAGTGAGATCCCTCAGTTACTTTATATTACTATATGCTATTATATTACTATAATTTGAATGACGGGCTCACTCACATGTAATCAGTGAGCCAGAAGAAAATTAGTTCATTCATTTTTCTCTATCTGTCTATTTGTCTATTTAGTCACAGTTGTTTATACAGAACATGTACAGCCTTAGTGCCCTTTCAGACCAGGAGGTCTACACCATCTGCAACTCATCCTTCATAAACCCTGCAGAGGCACACAGTGGCAAGGACAACAGTGTGCTTTGCATTCAACTAGTGAAATTTTGAGACTGTCAGAAATTGGGAGTCCCATGGGCCACTGCAGTTACCACTGGACTGAGCAGTTAAATGGCCATGAACTCTTTCACCCAGTAACCCCTTACAAATTTGTGGCAAACATCTGCCTGTTTTGACACCCAGCAGACACAGAACAAATGTACAATGGTGTATTGCAGTCACTGTAGGGGGAAAAAAAGCTGGGGAAGGGGGATTATCCTCTGAGAAAAAACTTCAGAGATTAAAGTCATAGATTTACAAGAAAAGACATGGATATTCTCTGGTGTCCTAGCAGAGTTGGAATATGACGTTAACATGAATGGGCCTATTCAGCTATTTTGCTAAAATTTATGTAAACAGTGTGCAGCAGCTTTATAAATCCTAAAAACAGTAAATAATAAGTCAGTAAAGTGCTAAAGGTAATAAGCCAACGTTTACTCACATGTGAAACAGCCTACAATCTCCTGGGTGAAAGTCCTGTGCTTGACTCAATCATCCACCACAACTTCATCCATATGTGGATGTTGTTGCTCTTTATACTGCTTTACCTGACTTTTGGCAAAAAGCCTGGAGGGCATTTTTTTCTTGAAAATTTGTGACTTTATAATCTCGGAGAATATCCGAAACTGCTCTGTTTAGGTCCCCACCAACTCCTGGGGAAAACCGCGGGTTCTTTAGCTGCTAAATGCTCCAATGTGTTCACCAGCTAGTTGCTAACTTTGTCATCACACATGCTAGGCAAACAGCACACAGTCTATCAGAGATTTTGGGCCAAAAAAACAACAGTAGCCTATTGCAACCTGGAAACAGAGTTATTGAGGCATGAGACTGAACCAAACAGTCAAGATGCTGGCTGTAAATCCAATGTGCTAAAACATTCTCTGGAGCTGACGGAAACTCCAGAGAGATGGTGATAACCCAATATGTTTGTTACTACGAGTATCCATTGTTACTTTATACCTAGTAATTTGATCCACTGTTTACATGAAATTTTCGATTTGTACAGTTTAAAGATGAGTTTACAACAATGCTCTTTTAAAAAAAATCCAGTCTGAAAGGGCCTTTGAATATTTGCTTCTTAGGGCAAGAACAACATTGCACATCACTACCACTGCATAAAAAGAAATTAGCAATACTGAATAATGTCTGATCCTTTATGCACTTATCCATGGTCAAATTCAAGTATGATGTTACAATATTGCATTTCTAAAATCATAGAGAGTACATGATTAAGAATCAGCACACTTTGTCACAGAACATTTTACAATAAAAACAAGTTGATCTAGTAGCCAAGCATTCACTGAAAGATGTTAGTGATTCTGACAAAGCTCAAAATACTTAGATCACCTGCAACATCCACCTTGAATTCTATATGGTCATCTGCGGCCTCACAGCTGTACACCCCAGAGTGTCTGACTTCTGCAGATGCAATAACCAATGCTCTCAGTTGTTCTTTTGTTTCAATTTCATATTCACTCTTTGGAAGTAGTTGCTCTCCACCCTTGTGCCAATAGACTTGGGCAGTTGGCTCTGAGACTTCACACTGCAGCTTAATTGGGCAGCCTGCTTCGACAAATTTGTTTCTTGCAACATCTGGAAGTGCTGCAAACCTCACAGGAGTGGCTGGAGGGTATTATAAGATTTGCAGAGCACTGTTGTTAAGCTGCCACAACACCATTTAACAAGTAGTGTTCATCATCAAACTTTTAGTTTGGTTATTTTAGAATATAAAGTGTATAAAGATCTGTGTTTCAGACAGTGTTACAAAATACTCCAAGTAAGTGTATATGTAATTGGGCAAAAACGTTTACAGCTATGGGTAATGAAGGAAATAGAAATGCTAAATGCATCTCACACCTGGAAGCTCATTAACTAATACAAGAAATTCACCTTCAATGTCCACATGGTATGTCACGACATCATCAGCAAGGCTACAACTGTAGAGGCCAGAATCGGAGACTTTGGCAGAATGAATGATTAATTTTCTCAGGCTGCCATCTCTTTTCATATCAAGGCCAGTTCTGCAAAAAAGCTCCACCTCATCCTTAAACCAGGAAACCTGGGCGACAGGGTCTGAGACCTCACACTGGAGCATAATTGGACAACCAACTGCAATCATCTTGTATTTTTCTGACAGTGGGATTGGCAAGATCTGTGGCAATCGGCCTAAGAGAGGGGAATAACAAGGGTTTTGGATAAGAGATGATTTCACTAACAGTGGACAAAACACACTGTCCAGCCAGTCACACCACATTCTAATAAACATTCAAAACAAAGGAAATTTTGTTCACCACTCACGCAATAGAGTAAGATGGGCGTGGTGTGTATGATAAGAAGATAGTAAGGGTGGAAGTAAATCACCTTCTACGTCCACTTTAAACGTGATGGTGTCATCTGATGTTGAACATTCATAGGTGCCACTATGTATGTTTTCAGCTGAGTGGATGAGCAGTGTCCTCGTTAGACCATCTGACTGTATTTCCATATTGTTTTGTGGGAGGAGTTCCATCCCATCCTTGTACCAGTCGACATGAGCAGAAGAATCATGAGACAGTTCACAGCTGAGGACAATGGGAGAACCTTCTTGGACGGACTTGCTCCTGTCACTCTCTTGAAGCTCTGAGAACTTCACAGGTAGTGCTATAGGTTTCAGATATTGCAAAAAGAGTGTTTTAATAAACTTTGTTAATATAGATTCTTGAAGTAATTAAATATGCAACCTAGTGTATATTCAATTACAAATAATTTCAAGACACAACAACATAAGACACAACATAAACACAACCTGCTTAAGAGGGACAATGATTGAAACAAAAAGTTATTCAAAGGGATAAAAGAGTAAGAATCAAGTACTGAAACTTCAAAGTTATCCACAGTGATAACAAGCACAGACAAAATGCACGGGTAAGACATAAACGAGAAAGTGACAGTGTTTGCCCATGTTAAAGTATTTGGTTAGTGTCTTTAATAAAAAAAACCCATGAAGCTTTAGCTTTCTCGTTAGCTTCCTGAAGATATTGGACATGCATAATAAGAAGCTGCATTGTGGAGCTGCACATTTAAATAAGATATTTGGATATACGATGTCCTATGTTACTCATTTAGTTAAAAAAATGGGCACCATGATTAGATGAGATAGTTATTTTTCTTCAGACTCACATAACATATCATGTGATACCAAATTAACACAAGAATTTTTGATGAAATTATTTCAGAGGAAACCTTTTGCTCTAGATTTTTAGAGAAGTAGACGACCAAATTGGGGGCACAGAAAAATGAACCATTTTCTCTAAGATGATCAGACAAACGTGCCTTATCACCTGCTGTTACAGTTAGTTGGCCGTGCAAGACAGCGAAAGCGCTGCAGAGTTACTGGGCATCACCTTTTACTTCCACAGCAAACTGGATATCATCATCTTTTGACTCACAGCGGTATACCCCAGTGTGAGCCCGCTCTGCTGATGGGACAACTAGACTCCTCAAATTTCCCTCTGACTGGATCTCTACTCCATTTTGAGGTAGGAGCTGTGTTCCATCCTTGTACCAACTGACTTGTCCAGTGGGGTTTGACAGCTCACATTGTAGAGCAATGGGAGAGCCCGCCATGACCGTCTTTTTCTGGTCACCCTCAGACAAAGCTGAAAACGTCAGAAGTGGTTCTACAGGAAGTGGAGCTACAGGATTGAATGTAAAATAGAACTGGTCAACAAAATGGATACTGTTATTAACCAAATGAAGCAAAGCACAATCATTAAACTAAAGGCTTCAGCAGCATATTCAGCCATTAAAAATAAATAAAAACCTTTTATACTACTACTAACTACTTTTGTTTCAGTATTTATAGCAAAATATGTTTTTAAAAAAAGAATGATATATATATATATATATATATATATACATATATATATATATATATATATATTGTACAGTAAATAAACATTGAAAACCTTGTTAGACCTAAAGTAAAAGTTACAAAAAATGGGGAAATGATACTTGAAGTAATGAATTTCATTATTTGAATTAATTTTAATTAGTTTTATGTAGTCTTGAGCCTTTTCCCCCAGTAATGATGCTTATGGGATGATTCTGCACAGAGCATTTGCAAAGTTGGAGGCACTCCAGTGTCTAACCTGGTAGAGAATAACATGAAAGGGACTAATGAAACCCTGGCCGCTGTTTTTCTTTTTATGTGACAGACAGCTTCCAAGAAGTTAGGGTAAAAACAGCACCAAAAATGTTTGTTTCTACTGTCTGATCTGGAAGGGGTTTAAAAAAAATTAATCAAAGGGATATTAAGCCTTATCTTTAGGGGATGTTATTATATGTTATTATTTCATAGGCTACAGTCTGTCCTGCATAGTCTCTGCCAAAGAATGTATTTGCTTTGAGAAGATTTTGAGATTTTTTTTTTTTTGTCAGGCTTTCTGAAAGACTAAAACAAGTCCTCAAAGATTTAATGGCCGTATATTACAGTACTAGGAAGAAAAAATTGGGCACCTCGGTATTCTAAACACACTCCCAGCCTCTGCAGCGGTGTTTAAGAAACAGTGTAAACATTTAAAGAACACCCTTGACCTCCAATGTTGCTCAGGATCAGGAAAAGGGGTCTGGCTTCTTAGTCAGATGTTTATAAATAATGTTCCAAAGTGACTTTATCATCACTGCTACTCAGTACGTTTATATGACATTGGAGAAAACAGATTTATTGTGTTAGTCCGACTAAAACTGGACTTTTAAAATAGATGTAAACATTTTTATCCACTTATCCAGGGCCGGGTCGTGGAGGCAGCAGGCCAAGCGAAGCATCCCAGACGCTTTCCCTGGGGGACCCCAAGGCGTTCCCAAGCCAGATGAGATAAGTAATCACTCCAGCATGATCTGGGTCTGCCTAGGGGCCTCCTACCAGTGGGACATGCCCGAAACACCTCTGGTGAGTGGTGCCAAGGAGGCATCCTGATCAATTCAATTCAATTCAATTCAATTTTATTTATAAAGCCCAATATCACAAATCACAATTTGCCTCACAGGGCTTTACAGCATACGACATTCCTCTGTCCTTATGACCCTCGCAGCGGATAAGGAAAAACTCCCCAAAAAACCCTTTAACGGGGAAAAAAAAACGGTAGATGTCTGAACCACCTCAACTGACCCCTTTCAACGCAAAGGAGCAGTGGCTCTACGCTGAGCTTCCCCTGGATGTCCAAGATCCTTAAGCTATCTCTAAGGCTGAGCCCAGTCACCCGACAGAGGAAACTCATTTCAGTTGCTTGTATCCGCAATCTCATTCATTTGGTCACTACCCACAGCTCATGACTATAGGTGACCTATGGTCACCTGGTCATAGGTCACCTATGGTCATGAGCTCTGTGGTCATGCCTGAAATTCTACTAAATCAAATTTCTCAAAGTCAGACTAACACACCCAGATAATACAATTGGGAGTTGAATTACTCCTGTATGTATACAGTCAATCGGACCCAAACTGGCATAGGTGCTTTGCGCATAGTCCACAGTTTCTGGAGCCATGCATTTTTGGACAGAGGAGGAGACACAGTTCATGCTGTGTCAGCTGAGAGAGTTAAATATTTTAAAATACATGGATGGAAGGAAAACAGGGAACAGAGACCTGTTCAAAAAAGTGGCAGAACAGCTGGTTGATGCTTGATTCTTTTGGTCTGTGACATAATAGGTCAACTGGTAAAAGGTCCAACACTAACAAACTGAAAGGAGACATATCGTCACCTATCGTAGCGGAGTCGGACATACTTTGGTCAATGAAGCGATTCCCCTCCTGTGCCTGTTTACTGGGACAAGGAAGGCAGTCCAATTAAATGGCCTAGTGGAGCAATAACCGTAGATGTGACCGTGCATGTAAACGTACTGAGTGACATTACCATTAGCTCAATCGTGGAACCCATCAGCTATCAGCTACCGGCAACAGCCAGTATTTCCTGAGATCTGGTGAAGTAATTTGATATTTCGGTCAAGACTTCCTTTACCTTGTGCCAAAAAAAGATATCCATATATGGACACAGATTAATTTTAAAAAATAGTAATATAAAGCTAAGTTGTCGTCAAAGGGTAGCCGATAAGTTCCAAACTTGCATTTCAGTCACTGCATTCTGCTTTTCCACATGGACTGTTTTACCTGCTACTCAAACTAATTGGTTGATACTACGTTGACTATAAAAGGAAACCAGAATGTTTCTTATACCAAAATCTTGTCCTGCTGCCTACAAATTCTGAGTATATATGGAGATATCTGTTTATAGAGATTAGCATCAGGTAAACTGGTGTAAAGTTAGTGTTCGTGTCCATTACTGATATTTGTCTGAATTTAGTTCAGCCTGTAATATTATATTACTTTAACACCTGCCTAAAAAGACAGCAGACATTCAGAGCTTTGTAACTACATGTAAACATGTGAGTAAGAACTTTGCATTGTGTGAGTGTGAGCTCACCTTTTTATGCAAATGACAAACATTGCGAACTACCGAACCAGCTACTCTCAGACATTTAGGCAGAGAAGCAGAAGGAACTGCATGATTTGAGGTAAGGCTAAGAGATTTGCTTAATTAAGAATGTCACTGTGAGTAGGTAGGTTTTAGCTAGGGACTGACGACTATATCTAAGGGTATTTTATTTTATAGATAGAATGGAGCGAGAGAGCAGAGATTCTGTCATCTTTTACATACTACCAAAAGGTGTTCTGGTTCTTGACAGGGGTTGATTGTATTTTCTCAAAGCAATAAAATGAGAGGCAAAAACATTTTGGATGCACTTTACCCTGACTAAAATCTATTTGCAGAACAGATGAAAACAGCTTTTGTCACCTTTAACATCCACATGAAACTGCATTGCATCATCTGTTGTCTTGCAGCTGTAAGTCCCTGCATCAGACAGCCGCGCTGACTGGAAAGCCAGTGTTCTTATGGAACCCTCTGCCAGCATGTCTTGCCCAGCTGCTTCGTGTAGATTTATTCCGTCCTTGTACCAGTTAACTTGAGCGTTAGGATCTGATATCTCACACTGCAGCACTATGGGTTCATCAACTTCAACAGACTTGTTCCTCTCAGCCTCACAAAGTGTGGTAATTTTCACAGGCGGAGCTGGGGATGTTTGAGGTAACATCAAGAGAAAATTGCATCACTATTACTGACTACAACAGAAATGATGCTTTCAAACAACAAGAGCAAAATCTCAAATCAAGATTAGTCATGCCAATAAATCTAAAGAGTTAAAATAAGTCATAATAAAAGATATGTCTTTATGTTAGTAATCTAACAAGAGGTATCTCTGGTTAGACTTGAGATAACTAGGCATTCAAGTTAGAATTTGAAGCTAATGTATTTACTCTTTTTCCTATCTTTAATATTCCTCACAGACCACCCAAGCTCAAAGTTTTACATCGACTACTTAAGTAGTTTTAGTATGTACAAAATCAAGTACGTAAATGTAGAAATTGTCAAAATGCCAAGGATTGCAAAAAGCAATCTCTTCATTTTACACAATGTCAACATTGTGCCCGTCCATTTTTTATTTTTTTTTTTTGATAATGCTAACCATTTAAATCACCTTCAACAGCCACCTTATTTGCAGTGACACTGTCACTCCAGTGACTGTCACATGTCCTTGACAGATAGATTTCTTCTGATTGGACAGTGGATGCCTGCTTGATATAACGAGGCTCTGCAAACTGGGAAGATGACCTTTGCCCAGAGCCAACTGTCCTGTTCACTTGGTCTTTTGATACCTTCATGGTGTGATGACACTCTGCTTGGACCGTTGAGGCCTGCATGGACTGATACAGCACCTCTGAAATGTTAGGTACTGCTTGCCCTGTGTGATAGAGGTCATCCAATCTGGCATGTAGCAAGTTGTAATGCTCCCTTGGTTGGACCGTTTCTGCCTCCTTAGAGTTATACAAGTCCAACGACTGAAGGGACACAGTGTTAAGGAAGTCACTGAGCTTCTCTGACTGGACAGTTGATGCCTGTAGAGGTCTTTTTAACTCCCCTGACTGGTCAGTTGTAGTCCATAAGGAGTTACAGGACCCCTCTGAATGGACTGGTTCAGTTTGTAAGCAATTAAGAAGGTTCTTTGACAGGACAACTGGCATCTGTATAGAGCTACAGTGCTCCTCTGATTGGATAATCGTAGTTTGTAAAGATTTAAAAGGCTCCTCTGATTGGACCATTTCAGTCTGTACAGATTTAAAAAGCTCTTCTGATTGGATAATTGCAGTCTGTACAGCTTTAAAAGGCTCCTCTGATTGGACCATAGCAGTCTGTACAGATTTTAAAGGCTCCTCTGATTGGACCATTTCAGTCTGTACAGATTTAAAAAGCTCTTCTGATTGGATAATTGCAGTCTGTACAGCTTTGAAAGGCTCCTCTGATTGGACCATAGCAGTTTGTACAGATTTTAAAGGCTCCTCTGATTGGACCATAGCAGTCTGTACAGATTCAAAAGGCTCCTCTGATTGGACCATAGCAGACTGTACAGCTTTAAAAGGCTCCTCTGATTGGACCATTGCAGTCTGTACAGATTTTAAGCACTCCTCTGACTGGACCATTGCAGTCTGTACAGATTTTAAGCACTCCTCTGACTGGACCATTTCAGTCTGTACAGATTTTAAAGGCTCCTGTGATTGGACAGTTGCAGTCTGTACAGATTTTAAGGCCTCCTCTGATTGGACCGTTGCAGTCCATACAGATTTTAAGCACTCCTCTGATGGGACAGTTGCAGTCTGTACAGATTTAAAGGGCTCCACTGATTGGACCATTGCAGTCCGTACAGATTTTAAGGGCCTCTCTGATTGGACAGTTGCAGTCTGTACAGATTTAAAAGGCTCCTCTACATGGACAGCTGAGGTGTGTGAAGATTTAAATGGCTTCTCTGATTGAACAGTTCCAGTGTATGAGGATTTAAAGGACTCCTCCGATTGGACAGTTGCAGTGTGTGAGGAGTTAAAGGACTCCTCTAATTGGACAGTTCCAGTGTGTGAGTATTTAAAGGACTCCTCTGACTGCAGAGTTGCAGCTTTTAAGGAGTCACAGAACTTGTCTGATTTGACTGTTGAAATCTGTAAGTGGTTAGTAAAGTGCTCTGACTGGGCAGGTAAAGTCTGCAGGGGGTTACCTAGCTCTGACTGGACAGTCCGCATCTGTTTTGAACTATGCAGCTCTTCTGATTGGACAGTTAGAGTCTTGAGAGTGGATTCCTCTGATTCAACAGCTGCAGTTTGTAGAATATGACAGATCTCATCTGTCTGAAAAGCTGTCTGCAGAGAATTATCAGGCTCTTCAGATGGGGCTTCTGCATGCTGTAGGTAGTAAATTAACTCCTCACCTTGTGATTCTGTGGGCTTATTCATGTGATGGTGTGTGTCAGATTGCATTATTGTTGGCTTTTCAGAGTTACAGTAAACTGGAGATTGGGCATTTGTAGTTCGTTGACTGTCGGAGAGCTCCTTTGGCTGTTTAGTCGTAATCCAGTCAGTTATATGTTCATATGTCGACTGAGAAGTTGGCATTTGCCTGGAATGTTCTTCATTTGTCTGAGTATCTCCTCTCTTGTCACAGAAGGTGCCAGAATTGCATTTTGAGGACATGCAGTCAACTTCAGCAGCATAAGCCTCTTCAGTGGACTTCTTTTCTTGGTCAGAAGAGAGCCTTGGCGATGTAGCTATAAGCATTGTGATGTACACAGAGAAAGGTTTTCAGTGGTTGATGGTCTCAACACTTCTTCTCATAACAGAATTTTACATCAGTGTGGGTTAGCATGGAGTTATGGGATAATTCATTGCAAAGACAAACAAGAAGATCGACCAGGTTTGGTCTGAGATTGAGCTCCTATAATTCCCCATTCAACTGACTCCTAATACTGGGGTACCACCAGTATGTACACTAACACCCTAAAAACCTAAAAAGTACATAAATTTCTTGTCTTTGAAAAGAGTTCGTTGTCATTGCAACAGTGAAAGGTTCAGGGCAGCAATGTGAATGAGAGGATCTGGTGATGAATAAGACATAAGATGGATTTAAAGAGTGGTAAGCTGCTTGTTACAAGCAAAGATGGCTGTTAAAATGAAGAATTATTTAACAAACACAACATGTATGTTAGTATAAGGAGCAGCTACGCAGCTACTTAACACCCACATGTTGATTAAGAGCCAAACACTGCAGGAAATGACATGAGACCAGGATTCAATATGACAAAAAGCAATATTGAAAAGGAAAAATAATGCAGATGCCTCAGATGATTGAGCTAACACCACTATTGTTAGTGGCATTTATGTGCTGGGTTAAGATGGATGACTGATGTTGAAATATATCAAATCACCTTCGACATCCACAGTGTATTGGACAGATGAATCAGCTATCTCACCAATCTCGTCACCATAGTGACACTGCTCTGCTGTTTGGACAAAGCCAAAGAGAAAACAATGAGCTGGGTGATGGCTTCATGTATATAGCTAAATACTTGATTCTTATTTGTGCAGGTACAATGTGGAACACCACCTTTCATGTCCACATTTAACTGTGCATCACCAGATGTTTCACAGCCAAACCTCCCGTCATCAGACAAGTCATATGACTGGAGGGGCACAGCTTGGCTGCTGCTCTGTGATTCACAGTCTGCTTCCCATTTTGGATAGATCGGGGTTCCATCTTTGTACCAACAGGCTTTGGCAATGGGATCTGAAATCTCAAACTGCTGAACAATTGGGCAGTCCGCTTCAGCAGACTCAGTCTTCTCAACATCAGGATCAAGCAGATATGTCGGAGGTGGCACTACAGACAATCATTGGGGGTATAATTTCAGTGTACATCTTAGATGTTAGTGACTTCAAATAAATACTATCAAAACTATCACAGATATTAGCTCTGCACTGTAACAACAAATAAGAAGACAGACTACACAAAGAGTTAGTCCTAACTAAAATTGGAAACACATTTGCAAAATCACCTTGATTGTTTACTATTAATTGGGCAACATCATCTGCTGTTGCACAATAGTATGCTCCAGAGTTTGAAGGATGAGTTGGTTCAATAACAAGGGTCTTCTTGATGCCTTCCATTTCAAAGTCAGGCTCTTTATTAGAATCATGTTCTTTATCCTCCTGCCATGACACCTGGAAAGCAGGGTCTGAGGTTTCACATGTTGGTTCAGTTGGGCAGGTTGCATCAAGTGACTGCGTCTCCACAACCTCTGGCGAGGGCGACAACGGCAGCGTTGGAGCTAAAGATGATGATTCATATTATAATTGCGGACTCAACAGTGCATATGTACACTCTGAATAAGAAAGGGGTTATAGGTTCAGCTTTCCCAAATGGGGAACCAATCTTTTTTAATATCTCAGACCAAATTCAAGGAGAAAAACTCACATTTTCAAGGGTTACATAGATATTTTCATTTTGTCAGTAGAGGTTATTTACCATGACTTAAGATAGTTATAACTTCACACAAAACACCACTAAAACACAGACAGACAGATATGCATATAGTAAATGTTAATTGCATCATGTCACCAGAAAGCTCTAGGATTTGCTCTAAGATTCAGCAAATTTAAATAAAAATCACCTTTGACATCCACAGGGAAGTGAAAAGTGTCATCAGAGGTTTCACAGCTGTATAGCCCTGAGTGCAGGAGCTCAGCAGATGGGATAATGACTCTGCTCACCGTGCCTGTACTCTGTATATCCCAATCATTCTGCGAGGAGAGCTTTACACCATCTTTATACCAGCAGACAGGCACAGTGGAGTCTGCAACCTCGCATTCCAGCTCCAAAAGTTTGCCCGCTTCAAGTGACTTGGTTCTCTCAACATCAAAGATAGGCGAGTACGTCACTGGTATAGCTAGCAATGGGAATTCAGGACAGCTAAATAAAATCAAGGCTGTGGAAATGGATACCTTGCAGAAATGTTACTGCTGAGCAGAAAATTAAAAGGCTGTCGAGGCTTTAAATTCAGGGCACAGCAATTGCAAATTGAATTATTCTACCTAATAACTGCCTAGTGCATTAACAGGTCTTTAAGGTTATATGCATGAAACAGTCCTTCAAACCACATACAGTACAAGCGGGGATTATTAGTGGCATCTAGAAAGAGGAGGTGGGGTTATAATATTAACGCACAAGGTAAAAAGGATAAAGTCACCTTTGATCTCCACTTGAAACTCCATGGTATCATCCTGTGTGGTGCATCTGTACACACCAGAGTGGCACAGCTCGGCAGACTGAACAACTAATGTCCTTGTGTTGCCCTCTGAGTGGATTTCTAATCCAGTGTTTGAAATGAGCTGCATTTCATCCTTGCACCAGCAAACGTGGGCCTCAGGATCCGACACCACACACTGGAGTACAATAGGGCAGCCTGCTTCGATCGACTTGGTCCTCATTTCTTCAGGAATTGCTGAGAACTTCACAGGTGGAGCTACAGATATGTTTAGAGCTTATGTCAACCTTCAATCAACCTCATGCCAGCCTTTAAGGTGATTCATCATAATCTATTTACTGACAACTCAATTGCTAACATGCTGTAATGCAGTCAAAGAAAAGGTGACAGAGTAGCTGCACTTCTTATGAGTGCTAAGAAGAAAGGCAAAAGACAACATATAAAAGTATCATCAGAGTTAGTTGCTTTGCTGAGGAGGAGCTTGTTAATGTTTCACATCACTAAAGGTAAAACCAATCACCTTTTATGTCCACACTGAATGTGATGGCGTCACCCTTTGTCTTGCAGCAGTATAACCCAGAGTGGAAAAATTCTGCTGAATGGACAATCAGTTTTCTCGCCAAGCCGTCAGTTAGAATATCTACTCCAGTTTGAGGATGGAGCTTTGACCCATCTTTGTACCAGTGCACCTGGGCAGAGGGATCTGAGAGCTCACAGCATAAAACAATGGGGCAGCCGAGTTCGATGGTTTTGTTCCTCTCAACATCTGGAATTGCTGAAAACCTCAGAGGTGGGGCTATGGATATTTAGATAGTTTCATGGATTGTTAAATTGTAAATCTTATATGTTTTGATAAGTTAGACTTTAAGAGGAGACTAAATGCATTTTTAAATAAGAAAAAAAAGGTGGGGGGGTGACAATAAAAATGGTTAGTGAAGGACACCAGTATTGTTAGAAACTCACTCCACTCACCCTCGACTTCCACATTGAACCGGATGACGTCATCAATGGCATCACAGCAATACACTCCCGAATGTGAGAACTCTGCTGATTGGATGACAATTCTCCTCATGGTGCCCTCTGATTGGATATGCAGACCCTCCATTGTTTGTAATTCCACCCCATTTTTGTACCAGTGCACCGGAGCTGCAGGGTCCGACAGCTCACAGTAGAGCACAATGGGGATCCCAACTTCTACAAATTTGTTTCGATCCATTTCTGACATTGGTGAAAACTTCACGAGAGGAGCTGCAAATTTTAGAAAAACAAGGAGAACGTTTTACATGTTAGAGTCTTGTCAACATGCTTTAATCCCAAGTCGTCACATATCACTGCTTTGTCATTGGCCTTTCACATCAACACGTATTATGCCCTAGGTGTCCTTCTGCGTCTGCTGTTGACGTTCCAAGATACCGCTACCTATGCCAGGATGTCACAAAATCACATGGTTAGGCTTACAAAAAAACATCACAGTTTGGCTCTACAATCATTGTGGAAGCAAACATCAGGTTCCTGGGTGAAACTCGTTTGTTGGACCCATCCTCCATCCCTCCCATCTGCCCTATAGAGATTTTCCAGCTACTAGAAATATGTTGTTACTGGCAGCGTTTCAACCTGATGTTGTCCAGCGGTAGGGTTGGGTCGGTTCTCGGTAATACCAATTCGGTTCGATACTCCGTCTTGGACCGGGTTTTTTGTTTTTTAGACCGACCGGACCGCATACTCAGGCGGAACGCATGCAGAGCGCCGAAGCCTCTACTGTAGCCTGGGGAGTTGATAATGGCGGACAATTTAGTCTCGAAGAAATCAAAGAATGCGCCACTATGGCAACACTTTGGCTTTGAGCCAGACGAAGGAGGCAACCCTTGTTTGCACTGATTGAGTAAGCTGCAAAATTTATTTGTAAGGAATAAAAGAAACAACGTGTTACTGTCACTCTGTTGTCCTATGATTGTTTTTTATTTTAAATGAGTCAATTGCGCCCCCCAAGTGGCGAAAATCAGGTATTACCGACTTCATGCGGTTTTTCACAAAACCGTATCAAGTCGGTAATACCTCATACTGACCCAACCCTATCCAGCGGCATATCATACCACGTATCATACTGCCTTGACAGATGCTGTCCGGCAGACCAGCGTAGTATCATACCACAGTGAAAGGTGGCTTTTGGCATCAGGTGTCTTACACTGTAAATCACTGACAAAGCAGCAATATTTGACGACTTCGGAATGAGAATGGGCTGGTCTTGTCATTCACAATAATGAAGTATAGGCTACGGTAGTTAAGAGTGATTATGCATTGTTGGTACCAAACATTATTTGCAAATTTGTCCAAATTCCAATTAAAACAAAACACACAAACAAACAAACAAACAAAAACAACACAATGCATCTTAGGCATACTGGGACACACAGTAAATTATGGCAGTGACCCATACATACCTTGAATGTACAGGGCTGCAGAATCCCGAATGCCATAGGCAATAAATGTGATCTCAGCTCCATTGTCTGTATCCCGTACTCCTCGAATGCGAAGAGATTGGTGTGTTCGTGACCGACGCATGGAATATCTTTCATCTTCCTGAAGCTGAGTACCATTTAAGAACCATGTACCAATAACTGAAGCAGAGAGCTCAATAGAGAAGAGGGCATCTTGCCCTTCAGGCACCAAGGCATCCTGTAAGGGAGCTTGTATTCTGGCAACTGGAACTGGAATAGAGAATCCGTTTATCTGTGATATAGCAAGCAATATCCTCAACCAAATAAAGATTTCATTAATCAAAAACAAACAAACAAAGAAAAAAAACACCCACCCACACGGGATTGACTCAGCACAGCTGTTTTAGGATAACTGAACTTACCCAAGTGAACAGCTCTAGGGAACTCAACATTGTTGCTCTTCCCATACTTGTTCACACTGCAGATGCGAAATCGATAATCAGCCTCACATGGTACACTGTCACCAAGAATCTCTACAGAGGTTGCAGAGTCGGTAGTCAGGCACTGTAGCCACTCCTGTGAGCCAGTGCCCACTTCCTGTCGTTCAAGCACATATCCAGATGGAGGGTTCTTTCGTGAGTCCTGAGCAGGAACCCATGAGAGAAGAGCTGCATTAGCACGCTCTGTGTTGATCTGCACAGCAACTGGACAACTGGGAGGACAATGTCTGGCCGCTGAAATAGGAGAAACCCTTTATTTATCAGTGTCTCTTTAGACTGAATTATCCGCTAAATGTTGATCAATTTCAGAAGTGACACACTGATATTTTATTGATATACTTTTGTGGAATGCTACAATCTACAGATGAGGGACCCTACCTTTCACTCTTAGCTGAGAGGAAGTCTTGGATCTGCCTACAAGGAAAGTTACAAGGCCAGAGTCTTGGGGCATTGTATTGACAAAAACTAGGATGTGAGTTCGACCAAAGGACTTAAGGATGGTCTGATGCGTTTCACGAAGCTCAATGGCATCTTTGTACCAATGTATGTCCATTTCCTCTTTCTCCACTTCAACACAAAAGGCTGCATTTTCACCTTCCAATACATCCACCTTTCTTGGAAGCTTCCGCAAAATTGTCCCTGCAAAGAAACACTTTGACAGTGAGTGAATCCTTAGCACATTAGCTGGATTTTGATTACCTAATGGAAAACAAGGACCCCACAAATAATTTGACAATATGTCATTTGTAATAATCTATCAGTGCATCACATATATAATCATTCATCTTCTAACCGCTTCATCCTCTTGAGGGTTGCGGGGGGGCTGGAGCCTATCCCAGCTACATCGGGCGAGAGGCAGGGTACACCCTGGACAGGTCGCCAGACTATCACAGGGCTGACACATAGAGACAAACAACCATTCACGCTCACATTCACACCTACGGACAATTTAGAGTCTCCGATTAACCTAGTCCCCAATCTGCATGTCTTTGGACTGTGGGAGGAAGCCGGAGTGCCCGGAGAGAACCCACGCTGACACGGGGAGAACATGCAAACTCCACACAGAAGGGCTCCCACGCCTGGGATCGAACCGGCAACCCTCTTGCTGTGAGGCAAGAGTGCTAACCACCACACCACTGTGCCGCCCCCACGTATATAATCAATTTTATATAATTAGCATTGAAAAAATAAAACTCTCTTCTGATCTGACTCTGCTACGGTAATGGTTTGGTTGGGCTTAGGCAATAAAATGACCTCATCAGTTCAAGGAAGAGATCACTGTCTTAGTTAAAATTATGACATTGTTAAGATTAGTCGACCTTCATTGTCAAAAAAACAACAACCCAACAACAACAACAAAAACAAATCAACACAGTCCCACTCTGACTTTATCACATTTGATCACGGACTTTCCACGTCTAGATACGACATGCAAGGTACTATCTGCCTGTTATATGCATTGTCATTTTTCAAAACACACTTCAGTTTTCACAGGAAATGTACAGTTTGCATACAGTCTCTGTCAAAATAAATACACTATGTTGGTACAACATGGCAAATTGACATCTCTTTTCCCTCAACAGCAAATGCATGTGGTTATGTTAGGCAACAAAAGCACGTGGTTGGGTGTAGGTAAAAACAACAGGGTTTGGTACAATCTTACTGGAATTGAACACTGGCCTCCCAGATGAAAGTTGCTGGTTGTTGGACCCATCCACCAGCCTTCCCACCCACCCTATTCGCACTTTCGCCGTCTTAACTTTAGTTCTTTTCTCACCCTGCATTTCCCCCTGACGCCGATGGGCCGGCCGAATATTATGCCAACGTGAAAGGGCAGCTTTTTTCGACTGTGTCTGACGCCAGAAGTCACAGGACTTTGGCGTCTGCAGAGTGAGACCAGGTTGAACAAATAATAAATTGGTCAGGGTTAGGGCACAGTTGAGGTCAAGGGTTATAAGAAACTGTTGACTGTTGGTAGATATCGCAAATTGAAGAGCTGTCTCCCATGGTAAAGTTCAATGTTTTGTTGACACGTCCAACCACTTCCACCTGCTCTACTCTGCCACGGGGCTTTCTCACTTATATTTTCTGAACGAATGATGCTATGTTTTGCTTAGAAGCAAAGTCTCATAATGGACTATCATATAGTGTTTCCCAATTGGCACTGGTTGAAAGAACAAAGATGAAAAGTAAGATCACACAAAGTGCTTTCCCAAAGTCAAATTACCTCACAAAAACTGAGACATCCGACTGTAAAGGTACCACAGTCTGAAAATAAAGTAATATAATTTGGTTGCTTTATCATGTGCTTTTGTATTTTTCATGGTGCTTTTTTATTTCATCCTGATTTACCTTTCACAGCTACCTCTGCAATGCTTCTGCCCCCATCAGGCATCTCACAGAGGTAAATCCCATCATCGTCAACTCCGATGTCACGGATAGTTAGTCGCCGTTTTGTTCCCCACTCCTCCATTCCATATTTGGCCCCTGGCTGCAGTCGTCTGTCCTCCAGATACCATGTGATGGGAACAGAGTCCTCTGGAACTTCACACTCGAGAATTGCCAAATCTCGCTCCCATACTTCTAGATCAATGAGAGGCTGCTTGAACCGCACAGGCGGCTCTGGCACCAAAGAGGAGGAAGCACACCGGTTTGATTAAGCCATTATAACATTTCCTAATAAAGAAATGCAGTTAAAAATCTAGCTTCAGATGTTCCTCTTAACAAGTTATCAAAAGCAGTAGTGTTACTTGATCAATCTAAACTCTTCAGGCAAGTCGACCTGGCGAAAACTTACACAGCACATCATCTGTGTCCTTGTAGTAAACAGTGCAAATTGAAATATATTTGGCAGTAAATTCCACTGAAGCAAACAAGATGAGCAAAATCACGAGACAAGTGGCTCATTTAGTTGAGGAATGGAGGGGTCATTAACACATCAGGGTGTTAGATAGGAAATAAACTGTTTGTAACTGACACCATCAGACAGTACCAGACAGTTGTAAACAAAAGAATGTGGACTGTATTTAGTAGTCTGTGTGCAAAGCTCTTCATTTCCTTATCTCACTAATGTTTTAATTCCAATTTATGTAAAACACACAGACAACTGATGAAATACATTTACCCATATTCCAAATAAGTCGACTTTAAATCCAGCCACTAGACACCACTGGCCATTAATCCCACCCCAATATAACTTTCTTTATCTCTGAATGACACAGTACAATGCTGTCTGTTGGTGCCATGAGTTTGGACTTCTCTGGGCCATGTGAGAAATATGATCCCCTACCCAAAGACTTCAATCACATGGACGCCCCCCCAGACCTTTCACAAGCTAAGTGACTTTGCAGACATCATACTGCTGTTGGAATCCACCACAAGCTGATGAACTTTGCCTGTTTAGATGTCTCCTGGGTTGAATTTCAGACCATTATTATGTTTCATTTATCCACCAATGGACCAGGACTGAATGACTTTTAATGCACCTGCTCTTTAATGAATTCAACTGACTGATCAAACACAGCCATATACTTTACTTGTACGTCAGTGAGTTTCTTAAGTGGACATTTGTCAGCAGGAACATGTGTCATACAATAAGCATTAGTATGCTATTGAATACAGCTGGTGCTGTTATTTGCTTTGGTCAGCATTGCTCATTTCTGTTACTATCTGCTTCACACACTGAGAGAATAATCTTAATTGTACCACTCAAGTATGTACTTAGATAATTAAATTAGGTTTTTGGTAGGAAATGTATTATTGTTTTTATTATTATATTGATTTTAACCAATCAATACACTATTTCTTTATGGTGTACCTGTTTGTAAGATGTATGCATAGTGAAGCACATTATATTAGCATTTTAAAGAATCATCATTCCACCATAACACTTTTTAAAGTTTAATATTGCCTTCCCTGTCTGGCCCTACCCCAATAAATGATCTCAGAGTACCTCTTTGGAGACATCTCACTGACATCATCCGAGCATCAAATGGACAGAAATCTGATCCAAGAACACTCCACACCCTCACTCACTCCTTTACTCGCTGCAAAAAGCCTCACAGGCTGCCACCATGTCTGCCTTTACTCTTTCATGTGTACGGATTTTTCTTCACATTTTACAAAACTGAAATGCTGAAGCCCCTGATAATGATCTTGACTTACCCTTTACGGAGAGGTGTACAGCACTGAGGGTTTGTCCGGCAGTATTTGACGCAGCACAAACATAAACTCCATTATCCTTCTGCTTACAGTACAGAACTTTAAGTGTGAAGTATCCTTCTCTGTCCTCATATAACAAATAACGCCTTCCAGACAGTATCAGCCTGCCATCTTTCCTCCAAATGATTTCTGGTTTGGGTTTCCCAGTCACAAAGCAGCGGAATTTGGCATGTTTACCCTCTGTCACTGCAAACATTTTCACTTTAGTTGACTTGGTCATGGTGTCGTCTCTGAGCCGGTTTGGCATTTGCCTACCACTCCTCTGTTTTCCTTGATGGCCTTTCCAGTGACCATTCGTGTAGCCGTTACGATTCCCTTCGTCCTCATGTCCTGGGCCTGCATCAACCAGCAACACAGCTCCTGCCAACGCTTCCCCAAACTCATTTCTGGCTTTGCATGTATATACACCACCGTCTGGAGCACGAGTCTTAAAGATCTTGAGCTGGAACCATCCACCGTCCTGGAAGCCCACATTGAAATGTGTGCTTTCAAATATTTCATTGAGTTTCCTGCCATCCTTTTCCCAAACAACCTCTGGTCGCGGGTTTCCCCAGAGCTTACAAGAGAAGACAGCATCATCCCCACGACCGGCGCGAGTGGAGAGGGGCTTGATGAGGAATCGTGGCTTATTTTCCTCTCGTAACTCCATCTCTTGTGCTTCACCTTCCACCTTCAGTGTGGCAGCTGCATATGTTTCACCAATGCTGTTCTTTGCTTTGCATATGTACTGGCCACTATCCTCTGTGGTCACAGCTGAAATGATAAGATTGTAAACATTTCCATCCTCAAAGACCCGGTATCGCCCCTGTGGGTCAATCTTTTCATTGTTTCGCTCCCAGATAACTGCAGGCCTTGGATCACCACCAATTTGACACTTTAGGACTGCGTCAGTTCCACTTTGTACCACCACAGGTCTTGGATAGGCCAAGAAACGTGGTGCCCCACCGAACACATCCATATCTGCTTTGTTGTCGGCCTCACTTCACCGTCAGCAGTCCAGCAGAGTACTAAGTGGTGGTTACTCACTGGGGGAAGACAGTCCGACCTCTGAACTGCAAATTTCTAAAAGAGATATAACAGATTAATATTGAACCACTTCAGATTGAGATAATATTGAGCATAGAAATAGCTAAAATGTAATTTTTCCTTACATTGTCGCCAGATTATTCAACCTTACATGAAATAACTGTATAGGAGATAAAATTATACTTTTAGCCTTGTAGTAAGACGGTAAAGAACCCTCATATTTTGGAATGGAAAATAAAACTTGTGTCATTCAAACACTCAGCCCCTACCTCCTTCACATGCATGTGTTTCAGCACAAACGGATGGTATGATTATTAGGGCTAATTGAATTAGATCTGTCTGCATGAGAGAAAAACACAGGCTAGCAGTGAGAGGGGGGGCAGCCTAGCCCTATTGCAACAGCAGCCACAACACATAGCCAGTACAGCTGGTGCTGTATTTCAATGGGAAAGTGCTTAATATAGTACGCCCTAAATAAAGACCTGAGAGGGAGTGTGTGTCAGGTATCACAAAGAAGGTTCTGAAACCCGCGTGCTCACACAAACACACGCCGAAAATCACAGTCTGCCCACCCATGAGACCTTGCAGTCAAAATATGCCGATCATATGTCACTGTTAAAATGAAAATAATTTTCACGGTGACATTCAAAGTAAGACTTTCCTGAAAGAGCTGCCATCACATGCTTTGGCTGCTCTGTCAGTCCTCATATTCATAAGTAAATATCAGTTAGCCAATCACAGAAATGTTGTTTATACTATAGTTTGTAAGTCTCCCCCACTGAACACAATAATCCTCTTTTTAACATCTGTGTAAGCTCATTCTTTGCCTATAGTTTTCCTTGTGGAGCCTCTGAGCTTGAGAGAACATATTTATTAGTAAACTGAGTTTATGTGTTTTGGGACAGCTCCCACAGAGTGTTGTAACTCAGCCCTCTTGGATGCATGAAACACAGTTTCAGGTCTCAAAGAAGGTAATCTCAGGATAGTGTTTTTGAAGCCACCCAGTTGTTGATCATATTAACTGAAACATTTGCTAACAATATAAATATAATGATTAATAAGAATTATTATACTATTCATAATAAAATATTGTTATTCAAACACAAAAACAACCCATGGTCAAATACTGGAGAACTGAACAATACAGTCTTGTATTCTTTAACACCTTTTAAGGTATTACGCAGACGCATGCAGACTGAAAAAGAAACACAGCTTCTCTTTGATTACTTTTTCTAGCCAACCCTTAAAATGTTTTATCAATTAAATTTAAATATTGATGTAAAAGAGAAAGCTTAATCTAACAGTTTTAATTGCTTAACAATCAAACAACTGCATAGTGATAAAAATCTATTTTGTATTTATTATATAATCCTTGAATCTATTGCTTGATATAATGAGGTGTTTGAATGAATTCTATAAGTTGCATAAAAGCAGTTTTGTAAGATGTCTTATTGACAGAGTTTGGACATTGCGTTGAAAGTGTCTTAAATATTCCCTCCGGAGGTTTAAAGAGAGGAGATTAACCCCTGTGTTTACTTGTCTGATTTAATTGGAATGACCTCTGCCCCTTGTGAAGCTGTGCTGTGTACCCCTCACATGACCTACCTCGCTTCAGTCGCCGGGAACGACCGTCAACATACATTCCGCACTTGCAATCTCTCTTTGAGGTAAGAAGCAATGCCACCCGTCTCCTGAAGGCTGAGTAATGTCCCAAGTTGACTTCAGATCCAGACACATGCTCTCCTCAGAGGTCCCAAGTTGTACTCCAGTTCATCTTTATAGATTTTTGTCCGGTAGGAGGAATAGAAAACAGAATTTCAGTATCCACACCAGCTTCTTGTTTAACAACTTCAGAGTGGTTCCCCAATCTCTGTGTCGTTCAGGCCTGAGACACCCCAAGTGTCATTGTTCGTGGAATACCGTTAAATGCTTTTGCAGCTGCTGCTGTCCCCTAAAAATACTGGCTGCCTCGATGACAGCAGTGAAGATAAGTCAGGCACTTCCATTCACTTGCCAGCAGGGGCTAAAGATAGTTCAGGTGGCCAGTGCATGTCAGACTGCTTAGCTTACTTGAGGCTTTGCAATAAAAATCTAAGGAGAAGAGCAAGCCTCTGGTCTCCAAATATTTTAAAGTTCACCTTCATTCCAACATCATCCAACATTTGTTTTACAGGTTGTTCCCCAGTCATACAGTCTGTGACTAAGACACAGTACTGGAAGCCAGTGTGACTTGTTACAGATATTGTCATGGCTCAGAAATGTCCATCTCATGGTGTATTCTCATCAGGCTGGTAAATATCAGCAGACATTAAATACATAATGACAGAAATAAAACAAAATAACATGAAATTATGAGCTGATGTTGTTTATAAACAGTTAACCTCAACAGGTCTATATTTATCAGCATGTGCAATTCTGAAAACAGTCCAGCCTCACATAATTTATTAATTACAAGGGATAGAAGAGGGGGAAGCCTTTGCTGCTGCTGCTGCTCCCTGTACCATTATAACTTCACTCTACTGATTCACACACATTGTTTGCTGTTGATGCTTGAGGCAAGCAATGTTGTGATGTCATTTTTGTCAGCATCAATTAGGGCTAAAGGCAGTGGGAAATGTGTTTATTTCTGATAGAAAGCACAGATTTGATTAGCTGAGTAGCATAATGTGAGATGCATGCAATTATAAGGGCAGTGGCAGGGACCTGACACATGAAATAATGATCAGGAATTTATTCTCTTTAAAATTAAGGCATTTCTTGAACCTCTGACAGACTGAAATAAACTGTCATGCAATTTAGAATTGCATGTATTAATTTTTGTTGTATGTGATACTTTTGGCTCTCATGGCAATTTATTTATCTCAGCTTGTTTTTAAAGGCAAAATGTACATTTATAATTGCATGTATTTATCATTTTGAAATTCTATTTTACATATATATTTTACATTTATGTGTATTAACTGTACATGTTAATATTCACTTATGTATTTATTGATATTTTATTAATGGTTTTCCACCATTAAGCACAAGTTCATCTTAAAATATTAGGATTAGGCAAAGGGTGCTATGGGGTTAACGTATCATGAGTAAAAGTATCCAGGAAAATGGCTACTATCCTGTCTGCATTACATTATTATATTAGTGGATCATTATTACCTCCGCCAAGGAGGTTATGTTTTCGCCGGCGTTGGTCTGTTTGTCAGGAAAGGTTGATAATGGGACAAGGAACAGATGGTTCCTAAAATTTTGGTGGTGATCAGTTGAAGAGAAGTGGATAAAATAATAAAATGGCGGGAAATCCGAGCTGCTTGGTGGAGGTCTGCGCTCTCAAGCGCTCTAGTTATTGATATTTTAAAGCTGGGGTAGGAAGTAATCTGCAAAAGGTAAAAAAAAAATAAAAAAATTAAGATACACCCTCCTACTGCAGCTCACTTCTTTCCCCTCTCTGTCATAAGCCCCTCCCACCAGATGACCATAAGCATATGCACGAGTTTCATACAGTAACCAAATGTCTCCCATACTTTGATTATTAAACCTTATTTAGTTGTGGAACTGCATGCAGCACATTTGCTCAGCCCCTCCTTTGCCCCACCCATTCTTTCTCTCCGTTTATCAGACCACAAATGAGACAAGAATTAGCTAGCTAGCTAGCCACCCACAGTCCCTCCAACTTACTCCCCACTGCTGTTAACTGTTTCCTCAAGAGGAAAGTAGTAGCAAAAGAGAGATAGACTTTCAATCAGTTGCTGAAGCAGCTTGCACACGCAGATCCCTCACCATTGGGTGTCACAGCAGGGTGGCAGGGAGCGGCAAAGCTGGGTCTAACCTGTGTAACAGCAGCAACAGAAAGTTTGCAAATCTGGTGGGGAGTTGGGGCTGTCTGGAGCTCCATAGCTTGGCTTTGTGCTGGCTGGATTTGGGTTGCTGTGGGCCCTGACCGGGGTCCGTCTGTGGAGCTGCTACAGGCTTTCCTCCTAGCCAAGTGATCTGCAGCAGCGAGGGGTTAAGCGGAGGGCACACTGTGATTTGAGGCTCTAACATTAACCAACAGTAGCTGCAAAAACATGAATTTGAAGCTAAAGCTATGAGCCACTCCGGTTAGCAGGAGGCTAAACTACTATAACATTTTTCTTTTCATGTCTTCAATGATACACGTGTCTTGTTTCGTTTGCTCAGACTCTCTTTCAGACAGCTTTTTTCGTCGGTGTCTGAAGCTGAAACTCAATGACCAAACACGAGATTTCGACGACTTGGGAGCGAGACCAGGTTGGGAGGATGGGTGCTGTGCTTCCGCAACAATGCTATCCCAGTATAAGCCATAATCAGCGATAACTGCTGTAAGAGCACAATGCAAAACAGCGGCAATAAGCTAGCCAGTGAGATACACATATGCCCTAACATGCACACACAGCTGGACTGAGAAACACGGATTACAACACACACACAGATAGCATGACTTCAGTCTCTGCTCAGACACCATTACTCCATGATATCTTTACACAGCAAGGTTTGCTGCTATATTTATGCATATCCCATACAGAACCTTTAAGTTAAGTACCTCAGTTATGAGAACAGTACTTGAGTAAATGTACTGACTTACAGTCAGTATCTATGCTGTGCAAATCATTTTATTCATCATTAACATCTCTGTGTAAAGCGGGATTTATTCCTGTAGTCAAATCGATGCCCTATCTATGCCGTACCCTACACTGTAGCCTGACATGCACCTCCTTAGAAATGTAACTACACGTCACAGCTACACAGACCTCCTGTCTCTTTTGTAAGCTGGAAAACCATTTCCCTCAGTGGAAATAAACCTTTTATTTACTTTTATTTCACAGATAACAAACAACAAATTGTGAGGACAATAAACACACCACAAAATAACATTTTATGTCTTGTGAGCGATTTATCCTGGCTTCATATGAAAAGAGGAAATCTCTGCTAGCTAGCCTATTTAATACAATGTAAAATGCCATAGGCTTCTGCTAATAACGTTAGCATGTTGTATTTGTTCATAAAACATGCTTAGTATAAGACAGTTGTTTTGTCAATGGAACTTGTAAGCTGTAATGGACCCGAAATTTGTAACGTTATCTTACATTTGTTAAATGTTGCTGTTGTCCCTGGTTTCATTTCAGTAGAGGAGGTGTTCACGAGCCACTGGGCTAATTTTAATAATGTAAAATGCCATAGGCCTATGCTAATAATATTAGCATGTAGTATTTGTGTGGAAAATACTTTGTCTGTGAATGCTGCAAGTTATAATGAAGCTGATTTGTGATCTTGTGTTTGAATTTGTTGCTATTAAGCCATGTTCATTGCGTGTTTTGAATCACAGACAGACCACCACACAAGTATGAGTGCTCACAACAGCGTAGAGCTGATGCGCAAGTATGAATCCGCCTAAGAGCTGTGTCTGTAGTGATACTATCATTAATTCAGTGCCAAAGATGGAGGTCTGACCCAAACGGTAGATAAAAATGAAATAGCACGGGTGATTTTGGAACAGTAGTACTGTAACTCTGCTGAATCTTTTCCCTTGTTGGTGTCAGATATTTTAGACCTCCTAACATTACACTATTTTGTCTCCTTCGTAAGCTGCAGTCAAGGTGGTAAACCACTAAGTTTTAATTCAACCAATAATTTTATTTACAGTATGTACGGTGTGGGGTCATAGGGCCTAAATTGCTTTTATACGACTTTATCCAACAGTTGATACAGTTTGACCTTACATTTCATTTTTTCACAGGAGCCAGTAGGCAGTGTTTGATCCTATGCCTTGTGGGATGGGCCAGCACGTGGGCCAGGGTTTTTCAGTGTGTGAGACTGTTGTGTGTTTGTGAGGCCTAGTCTCAGCATGGGCTGCAGTGTCCCTTCAGCTGTTTAGTGGCTCCACAGCCCTACACTCCCCCCCTCCCTGATTTCAGCTGTTGGGAGTAATCTGATATAACCCAGACCTCTGTAGCTGGTTATGAAACACTTTGTGCCTACCACTGAGTAACAACTTAAAGGGTTGTTGTGTTTTCAGAACTTAGGCTACATGTTCTGAACTGACAACAAAATTCAAGTGCATAGTGTTTTCTTATGTTGTATCAGATCTAAGTAAAAGTGTTCGGGCTATATTGAGTAAGAATACAAAGGGGTTTGATTTTACCATGCCAAGAAAAACATAATGTTTTCATACTTTGCTGAAAAAAATATATTTTTGTCATCGCTCTAAGGGCAGATTTCAAATCTTTTTCCTTCAAACAGGTTTCTCCAAACACCATACATTCAAATACCATCAAATATCTCCATTTCCTCAGTCCCAGGTCTCAAAATGCATCTGATGCTTTCACTTCTACACAAACACAGACATGTTTTTCTTGATGTTTGCTCTTTTACCTAAGTGCTTCAAAAGTCATGGATGCTGAGAATGTTTTCAGCGTGTCTGTGTTCCACAAAGCGCATTCAAATTAAAACTGTTAATTGATAAACAAATAAAAAAAAACTTGGGGTGAAGTATAATGGAAAACAAACTTGGGTCAAACTGTCACCTGTCACAAGACCAGTAAATCACTGGACTAGACAGATGTGTGAAGCTTTTAAATCTGAACAGCGCTGACAGGATCAGCAGAAGGACCACCTGGTTACCATCGCTGTTTCATCAACAGTGACTCTGCCAAGAAAATACAGTTTGTTGATGTTGACCATCAGGATCTGGACAGTGGGTTAGTGTGAACCATTTATGTGTACAGTCTATTGTAGCAAATGACCTAATATGGAAGAGATCAATAAGTGTGTCAAGGCCATTGATTACTAAACAAACCACTCCTAGGTGTCAGGTGATTTGGCATACATAGTGACATGTTACTCACTCTTTGTGCAATGTAAAGGGTTAGCAGGACTGGAATGTTGCACTCATAACCATCCTCGGAGGAATGATTTCTTCAAATGTTTTGAGCAACTTTTGACAACTGGCGTGCCTATAAAACAAATACGATTATGTATTGGACAACCTGCCAAATGACAGACTAGTTTACAAAGTATTTATCTGAACCCTGACATAACACAAACAGAGACAGAGGCACTGAAAAATCTTTTTAAAAAATCAACTCAAATAACTAAATTTTCAGCCCAGTCACCAGAAGAAAATGTTGGCATTGTATGTTTCTGCAAACAACTGATACGTTACATTTGTATGTTTCATACATACCATATTAACGTTTCTAATTTTCTGATTACATGTATATGTGCTGAGTTTCTGAGCGGGAGGAGGAGGCGAAACAAGGGCTGCCAAGTAGCAGACCAGTGATACCACCAAACAACAACACTGGTTGACATCGCTGAGACATTGTGGTATTTCCAGTTGTGATTTTAGCACCAAAACCATGTAGATTAAACCAAAACATATAATCCTAACCATAACCAAGTTTCAACATATCCGCCACATAATAAGATACAAATGTGACATAGCTGTGGTTTGCAGAATTGCACAAAGCCAACACTTATTTCGACAATTGGGTTATTTTGCATTTAAAAATCCATGTCTACCATTTGGGATATCCAATAAAGCAACTGATTCCAATGTGGATTCAAGACTTATAATGGATACCTTAATGGGTCAGGAAAATATTTTATGGTTTAGTGTAACAATAAAACAACATATCTTGTTACCTGATTTAACTTTAAAGCAGGAGTTTTAAAGGTCCAGTGTGCAGAATGCAGGGGGGGGGGGGGGGTTGACAGAAATGGAATATAATATTAATAACTATGTGTTCATTACTGTATAAGCACCTGAAAACAGGTGTTGCTGTGTGTTTATTAGCTGAGGGTGAGCGCTTTACACCTGCATAAGGAGCAGGTCCGCTCCCACAGAGTTTGCCATGTTGTTTCTACAGTAGCCCAGAAAGAACAAACCAAACACCAGCTCTAAATAGGGCCATTTGAATTATTGCACTGGCCACCATAGTTCTCCTGCACGTGTGGTACACAGGAGGAGTTTCAGTTAGTTGTGGACTTGCAACCTCACTGCTGGATGACACTAAATCCTAGTGTTGGGTAAGGGTTACTTTAAAAGTAATCAAAGTACATTACTGCATTACTTTTTTTTTTTAAAAAAAAAAAGTAACCAGTTACTTTACTGCATTACTCCCTGAGTAAAGTAACTCAATTACTTTAAAAGTATTTCCAACGTTATTCCCTGAGAAAAGTAACTCAAGCACTTTCAAAGTACTTTTGAGTATTCTACATTTCCTATTGGGCAATGGGCCACAGGACGCTAAGCCTACATTTTTTGTCTCCAAAATTAAAGTTATGGACCACTTGCCCTTCACTGAGATCCAATTCTCCCATCACAGCCGCCACTTTGACCAATAGGAACACAGAGTGACCTACTGCTGTAGACAACTATACATCAACAACACCTCAGCCTTTTAGATAGTTCCTCTAGGGATGTTACCACAACAGAGTAAAAGAGGGAAAATGATGGGATGAAACAGCAGAGGCACTTTGTCAACCCGCTGAGTTAACGTTACTGTCATTAGCATCAAGCTAGCAAACAATGGCACATCCTCACGGTCGGACATAAAGTAATAACATTAACAAATAGCAGCGGGGCTTTTACTCACCACAACTGCAGAGGCTCCCAGCTTCATTTGAAACAAACTACATTATAGACGGTCCGTTATTTATTAATCCCTCTGTGTGTTTATATATTTACTTTTTATCCGCTTCGTTGTCTTTGTAAAGTTAACATATCGCACCGTCATTTCAAACTCAACACTTGTTTCAAATTAAAATCCCATTATAACCTCGGCTAGATAATCCCTCCATTTTCTAAACAGGCTTTTATTCTGAAACATTTCTCAGAACTTCCTGTGGAAGATACAGTAGCTTGATAGTTTACTTATGGCGCTTCAAATGTAGCTCCTGCCATCTGCTGACGCTTTTAGGTGACTACAACAACATGTCGGCTGGCACATGAACAGACACACAGTGACTCAAATAATAGTGAAAGTAATAAAAATAGGACAAGAATAACCCGATGACATCACGCTCTCCGTGAAAGACGACCGGGGATAATTGGTGAGTACCAGCGTGTAGCGTGAACCAGGCATAATGCAAGTCCTGAGTCTGAAATATGTCTGTCAGCGAGTCCTACTCCACCTATTTAGACTCCACTGTAGACAACGGCAGCATTTCTCCGACCACGTATCGAGCCACAAGCTCCGTGGCTTCTTTCAGACTGATAGGTTTAACGTTATCTCCGTTATTAGAACCAAACGACAGCCGTTGCTGAAGGACCAGCGTTCTAAAAGTAACGGAAGTAACTGATGTCTTGTTTGAAAATGTACTTATGTATTTGATTACTCAAACAGCAAACTAACGCGTTAGGTTACTCGTTACTGCAAAAAGTAATCAAAGTACTCTAACGCGTTACGCGTTATACCCAACTCTGAATCCTACACACTGGATTGTTAAGTTTTAGGCTTTTTTTTCCATAGAGCAACTGTTAGAAGTTTGAGTACCTACGAAAACAGTTTACACTGAACCTGTAATTAGCATTAAGACCACGTGGGCTGCTGTGAGACTGCAAATGAAGTTGGAATTATATGATACTTTATGTTAAATAGAGAATTATGTATTAAAAAAAATAAAGTTGTCATTTTACTTTTGATTTCTTGTGATCATGTACATGTCTTCCTTTGTTGCTTCCAGTATTTAAAAAGGACAAAATGATTAGCATGAGTGCAGCTGTGACACATTGCTCATCAGACAATAACAATCATAGTAATGTTTTGATTATAGAGCTGCAATAGGAGCTATATAAATTAACCTTTGTGGAAGGAATCCCTCCCTACTGTCTGTAAGGTTACACTGCAACATAGCAGTTAACAGACAATTTTGCCTTTCTTTTCTCTGACACTGGAATGTGAGCAAAGCAGACATTGACAGAGCTGTGGACATGTTCAGACAGTAGTCTGGAGGCCTCTGGATAGAGCCCCTAATACAGCGCAGTCTAATTCATAGTGCCAGAGGACTGAACCCAATGCCTTTACCTGTGATAACAAATTGACCGTATACTAAAAGAAGTCATAAAGAAGGCATTAATACCTGGTACATGTAAAGGAACATTAATGAAAACACATTTTCTGACACACGTTCTAAAACTGTCTGATTATACCTAAATAAATCAAGACATGCATGAGTACACGCCTGTACTTCTGCTGTGAGATGCTGCACTGACACACATCAATAAATGGGGAAAGTTTGTACATCATGATTGCTGTTGTGTCTTCAGTTCAACAAGTGTCACACAGCTGTGGACAAAACTGTGTTTACAGCTAACACAGAGACACATAATGACAGGAAAAACCAGGCAAACACAATCAACAGTGTATACTGTAGGGGACAGCAGTGCAATAATGAATTGTAGCAGACCAGAGTGAGATGATTTCTCTGCAGAAATAAACAACAACTTCGTCCTCTGGTGGTCATCTGGTGTAAGTGCAGCATGCCACAACTCGGCTTGTGCACATGCTTTTCAGAGCAAATCCCAAGACTGGTTAGATTCAAGTTGGATTTGATTGTTTTATTTTGTCATTGATCAGAACTGAACCTGGCACAGTGCTGTCCCCAGACTTTTTGGGGCCCTAAGTAGAATTTGGTTTTGCCCCCCCCCCCCCCCCCATTGTAATATGTTGCCACTTCACATAGCATGGAACCAACTTGTGTATTGTAATATTTGTTTACATATTTGTACATAATGTACAATAAGCATGGACCCATGTAAAAGTGGGACCTGTTAATGGCAACACTATCTTTAAATAAATTACTACCACTACTCAGGACCTTTTGCTTGATCTGGTTAATGTTTGATGCATATTTTACTATTGTGTTTTCTTGAAAGAACTGGGTTTCACCTGTATCTGTGTGTGAGATGTCTGAATGAAGGATATTACACGACCAAAAAGACGTGATGGACAAGGAAACCAAATGGTGAAAAATATATATTATTACAAATAGGTAATAATATTGTGCAAAGTCGGGTACAGTCATCAAATAAGAAAGATAAACAAAAGGAGCACTGCTGCAATAAAATGTTAGAGAACTGTCTAAGAAACGGGCAGATTTCTTGTAACAGGTAAAATGTGAACTTTTCAATAGGAACCAAAAGAGTAACTCAGCAGGTAGTTTGGGACACTACTTTATTTCAGTCAAATTTGCTTTATTTGATTATAATTACAATGACCATTCATAATCTATGGCTCAAAGTACAATTGTGCTATTCCTTGTGATTTCTTATGAAGAACTTGTACAACCATTTGAAGTGACAAGTGACTGGTTAAAACATCTACAGTGTGTTGTGTGTAGTTGTTGGCAAAAAAGGCACAAAATGTCAGTTTTTGTTGAGGAAGTTCAATTTTATTTTGTTATTGTCAAACAAAAAACTTTTATATAAGCAAGTGCTTATACTGTTTAATGTGTAAGACTGGCTCTGGACTGAAGATCACCCTCAGGAGAATTCTTACATGCAATATGGCCTGTAGTGTTTATAGATCCACCCCTTCTCACATATGCAACCGCGTTCTTCTGCACGTACACATATCCCAAGTCATCTATTCATTTTTTTGCTAACATATTGTCTGTTCTTCAGCTGGAGCAATTTAGTTGTTTAGCAAGGCTAGGCTTGACCTTATGTTGCCATATGAACATACATTACAATAAAACAGAAGGTAAGTCTTAAAGGGGGAACTAGATCTCTTTTCAAAATGTATACATGTTGTTTCTATGGTTTAAGACAGTCCTAAAATATTAGTAAACATGAACTCTCTCCTAAATCCAAAATATAGTGCTTAAACTCAAATGTGTGAAGCTGCTCCATAGAATCGGGACAAATGTTGTAGGTGAAAGTGAGCACCCAGGGGAATGTTCTGGGTATATGGGCACATTTTCTGTTTCAGAACTGAGAACACCACAACAGAATAAAGCTCATTTGGGTATAAAAAATGAAACAAACATTCTGTGCATCCACAAATTCAGGCTCCAGCAGCTCCAGACTTTATACCCTGTGACAACACAGGTTACTTCCTTCTCTGGTTTCTGGCTTTGAGAGAGAATAGCTCATGTTCACTTATATTGATTCAATCTTCCTAGGCCATGGAAATAACATTGGAATTCTTAATTTAGGTGGTGTTCCCCTTTAAATGGGCTGACTCAGTATTTTTTTCTTCCAGATTTATTAGGGGGGTAAAATTGCATTCCTTTAAACATTACTTAAAAAAAAAAAAAAAGGTAGAAAAAAAATCGCTCCCTCATGGAGGTCTCCCCTCTCTTACCTCTAAGCAAGATAAACCTAAGTAAATAAGCCTCCACTGAAACTACATGTGGTCATTATCTTGTCAAGTCCGTTCTTGTTAGCCCACTACAGCTGGAGAAGGTACTGACAGTGTAAACTTTGCCTCAATGACACAAGACTTTCCGGTGGAAAACTCAAGTTTACACAGCTCATGCTGTAGTTTTTCACCTATTCACAGCCACTCCGGCTAATGTCAGCAGAGGGGCACAACCTGACGGGTCTGTCACCAGAGACACAGGGTCTGTTCTCAGCACTGTTGAAATGTGAGAACAAGGGACAAAAGGCAAAAGAGATTTTGCACCCCCTCCAAAATATGAACTAACATAGATTTGATTATTTGTAAAACAATCACACAAAACAATAAAACACATTTATTATTATTATTATTATTATTATCATTATTATCATAGTACCCTAGCCTTTTCTTTCTTTCTTTCTTTCTTTCTTTCTTTTGTAATTCGTGGTCACACTAACGACTGTAACATGACAGTCGGTGGAATGTGTTCCCTTTTAGGACCTGGCGGAAGTCCCTGATGTGAACTCCTGCAGGTCACTTCTCTTCCTCTCCACACGTCTCCTCTGTCTCCAGCAAAGCGCAGCCTGCGTCTCCATCAGCTGTTCAAACCGCGTGCAGCAGCGGTGCTGGACCAGGGAAGCTGTGAACGCTTTAACACCCTTATTACACCCCAGCAGTTCATGTAGCTGTGCCATTCGATATCAGCGAACGAAGAGATGAAGATGAGGTACTTTTTGCGTCTGTTACTCAACTTTTTTTTCTTGCTGCTTTGAGTAAAGCCATGAAGTTCTGAATGTGATTCATTGCCACCTCTGCAGGTGTTCCTCATGGCTGGAGCGCCTTCTCTGCTGCGTCCTGATTCTTGTCAGCTCAGCTGCAGCGCAGTGGCCAGGTAAGGACTAATATTAAACATATGACTGCTGTGGCTCGGGTGGCATGTTTAAAAGTAACCTTCGCAACATTTATTGCTTTTTTGGCGACCTCCTGTGCATCGTTAATGTCATTTGGTAAATAAATCTTCATCTTAAGAATAAAAGTTTAAAACAGTAAAACACTGGCTTACACTGAGAGATACCTTTTTGGGAGGCTGCTTCAAGTTATGTGCCCGGTTTAGCACCATTCTTTGTAATCCATGAACAAATAGAGTTTAAATAGTCATACTGAAGGCTTCTGTATTTGTCCCCTTAAAGTACTTGGATGTTTTACACCACTAAACTTGAGAAAGTTGCAGCAACACTTAGTTGTGGTGCTCACTGCTGTCTTTTCTTTGGTTTGGCTGCATTTGTCTACTCTTTAAACAAGAGTCTACAGTACCCTTTTGTGTATCACTAACAGGCTGAATAGCACCCTTGCTACAAAGCTGCGATGACACAATGTTATGATTCAGTGATAAAACAGCAGTGTGTCCATTCTAAGAAGGTCAAAGTGGCTTCGGAGCTGTTTACAGGTTTTCTCAAGTCCAAAGTCTGCCTTGCACAGAAACCCTACATTCCTTCTTTGTTAGTCCTGTGTCCTGCTCTGTGTCTGACCAGAGACTGTTGCTTGTAGCGGCTGCATCTAAGCACCACAAGATGCTTTTTCTTCCTTCCCCTCCTGTGTGGTGACCTGTTAGCACAAGCAGAATTCGTACTTGTTTCTTTCCAGCTGTTGTAACATCAGTGCATTTGAACAAAGAGGAGATGACAAAGGATCATTTCTTTTGCACGCACAATGGTCATAGTGTTAAAGGGCTATATGAGCCAGTGAATGAAAGAACTCTCTTCTGCTGGTGAATAATTTATCCTTGAACCTCACTGATGTCCTTCATTTAATTTAGTAAACGTTCAGTTGGAAAACTGTGTCGCTGTCAGATGATACGGAGAGGAAACTGAGAGGGCATTGATTAATATTTGATTGAATGTGATCACTACCAGCTAGATGCAGTATTTTAGGGTCTTTAAAAGAAGACACACTCTGACTGTACCCCTTCCTGTACTCATTGTCTTTTGTAACTAACCCAACCCATCTATGAACAACAGGTCTGATCACTATTTGCATTTTGCCATTCATCTACCTTCTGCTGGTCATCCTTTTTTGTTGTCTTTTATACTAACATGTCCGATCTTGATTATTCTTTATCATTAGAACAGGTAAAGAGACTTGAAACGGGTAAAACATTTTAAGTAACACAAACAACGTGACATTTTCACAGGAATGCTGTCCCGTCTGTGTGTGTCCAGGTTGAAAAGGCCTGCCACTCTGTCTCAAGAGCAATGCCTTTGGCTGCCTGCGACATGGTTGAATTAGGTCTGATTCATTCCCAGTCCCTGGCTGGGTCAGGAATCCCTATTGTCATGTGATCTTTGACATGCACCCAGCGTGGATTTGCCTTGGGGGGAGCAGGGGGAGGCAGGGGGAGGGGAACGGCTGTAGGGGGACACCCCGCCGTGCCATTTAATGGCTGAATTAGATGCCACATTAAAAATCACAGCTGGCTTGGGGTATTCTCCCTTTCAGTGCAGGGGCATGATGGCCAGAGGTACAGGAAGCCGTTTGAGCATTTGAAAAAGTGGTAAATGAGACAGGCTTTCAGTGTGCTGGGAAAGGGTGACAAACTTTTTCTCAGTCTTGATATTACTGTATTTGCTCCAAAGCATATAGAATGACCTTTATTTGAGTATTGTATCTATTTTTACCAAGATTATTTGCAAGCATTTAGATGATCTTTTATTTGAAGTGATTTTGAAGCTTCCATCTGGTTATTGAGCCCTAGTTGGTGGTGCTTGTGGTGTAATAATATATGATGGGATAGCAGGTCTGAAGCAGAGCACCGGTTGACAAACATGTGTTGACACGTCTCGTGTAGTTGCAGCATTTGCAGAAAAACATCTGCTTCCATATCTTAGATGTGTCCTGAGGATGATGATCTGAACTTTGATGTTTATTCATGTTTACCATCTGCAGCTGCAAAAACCTGATTTGAGAATTACTCACTTTAAATTCAGTTCCTTGGCATTTTGGAATTTCTGGTTTTCATGATACCGCATGATCTACTAGAAAATTTCAGTTTGCTGTGTGAATGTATTGCTTTAAGTTTTAACAGTGACGACCATTGTGGTAGTCAGTGAAGGCAAGAATGATTATTATCAGCATAAGTAAAAGCTCTGTAGTATGAAGAAGCTGCATTTTTAAGATTTATTTGCAGTCTTCTTATTGCAAGTTGCCTCTAAAGAGACAAACAGGAAATTCATGGACAAATAGGGACAAACTTGAAACACTGTTGTCATATGTGCATGATGTGCTTTGGCACATTGTACCAGCAGGGTGCCCCACCAGTGCTGTATTGTTTTAATGATAGCCCAATGAGTAGCAGCATTTTACTGAAGCATGACACACTATATTTAATAATCCCAGGTCAGCAGCAGAGTGGTTTTTGCTAATATGAATACAATGCTGTAAAATAGAGTTGAAAACTATGCATTTTGATGGATTTAGAAATCCAAGATCCAACAGTGCATATGTAAAGGACAAACTGCATAATAAACTCTGTATGGACAAAGTTCTTATGGCTTTCTAAAAGTCTTTTGCTTTTGGAATTGTAAAATGGATGCTGAATATCCTTCCCACCAGATACCATGTGTGAACTGACATGCCTCCATCAGGCTTATTGTTATTCATGTATGCAAATGGAAGGGCATTTAAGGACTTCATGCAAAAAAAGGTAACAGTGATGTGTAAAATACATGTGATTCTGCACTCACTTATTATACTCAATGGAAGACATGGACAAACGCTGAATTTCTGAAAAGATGCAACTGTCGTAAACTCTCAACCTCACAGTATGTACTGTGATTTATAAGTCGACCCCTTAAAGAATAAAAGTCTGGTTGTCCGTGGTGAACGACTATTAGATTGGCCCTTCTGTTAGGATCATTGTAACTCTCAAATGAAATAAATGGACCGACTGTGCACAGATTCGGCTGACTCAGTGAACCTTGTGATGTCTAATCCCTGGATTTTCTAGTCACTAAACCTACTTATTCATGATCGACATCCCTGGAGGTGCCTCATATCAAGGCCTGGAAGTTCCATCTAGCGTAGTTTTGTAGTATTGTGTCAGCTGCCTGCATTTAAAAGGTCATTAAAGCCTTGCTAGGACAATGGTTTATATCTCTGAGTGTCGGGTTTGCCTTGTGATTCTCAGTTTTGGTTTACATGTATGTGAGGTTGTGGGTGGGGGTCAGTCCAAATGTCAAGTGGGTGTCCGTACTTTGCTTTCTGACTCCTTTTTTCAGCATTTTTTAAACGTTTGACATTAGGGATTGACACTTCCTTTATGCATTTTTGCTCTTACTTGTGCCCGTGTGGTAACTGTCTTTTGTCTGTCACTCACCAAGACACCAGTCAGATACAACCTCACTGCTGATCTTAGGAGGAGGAGGTTTCAGATGCTTCAGTAATGGACTGAACTGGCCTTTTAAAATCCCACTTGATGCTTTGCTGTAAAAACACAAGGGACCCCATATGTCGCTGTTTTTTTGTTTCATAAAGGCTGTCACAACAGTGTTTATAAGGTCATTTCTGTCTGTCTCTTAAAACTCATACAGCGTAACAGGACCACACTCTAACGCAGCACAGCTGTCCAAGACTGGGACAAAAAAAAGGTGTCTCTATATGAGAGGCGCTTTCTGAGGAGACTGGGGAGGAAATGTAGATATGGTGTAGTTTACTTCAGTGTGGATGTGTTTTTATAAGAAATCCACGGTGGTCACATCCTGCTTTGATTACTTAATTCCACCCATCTGGATCCTGTAGTGAATCTGAAAAGTTGTATATCTCAGCTGGACATTTGAAAAACATGGCCCAGTTTGAGAGTCACCCCTGCGTCACAAAGCATGCTGTTTGAATTACGGTGTATGTACACATCGGAAGCATACAGTTAATGTCTGTCGTTTTGTTTATCTTTTTTTTTTTTTTTTTTTTTTTTACGATTTTTGTCTAACAATTAAATATTGTGTATTTCCTAAAATTCAGATGCATTCAGACCATTTATACAAAACATCTTATCATCTTTAATTCTTTAAATTATATTGTATTTCACCCAGCCACACACAGACACCACCAGTGTGGTAACCTTATGCACAACTCAGAAAAACCTACCTGGATGTGTCAGGTTTGATGCACGTGTAACAATGGAATATGACATGCGACAAAATTTAAATCAGCTACCTATTATTGCTTGTGTATTTGAACTTTACTGAAAGCTACACCCATCTGATCCAGCACCTACTGAGTTCATAATCGTTTTGTTATGTATCAAAGGAGGGAGGAAGTAAAGTTGGCCAGACTCCCAGGATAACATGTATCAGCCAGACACCTGATCAAATTGAATGAAAACACTGAGAATGAATGGCAGATTTATCACGGGAATCTAAGCCTCTGTCTGCTGAATTAATTTGAAATTCATCGGTTTGGCTGATGCTCAGTATGAATAATTGAAAAGGAGGATTATGCGTGTTTGTTATTGGCACATGACCTACAAGAACTTTTCATGATTAATAGAGGTGTAACAAAACATCAATCTGGATTGATATATCAGTTCAGTGATCCAGTAGTATAGATGCGAAGGTAAGACATGAATACATATTGTCATCTTTAAGATACGCCTTTATTTTGAAAACTCTCATGGCATGTCTGTGTCACCATTTACATCCACCTCTTAACTAAACATTCACACAGTGCTAGCTGCCTAGTGCCATAATAAAAAAGACAATGAGGGTATTTACTTACAACATCTCAAAATCGATCTCTTGCCCCTGAATGAAATCTGCTCGAAATTGTAGCATTGCGGACTGTGTGATTTCAGCAAAAATTGTATTGTTGTCCAAAGAACTGATATAATATTGTATCATTTTAAGAGCCACTGACTATGTTTATATTTGGTGAAAATGTCTGTGTCGATATGACATATCAGAAAGGTTATGATATGTCACAGTGTTGCATTGTGTAATAATGAAGTATATATGAAAACGTATAGGATAGGACATCAAGTCGGTGGTGGACCAGTGTAATTTTAGAAGGACTTTACCTACCATGTTTTTCGCAATCTCAAATAAACCTTGCTCAAGTTTTTCCATGCCTCATGTGAGTACTTTGAATCTTTACTAAAAAGAAGGGGGACACGAGTCAAAACTGAGACACCTTGCAGACTAAGAGGCGTAGGAACATGGGTATATCAAAATGTCCGCTCCAAGGATGAAACTTAGGATTTACACTGCTAATTATGTGTTTCGTTTGTTGTTGTTGAATTGCATATACATCAGAGACTTAACTGAAATTAGCTGTTGTTATAGATCAGACTTGACTTGATTATGTACATTTGACAACCTAGTTTTGTCAGCATTGCCATGTGTAAAGAAATGCACTGGCAGGGCTTTGCTTCGTATTTGTGATCCCCTATCATCTTGCTTTCCAGGGCAGAGCATCCTTTTGAATGTCGCTGACAGCTGTTATTTGTATTTTTATGTGCTCCCACCACTCAGTGTTTCAGGTGCGTTCGGCTGTTCTCTCATGCTGTCCCCGATTTCAAAATGCTGGGTTGACCGAGGCAAAATACAGAGGGACACCATAATTACTGCTTCAGTTCCAAGACAAGAGGATTTGTAGGACCACTTGCTCTCTACACCCAACCATCTTCAGCACTAATGGCACACTGAGTGCCCTCTTAGCTCTCAGCACCTCTTTCCTGTTTGCCGTGAAACCCTTACTTATTTGCTTGTCTTTCCCAGCCACAATCGAGGTTAACAGTTAGCGGAAGGTGTGAAGCTCTGCAAATGACAGGACTGTACAGTTTATACAGGTTTTGTTGTAAAGATCTGAACATAGAGCAAGAGAAGCTCAAGTAATACCAACAAAAGTAAAACCGAGTCATGTCCTTTTCTGTAACCACTGTTATGCATACCTGAAGGTACTGTAGAAGTGTATTTGCTTTGGGAGTACATTTCTAGACATTTAAACAAAATGAAATGGGCAAGACAGCTAAGGCTTCTCAATATGTAGATTTTGATTCCATCAACTTTGCTGCAGGAGATACAAATAGATCTCAGCATGCTGGAGCAAGCTACTTCTGTCAGCAAAAAAAACCCCACAATGGGTGAAAACAGCTGTGGTTTGCAGTAAAGTACTGTAAAATAAAAAACTTAATGTTGTTGCAGACCTTTCAGCCACACAAACTACCCTGGCAAAGGGCATTTAGCCTCTTTAGAGACCATTACATTTCAGGCTTACTTCTACTCTTGTGGTCTGCTTGTCAGCACTATAGGCTGTAGCCTGGGTGAACACTGGTTTCCATGGCCACCAGGTGCAGATTTTTCCACCACAAAGCCGTATTTGGCTGTAGCAAAGGAAACCAGATCTGTCTACCTGGCACTTTGTCCCTGTCTCCAGCTTTAGGGAGTGTTCGCTTGTCCTCACTGACAGCCTGCTGAACACAGGGAGGCATGAAACTAGAGACCCCCTCCCCCTCCACCCATTTACATTCTCCTGTCCTAAGAAATCTATACCACAAGCTCCCCGTGAACTAGGGCTGATTCAGAGTGACCGACACCTTATAGACTGCCTGCAGTTATGATGTGATCCTTTGACATTATTTCGAAGGCACTTTACAGACTCAGACCTGAAATAAGCATATTTTAACTGTCAGTTGTGAACACTGTTAATACAAGCACTAGCTACCACCCAATGCGTTTTTTTTAATGAATGAATAGACCATTCAGCATTTCACGAGGCCCCTCTCGGGAATGCCATTGTGCGACTCGACCCTCACTTTGTGGTTATATCCCTCTTTTTGCTCTCCACGTCTTCTTATCTTGTGATTGACTCTCATGATGTGCAGGCCGCTTTTCAAGGCATCCTTGAATTCCACTCATTCACCCGTCCCTCAAGAGCTGCCATGTCTGTAGGCACTTCTCTTTTTACCCCCTCACAAATCTCACACCATGGGGGTGTGAACTGAGGAGAATCCCATGGGACGGAGAGATTACCATCAGGCCTAGAGCTCCTGTGACAAAAGAGGGATTTGCTGAGTCCTGTACCTCTGTCCTCCACTTTCGTATGGTCTTGCCGGAAGTTGGAATTTGGGTGAGGTTTGGGATTTGATGACATGGCCTGTCTTCACTGTACCTGTCAGAAACTGAGAGGTGGACTTTCCAGGTGCACTCGTTATTGGATGTCATCTCAGGTAGTGGACATATATTTAAAGGAAAACTTCGCCTGCAAATAACCATTTGTATACCATTTGTTACTTACAGTGTGTTACCTTGAATTCATGAAGAAAACTTTGTTTTACTTCCATGTCTCCACGGAGAATGGGGAATCCATAAAAGGAGATCATTCTTCATGAATTGAAATAATCAGGGTCCATGTTAAACAACATCAAAACTATATCAAAACTTAGGTTTCCAAACTCTTACACAACTTGTGCAGTGTAATGCAAATCTTATTCATCCGGTCATATGCTCAGTACTTCTCAAACATGCATTTTCACTAAAATGTCACAATTTAAAACATGCCAGTACAAGGACAAGTAGGATGCCTGGCCTTTATAGTTTTGCTGTTCCTCTATGTGGACAATGATCACTTCAATTCATGAAAAATTTTTGACTTTTTTTGATTCTTCATTCACCACAGAGGCTTGCGAGGAAAACCAAAATTCTCTTAATTAGTTCATGGTAACACAGGGTGAGTAATTGATACAAATAGTCATTTTGTGGGCGAGGCATTGCTTTAAGGACTAAAATGATGAGAAAAGAAACAAAAAAAAGGAAAACAACAATTTCTGCTGAAGTTACATAGTGTCGTAGTGATGCATTAGTGTCTAAGTATTACTCTACTGTTGTAGCAGGTCAGGGTGGAGCTAATTTTGGTTCCCAACCTGAGGGCTCCAGGGTCACAAGATAAATCTGGGTAGTCATGAGATAATTATTTGGGGAGGGAAGAAGGAAAAAAAAAAACACAGTTGTGAGAACAAAGAACAAATGTCTTTTCATTTTTGGACTTTACTCTTATCTTGGATTTTTGGTATTTTTCTAAATGTGGGATAATGTGGTGTCTTGGAGTCAAACCTAACAGTTCAAATGAAATCATGTGAGAGGTTTAGAGGGGAATGTATTTTTGGTGGTCTGGTGCTGACAAATCCTTAGACATCTGAAATGCAACAAGAAGCCCCAGCTGACTATTTTTTTTGGTCACAAGTCAAGTTGGTCGGCAAGGACTGGTTTAATCTTTAACTGTATATTCTTTTTTATAAGCTGATACTGTTTTTTAATGTGAAATTTAAATCTGAAAGTAAGTAATTAAAGCTGTCAAACTAATGTAGTGGAGCAGAAGTATCAATTAGCATAAATAGTACAGTAATTGAGTCAAAGTACTTAGTTACATTCCATCACTGCAGAAGGCTAAAGCTCTTGTCAGATCATGTGCTGAGCCTGGATTTTTACAAAGTGAATGCCTCGGTTGCTCGTAACTTGGAAGCTGCTAATTGTTGTGTGAATCATGAGCTCGCAGACAATAAAGGGTGCCCTCTATTCACTCGATGGTTGTTATGGGCCAGGTGGCACAGTGCCATCCATTGAGAGGTTGAGAGAGGAGGAACATAGGCCAACCATGGGGATGTTAAATATTTAGAGGTCCAGTGAAAGATTTGCAGGGCCGTTCCTCTGCTGAGACAGTGGCACTGTCAGTCGTGGAGACTGGCTGAAAGGTCTGCCGTCAAATTCCTCCCGCGGTGGCCACTTGACTCACTGAAACATGCTGTGAAACTCAGTTAGTGTCATGTTCAACAGAACCCTGTGGTTTCACAAGTCCAGTTTATAACCTTGTTATTTGGGTGCGGTAATAGACTTGCCTGTGTAAAGTTTTTGTAACCTTGAGTTTCCTGTCTTGAATGTGTCAGCCCAAGTCAAAAGCAGAATAGAAGGTAAGAATGCAAGAGGATAATTGCAAAATAGTAAAGGTGTCAGTAGGCCTACCCATCCAGGCTGCACTGTGCAGTAGTGGACAGATTCCCTCTCAGATCTCTGCACACAATTTGATGTGTGCTGTTCTCTCGAAACTATCGGCATGTCTATACAGGAGCTAACGTTTCTTCAGTCATCCGTCTCCGGATTCTCCGCTTCTGACAGAATAGATATGCTTCTGTCATCAGTTCAGTCAACCTATCCTCGTACAATAGTTCAAATGGTATCCTATGGATTAGTGTCCCACGAATGACTTTATGTACTTAATGTAAAGTTAGTTAATTTACATAAAATTATGGAGATTTAAGCAAGTAAAGTTAATGTGCTTAGGTTTAGTAAAAGAAACCTGCTGAGAATGTACGTTAAAATAACTCAAAGTTCACTTAGCTTCACATGGTTCTGAACCCTGTTCTCCAGAAGAAAGTGTTTTGTGACCCATCAAACACCCTAAACTTCCTCCTTAGGGGACTGCTCAGGTCTGCCTCCTTCTTTACTCCCATCAGCGCATTGGTGACATGATTGTGGTCATCCAAAAGACATGGGTTATATATGAATTAGGGGCTTGTGATTACGTGGGATACGTATGAAATTTGTTGCATTATTTTTCATAGGAAAATGTATGAACAGTGCAGAACAGCGTGATATCATTATCTGCGCAGGCGTTACTAGGGTTGGATGCCTTTAAGGTTTTGACTGAAATAACTTACGATACCTGCATTGACCCTTTTTGCGCTGGTGGTCTGATCCAGGACCATTACGTCTCCCCAATGGGCCAGCAGACTTTCTGTTACAGACATCTCCAGAGTGGCTATCCTCCAATGCAAACAGTCAGTTCAACATCTGCAACATCGGTAAGCAAGCGCCACACAGCTGCAGCAGCAGCTAACATCCAACACGCCATTAAACTGTCCCGACAAAGTCACTCTGACACCGAAACAGCTCAGCTACATTGGTCAACAGGTTGATGAAAAGTCATGTGATACTAACAGTTTACCCTGTCACTGTGCATGCACAGCCAGGTAGGCTTTCTCAACATTTCCCTGTGCGAAGCTCACATTCAGCTGCATCCATAGGTTCAATTTCATTGGTCACCAGATGTCAAGACCTGAATTTAATAAAATATCAATGTCTGACAGCGGTGACCAGCTGGGTCACAAGAGAGGTGTCGTGAAATGAGTGACATAACGTGAGTGTCTCTACTGCTCTCTCTTTCTACCTAGCTATTTAGCTATGTCTACTTCACTAGTGATTACAGCAAATAAAAGCCCAGGCTATTAATTTTTGCGGTATACAAGCCCTTCCATTCACATAATACGAAAAGTTACAAATATATGAATAAGCTTGTTGGGAGCACACCGAGTATGGGAATAAGCAGCTAGAATGAACGGAGAAATGATTGTATTGCTCTTTGCCAATGTAACAGAATTATTATTATTATTATACAAAGGTTTAAGACAGGCGACAGGTGTGTCCAAAGTCCATGGACAAATTTTAAATGGCTTTGGCTTGTCTTTCAAAATATACTTATTTGTGACCCACTTTGCAATGCTTTGTTAATCAAGAAAGTTCAGTCTCAAATTTTTCTGTTCAGCTTGCAATGGCAAGATAATCATACAGTTTGTAGACATGCACCAAGTAGGAACCACACAGGCAGAAGTTTTGAGTTTTCATGAACAGACGATAAACAATTAAGCATACAAAGAAAGAAGAGTAAAGTTGACAGCAAGGGTCACCGCTTTCAGGAGCGATGGGAAGTTCAATTCTTTTTTAATGGAGAATGAAACAGTTGATGAGTTTGTCTTTTTATTTGTTTTTTTAATAATCCATATAATGTGAGAAGCAGCTAGCCCCTTAGGTTTTTTTCACATGATCTAATCTGGCCTCCAACCAAAAAAGTTTGGACACCTCTGTTTCAAATTTAAAAAAAGAAAGAAATCTGAATGCATTGTCAAGACGACAGCATAAGGCCTACTGGCTGCTGAAATGCACATGCACGGAGTCAGAGGAAATAACTAATAAGAAGTCTGTATTTGGGTAGCAATTCAGTAAATGACCCAGCTGAACCTGCCAGACTACTGTTGGCTTGAAGAGTCTGGACCCCAAAATAGGCACACGCTATAGCCTCGGGCCTTGGCAGGTTTTGTGCTTGTTTTCACTCAGTCTCTTGTTTCCTCCCTTCTTCTCTTTCTCTCTCGGAGAAACTCTGAAAGCATGATAAGGTCACTGCTCGATGAATGCCGTCGGGAGAGAATAAGCAGTCTTCTGGTTTGGCACACTATACGTAGAACAGCTCAGAAGGAGAGGTTGTAGTTTGTATGAGAGCTCTAACCTTAGTTTATATTTTGATCTCTGAGTCATTTTGTGTGTCACTGAAACTAAATGTTTCCTGTTGCTTGTCTGAAACAGTTAGGTTGAAGATTATTTAGTCCTAGCTCCTGTGTCGGTTATCTTTTTTTAAATACCTTTCTAAATTAAAATAAAAATCAATTTATTCATGTGTCTGAGCTGCAGGGTCAAAATATTTTTCAGCCGGTTCATTAAGTTCACTTGTTTTAGATCAAGTTGGTGTACCAGCTCACCAAAGCCCCATCACGTGGATTATAACATGCCTTTGCCTGGCTTAAGCTGAAACAGAGGAAGAGCATGACCTGTGGGCTTTTTGTGCTAAAGTGCCCAGCGGGTGGAACAATGAACGCTGGCACCCTGGACCCCAGTCTGGCCTGTACTAATTGAGGGTCCTGATATTGTCTTGTTGATGAAAGCCCTCTTTGTCCCACGTACTTCTCTTCATCTACTGTATCCCCCGGGCCTCTGATATAGCCATAGGCATAACGTCATTCCCTTCCAGCCATTGTCACCATTCATTACAGGGGATTAAAGTGTCAGTTGAAGGTGAAATATAAGCTAGCCAGCGTTAGTCACTGAGGAGTGTTTAAAAGTGTTTTGCCTCGTAAGCTAAAAGTTTGTCCCCCCTGTCAACACCTTTCCTACTTTAGAGGATAAGACTTTGCCTTTTGGGGTCTGGAGAGTACCATCCCAGGGAAAGTCACTGTCTATGCTTCTCATTAATCTGTGGGAGTTAGATATGATTTGTACTCAGTCTCCAAGCATCAGGACAGAACAAATGGGTAGTGGCTGTCAGTGTTGAGCTTCTTTCAAATATGGTGACAACTTTGAGAACCAATTCACCCAACTCAGTGATCGTCCACTTAAAATACATTTACATATGAAATTGTGCGATGTAGGGTAGACAAGTGGGGTAGCACACATGCTTTGCTTTCATTTGTTGTAGCGGTGTTCTCACTGTGGAATTTGTATCAGTCTGCTGCGAATGTCAAGTGTTTGGGCCTATGACTCCCTCCAATGCAAAGAGGAAGCTTTGCGACAAAAAAGAAGTGTTGTACACCTCTTTCATGGTTGGGTTTACTGTCAAAGTGTTGATCTGCATTGACATGTTCTTGAAGTGCTGTGCAAAGCTGAAACTCAACACTTGAGTGAGGCCTAGCAGGTTCAAAGAACCTGCAAAAGGACAAAGAGACAGGACTGGCCAACAGACTGATCTAACAATCTGCTCCTTGCACAACCTGGCTAACACACAAATGAGATCTGCATGCACATTCTTTCCACATGAAGCCCACATCTTCGCTGGAGGATGTTATTTACTTATGCATTCAGGAGCAACAACAGGAATGGAAGGAAATTTATTTTGGCTTTTGCTGAATGCTGATATATGCGGCATATGCATTTGCACCTTTGCCAGCGTTTCTAGCTGCTTGGTAAATTACAGACCTGTGTAGGCAGGTAGAATTTGTGCATTCAGGGTGAATGTGCGGATGTGATGGGCCATGAAAAGAAATAGATGAGTGAGGGAGTTGGAATGGCATAATTTGTGCATTTACTTTCCATCTCCAGAAAGGATCAAATCTATGAAGCCCACAGGAAAGGTTTCCTTGTAATTCAAAGTTTCAAAGGTTTTCAAAGCTTTCAGATTGTACAATCTAACCTAGATTATGTCAAACAACATGTTTTTAACATACTGTAAGTAGAGGGGACCAGAGCTGTAGCTCAGGAAAGGTTCTAATCTGAGAAAACTCAAAATGATGAAAAAGGGGGGAAATTAGAGGAGATTTAAAATTACAGACAGCAACCCAGGAATGCTAACTCACTTCACTTTTAATTTTGACTTTTAACATCATACAGCTGGCCTTATATACTGCAGTTTAATGATCTGTTCTCTAATTTTTTATACTGTGTAAAATCCATTGGTTCAGCACCTTGTCACTGTGCTGCATAGAGAATTAGTATAACAGACAGGGTTCCTGTGGATCCTTAAAAGGTCTTAAAAGGCATTGAATTAATTGATCTCAACCTAAGGCTTTAATTGGTATTAAAATGTCTTAAATCAATCTTTAAAAAGTCTTAAAATGTTCAGACATGGGAAGCAGAATTCTATCAAGTGATTATTTTTCTGACATTGCATCAAAAAATCCCCAAATAATTGGTAACATCTATTTTTTTTTTAATCAATGCTCTGAATGCATCTCTTATTAATGTCATGCAGATGTTGATAGCAGAACCAACAACACTCAACACAATGTTTTGTTTCCAGCCGGGATGCTCAGAGCAAAGGTTCTACTCTCTGCTAGCTAGCTGTCACCTTACCCAGGACAACACTGAGAAGTGCAAATCAATGAAAATTGACCACTGAAAAACATGGTCTTAAATTTTAAAAACTCTTAGAAGGTCTTACACCGAAGTTGCTTTAAGCTGTAGGAACCCTGACTAAAAATGTCATCAACATTGTTGATTATTTATAGTCTATGAGGCCAAAGCATTCTAGGTCTTCATCAGATGCTGATGAAACTCAGTACAAGATAAAATCCACCATGCAACCACTGTCTGCTTCTCAGACTTTGGCGGACAGCATTTGGAAAGTGTTTGAGGAATCTATGTCTCGGCACATGCCTAGACACGAGGCTTTATAATTTGTAGCTAATGATCCAGACTTCTTCCTCATACATTTGATCTTTGAGTCCTTGTCTTATGTCTTTCAGGGTGATGAAAACTCACCTAATTCAGCCAAAGCCCTGAAGTGTCGGTGTTGTGGAGCTGTTGACTGTTGTTACTGTGCAACACACTTTATTGATGTGATTATCATTGTGAAATGTTTGGAAGTATAAACCTTGAGATCTCTGTGTTGAAATATTGGATCAAGGTTGTTAGATGGTCAGTCAATAAATTGTCTGGTGTGACTGGCAGGAGAATCTTAAGAATGCTGATAGCCTGGGAAGTTTGTCAGTGGACAGTCTGCACGCCAAAGAGGTGGGCCTCTATTTTATTAGATATGAGCATGTCTTGGAATGTGACCATAATGTACCTTTTGACTCATAGCGCCAACAAGCTACGGCAAGTTGTAGAGTTCTCAAGTCCTTTGAGTTTCCAGTTTTTGTCAGAAATAATAATTTGTAGTTTCTTTGTCGTATTTGTAATAAGATGTTTGATTATTGCTATTTAGATTGGTCAGCTCTTGATATGGTGCCTGATTCACAGAGTAAGATGCACTGTGGAGGATAAGCATCTCTAACCACCATTTTATTTGTCCACATCGCTATTGGTAGGCTTACCCACCACCTGGAAGGAGATAACAGTGCCTGTAGCCGATAATGTTGCAAGAAAGCAGGTGCCTTTATTGACAGTATGAAGTCAACACTCAACACTTTATACAGCTGCTTCACAATAAAACCCCTCAAGCAAATAGAGCTGGATATTGGCACTGCTGGTTTGATTCAAGTCCAAAAATGGAGTTTTGATTCAGTGTGATCCTTGAGTATTCACTTTCAACAAATAAATACCATTGTTGCATGCAGCACTTCTCAGAGTTCATCCATAAATCTTTTTGTGCACATTGTAATAACTCAGTTTCCACAAAGCAGACATTTTACACATCATGCTGCCATAAGTGACCCACTTACAACAAGTAACCACTACCTACGCATAACATTTAGTGCAGATGTACGCTTTAACTGAGAAAAGCCACTTCAGAAGTAGATTTGATTAAGGCTTCTTCTTCTGTGCAACTGAAGCATCTTGTAATGTCTCAACATGACGTAAACTCATTTTCCAGCGTGCCCACTGTCAGGTTGTAAATTGTGCTCAGGGGCATGTATTCCGACAAAACATCAGTGAGTCAGATTGAGGCTTTGCAGTCACCTGTGGAAACTTGGCTTGGGTTTCTTTGATTTTAATTTGAGGTTAAAAAATTGATCTGAATCATCATTTTTTCAAGTGCTCCTCTGTTGCTGGATAACACTCATTATCCTCTGGGGAAAAACCTCCCACAATCATTAAACCAACTGAAGAAATGTCTAACTAATGTCACTCATTGGGAGGGTTCCTAAATCTGCTGAAGGTATCAACTTCCACATTTTTTTTGTCTTTCTCTGTTCCTCGAAAACCATCAGGTACTGTTGTGACAGTTAAATATGGAAAGTTGAACTAATGCTATGCCACTGACCTTTTTAAAATGTATTATTATCATATATATATATTTTTTTAATTAACATTCATTCTATAGCGTAAAAATGTATTACGTTTTATTGCTTTATCAAAATCTCAGCCTGTATGAACAGGATCAAGTGGGCATTTTTCTTGGCATGTTCTTTGTGGTTTGCCGTTTGAGTGAAATGGTTTACAAGGCTGCCATGAAAATGGGTCAAGTGGTGATATTAGAGAGCTGAAGCACACAGTGTGTGAGCCCAGTGGTCTGTGGTTTACATCGTTGTTTAGTGGTTTATTTTACAGCTGCACTTTCTGGTTAGTATGCTCTGTTGTGCTTCTACCATTACTTATTACAGTTCAGACTGGCCGTAGAAAGGCTGTCTTGAGCTCTTTGTTTCATCTCTAAAGCTTGTTGTTTTAGCTGATGAAATCTGCCTGGCATGCTGGAGTTGACACTGATGTCAAATGATCCAGACTCTTAGGTATTGCACTGATGCAGTCAGAAAGGAACTTTTGCTTTATCTCACTGAATGCTGCCTGCTAGTTAAAGCAGATTATGGAAGCAGTATATGACTTTAAGCAGGGTTCAACGAGACATTCTGAGTGACAGTCATGGTCATGTAATATAGTAAATAAGCCAAGTTAGCCTTCTGAGATAATGGATGCTAAGTATGCTCACATTGGAATCAGAAATGTGCAACATAATTTTTTCCAACATTAGATATCAAACAAAAGCCGGAGCCTGTATTGTATCAAGGTGTAAATTCACCACTTCTAAGGAGAAGGCAGTAGATAACGTTATCTCGGAGCCTACGCAGGCAAAGCCCCTCTTCCTTTAAGGCAGCTGCCTCCGTCTCACTCGGACTCACCCTGGGACAGCTGCCTATACCTAAGAGTAGCATGAAAGCAAGCACTGTTGCCACCTCCTCAGTAAGAAAAGTAGCCATTGGCTGACCTCAAAGTCGCTAGAAGTCGCTAAATGACGCCGTTGTGGGAGAGACAAAAACTGAGTAAAAAAAAACACCCTGAATATGTTACAACTACAAATGAACCTTCTTTCAGTGATTTATATTAGACAAAGAAAATTTTACATTTACATCCCGCCCTGACTGTAAACCAGGTCGGGATCAGCCAGCGGCAGTTCTGTGCATGCGCGATTCACTTGCAGTCTGGACGTGGAGGGGTTAACATCTCATGCTCTGACTGCTGGGAGGGAGGACTGGGCCGTCTGTGAGTGCTTTGGGGCGAGGGAAGGCCCCACGGCAGCATCCGCTGCTCGTTGAGAAGAATAAGAATGATACGTGCTCTCACAACAGAGTCTCCAGAAGTCTTCAATAACATCAGAAATAGTTGCTAGATTTGTCGCTAGTTGCTTTTGTAGCTAAATCTGGAGGCCAAATTAACTAAAAAGTACACAGCACACTGACAAAAAACAGAAAACACAAAAACAACTGCATGACTCTAAGTAATGTCAGTCAACTGAGGGGTCCTTAACAGATGATTCATTCAAGGAGCCACGACAAAGGCCCCCTGTTGAATCACCTGACATAGCTATGTCTCAGCCAAGAAGTTGCACATTAACATGCCTCAAAGACTACGGCCATCAGCCAACCAGCACATACATTCTGCGCCTGCGTCAGAGTAAATAACTCTCCATACCAGCCGGCATCGGTAGTCTTTGATCACCATTCAAAAAGGGAAAACAGAAGACTGTCCTGATGCTAGTTAGCCAGTTAGCACATTAACAACACAATCCAATGTTGAAAGAACAGAGCATATTTACAGTGCGCCAGTGAACAGTGATACAAATCGTCACAAAATGTTTCTACTAAAGAGCTCAGTGGCTACAGGAAAATAGTCTTACCTGCTATGACAAGTTTGTTTTGGTCCCACTCCGTCTTGACGTTAGTTGTTTTTTACTTTTCTCACTTCTGTTTGTCTTCTCGTGCGCTGAGCTGAACTGCCAGTCTTACTATATAATGACGGAAACTCTGTCTGTGGGTGTGTCTGTGTCTCTGTTCCACGTTTTTCTCCTCACTGACTTGGTCAATCCATGTGAAATTTGGCACAGTGGTAGAGGGTCATGGGAGGATGCCAATGAAGCAATATTACTCAATTGGCCAAAGGGGGGCGCTATAGCACCTGATTTGAATTGCAAACTTTGAATGGGTATATCTCATGCCCCGTATGTCGTAGAGACATGAACCTTTGCACAGAGATGCCTCTCCTCATGAGGAACAAATCTGCCTCAATAACCCATAACTTATGGTTATATAGATTTTCCGCCATTTTGATTTTTTTTGAAAAACATTTAAAATCGATCTCTTCCTAGGAAGTTTGACCGATCTGCATGAAACTCGGTGAACATAATCTAGGGACCAATATCTAAAGTTCCCTCTTGGCAAAAGTTGGAAAACTTACTAAAACTGAGCTTCTATAAGGCAATGAATATTGCGGAGGGCGTGGCTCATCACATAAAGGTGTATAACATCTCAAGGGTTTCACCGATCACCACTCAACTTTGTAGGCATATGACCACACATAATCTGAGGGGACCCCTCCATTATTGACCCCATCAAACAAAATGGGAGTGCTAGAGAGCTAATTTCTTATCTAGGCCTAACCGCCATATGGATTTTTACTAAACTTGGTAGATATGTAGAACAGGACGCCTCAAGGTGACTGGAGAAATTTAAATTTAACTAACTGGGTGGCGCTATAACAACAGAAAAATGCTTAAAAATGGCTAAAATGTGACCGATCGCTGTGGCTCCCCCTGTGGCAGAATGTTTGTTTTTTTTCCTCTAATTTTTGGTATGACTAAGTCATGGTATGGTATGCTGTACATAATCACGGAAACTGTCAGTGTGTCATTCTGTCAGTCAGTCATTCTGTCTGTCCCACGTTTTTCTACTCACTGACATGGTCAAACTATGTGAAACTGCACAGGCATTGAGGATTGGCATAGGTAGAAGGTACCAAGGGTATGGACTAGTCAGAGTGATTTTAATTCACTGATGAGCTTTTTTTTAAAAAAAAAAAAAAAAAAAGCCGATGGGGCCGACGAGGAGCATTGGTGTGGGACACGCTGCACCGACTAAGGCATTGGATGCTCACTGATGGCCCACCATTGACAGATGGCTGACCATTAGCTTAGTGTGTTGGGGTCTTTTGACTTTCAGAAAGCCCTAGAAAATTTAGTACATACTTTGAAGTACTTAGCCTTCTAACTTGTAAGCACAATAGCCAAGATGTGGCTATTCATGTAACTTTAAGCTGTAAGCACCATGAGTGTACCATATTACTCTTTCTGTTTGTTCAAATTTGGAAAGGATGTTTTAGAGATTGTGTATTTGTATGGTTAGCTCACAATTAATGTTTTGAAAAACCTTATCATGAAAAAAGTGACCTATGAAGTAAAATATCCCATTTCGATGAAAAGAGAGGTCAAACCCTCCAAGTTAAAGCCACGTAACAAGCTTGTTAGCTGCTTATTAGATTTCCCATCAGTTCAGTTCAAGTAAGGCAAATGGTGGACCTCTTGTGCTTTCTTGTAGTTATTGTTTGTTAAACCTCATAATGTAGGCCTGTGGCCAAAAGGCCTAATCTAGTAATAACTTCTGATATTGGATTGACCTAGATCAGATTCCAGTGTTATGGGCCCAGCACGAAGAACAAGAGGAACTGATGCAGAGTTAGTTTCGAGGCACACATCACACCTCAGTCATTTCACAGGCTTCAACTCGTTCTCACCAAGCCACTGAGAGTCTTCTGCGTGCTGCAGCGCTTTGCTGTTTGTGGTCTGTAACTGTACATCTTTTAAGTCTCCCTCCAGCCACAAGATGATTTGATGTAATCTATGTTTTTGTCACATTCACAGCAATTAATGTGTGTAAAAGCTGTTTTACTGACAAGCATCCAGCCCAGAACTGACTGTGTTTGAGAGTAAATACCAATTGAAGCGAAATATTGTGCAATGAACCACAAAGGGAGTATCAATTAAGCATTTAGACATGTGTTCTCAGTATCTCCTGTAAAGCTGCAGAATGTGATGCGGAGTGTCGTGCTGTAACAGTGCACTGATGGATGGGTTTTTCACCCCCTTCACCACCGCAGTATGCTCACCCTGAGGGCAAGTCAAACCTCTCACTTCCAACCTTCTAAAACTCTGCCTCAGGCTCCTGACTGTATCTCAGGCCAGGACAAAAAAGTGGTGAGGTGTGTCTGTGTGAGTGGGTGGGGGGCAGGGGTCCATGGGGCCTTGCTTTAAGAGTTTGGCCACTTTCCAGGAGTTAAATACATCACTGGAAATTCACAATGGGGTGAAAAGTACACTGGCAAGAAATGACTCCTTGATAAACTCAGCGGAGAGCGGAGTTGATGGCAGACAATTTTTCAAAGGATATAGGACAATGTGGATCCATGGGTGTTAATAGTGTTTGAACTGTGTCAGGAGAAAAAGCAGTTGGCTCACACGGGGTGTGTATTTGCCTCCACTTCCTGCCCCTTACCTTCCATATGCCTTTTTCTTCCTGCCACCGCTGAGGTATTTGTACACATTCCGGCCATGCATACCGCCGCTCAGCCCATACAGCGACGCAGCGCTATTGGGTTACTGCAGCGTTACCTAATAGGTCTGATCTGGGCTCAAAAGCGGCATACTTATAAGATTGGCTTCCTTATTAAGTCTGCACCTCTTTCATTTTGCAGGTTAAAAATGGCAGAGCCAAAACTTTTCACCTACTGTACCTGCAAATTATATGCTTAAATTGTCGTTTTCAAGGAAACCAGAGAGCTGTATGATTTCGTTCCAAATGAAAAACCCAAAAGATGAAGGTTGATCCAAGGAAGGTGCAAGACATCATAGAACTGAGTAGGAGCCAGAGCCCTCCTCCCACGGGTTATTAAATGCTTATGAACGCTCATCACATACTAACAAGCCATGACGGATAGTTTCCTGGACTTTTATTATGGAGGTGGTATCATACCTCTGTTTTTCTTCCAGAAGGAGGAGGTTGAAAACGTGTTTGCCACTCGTCTTCAACTGTTGAAGTAGTTAGTTCTGGCCAATAATTTTCATCTCGCACTCTAGTAAATGTTAAGTTTGAGACAAAGAAAAATGAATCAATAAAGAAGAGAAGTACGACTCATCCAGCTGCTCCATTAAGCTTTTGACAGAAGGATTTGTCTCTTGTGTGGCTTCATGAATGTCCTTCCTGAATGTCCTTCCTGTTACAATTTGTAGCTGCTGCGGCATACCTTTTGTAGTGTTTGTTGTATTTATTCTCCGGTTGAATGGTGCATTGTTTTTCAGAAAGAAGAAAACGAGGCCACACACAAACACGCCTCCTCCTCCCAACTGGAGTTCACCTTCCTCCGCTGCCAGAAATGCCATGGCGCTAAGCTGCGTGCGCGTGTGTGTAGCTCCGAATTCTGGTGTGTGTGCGTGTTCATTAGGTTGAGGATTTCTGTCACAGTGAAATGGTCCTTTACCCCTCCCTTACCCCATCTTTAAGTCCTGACTTCACTTTATCTCTTCTCCCCCTCAGTGAGTCCAAATAGCCATAAGCTCAGTGGCTAAAGTCGAAGTGAGGGGTCAGCATGCTTTCTCTGGCTCTCACACACACAGTGGAGTCGCCTTGGTGAATAGTCACAGCTTGTGGGGAATGCCTCAGGGCAGACAATAGCCATGTATTCATACTTATTTCTCCCACCATCCAACTGAAACACTGCAGGACTCTGAGATCTAGTCTCTGTTCCCCAAAGTGCTCAAACTCTCCCAGTCTGACTTCGAGGTACAATGTGCAGTTTTTAACCTGTGAAAACAGTTAAATGCCACTTATTCAGCTTCACCCTAACATCGTTGAAACAGAGCAGCTAGCTGTGTTGCCATAAGAAGTTAGCGGAGAGAGATGCTCGGCCAGGCAGGTACATTGTGTTTTGTCTTGTAACAGCATTGTTGACATACAGCATGTGCTCTGTCTGTTGAATCGTATTTTGTCTGAAATATTTTTGTGAACTGTTAATTTACTCTTGAGCTAATACCGTAATCCTTGAGAACGTTCTATCAGCTGCTTGCCATTACCTGCCTGCTGCTGTTTGATAGTGACACGGAATTTCAAAATAAAGCCATAGCTTAAAGATGATGATAAGGATCGATGTTTTCATTTTGCTTCGATAATATTCAAGTCAATTTATATGTATCCAGACTGATGGATCATTACTTCCCTAGTTGGACCAAGAGCAAACCAAAACGTCTTCTGAATAATATGAGCAGGGAAAACAAGTCAGGGAAAATTGAAGAGTTGAAAGTGTTTGAGCCAACTTTTGTCATCATTATTACGGATGGACTCATTATTTTTGAGCATCTTGTTTCCTAGTTACGGTATCAGATATTTTGACACACGATTGACAGTCTACAGACATGCTAGCACCTAGGAGTGTAAGAAAATACTGATATACTCGAGTATAGCAGCATTATGTCTTGTGATACTGTGTCGAATCTCAAAAACATTGTCAATTTTTAAGTTATAGTTGATATGCAAAGATTTGTGTTGTGTTTAAACCCCTGATCACTAATAAAAATGTTAAAATCTTTCTTCGGCAGTTTGACTCTTCCACTCAAACTTAAAAACATGCTAATGTAAGCACAAAGAACATTGAAATGAGTAGAGTCATAAAGGGCTAGCAGTGACAATTTTCTAAAATTAGATTTAAAAAGTCATTATGTATCGCCTTGCTTAGAGTATCGCAATATATTGTGAAATATTGAATTGTACAGTAACTCCTGTATTTTGTTACGTATCCTTCAGAGGTTTCTTGAGCCAAATGCTAACATCAGTATGCTAACATGCTCAAAATGACTGATGTTTAGCAGATAACATTTACCTTGATCACCATCTTAATTTAGCATGTTAGCATGATAGCATTCACTAATTAGCACCAAACACTATACAGCTGAGGATGATGGGGACATGATGGGGAAGTGTTCAACAAAGTTTGGCGTGATTGTAGCACTAGAAGAAAAGTCAGGAGGAGATCACCAGAGTCATAGGACCTGCTGGGCACCATTGATACTTTTACCAAATGCAACCACAAAAAAGAGAAAGTTGAAACTCTGGTGTTAAAAACATATTAGGATGAGAGCATTGGAAAGTTACAGTGCATGATGTCAACCGCAGTGGAAAGACAACAGACCATTATGTGCTTTGTAAAGGGACAGTCTGTGGTGGTCCACTGCTGCTGAAGGACACACTGATGTATGAGGGCGGTGGAATGTTTAAGTTGTCCAGCTCTGTACTTGTGGGTCAGGGTTAGCCCATTCAGCTCTGTCAGATCTTTGATGTCCAGGGATGAAAGGATGAAGCCTTCCCATCTTGTCTTTCGTCTACAGGGACGGCCTGTGTACATTTAAGTGTCCTCCACACCCTTTGCATTTCTCCTTGGACCAGGTCATAAAAGTTAACTTGCAAGGCACAGAAAGAGGGACAAGTAAAGAGAGCAGGTATTCAGATGGCAGGACTTGTACGCCCCACCCAGACTTTAAAAGGCTGCAGCATTGTGTCTAGATGACACAATCCTTTAGGACACTTCCTGTTTTTTTTTCACTGCTGCCTCGTAAGATTTGGGGATGTTTGATCTGTCCTATTCAGTTTTGCTGTATGTTTAGTTGTCCTTGAAGACTAGGTAGCAAGTCTTTAATCGTAAGGTGTGGTATTACAACATATTAAAAAGGTGTAGTCAAAGTATTGGGGCAGTGACACATTTTTTTGTTGTGTTGACTTTTGTACTACAGCTCATTTGATTAGAAATAAAACAGTGACTATGAGATTTAAAGTGTGCGCACTCTCTGTATTTGTGTCTGGTGAAAATAAAGACTTTATAAATATTTGGTTGCACATGCAGTGTACGGCTCAGGTTCTCTGGTGATCCTCTGCCAGGCCTAGATTTTGGCCAGCTTTTCTTCTTGTGGAAATGCTTCAGGGGCTTTTTGCTTTCCATCTGTTCTTTTGTAAAGAAAACACATGCTCAGTTGGATTGAGGTCAGGTGATTTACCTTGACCAGTCGAGGCCAGCTGAGGACTCACCATTTGGTAAAATGAAAAAGCTACTTTCCTTATCTTTATGTGTCTTTCATTTTCTTGCTGCATTGTTCACTCAGTATAAATGTGAATATGCTGAAACCAGGGTTGTACTGAATGTATTACGTTTTAACATTTAAAGCTTCTATTGGGGTTTTCAAATATTGCTAGATTTTATGATATCATCACCCCAAGGGAAAAAAAATCAAACAAAATCCTCCATATGAATGAAGTGATTTTTTTGGATTAATATATATATATATATATATATATATATATATATTTTTTTTTTTTTTTTTAGATTCAAACCAATGTTTACATTTATAGTGTTGATAGGTTGCTGCTAGACCGGCCTGTTAATACAGGTGTGGCCTCCCTTTGTGGGAGGGCAAACAGCTTTTTGACTGCTGTGATTTTTGTTTTCTCTTTTAATGGCTGAATGGCAACCGATATGAATGAATTTGCTTGATAAAAATGTGGTGGAGTTATTGGAAAGGTTTGGATCACATGAGCTCCACCACTGGAGTCAAATCCTACAAATACTATAATTCTAATAGTATTAGTGTAGCCTCATGTTCATCTACATCAGAAATACTGAGCATTCAAATGTTGATTCTGAATGGCAGCGTTATGAAGCGGCCCGGGTTCGATTCCAGCCTGTGGCCCTTTGCTGCATGTCACTCAAAAAAAAAACAACAAAAAAAAAAACATCACGGTAATATTGAAGATATGCATGTTGTCACTGTAGGAAGTATATAAACTGAATCTGAATTGAGACTACAGCAATATCCCTTTCTTAGGTCCTTGCAGTGAAAAATGTTGCTGCAGCCATCTGTAGTCATTCAGCAAAATGACTAATGCAACGCAATGATGAAGGAAATCCCTTTACATCTGTTTAAATAATCGAGGCCCATAGAAATTCAGTTGCTGTGTTATATGTATCAAAGATGACAAATTCTGCCTCAACCTCTCTTATCCTGTCTCTTTCTCCTCCTACACTGTCAGCTGTTTTTTTCCTAATGCTTCATGAAAGTGTTACAGATGTGAAGTAAATCACATGTGGTTTGAAAACACCTCCATGTTTTCCTTCTCCCAAATCATTTAGACATGTTTTATCAATCACAGACACTTGAGTCTGCTACTCCCCCACTTGTAAGTTTGTGCAACTGAAAAAAAAAAAAAAAAAAAAAGACTCATTATTTTCATCAGTTTTCCTACCTAAAGGAAACAGGAGGCGTTTGCAGTGACTAATGTTGCTCTCTGATATTCTCATTTTGCGAGCTGGGATGTAGTTTTTGTCTAAATCTACTTTTATTTTGTGCTTGGCGACATGGCCCGGACCGCAGTTGGTGAGGTCGGAGTGATGTGGTACAAAAGGCTGTAGCACTGACTATAACAATGTTGATGTGACACTGTTTTCAGCCATTGATGTCAAAGAAACAAATAGACTTGTTTGTTGAGAGGACAAATAGATTTCTGGCTGACACTTGCACTGAGTCAGACTGTCTTGTATCCGGGAGTGTGTAGGTGGTAGAAAACTCCACCCTCTCTGACTGACCACACAAAACCACAGCCCCGGGGCGATACTTTTGGTGCGCCTGCCTGCCATCCTGCTTTCACATGCAGTATTTTGGTATTGCAAAGCCTGAACCAACATGATTGGAATGCTTGTTTTTCCGCTTTTGTCCCCTTTTTTTGTAGAGAGGCTCTTTTGTTCTAATGGGATAATTTAAGTAGGAATGTTTTCACTTTGGGGTTTGGAGCTTGGGGGGGGGGCTGTTTAGGGCTGGGAGTGAAGATTGAAACGATGGACATTGCAGAAAGACCTTTTTTGGTCAGGGATGGCCCGTCTCTCTCAGTTTGTTGTTTGATTTAGTCCATCTTGCCTTTTTTCTTTCATTAAAATCATAGAATTGGGCCATTTCTCTTGAGTGTTTACATAGCTGTGACACAGCATCTAAACAGTTCTGTCCTTTCTTGGGATCAAATCTTTCCATTGTGAAATGATCACACTCAGTTACAATTAAAGAGAACATTCTCCCAATTGTACACATAAAGGTCAGTTTATTAGACATGTTGACTACTCATTAGCTTGTGGAAACATCATCAAATTTAAGAAAATAACCCTGATGATGACAAATGAATAACTGTTATAAACAAAATGTTGTTTCCTGTCAGAACAGGAAGCCCGCAGCTCACAGCAGTGTCTTGTGGTGACTTTGTTTTGTCTGCTGGCTTGACTGGGGTATGATTAAGGGAAGGTGAGTCTTAATTTAACTAAAGGGAATGAAAGCGACTGCATTAGAGTAAAACACAAATCATAGGAGCGGAAGTGAAGTATATTTTATGTCTTGGTTCTCCATGTGTGTCCCCAAATGTCAAAAAAAAAGTTGGCCGTTATTTGAATTTGAATCTAAATGTTAAGTATATAAAGTTGCCCACAGTCTACAAGGCATGGGAGGTAGGTTCTCATGCAGTGAATAAATACCACTAAATTACAATAAATTAGGTAGTTTGGAATTTGTAAATGAGCCCAAGAGGTATGGCGAACATACACACACACACTCTTGCAACAGCTATTATCATTCGAGCAAAGAAAAAAGTGTTGAATTACAATTATGAATACACAAATAACAGAATATTTTTTCTTAAGCATTTCTGTGGTGGTCACACTTAACTTGCCCAACATTAACGAAAATGTCAGAATTTTTGGTACAGCAGCTCACTGCTCTGGAGGTGCTATGAACTCATCCCTAACCCTGGCCTTTGTGTCTTGGGATGGTCTGCTGAATGCTGATAAGAGTCAGCAGTATTCTGGGGTTTTTATTACCATGCCTTTGTATGCTTGTATTGTCTTGTCTTGCACAAGAGCTTTCATCTGCAAACAGTTTCTTTGCTTACTGTAGATTATGTAGATGAAGTTCTACTGAACATGCAAAGCCGCAGCATTTCCTCTTTTTTATCCCGGTTCTTCCTCCACAACTCGCTCTTTAGATCTGCTGAACGAAAGGAACAATTCCTTTTTGATATCCTTTGTATGGAAAGTGTGTGCTTCATGCGTTGGTGTAATTGTGAATATGTATGGTGAATGCTGTGTGCACCTCAGGGCCCTGTGCTGAAACCTTGTGCCATTACATGTTTTTCAGAAGTGTTTCCCTAATCAAAGAGACTTACTTTTTTTTTTCCAATGATGATGATTCTCTTAGAGAAACGGATGGTAATAGGCTTAGTGTATGACAATATTTGTGTGCAGCACTGCTTGTTTGGTGGAAATAATCCTTAATTTACGGAGTGTGATGTAAAAATATGCTGTTTTTCCCCACGGTGTCTCTGTGCCGTTGCTAGACAGTCCTGTAACATTATCCGCACCACTTGCAGTGGTTTTGAAGGTATTGAAAGTCATACCATCAGGATTTCTAAATACCGTGGTACACTATTATACCATGATACCGCCCAAGCTTAGATGGTTACCATTGTGACTTGACTGTAATGCTCATACATGAGAGGGGCAAAGTAGGGTGAGTAATGCTTTGTGGTGTGGTAGTAGTTCTGTTCAATAATCCTGAGTGAGTTTCAACCCAAAGTCTATTTTCGAGCGTCAAACACTAGACCTGAAAAGTGACAGCAAAATGTTTCATCCATCATAGAGAGTGATCGACTTGAATTTCTGACAGTAAGTGGTATCCATTAGTGACAACACAGTTTATCAGAGCATCCTTAGAAACATTACAAACCTACCTTGCAGCATAACCTACCCCTCTGTTGTCTCAGTGCGTTCCAAACATTTTTTGGCTGAAATATGGCTGAAGCTGCCATCTTAATCATCACATGACTCCTGGAAAGGTCTGTAGGCAATGTGTGTGTTTGTGTGTGTAAGTGTGTTGGTTTGCACACATCATAACTCTCGTGATGAATATGATTTATTTTATGGCCTAGTAACTCTTTGATTGACAAATGGAGTCATTTCAAATAAATCTCAGCTGATGATGATGGCAATAATTCAATTATAACCCAATAGATTGTGATCATTTTATACAGAGTTGTACAACTTTGTGATTTACCACGTGCCACTGTTAAAGTTAAGATTCAGCAGTATTTTTGTGACAGGCGTTTTCCCTGTCTAGATATAAGGCAGGCTACATGTTTCTGTTTTTCCGTCACTAAATTTGATTTATTTATTGTTTTACCTGGTAACACTTGTGCACCAACAATGCAAAAAAATAAGTATTCCTAATTAATATATCTTTACAGTGATATTAGAATACTTATTTTTTATTTTATATAGAGAATAATATAGGTTACAAATACGCAGTTATTTGGGAGTGTGTTAAATGAGCAGATATGTGAAGCCTCACAAAAGTTAATGATTTCAGCATAATAAGGTGATGACACTGCCTTGCACCAAAAGTTTTTTTTTTTATTTTCTATTCATTTTTTCTCCTAATAGACCAATTGAGGGCACTTAATGCTTGGTCGGCTAAGTAAAGCTTCTTGAAACGACTCCTATTCACTGGCATGGTCGCAGAAGAATGCTCCTCTAACGGCCACAGTCCCAGGACCTTTTGATGTTTAAACACATGCTTCACTCATTTTGGGATTAAGAGGCTGAGGAAATGGCCTGGTTGACATTGCTGGAATTACCCAATGATTTGTAAAGTCCAAGGCTTAATTCCTGCTCCTCTAGCATCAACTGTACATACACACCTTAACACACACAGACATACTGTGCCTGAAAGTATCAAAACCAGACATACTCTTCTGTGCTTTTCATCTTTGTTAGCTAGAATCATTACCTGGGTGGTTCCCACTCAGCACAACTACTGTGCAACTAGCTGCAGATGAGATGTTATTGGGTTTAGGGATTGGAAGCCTTTTACAGGATAAAATCATTGTTTCATGTCTCCAAATCTTCTCTATCCATAAAAGCTGAGCAGATTGGACAGATAATGCCTTGTCTAGTGCAGGCATCTTTGTGAACATGACATAAATGTTTGGAAAAGCATAAATGTTTGCAAATCCCTCTAGCATGAAAGGCTAGTCCCAGTTGTTATTGAATGTCTGATAATATAGGCGTCTGGATTTCCCCTCCATCTGTTAGCAAACGGGAGAAATTTCCGATTTGCCCGTGCTTATCGTGACTCATGTGCTTTAGCAGCAGGACAAATTTTACTCATTTTGGTATGAGTCAGTTAGCGGAAATAAACACTGTCTGAGACACTGAGACTGAGATATCATCTGTAGACAATCTAAAATGCTTTGTTTTGTAGAATCTGTGACACGTGAAATGACTCTTAATATGGGTAAACCTGTTTTACTCTGGATAGTGGTAGTAGTTTAGTTTTATGTTATTCATAAGGAACACATCAGACAAAAGAACCTTGACTCTTGTAGTGTGTACAAAGTGTGGGGTGAGTAAAAATAGCCACAAATGATGCTTCAGATCAGGAATGACAAAAGAAACACTCCTGTAAATTCATGTCTCAGCGGATCACAATCACAATCCACAGTGATGATGGTTGGTTTGCACCGAAGCCAAGTCTACCAGGCTGTCTGCCATGCCTTTTATTACACGGGTGAGAAACATTAAAGAGGACACCATTAAAAAGCAGCCAAAGTCTTTCAGTGTGTGTGACGGGAATTTCTCAAATAATGTGGGTAAACAACACAATTACCAGTTTCTCGTAGAATCTCTTTGCAAAAGTCAAACATGAAGTCAGATCCCACATAAAAGAGAACTTGGCCACAATAATGGGATTTTTTTGGTTATCATGTTAATGGAACAAAGCAAACCCAGAAGAACATCCAATCTTTCTCCTGTTTGCTCAAGGCTTTATTCTGCTAACACAGATGGGGCTTTCAGTCAGACATCTTGCTTAATTTACCTTTTAAGAATTTGGAACTTTAAATAGCCCTTTTCCGTTTGCTATAAAGCTCTAATGTACTACTACAATGCTGACAACAGGCAGGAATTTGGAAATCTCAACCCATGCCCTGAAGCACTGTGTCATCTATTTTACTTCAAATTAGAGCTGAGCAATATGGCCAAAGATGTTATAATGATTAAAAAAATGTATCCCGTTGACATTAATAATTGTCAGGATAAATGTCAAGTCATTATTTCTTTTAAGTTTCAAGCTGTTTTTGTTCCAGAGTGAAAGTTGAAGAAACCAGAAAGTTAATTATAGTTTTAATTATTATTCATTGTCAGAACATTACAGATACTTAACAGTGGAATATTTCATAAATCTGAGGCAATTATAAAACAATATTAATCAAAAATAATGTCAAAAAATACAACAATAAATAGACAAAGAAATCTTTCATTCTGGCCAGCAGCATGTCATACTCTTTGTACAGATGGCTTAAATCTTTTTGTAAGTGTTTTAGCTGACAACGTTAACAAAATAAATCAATAAAAATTAACTCTTTACTGTCGTTACTATGTTCTGTATAAGTTTTGCACACACAGATTTTTGCAGTTTCTCTTTTAAAACTCTAACCAGACTTGATGATGCAGTGAAGTAGCATATTCATCGTTTAAGAACCACCAATGAAACTGCTGTGACGAGTTAATGTGTCATGAGTTTTATTCCCCATTAGCATTAGAGAAGTTGACGACCCATCTTGTGAATGTGATATCTCAAGAACACCTAGAGGCACAAACAGCCACTTGGACTCAATAATGAATTGAATAGATTTTAGTGCTCAAAGGTCAAGGTCACAGTGACCATGCATAAGTCTCATCCTCTTGAACATGATATCTCAAGAGCACCTTAAGGATTTTTTTCAAATTTGGCACAGATGTCTACTTAAAGTCAAGGACAAACTGATAAGGATTTGGTGGTCAAAGGTCACTGTGACCTTGTCTGTTGCATTCTTATTAACATGGTATCTCAAGAAGATGCAGAAGGAATTTCTTCAAATTTGGCACAAACAAACCTCTACTTGGACTCAACAATGAACTGATTAGATTTTGGTGATCAAAGGTCAAGGTCACTGTAACCTTGCATTGGTCACATGCTCTTGAACAAATCTCTCAAATTTGGCACAAATGTCCACTTGGACTCAACAATGTCAAGGCCACTGTGACCTCACAAAATATGTTTTGGCCACAACTCAAGAATTTGTACATTATTTATGATAAAGTTTCATGCTTGAAGTGTCAAATAGGATAAGATAATGAAGTAATGACATTTGACATCGTAAGATCAGAGGTCAACTTCAGTGTGACATCGTAATGTTCTGCAAAAACCCTTTTCTGGCCATTACTGAACGCTGTAACTCAGGAACAGAGGGGAGACATTACAGATACTGAATTGGTGACACTAATCTTGGGTGTTCACCTTGGAACTGTTCTGATTGTGTAGATCTTTGCTGCTGCAGCGTGGAAAATTTAAACATCCATGTTTTAGAATACATTGCTTCTTTGCAGCAACATCGACAATTAAAGCATTGTCCAATGTCATGGCTACATATGAGTCTGGACAGACATGGTTGTAAACTGCAATGTGTATCGTTGGCAGAGGCATACAGTCATGAGATGGTAATTCTAGTTTTGACTTGTCTCGGTATTGTTGCTTCAGGATCAAGAGTTTCTCCCCACACTCCATTTCCCTGAGATTACACTGTTTACATAATTTCTCATAACCCACAGTCATTGTGCCTGTTCTTCTGGGAAAGGATAATAATAAAAACAACAACCCAAACAAAAATAAATATGTGCACAAACGAATCCTCGGGGGACAAATACAGTGTACTGTATATATTAGCACAGACATGTCACAGAGTAACAGACATGGCCTTTTTTGAGAGAAAACAAAAAGTTCAAGGATTATTTAAAATATGTCATTTCTGTTTTCCGTTTCCCTGCAGTCACTTACAGATGCCTCTCAAAGAAGTATCTGGATGATTTGTTCTTTTTCTGCCCATCCGGTTATGGATCCTAATCCCCAAAGTCAACACTGCTAATGCCGGACTTCCGATCTCCACGTTGTTTCATCTTTGTGGGAAGTGAGAATGACAGAGTTGTCATCACCAGCTGGCCCAAACACAACACTGTAGCTGATCAGGTAGCAACCACCAGGATTTCCCTTTGATTGGTGGTGAGCTGGTATTACAGAACCTGAAATTAGTAACCCTTCTGATTCCGAGCCAGTCGTTAAAAAGTAGTGGCTGTAAACGCATCTGTTGTTCAGTCTTGTGGTATTTTTCTTCAGTTGACTTTCCTAAACATGGCATTGGTTGTATCCCTCATTTTTTATGAGTTGACAAATTATGTTTCAGCATTTGGCCCCAAATTGTACCCCTTGGCCTCTTTCATGTGTGTCAGATGTCTGCCGAAGGAAAGGTTCAGACTTGCCGTGCACCGTCCTGTTAGGCAGTCACAGGGAAACAGCTGGTATGTGCAATTCTTCCACTAACCTCTCCACCTCCAGACTCCCATTAACTAGTGGTTACCGATGGAAAAATGAGATATGAACTATTTTCCTCTTTCATTTCCTTAACAGACCTACAATTTTGTGTTGATTTGAAATGGAAATGTGAATGGGCTGGCTTTCGTTAGCCTGCAAGTAAGCGTTGTTTATGTAGCATTGCTCAATTAGTGTGTCCTGCACACCACTGTGATTGCTGGAGGGTTGCACATTGCCAAAGACAGCTGTTCAGTACAAGAATACATAAAAATTAAAAATAATAATAACATTAAATTGAACTACAGTCAAGTGCTTGAACTGCTCACACATGACCTTTGCAGTCATTTATCATTAGCCAGTGAGAAGCTCCAATTGGAGGTTAAGCACCTTACTGAGGGACCTCTTCATGTCAGTTCATGAAAGGAAATGACACTGTCACTCATTTACACCCCCAATCCAGATTTTCCCAGCTGGTCTTAGGAGGAAAACGTATAACCTTTCAGCCAGCAGGCCCAATTCTCTGACCTGTAGCCACCTGGTGAAACTGACCCCACTCTCCACCACAAAGAGAATAAAGGCCCTGTTGAATTTGTTGAAATTACATTTTTCACAACACAGAGATCACTAATAATACCAAATCTAATGTTTTTCCTTTCACAACAAGGAATTAGAATGCTGTTATTTAAAATTTGCTGACCCATATATTCTCAGGTAAATATGTAGCTAACCTGAATGTGACATTTCTAACTCTGTGACCCTCTAACCCTGCCCATATAAGACAAGCAGAGTGTCTGGATTCCAGGTGTGGGAGAGTCCCTCTTCATTCTTTTCAGGTCTAGAGAGCAGGTAAATGATTTGTCAGAGCGGGATGACCCTTCGCTTGAAGTTCACCCAATGTTCCACTGGGCTGTCTTTTGAAAAATGAATTTATTCTTAGATGCACATGATAAAAAACCAATGTACCGATTCAAGGTTTGTTAAGAATAAGTACAAATGTGTTGATGGTGTCCAGTAGTTAATAGGAAGTCTCGGTGAGCTGAGCTCTTTGTATATTTTTGATTTAAGACTACTTGTACAAGTCAATACAAGTGTTCCTTTATTGTGTTACTTGCAGAAATCAACTTTATTCACTTTATGAAATTGAATTATTTGTCATTCTTCTAAACAATCTAGTCTAAATCTAAATCTAGTGTAGACAATCTAGTCTAAACAATCAAGCTTTGATTTGTCCTCAGTACTCAGGCAAACAAGGAATGTTTATTATTTTAAAAAAGACAAAAGAAAATGGACATTATTAAATAAAAATACCGTTGGTTGAAGAAATAAAATATAAAGTACCTCACATAGTGATGAAGTGCTGTTGAAAAGAGGTTGCATTCATACTTCTGTGTGCATCATGGCACTCTGCCGCAGGTTGGTGTAACTAAATATTTAGGCTCTGTTTCCTGTGATGACCTTAATGGACTTTGTCATCCTGTTAGTCTGCCCCACCCGTCTCTCATTTGACATTTGTGCATGTGTGTGCATGCTGATGACGGTCCTCTGACCTAAGTGCTTTGGACTGTAATGAGGTCAGCGTCCCATTGAACCCCATCATAAACCTGACAGTGATGTAGTCTCCCTCTGCTGATGAAAACAGTGAACAGCACCAGCATGCTTCCTCATGTCTTTGAGGCACATTACACAGATTATGTAGATATTCTCTTTGTAATTTCAGCACAAAGATGAAAATCTGTTTTGAGTTATTTGCTTGAGTGAACAAGAGGATTACTTTGGCAGTGGTGATAATTCCATAATCTATCCATACATCCTCTTGCAAGTCATCTCATGGGCTATTAAATGTCAAAGAACCGGTGCCTTTAAGGACTTAATCGTGGAGTCCCATCATTCAGGAAGCATAATAACTGTGAACACATGTCTGTGGTTTTTCTTTGTGCTGTGACATCAACAGTGCAGGTGTGTTGAAAGTTCTGCCGGAGGCTCGGCCACCACGTTGACGTAGCTGATGAAAATAAACACCTTGTTAATTAGATTGTTATCTTAGTGAGCATCATATTAAACAGTGTGTAACACGGTCATTCCCTCTTATTTTCCAGCTACACACTTTCTGGCACTTAGAAAAGAAAAAAGTTTTTTCCACAGCATCTTGACCATATGCTTTATCTGCCGTGAGGTGCTGTTTGCTGTTGACAAGCCGTATGGACGTTGTGTTTGATTTTCCACAGGTGTGTTTTTTTGTTAGGAGAGCACCACCTGTCTACAGAGGTTTGCTTTTTGTCATCGTTTGGCGCAGTGTGCAGCTGCGAGGATGTAGGACATTTGATTTTTACTGATCACTGTGAAATGTCTGTTATCGTTTTATTCTGAATGAGACAATGCAGCCATCTATACTTAGAGTAAACCATTTTCTATTGGGCAGCTCCATGAGGTGGAAAAACATGGACTGCTTTCATTCTATTGTGGTAGCATTTTACGTGTAGTTCAGTCGGTTTCTGACAGACATCTGATGCAAGGCTGTGTGATTGAGAAACTGTCGCCCTATTTTACTGCATCTAGATGTGGCTCACATTGTGGACAGTAGAGGGAGCTATTTCCACACAGCCTCACTACTCTGTGAAGTGATACTCCAAGCAGAAATACAAGCACAATCAGATGTTCCTAACCTGCTGCTTGTTATTTGTGATGCAGCTGCAGTCGTCTCCTTAGTATGTGGTAAAGATTGTGTATCCTAAGGGCTCTGCAGAACAGTGGGAATATCCTTCCTTTCCAACCTCACCAGAAAACACCTCCTTGAACTGTAGAGACAATAGCTAATAATACCATGACTTTATGTAAACTCTAAAAACTTATCTAAACCAGCCACACAGCTTTAATAAGTCAAAGTGTGCTCTGTAGTTTCAGCTCATCTCCTCTGTGAAGTTTTGTTCGAGGCAGAAGAATCAATACTGTGTCTGTCATTAGCTGAGATAACACCTCCCAAGCATGGTGGGCCGATTACAGTTCTGACATTTCCGGATGCTCTGACTTCAAAGTGCACTAATTAGTGGAGTCATTACAGTAAAAGAAATAAGTTCTTTTAGAGAGGGATTTTTTTAGGATGACAGTAAGGCAGTTTGAATCCGTAGGTCAGTTCCCGCACCACACCTCTTTTTAAGCTGTGTTGCATGTTTTATCCTTGAAAGATAATTCCTTTAATCAGTGTAATATTCCGGCCTGGAAGAGATGATGAAGCTGAGTGAAGGTGGAATTCCCTGGTAACTGACTTATACAATTTGAAGAATGTGTCAGTCTTAATGGTTGTGTGGCTGTGAGTTATTATAGCAGAGTTTATGTACATACATTGATGTAAAGAATTTCTCTGTTTGGCTTCTGCATGAGTAGCAGTTCCCAAAACACATCTTTCAAGGGATTTGATTAAATCTCAAGCCAAAGAAACAACAAAGGAACCGATCACTCATTAGTCAGCCGGGAATTTCATGGTGTTTCAAACTAAGTGGAACATATAGTTGTCATATTCTCAGGGTGCAATTTATGTGCAGAACAGCAGTCTAGCTTTGATCTGCCCCTCTAGATAAGTGATGGTGTTTACTGGGAAAATAATATTTCTTCTATGCATTAAAGATAGTAAAACATGGCTGCCCTCCCCCTTCGATCTCATATACAGTACCTCTTTCCTATACTGTAACTGTTGTTAAGGCCCCGCAGGCTACATATTCTCCTGTTGTTATGGAATGTGTCTTATTCAGAGTGACAGCCAAGCTGTTTCTGCTTGCCTGAGCAGGACTGCGAGGAACCCCGCAGGGCTCTGTCTGCCCGGCTGTCTCTTTCTACAGGATACTGGATTGTTCAGTTGAAAGATGCAGCCTAGCAGTCTTTGAAGCAATCAGTAGGTTTTACTACTTTTCAAGAAAACGTTGCCCTTATGTTGAGGATCTGCTGGGATCAGTGCTGACTGGACAGCTCAGTGTTTACCTTGCAGTGTGATGGCGTTTTTGGTTTTCAAAGTCATTGTTACTTTAAGTTTAGGTTAGAGTTAGAAACTTTTGTGAGAATGCTATCAGTGTTGCAACTTGCCACTGATAGAGAATGTCAAAAATGATTGATCATTTTGTTTTGAAGGGGAACACCACTTAGTTACCCTTTAATTCAGGTCAGCGTTGAACAAATTTGAAGTGACAGGTAATTAATTCATTCACATTAATTTAAGGTCTTGCTACAATGTCAAGTTAATATTCATTTCATTGACCAACCAAATGCTTCCTCATATTACAGATGGTTTGGTGTCATGGTTAACAGGGCAGAACAAGGGGTCAGACGGACAGTGAGTTTAAGGATCACCCCATTCTTGAGAACAGAGCACAGCCTGTAGTACTGCTAAGCATTTTTCATTTAAACAGATCATCACACCTGACTTCCTGATTCATATTTCCTCTTTTCATACCCACAGCAATGCAACCCTGTGGGTAGTTTGCCCAAGTGTGGCGTGAATGCACTCTAGCACTTTTCTAAATTTTAACGCTGGACTGCAGCTCTTCCATCAATGATAAATTTAAAAATCTTAAACAGTTTGGGTTCACAGTAGCTATCATATCTCAATGGGAGGCCTTTATACTACAGGCAGGGTTACTCACTCCCAACCTGCTCCTGCAGGCCACTCCAGGGCTGTGATAAGTCTCTATTTGTGGGAAACGGGACCCCTTTCCCTCCTAATCTGATAGCTGTGACCTTCTGACCTCTGTTCTGTCAGCCAACCCCCCACCTCTCATTCTCCGGCTGTCTCACACAGTCAGTGACACACATTCACTGGTCTGAGATCTTAGAGATGTAAGAGGAGATGTCATTTGAATTAGGGTCTTTGATTCAGGCGTGGAGTTTGTCCTGTGTAGTGTGGCAGTATAGATGCACTACATGTTTCAGAGCTCAGTCTGCTGCTGTTGAGTTGAATTTAACCTGATAATACACATATATATGCAGTTCTCGTTTGCCATCCAGCAAGGCTAACTTTGACTCAATAGAACGTAAAGTTTACATTCTGGTACATACACATGAGACTAGAACAACAAGGGTACATGACCACAAATTGCTGATTGTGCCTTTAAAAGAGGGGATAAGACAGATGAATGCACTCTGTTTTTTAAGATTCACAGCAGGCTTTAAATTTAGTTCGAAAGCTGTTGAATGGTCCCTGTACTGTACTGTGATTCACCACCCTGTTGCACAGGGATACAGGGTCAGATGAGAGGTGTTTTGTCTTTGCTAACAGTCAAATACAATATGTAGAGAGAATGCTCAGTGGTGAAAATTATCAGATGATGGTATTACAGGCATTTCCTCATGTGTTTTTATTTCTGTGGTGGATTCAAGTTGAGATATGTTTACACTGCTGCTCAGCTGTGACTTGCTGGGGAGTACTATTTGTGTGTGTGTGTGTGTGTGTGTGTGTGTGTGTGTGTGTGTGTGTGTTTCAGCCATATGTTCGCTATAGTTTGTGTCTGTTTGTGTCCGTTTACACTGCTGCTCAGCTGTGACATGCCGTGCGACTGCAGCCCATGTTTATTTGTACATGTGCGTGTGTGTATGTGTGTGTGTGCATGTATTTCAACCATATGCAGGCTCGTTTATGACTTTCTGTGTGGACATCCTAATTTGTGTGTGTCATTTAAAACTCCCAGCTCTGAGTGCCTAGGAGCTTATTGCTTGTGTAACCGCTGAAACGGCAACTACACTATGACTCACAGCGAGAGGTCAACGACCCCCACTTGCTGAAATAACACCAGTGAAGGTGCAGGGAGGGCTGCCAAAAGGCCCTTTAGCTGCTTCAAGGACTGCAGAGAATACACCCTTGCGTTTTAGTATTGTCGACCCGTGGTGTAGCGTGCGTCTAGTTTTGTGCCTCTCTGTTTATACAGCAGTTACACTTCAGGTCAAAATGACTTGCTGTATAGTGCTCAAGTGTTGAGTTAACATTTAGGTTAATAGAGAAGGTTTATTGTAAACTACATTTGAAACATATACTTTCCCTCTTTCCAGTGCCAGTTGTGTAGGAGATTGTGTTGCACATGTCCTTGTGTTCTTAAATTATTCACAAAAGCTATATTTAGTACTGATGAAATTGGCACTCTGCATATGAAATTCAAAAGCTGAATGACAGTTTGGCATAAAGTACTGCTGTGCAGTGACAGATAATTGGAGGCCTTTGGCCCCTCATGGATTATGTTCAGTGGGTTTTGTTGGTGTTGTAATTAGTTGATCATTTATCCTCCCATTCATGGTCTCAGCACTCAGACTCATTCCTGGTCTTAGGTTTCAAGCTTTTGTCTCTGTATTGTGAGGACAGACACTGGGGGGGCTGGAATTTCAGTTCATCCTCTGCTCAAACATCTCAGGATTTCACAGGTCGCAGACATTAAAGACATTTTTAAGGAATGGCACTTTGCTATATCTACATATATAATAAAAGGTTTTCTTTTCTTAAAGGTGGAGAGATACACAGTATTCATGGTAAATCTCAATTAAAGACAAGACAATAAAGCAGTGAAAGCATGTGGTTTTTAAAGTCTGACTCCACACTGTATGGTTTTATGTGAAATTCAAAGCGTAGGAGTTGTCGGGAAATGGTTCTCAAGATGGAGGTGGCTGAGCCAGTGGCGAGCAGCTAACGATGCTACCTCCATAAACAGCTCACAGCGACGGTGCTGACAAAGCTAACAATCAGGGGGGACCAGAGGGCAGGCGCTACGCTTCTGCAACAACGCCATCCCAAGCTGTAACTGCCGTATAAATGCAGTGCAAAGCGGCAGCAGTGAGCTAGCTAGTGGTATACACACATGCACATGCATGCCTGGCCGCACCAGCTCACTACAACAAACCACAGAGAAGTTCGGATTACAGCACACACAGATGGAGCGTGACTTCATTCTCGGCTCAGGCTGCCATTACTTTATCTTTATGCAGCATATATTGGTGTGCTGCAATATTAATGCTCTGAATGTTGAAAACAAAACCTTCAGTCATTTTGATTCCATCATTTCCAAAGGTTTATTACATTGTTTTACCAATGAAGATGTAATGGGTTTTCATTATACCCGTGTAACATGTGACATCTGTGTCTCTTGTTGATGAGTTCCTGGGTCACTTCACCAAAATCATCAAATACTCCTCTTGGTATTGAGCCATGGAGATACTTTTGGTTTAATCATTGGTTTAATCTGCTGCTAAGACTTCTGCCACCACTCAAATACAATGAAGGTGAATGGAATTTCATTAGTGGTGCCACTGAAGCACTGAAACATAACATTTTTTTGTAATTTGGGTGAACTGACCCTTTAGATTACAGATCCCTGCTGAGATAATGGTCCTCTGTCAGCAGGCTGCAGTGACCAGCATGTGAACTGTGTCAAAGGGAAGTTCTTAAACCCTTGTAAAAGACATGCTTTAGCTGCACAGTGGTCTCCAGAGTAGGAACCACTTCATTTATTGAGCTTAGATATCTTATAAGATATCTTATCTCAGCCATGTGTGTTGAATAAAATATATATGAACCACATTTTTACCGAAGCGTTTTAAACATAGTCGTGACAGTTGTTCTAATTATTAGTCCCACCAAGAAACATTTCTTTTCACTTTCTCAAATAACACATATTAAAAGGACGGCTTATTTGATCTGTTTGAGTTTGAGTTCCCTAAAAACAAGATGTATCATCAGCAAAGTACCGTGGATGTGCTCCTTTGTTCATACAGGACAGTGCAGACTTTTCAACTATTCTTACTGTAATTACCTGTTCCAATTACAAATGCTACTCCTGAAAACAGGAAATCTTCTGGCCGTGTTGACATTACCCAGCCTGTACTCTATTCCGGCAGCAGTCAACATGAAAGGGATGTTGAAAAGAGGGACTTTTGACAAGGTTCAAGGCATGTTATGATATCTGCAGATTACCTGTGCTGAGAAAACTGTCACTAAAAAGCACAAAAGTACTACCTTCATTAAATGGAATTTTGTCTTTTCCTCGTCAGGTTTTTCCATCACTAAGCGGATTGTTTCCTAGTTCTAAGGTGACAGAGTATATGCCTGGCCACCCAAGTCTTTTGGCAAGTTTCCTACTGTTAAGTATAGCAGAACATTTCCAAACTTTGTAAGATCTTTTATCTTTTGTTGTCATACAAAACATCTTCAGGCTAATTCATTGTCATTTTTGAAATACTGATGGGAGTACTCTTTTAGACAACTTATTCCTTCTCTCTGGATTCTGTGAGTGATTAGGGTTGGCATCTTGTGTAGTTAAGAGAACAGAAAGGGACAAGATAAAAGAGCAGATCATGCTGATGGGACTCCCCACAGGACATGGGAAGTGTAGAACAGTAAAGGCACCTCTGCTGTCATTAAGTTACAATGATCTGGTTTGAATGACCTGTGGAAATTCTTGCTGAAGAAAGTGTCTGCTATTTCGTTTTTGTTCTGAAATAAAAACCTATACAATAATGCAATAAACTAGAGAGTCCATTAGTGGGGTAGAATTGATGTCTAGGGCTAATCATTATCTATCACAAGACAGAGTTTATTACCCTAGGGTTTATTAGCCAAGTCTCGACTATAAACGTCATGTTTATTTTAGTTTACAGACTTACAAAAGAATACTTTGGTCACTGAGTTTGTCTGACCACAGAAGAATGGGCTTGTGGCTTGTGTTCGCTTTTAATGTCACCTGCAACATTTCATAATGGTCCCTTTCTTGAGGAGCATTGCCTAAAGTCAACGTGAACATGAGTCTCCCACAGAAAGTTGTCATTCTTCTTTTTTTTTTTTTTTTCAAGGAACCGCTATAATCAAATTGTCTCCTTTTGACAGGTTTAGAGTGAACAATTGCTTGGTTAAGAGTGTTAACTCCTCCTTGCCCAGAGGATCTAGTAATTTACATTTATGAAATCATGCTACAACTAGCCTCTTAGAATTCTGCCGCTGAACTGAGAATAGAAAACCTTACATCTTCCATTCTTAAAGTAGCGTTCGTTATGAAATATTTTAGCGGTGGCAAGTATACTTTTTTGCTTTTTGGTTCCTTAAAGGAACAAATGTTCTTGTAAGTAAAAGTCAAACAGACACCAGTTCAAGACAACCACAAGTGCCTTAGTCATGTTTACCCAAAAGGAAGCCACTTTTCATATGACTACACACAATATTTTTCTTTCATTAAAAGTGTCATCAGGGCAAAAAGTGGAAAAATAATTCAGCCTTGTGATACATAAGTGAGCTATACCGCATTCTTTTCTTTAATAGGTCACAGTTCACTAGTCTTTGTAGTTTGTATTAGATGTATGAAATGTTGAAGGATGTATTGCATTCACATTTTTGCTAGTGTCAATATTTTCCATCCTTTTTTAATGTCTTTGGTGTTCACCCTCCCCCTGTGTTAGATCAAACAAACATAATCTTGCAGACATGGATAAGTTAGACCATTAGTGACCAGAAGCCATGACAGAAAGCCATAGGATACAAAGTTGTCAAGCTCGTGTCAAGACATTTGTGCATCTCAACATTAGCGTCTGGAACATTTATAGGGATAGTTGCCTGCTGTGCACAAATGACCCAAGTTCCCCATCAGGAACTAATGTTACATGCACAACATCCCTGCCTTAATTTTGAACAGAGGTGCTATTAGAAACACATTTGCACAAACCTCCTGTTCCCTTTATCACTAATCCCCCATTAGCAGATGTTGAGGGTCTCTGTCAACTGATCACAGCATGGTAGGCAGTATGAGAAACCAGTCTGGACAAGAAAGTGAGTCCTGGATTACTGTGTAACCACAGAGCATTGAAAACAGGGGTCTTAACCCGATTGAACAGTAAATGGCACCATATAGAGAGGGGACAATGTATGCAGGAACTAGTGGAAGAATAGAAGATGATACATTTACATTAATTAATGGCTTGAATTTGACACTGTATTCATCTAAATGTAAGGAATAATTGTAAAAACTTTTACTGGCACAGGTGGATTGAATTACTTTAGTTTACAAGTAGTTTCAGCTCTTTTTGTTGAAATTACCAAATCACTTGACAACAGCTTTTGCTCCCAATGCAGTTTCACACAGTTAAGAGTTTTTAAAGCTATATCTGCAGTTTTCCCATTATCATGTTTTAACAAAGAGAACGAGCCAAGGGGAACAAATTGCTCCTCTCTGTAAAACACTGAAAGCATCAGTATTGTACACTGAAAGGCAAAGCTGCCGTAATTCTAAGGTATCAGTCAGCAGGAGAGATCGCTTTTCACTGCTGTGACAAAAGGAGAAGGAGGAGGAAGGAGGAGTTAGGAGAGGAAATATTGCCAGGGCAGCCAATACGGAGCACACCTCCTCCTGCTCTCCCCCTTTACTCTTTTGAATGGGGCACTCCTCTTCACTTTTCCTCTCTGCCTAGTGGAGTGTGTGTGGAGACAGAGCTGGAAAGTGTGTGTGAGGAGTATAGTGGCAGTGTGGACATGTCACAGTTCACTCTGGGAGCCTGATCAAGCCGGTGGATGTGGTAAAGACTTGGTATTATGCCTAAAATGAGGACCCACTTTGGAGTTTTGTTTTTGTTGACCCTATGGGTGGTCTACTCTGATGCTTGGTTCTGGGCCTGGAGTGGTACTACAACTTTGCCCCCAACAGTGGACCATGAGGGGTCTGGCAGTCCAGCAGGTAGTGGAGAACCACCATCAGAGAATATTGCAAGGGTTGGAGAGGAGATCATTGATGAGGGACATGGGATCCCAAAGGTTGTGCAGACTGAGGGACCACGACAGACCACTCTAATACCTACAACACAACCGGAGACAGCACGGATTTCATCACGCATACGTGAACCTGGTAATGGCACATCTTCTCTAGAGGGTATGGGTTCTGGAGAATCTGATTATTTAAGCTTTACAGAAAATGTTTCAGGACTTGGATCTGGGCTTGAGTCTGAATTGGCATCAGACACTGGGTCAGGTCATTGGTCTGGCTCTGGATTAACATCAGGAGCTGAAACTAGCTGGGGATCTGGTTTTGAAACACAAGGAGTAGTAATGCCAACTGATTATGGGGGGTTTGATAGTGGTGGCAGTGTAGAGTCCCAAATAACTGAGATGAAAATAGAGTTTGAAAAGAGTGTCTGGGTAACTAGTAACAGAACAGATGAGGGCCATAATCTTGGTAGCACAAAATCGGAGCAAAATCTTCTTGGAGTTGTGGAAGATACTCTGTTACCAGCTGGTGAATCAACAGCTAAACAGGAAGCTTTATCTAATCAAGTGTCACAGACTAAACAAGCTTCATTTGTTAGCCAGACGCTTTCTTCAATCCAAACACCAACAACTACCTCAAAAATGTTAATGACCCCACCACCAGCTAGCAAGAGACCAGAAGCCACCTCAATGCCCATAGTGGCCCAACCTCAAGTACCCAGTCAAGCATCAGCAACTAGCCAGAAAGTGGTGACTAGCTCAGAGCTAGTTGTAGAATCCCCACGGTGCTTGTTGATAGATACTGCTCTCCCTTATTGCTCCTACATGGTTGGGGAAAGGTTTGTTGTGCCCAATTACCTCAACCAAAGCAGTGTGGAGGAAGTCGAGGCACTCTTAAACGAATGGGCATGGCTGTTGAAGTCACCTTGCCACCATAGTTTGGAGTGGTTTTTCTGCCTTCTCTTGGTACCTAAGTGTGGCTCTCAGTCCCCGCTGCCAGTGTTGCCTTGCCGGAGTTTCTGCGAAGTCTTGCGGGACAGTTGCTGGACACTCCTGGATGAGGGACGCTTCCCCTTGGAGTGCCACAATCTACCAGACAAGGAGGATGATGGGTATCAATGCTTGTCAGTTAGTAACCAGAAAGGTAATCGCTGGTTTAAATGAATCCTAGATTTGGGATTCATCTTAACCAGTTTTTTGGTGTCCCTACTCCCCAGTTTGTCTGGTGTTCCCTCCCACTACCCAATACCCAATACCCGATACCCAATCAAAAATTTACATATATCCCTGTTGGCACAGCCAAAGACATTAACAATATCTTGGTCCCTATGCACAGAACATTAACATTGAATAATAATAAGCATGCTTCAAGTTTGTTAGTCCTGTTGTTAAAAGGAAGTTCTGGCTACAGCCTAACAAGCATGGTGCCAGCACTCCTTACAGTTTTGCATGTATGTGTTTCCCTTGTCCTTTGGATTGCGTGTGACTTACTACTTAAAGGTCATTATAACACACATAAACACACTCATGCACACAGAGTACAGAGAGTTTATGGTTCATTATCAAACTAACTGATGTGTATTTTCTCTATAGGTTATTAATTCAAATGGTGATATTTTGCTGAGATGGACATTAAATGGGTTCAGATATTGTACCCTACAGTGCAATCATAGCATTAACAGATATTCAGTCCATAGTGTTAAGCAAATCTCAAGCATGACATGCCACTAAAAATGAAATGTGAATTGAATGATCCTCTGTCTTCAAATTGAACTACAGAGTTCTTAAATGCAGATTGTTGCAACATCTGGAAACACAGTAATGTCAAAAAATATCTATAAATATATAAAGAATAGAATAGAATGCCTTTATTGTCATTGCATGTAGCATACAATGAAATTTGTAGTAGAAAGTAGTAATTAGTTTTTTTCTACTTTAGTACTTATTTGCCTTAATGCATCTGAAACTGCTGTAGACAAAGGTCTGTCTACTACAAAGAACTTGTGCATGAAACACTGTTAACAATTTGGCATGTAGAAATGCATGTCTCTTTTGACAGCGAGTGACTTGCAGGCAGCGCGGTGTGCATTTGTCTGTCCAGTAATGGACAAATTAGGTTGTCATGCATGGGAAGCAGTCATGCTTGCGCCGAAGGTTTTCAGCGGGATGTCAATTTTTACAACTGTACAAGGCGAAGGTATTCATGACAGATGGAAAGTTACTTTACTCATGTTAATCATTTTAACAGGTCTATGCATTTAGATTCCATGAATATGGCATGTCAAATACCAGAGCAGTTCATTTGTTGTTTGAAATGCCTCTTGACGTAGAGCTGAGGAGATATTTGAAATTAAGTAAGGTGCTTGAAATTCCAGCAAACTGTTAGTTATATGGTAGCTTATGGTTGACTTGGTTGATAATATATTCCTAAACATTAATAGGACCATTGTGCATTTGATTAATTTCTCCAGGAATAATAAGTACAATGCATGGCTGTGGTGATTAAATAATGATGGAAAAAAGACTCAGATGTTTAATACTGCGAGTGATTAGTCTAATATGAGAAAATGTGTTTCTGTGAGCATGTGCACCTCAAATTAAGAACATCTTTAAAGCCTTATTCCTTTCATTGAGCCACTGCCCTGCCCTTCCAAGACTGTGTCTTTTTACAGATTCGCTATCTTCCCAACAGCTTGCTTCATTGACAGACATGAGTGGACAACATGTCTTCAGTGCCAGGACTAAGTTATGCATGTGGGCCCAAATAGTTTTGTGTTTGTTTGAATTGTTTCACTAAGATTATGGTGTGGTCTACTGCAAAGGTTAGGTTCATATGTTGTCTTGTAGTAAATGTTGGCTTTTCTGGCTCCTACTGCATAGCTTTACACTTAATTTGTTTGATTCAATTGTAAAGTTAGGTGTAGGTAAGGAGTGTTTATCTGCTTTATATTTGTGTCTGGGAAAGCTAAAAAAAAAAAGGCGAGACAAATATATTTTGCAGTTCTACACAAAGCAGACCTGACATTGCTATTTGCGACCCCAGGCAGTTGAAAAAGTATGATTATGTTGCCATCTTTACACCTCAAAGACAGCTTTTATAGGCCCTCCAGAAGCTGGTTCACCACTAAGACGAACGTGTTGGGTATCACCTGTTAAGACTAGCCTCGAGGTATCACTGGAGCACTTCAGTCACTCTAATTCATTCCTGGATAAACAGAAAGCCACCACAGTCGCAACCATCTGGACTCACTCATTTAAACAGAATGATCTTAAAATTCACCAATGGACGCTGATTGTTGGAGTGATGGTTGAGTGAGGCTGAACAGACATGATGTAAGTGACTGTCCCTGTGAGGTCTCTTTGCCCCTGAGGATAACTGATAAACCTCAAAGTCAATTAGACATTTCCTATGAGCATTCACATGGCTTCAGTTAACAAAGTACCTCGTGCATATGCCATTGTCTTACTGCAGCAGCCAGTGATCATACTGGTAAATGTTTAAAAGTAGTTAACAGGTTGGTGGGCTTTGGCTTAAAGCTGAATGAAGTCACACTTAAATAGCCAGGGTAATGTGTTACACAGCTCTGTAAATGTGTGCCCTAGAGCCCAGAATTCCCAGTTTATTAGCCCAATAACTTAATCTCGGGCTGTTTTCTGCTGCGTCCACCAACTTACGAGTCCTTTGACCTCTTAAATTCACTGATCAGAACCCCTGCTATGCTGTTTCTGAGAAGCTTCAGACTTTTTTCAATATCTGCAGCTCTACTTGCTTCATGTGTGGGAGGAGGGCACTCATATTCCCCTTAATACCACTCCACTCCTACATCATTTAACTATGACCTGTCATGAAAGAATGTCTCATGTTATACTTACATCTTTTTAAGCTAGATGGAGTTAAAGTTTAGGGCCGTCGGCATAGGGGAAGAAACACAATGGAGCAATTTATATATGAAAATAAATGTATGTAGCCTATAGATGTGTGTATGTGGGAGATTACTGTGGGAAGATTGCAGAGATATTAGTGTGTGCATAGAAACATTGTAAGAAATCTGTCAGATGTGAGCCTTTTACCGCAGGGGAGCTACCCCTGTGGTAAGGCAGGATTGTTAGGGCACAATAGGGCTTTTAATGATGTTTTTCCATGGTTACCAGCCTCCTGCTTGAAAGATGAGCAGTCATTCATATCAGGGTCTAGAGGTCAAATGCAATTTATTTTGGTTAGCTCTTGAGGGTAAAACTATATCCTTTATGAGAGACTATTACTCACAGTCAGTTTAGGTTAGAGTAACTCCTGTTCCTTGCCACCTCTGTGGTGGTCTTAAAGTATGTTTTCCTCTGTACCGCTCTTTTGGTGGTATCTGTGTACATATAGTCTTTGTTTTGTGGCTTGTACACCCTTTTGGTGGTCTGACACTGATTTGTTGCACTGTAGTTTCACTGAGCCGAGATTGATATTGTATCTCATGACAGGAAGGCCCGAAGCTGGCTCCAGTTCTTCAGTGCGCTGCTTGCCAGGGAATCATTTTGAGTTGGCTCTCAGGAGGGTTCCAATTATGGGCACAGCGTAGTCCGACTTCTTTGCTGCCAGAAACTCATTGCCCCCTCTGGTTTGTGTTGCACCATGTACAAACTGAGAACTGATGAGGCAGTGTTGCAAAACGGTGCTGGAGCACAGGGATGTCTTGAGCTGGATAACAGCCTAATTGTGACCCTCTTAACACTTTCTAGAGGAGAGCGGAGCAGTCTCAGTATTTTGGAGAGCTCTAAACCTATTTTGAGGCATTTCCACTCCGCCTCTGTGAATATCATATGCACTGTTTTTCTTCCAGAGACATTATTTATGAGGCTTGCGGTGGCAAGGGGTTTGTGTACACCATGCATGTTGCCTCAAAAGTTCGTCATTTACAGGTAGAGAACTTAAACAGTATCACATTACTTCTTCCCCCAAAGAGTAAAGTGCCCAGCTTGTGGTAGGCCCATCTCCCTTTTTGTGGTTTGAGAATTACAGCTAAGTCTTAAGGGTGAGCCAACATGAAATCTCCTTCCTGTACTGTGATGTGGGTTTTTGGTTTAATATCTTTTTCCAAGCATTCGGCATCATCAGGTTAAAGATACCGCAAAGTTTCCCCAGAGGTTTACCGAATATCCTTTGCAGAAAGAAAGGACTATTCATTCATGGTGTTGATGTCTACCTTGATATTTAAAACTTCTGTTGATCATTTATTTTTCAATTTAGTGACAGATCATACAAATGGTAGTGGAACCTGGTGTCATTAGAGAGTATAGTTACACATGAACATGCCACTAGACATTAAGTTGTTATAGTTTATGAAGTATATAAGTTTCAGTAATCATGGCATCATATCTGTTTGCACAAGATAGAATTATTAAACCACTGCTGTGTGAATAGTGCAACCAAATATAGCACTGTGCTTATTTTTCTCTTCAGCAACAAAATTGGCTTTTATAGATCCAATAAATGTAAATGACTGTACGAAAGTTGTTTTGATATCATATGAAAACAATTCATACAGTCATTTATATTGCCGGATAAAATTGATTCCACCATGTACTTGACATTGCTTTAACATTAGAAGCATTACAAATGACCCTCTTTAATCTTGGAAGCAGCCAGACATAAATTGAAACAAACATCAAACATGGATCAAATGAGCAGAAAGCAAACACAGACACCATATCATGTCACCAAATTTAATTTACTTCACTTTTAAATCAATTGGCTGACGGACACGTCAAACATAGTTTATGCTGCACATGCATAAGCATTATAGACATCACTGGAAGGTTATTTTTACGTCTCCTGCAGTGAACTCTACTCAGACCACTGACCGCTTTTTTTTCAGACTGAGGGGAGAGATCATTGCCCTTGTCAGCAGGCCTCAAGGGATGTTTGAAATGGTGATGGAGCGTAGTCAGTGAAACCGCAACGTTTTCTGGGACTCTCCAGATGTTCAAATGTTTTCTCGTGGATTATACAGGATCCTGTACTTCCCAAAGCTGTATATACAGCTTTATCAACAGGGTATCACAAACTCTGGTACCCCATCCTGGAATGTTAGGAAGTGAAAAAGAGCTGCGTTCCTGGTCAGTAAGCCGCCTTTTTGACAAGACAAACTAGCACCATAAACCCAGCTCTGCTCCATTCATCAGTGGTTCTTTTCTAAGCCAGATTGGCCTTGAAGCTGTCATTGGTTAACAAAAGCTATATGGGAAACCTGAATTGAGATTGCACTTAAAATGCTAATGGTGAACCTTTTGTATACCCAACAATTTTTGATCTCTGAGAAGGAATGACTGGCTGGCCCTTTGCTGACAATGCAGACACATTGAACAGGCTTCAGCAAAAGCATTCCTTTGCAGGCCTGAAGCAGGTCAAACCTTTTCATCTGCTTTAGATCCAGTAATTAAATTGTCTTTATTTATACTTCCAAGCTCTCTTTTTCTATACTGCTATGTGGTATAACTACATCAGGATTCTGTTTTATATCTGATGTAAATAGTGATCATTTTTTGCATTAAGTGTCATGGATGTGCCTTCTCTGAACACGGTTCAAAAAAAGTGCACATCTGGTCGGTGTGAGTGATGGCTAATAATAGGTGAGCTGCTGCAGTAATGAGGGGTTTTGGAAGCTTGGATCTTGTCTGCAAGTGTGAGGATGTCTGCTGTTCGTTTTGCAAATGTATAAGTAAGTCAGATGTTTGAGTTATAGGAGACTGTTATTCATACTGTTTGAGAGGGACAACCAGACTCTGTTTTAGAGACCTCACATTCCAACTTATTACAAGCCTTGAAGTTTAATCTGCATACAAATCCAATATTTTTCATGACCAGCTGCTAATTTGCCGCTTAGAAATTACATGTTTCTTGCATATCATTGAACAAAGTGAATTGCAGCTAGTAGAGACATTTTTCAGTACAAATGACGTCATTCAGAGCTAAAAGAGTTCTGACACATGCTCAGTCATGGAGTGTTTCTGCTTTAAAAATAGCTCACATATCTGCTTTAGCACCCGCAGCAGGAGGATTACATTAAAATGCTGTGCTTTCCCACGTAATGGATTAAACCACTGAATTACTGCAAAGTTTTGCCTTTTTCAAGCATTCTCTGGCAAAGATTGTGCTCAGAAGAGGGAGCCAGGTTCAGACATGTGAGCACAGGCCCACTGAAGAGACCCTCGAGGTTTCTCATCCTCACTTTTTCAGAATAAACATCTGGTTGGCTGGGTGCAAATAAGTTTGTTGTTAGCTGCCATTCATGCAGCAGTGAAGGACTCACAGTCTACCTTGCTCTGACCTTTGGACTTTGTGTGTGCATCTGCATCTGTCATTTCATAATTAGCTTTTATTAATTTATGTACAAAGAGGACCTGATATGCTCATCTTCAGGTTCATACTTGTATGAAAGGTTTTTACTAGAATATGTTCACATGATTTAATGATCAAACATCACTTTATTTTCCCCATGCTGTCTGTGCTGGAGCACGTGTATTCACCCTCCGTCTGACAGCACTCTCTTTAGCACCTATAAGACAAAAAATATGGAAAAGCATAATAGGTCTTGTTTGCTTCAGGATTTTAAAATTCAGGAAGGTTTATTAAGGTTTTATCAGGTGACATGAGAGTAACATTTGCAGTGTATTTTATAAGATACAATATAGACTGATAGTGATCCTCTTTTAAAAGACTCTAGCTTGCTATATTGTGCATAGCGTGTTCATGGATTTTCCACCAAGATGCTATTTTAAAATTGACCCAATGAGTATCATTCGTACAGTCAAGTCAAGTGTAGCGCATCTCACTGTTTTTCCAGATTTGTGTGGTATTTTTGACACGTCTTTAAACTATCACTGCATCATTTATATATTCTGGCTACATGTACAATCTGTTTATTGAGATTTTTCTCTCTGATTATTGGTGCAGAGGGGAACTGCATAATGAATACTGGAAAGTATTTTTATTGCTGTCCAGTCACAGTTTGACTAGGTTCTCTGTTAGCTCTAATTCAAATGAAAGCATCTTTAGTTCTACACAGCGTGCAGAAAAATTCAGACTTGTGTTTATGGTTGTACAACAGAGAGCAGGACCTTGGGTTCAGCTAAAAACCTCATGTGTTTAAGCTCTCAACAAAGCCAATTGCAGACCCCACTGATCTCCAGCACTCGGGGCAGTGGGGAGGCTTTGAACGGGGCAATAGAGCACGCACATTAGTCACCGGGTGGTAAACCAAAGCATTTCTTCAAAGCACCAGAAACTACGTCAAGTGCTCTCCCAAAACAGTGATTTTTCTTTTAACATTGGAAAACATTGTTTTTGATCAAAGCAGAAAGGTTTACTCTCAAGTTTGATCCTCGTAAAAAAAAAAAAAAAAAAAACTGTCTCCACTATTATGTGAATGAACACACATCGCTCTTTGTGTTTCTTGTATTTCCTAAACGCCTCCAATTATTATGCACTGATCTCTCCAGAGTCACCCAGGGTGATGGAAGTGTGAGCAAAGATATGCAGGAGGCCCAGCTGTTGGTCCCTGTGTGCCCTGGAGCAGTGACATTTAGCAGATGTCACACAAGTCGGAAGAGCTTTTTGCTTTTTTTGTGTTTGTGTGTCTTCAGGAATGTGATGCATAAATATCTGTCTTTACCCCATACACACGCTGGTCACAATTAGAGGAAATTTAAAAGTTTTTAAATGTGTAATTTTTCTGTTTGAATAAATTTGGTCTGTTGATGCAATTTTCTGCCATAGAGTGTTCCACAGAGCACTGGAAGCTATTGCTGCATGTTTTAGTTTTGCTTTTAATTTTTTTGTCTTTTGACAACTTTGTTTTTTGACTCTTCTATCAGTACATGAATTACATGAATACATTTTGGTTAGTTTTGCTTTTGATAGCCATTAACAGGTAACCTACTAGTTAATATTTAAGAAAAGAGAGAAAAAAAGGCAAATGATGTGAAGTACAAAAGGCCGTTCCTTTTAGTCCAGCACTCCACTGACTCAGTGAGCTTCAGTACTGCATTTCAAAGCACGATCCATTCAGAGAGGGCGGAATTTTAATGTTATATGTTGTAAATGTTTTTCCTTTTATTTTATTTTCAGTTAGCTTTGCTGACAGACAGCAAGCTAGCTGTTGTAACATGTAGAAAGATAGTGCCCACAGCCCACTCTCTGGTATCCACTGTTTAGCTAACGTTGCCTTGTCCGTTCTGCACTGCACACCACTGGTGGTCTGGTGGGAGCTAACGTTAGCTAGCGCGCTGCTCATTCAGTGATTAACACTGGCAACACCGTCCCAGTGAATGCATGGCGTTGCTGCAGTAGGCTATATGGTGGCCACGCTTCAATCTCCGGTGGGCCCAGTGTTGTCATAGCAACACTCTTGGGTTGGGACGGCGTTACAAGTAGTGATTGTGGGATGAGCTAGCTAACGTTAGTTTTCTCACTTGACTGCCACTGGTGTACAGTGCGGTAGACTGAAGAGTAGAAAAAACAACGTAGAGACCAACATGCATAACCGGTGAAACATGTTCTCACTGGTTAACTAGCTAATTAACAGTTAACGTTAACCAATGACAACCCTAGTCTAGCGTGTAGGATTTAATGGCATCAAACAGTGAGGTTATAAAATTGAAACTATGGTGGCCAATGCAGTACTGTGAATGGCCCTATGTAGAGCCAGTGTTTAATTTGTCTGTTCTGGGCCACCATAGAACAACATGGCAGACTTTCTGGGAGGACCCATTTTGTATGCAGATATAAACAGCTCAATTTAAGGTAACGAAAACACAACAGTTCTTGAGATGAAAATGTAGTTATGAATACTACATACCATTTCTGCCAGTAGATGCCCCTAAATGATTCACACTGGACCTTTTTAAGGCAAATCAGCACAACAGAAATATAAAGATTTTTTTTAAACATGTAGATTCATTTAAGTGTCAGTTGTTTTTGACTCAGTTGCTAAGAGCTAAATTATTCAAGTCTCAAGTCACATCTTCTTGTACTCTATCTTCTGGACTGTGTCTTTATATCCCCCTTCAGTTTAGGAAGTTTTGGCATTGGCTGGTCTTGTCTTTGGAATACAGGCCTTGCAGTGTCTGCTTTAGTGATCTGCTTTTCTTAGTCTCAGCTGGTTTATCCTGTTGCCTTTTTGGGGGATGTCAACCTTTTCCATATTTTGGTCAAGCAGTTATAAAATGGTTTGTTTGTTTGTCTGTGGTCCCCTGAGCATAACTGCTTTGCCAGTGCTTCTCAGAAAATAGCCTTCATGTTGTTTGGTTGGAGGAAGTTGTGGTAACTTTCCACTGACGTTTATTACTCTTTATCTTACTTTTAAAGGGAAAAATCTTTGACCAGCCATGCTGTTGATTTTTTTTTCTAGTACAACAAAGATTCAAAATACCACCATCATGTGCAAGTAAAAGCAATTGTTCCTGTATTCATCAGGCACATTCACACTAAGTCAGTCCTCAGCAGCCTGGTCTAACACTACACCCTGCCATGCAGCCCTCCCTTCTAACCTCCAGTAGATTTCATGCATATTGTATCCTCACATTCTTTTTCTCTCCCCTTGTAGAAGACAGTGGAGTCTCCCTGCTACAGCTGATTGGGGATCCTCCTCCAAACACAATCACCCAGGTCTTTGGGTCAGACAACAGCCCCGGCTATGTCTTTGGTCCTGATGCCAACACGGGCCAGCTGGCGCGTGCCCACCTGCCGAGCCCATTCTACCGAGACTTCGCCCTCATCTTCAACCTGAAACCCACCACAGACAGGGGTGGTGTCATCTTCTCCATCACAGATGCTGCTCAGCAGATCATGTATGTGGGTGTTAAACTGTCCGCTGTGCAGGGCAGCAACCAGAATGTCATCCTGTACTACACTGAGCCCGACTCGCAGCAGTCGTATGAGGCGGCCAGGTTCCCTGTGCCCTCCATGAGGGATACCTGGACTCGTTTTGCTATTGCTGTGAGGGATGACAAAGTGATGTTCTACCTCAACTGTGACATAGACCCTCAGGTGATGCGCATTGAGAGGTCCCCGGACGAGATGGAGCTGGAGTCTGGTGCTGGGGTCTTTGTTGGGCAAGCTGGAGGAGCTGATACAGAGAAGTTTCTGGTGCGTACACAGACTCCATCTGGACAAAACAATATTCATGAAATCAGGAATTGACAATGAAAGATATACTGTATTTATTTTAATAGTTTTCATACTAGATAAAGAAATATTTGCATGACACCTCTGCACTGAATTAGTCAGACTAATTGTTGTGTTGGAGTCCAAAGTCTGCACATCTCACATGTCCAAACGACTTCTTTCTCTAACCAACACAAACTACAATGAGACAGGACTCCAGCTGTGTGAATTGCAGTATAGTGTTTTGACTTTCCATAATCAATCATGTGAAACGTCTTGGCTGAATAACTCTTGTATGATTTGATTGCTCAAATTGGCCTGCTCTAAACCACAACATAAATGTCTGCATCACCTCACCATGTTCTTGAGAGTAGTCTGCAAATAATTGGAAGACCTCACAGTTGGGATTTAATTAACTTCAGTCATTTGCCTGCTAAGAATACCAGTAGTTGACTGCAACAACTGCTGACTTTAGCTGTTAAAGGGTTATGGTGGTTCACCTATGGCTACCTGCATGGACAAAATATGCAACTGCATGTTGAAAGCATAGGACTGAGGGTGAGGTGGGATGGGGGAGCAGTGTGAGAAGTCATTGGGGTAGCAGAGCTAAAGAGTTGAATCTCAGGTCAAAGGGTAGATTGAGGCAAAGAGAAAAAGTTTATGGAATGTTGTTTAAGCAAGTAACTGGGCATCAACACCAAAAACAGCACTTTGATATAAAAACACAAGGAGCTGCTAATCCGGATCTGGTTTGAGTAATAGATCCATGAATTTAAAGGAACGCTGCACTGCAGTTTGTAACTCTGTCAAACAGGATCTGATGGCAACCATCACAAGGAAACAGTAGGAGTGACAAAGTTATCAACCAAATTGTGCAGTGGTTTATTTGATCGGCCTATGCAGCACCTTGTTGGGTTATCTTGGGTCTTCACTGATGGTGTTGCCTTTTTTCTCTGGTAATGTTTCTCAGTCATTCTGCCAATGACACTTGATTGTTCAGGTGATGTACATAAATACTTGAGAGCATTTTACAACCAGTTAAACAATCAGACTTGACTGATTGATATCCTTATAACTCAACTTAGAATTGGAGGAGAACTGACTTTTTTGACTTTGGTAGTAGTTGGACAGTTGTAATCCCAGATGTAAAAGGTAGATCAATACTTCATTCCTTTTGAGGTGACACCTGAAAATACAACCCAGGTCCCTTGGGGTGAGGAGATATCTCTAATTCATGGAAATCTGCTCTATTTATCTTAGAAAATAACATGTTTAGGAGACTTTTATCGAAGCTCCTCGGTCACTTTTATTAGATGGCTACATCCAACCTGACCTTGTTGTCGCTTTCTGTTTGAGTTACACTTCACCTCTACAGTAATGCTTTTATTTGCTGTGTTAACTGTTCAGTGTCGCCGAGCATGGCGTCTTGCTACTTATATGGACATCAGTGACCTCCCTGTTCTGCTAATGAGACTCAATTGAGGCATTTAAACCATAAAGGCAGAAGCACTTTTGATAAACTCGCAGCAAGCCAAAAAAAAGGATGGCCATCCCCTCCATCCACTGCTAAAGAGTATTTTTTAATATATTCATAAGACAGAGATATTTGCACTACTAAATATGTCAGAATTCCACTGAAGTACTTCCCATCTGGCTTCAATGTTTGCTCAGCTGAAACATTATCACTGGCCTTCTCTCTCAGCTGTTAAACTTGTTTTAATCTTTTTTATTACTGTGTTTGAAGACAGCTGCTTATTTTGTTGTAAAGCACTTAGTCACTCTGCTACACAGTTCAGTTTTTTTTTGTTTGTTTTTTTACACAAGACTATCTAAGGTCTTTCCCTGTAGTCAGATATTTTGTCAGAAAGATTATTAGAAACTGCTTATTTTGGAAGAAAAGGAACCTAACCCTGTTTCTTCCTACAGGACATGTTGGCCATGTGCTATTTATTGACCCTAGCGTGGCCCTAAACTTACAGAGGTCTTGTGAATTTAATTTCTCTAATCAAATCAAGTATCCGTTGAGCTACTTTGGTATTTAAATATTTACATTATGTATTTATAAAATGGACATTCCATTCTGAAACAGGATTTGTTTAGTGGATGTCTCGCCTCTTATTATCCATCACTAGTAAAAACATGCTGCAGTGACAGTTTAGTCCTTGTTGTGCAAAGGATGTGAGATTTACTGCAAAGATCTAAAGGAATTTGTCAGGAAAAGACCATGACACGTCGACTAAACATTGTACAAGTTACAAAAAAAGACTACCAGCACGACCAATAAAAGCCAGACAGGGAGACAGGGTTTAAATGTCAAAGGCCCTTTGCTGTTTATCTTCAAAGTTCTCTTAAAAAATCCATTTGACTTTTTTTTTCTCAGGATATAAATGTGTCCTGAAGAGTCAACTTCAAATAACTCGGCTGCAGCGAAACCACTTCTTCATTCAGAGCTAATGGCCCTTTGATAGGCAGTCAGATAGCATGAATGCTATCTGTGCAAGTATCCTGTGTGGGAACATGTATCAGATCATGTGTGTGGGACAGAGATAGTGGCACTTCACAGGCAGAGGCTAAAACTGGAGACATCAATAGCTCCTCTGATTTTGCAGAAAGGGGAAATTCCCTGAAAAGATTACCAAAATCTGAGCAGCAAGTTCAGAGATAAGCATGATGTGTGTGTGTGTGTGTGTGTGTGTGTGTGGGAGAGAGAATAAGCTATGTTCTGACATTATTACATGTATCATTAACATCAAAACACCATGTCCTTGTTTTGAACAGGGGGTGATCGGTGAGCTGAGGGTGGTGGGAGACCCCCGTGCTGCTGAGAGGCACTGTGAAGAGGATGAAGATGACTCAGACATGGTAAATCACGTCTAATTACATTTTGAAGATAACTGACGACATGTGATTGGAAACACATGACAATGTAAGCTCCAGCTGTTCCAGTTGTATATGCATAAAAAAGACCTGTTTCATGACTAGGACTTTCACAGTGTAATATTTCCCCACTGTGGGGAAGCCGGTCTTGGTCGCTGTTAGAGTTTAGGCCAATGTTAGCGGGCCCACCCTGCTCCTTATTGGATATTGGGAATTTTACACTCCAGAAATCCCAGCCAAACTCATCTGCCAAACACGTCAGTTAGTCCTTTTTCTCTTATTACAAACTGTAAGAAAATGTAAAGCAGCTAAGCAGCCGCACAGGGTTATTTTAGAATGAAATCAAATTTTTCCTTATTATACCAATTAAACTAAGACTAACCAGCTCTACGCTACAAAAACAATGCCTTTTTTCTGTCTTCCAGAGGGATCATCAACTGATGATGCCGATTTCTTTTGTCTGGGACATGCAGCGTTAGCCTCAGTATTTCCGCCACCATGTGCATAGTTAGCATAGTTAGCAAAGATTTCAAACAGAGTCAGCTGGAAACATTAAAAAAGACAGCTGGAAACAAGGTTTTCTTCCAACTCATGGAGCTAACATTAGTTTTATTGGCTAAATAGCTGCAGCTAATAAAATCTGACAGCTGGATTATTTCAGACGAAAATACTAACAGACACTGGCGGATCTGTCGCTGATACCATTGTAAACTACATATGTGCCATGTGAGAATGGAGAGCTTGATAGGCATAGCAACAGTAACTAAGGGGGCCAAGGTAGATTTACATAGTAGTTCAAATCCAAATTTATTCTTCATTATGATTAGGGCTGCACAATATATTGAATATGTACCTTTATCACGATATCAACATGTACGATAAAGGTATCACATAAGACGGCTTGAACTGCGATCAGTATATGAGAGGGAGTTGTGAACAGCCAATCTGTGTTGAAGCTTAGGCCTAGGCTTTTGAAAATATTTCTCATGTCCCAGAAACCGTCATTATTATCCTGTCTGTGATGTGTCTGTGTTTTTGTTTGGGTGCACTGCATAGAACTGACACCTGTCTGCTAGCCCATCTCATCCCTCTCATCATCCACTCTCTGAAACTCAGTGCACGAAAGCTTCCTGGTAAATTAATAATCTTGTATTTTAAGCTTCATAAAATACACCCTGATCCACGAATATGTAGAATATTACTACAGACATTCCTGTTATCTTACGTCGCAATGTCTGCTGTGACAGCAGATGCTGTTTTGACTCATGTTAGTGACGACTGGGCTTTACCATCCAGGGGACACAACGTGTTCTTCCCCTAATAATGGTTTGTTGTGATAATTGTGCTTCTGATCGATACTGTATTGACTCATGTCGATGATGAACCCAATGATGTTTTACTGTCGAGAGGAAGCACCCTGTTGAAAAAGCATTCTCACTGATGGCCGCCATTTTCTTACCGCACATATCATATATCTTGCACAAGACCAGTAGGCATATTTCTCAAATGTCAAACTATTGAATTTATACAGTAAATTATTTAATTTTTTTCCCGGGGACTCACTACATTTAAAACCTATCAACATCACTGCATTTCTTTCTTTCTTTTTGTTCATTGTGCATAGGCCATTCATTGTCTGGGGTCTATGTTAGCAGTGTGAACCTAAAGCAGAAAGACATTAAAACTGTATACATAAATATTTGTTTTTTTAATGTGAGTCATGTTCTCGTTGCAGCATTAAACGACGTTATCACATTTCAAATGTTTTCCTGATATTGTGGGGCCCTAATTCTAATAATTTGACAAGGAAAAAAAAAAAAAGTTGCTGAAAGTTCGAACTGATCCTTCAATTAATAGATTAATTAGTGCTGAGATGCCTGAAAGTAGTATTCTGGCAACGCCTCATATTAGACAAACACTTTACTTCTAGTATCTGCAAGCACAAGTGTTTGTCTAATATCAGGCGTTTCAGACAGTGACTGACAAATTGCGGAGCCTTTGCACTTTCCCTAAAAATATGTGATGATGTCATTTTAGCTTGCGCACTCACACACCGGGGACACTACAACCTAGCTTTGTAAAGAGAAGCACGGCTACGTTTTTGCAAAAACAATCAAGATGGCTGGGCGGCACAGTGGTGCAAGAGGGTTGCCGGTGGTGCAAGAGGGTTGCTGGTTCGATCCCGGGCGTGGGAGCCCTTCTGTGCGGAGTTTGCATGTTCTCCCCGTGTCAGCGTGGGTTCTCTCCGGGCACTCCGGCTTCCTCCCACAGTCCAAAGACATGCAGATTGGGGACTAGTTTAATTGATAACTCTTAATTGTCCGTAGGTGTGAATGTGAGCGTGAATGGTTGTTTGTCTCTATGTGTCAGCCCTGTGATAGTCTGGCGACATGTCCAGGGTGTACCCTGCCTCTTGCCCGATGTCAGCTGGGATAGGCTCCAGCCCCCCCGCTGACATCGATGCTATGCCATCACAGCTCATCTCTGCATGCTGTGGTCTGTTTCATACTCTGTAGTCTGTTTTATAGCACTTCATTATATGTTTTATTGCTTTGATTGGTTGTGAGTTTATCCAATAGCGTCCAGAGGCATTTTAATCTACAGCCGTTGATAACACTCCTTGGAAATCAAAAATGAGAAGAGATTCCAAACCAACTTGCATTTGTAATTTAGTCTGGGGATGTAATGATGTTTGACTGGACTTTGTTGATTTATTCCGGCATGCAACATCATGTATCAGCCATTATACATGTGTGACAGATAAGAATCTGAGAGCAGCCTTTTCACAGCTGACCCTGACCACCCACACACAAACACAGGTGCCTCACTGTGGCCCACCAGCAGCCTTTACTGTTGTTTAGTAAAACATTGCCTTTCGCAGCTGCTCTGCTCGCTGAGACCACCAAACCTCATCCTCACTGACAGAAGACGGTTCAAGATTTTACTGCTTGTTGTCATCAAACCTTTAGATGCTGTTTGGATCAGATGAGAGAATCACATTCCAAGTGGAAATGACAGGTTTCTGATTTCAGCATGTGTCTTAAACCTCAAACGCCTCACACACGAACAGCTGTGTAGTTTAGAGAACACAGTCACTGTATTGAATATACTGAAATGCTTTGAATCTAAAGGGAGTATATGAGAACTATTTACTGTGTGGTAAATTGTCTGATACAACAATATACAAACATTTGACTTAATGATATAATGCAAATAAAATTTGATTGATTGAGTACAGAGACAATGAGCAGTGACAATTTAGAAAGTTCAGTATGAAATAACACCTTAATTTAACCCAGTAAAATTGAGATCAGTCTGTTTCAAGAGGGACCTGGCCCAGAAGGTGGCTTAAAAAACACATGTATAGCAATAAAGACAACACAGTCAAATTGAACATAGCGTTAGTTCAGACAGGACACAATGTCAAGCCCAGCTCACATTCCAGCTACATCATCTGATCTCAAACAGCCCAATCAACTGATGGATCAGCTGATTAATGGACGGGAGTCAGCTGATAGATCACATGGTTCCTTTCTATGCAACCAATTGGCAAATCTCATTCAGGGCGCCCTATTTAAACTGCTTTGGCCTGCCTACTGTGGCTGCTTCCTCTGCAAGCGGCTTTGCAACCCACCTCCACCCAAGATCCTCCTTTTCATGCTGTGTCTGACTTATCAGTGTCATTTCTGTTTGTCATTGATGCTGGCTTTGTTCTGTTCCCGGGGGTATTTGCTGCTGCTCTCCCTGCCTTAGGCTTCCCATGTAGGCGCATGGAAGGGCAGGGAGGTTTGCCTCTCGCATAAAGTCAACAGCGTAAAGCTTACATAATTAAATACATGTAAGATTCTTTTATAACTGACTTGAATTTGACGAAGTTTGTAAACATGACGTGTTGCAAAAACACAAACAAATTTAAAGAATGTTTTCAGATATTACAGGTTTCTAAATAAAACAAAACTAAATAAAACTCAATAAAACAAAAACAATCATCTTGTTGACTTTAAACTAAAAAATGTCTGATTGGTCTCCTCAGGCTTCAGGTGAAGGAAGTGGCTATGTGGAGTCCAGACCCCCAAAACCAGACATGGAGAGACACAGATGGACGGTATGGAACAACTTCTTTTTTTTTTTTTTTTAACAATTGTGCTCTTTTACTTATTACAAAGGTAGGGCAGTATTCACCTGCTGGACTGAATGATGGTTATCAATAACAGTACTGTTCCTTGCAGTTATGTTACCCTTATTCTCCTCAGTCCATTGTATTGAACATGATGGGCTGGTCTACCATTTTCTCACAGGAAAGTGTGTTTGATGTAAAATTGTAAATCAAAAGACAAGAGAGTGAAAGAAAAAACTATCAAATAATGCTTTGTTCCCTAAAGAGGACTCAATCAGCTGATCAGACGTGTATACCTGGCCGATGAAGATTATTAACAGCAGGCCGTGCCTCTGCAAACTGAGACATCCTACTGTTAGATAATATACCACTGATGTCTCAAGTTACTCGCTGTGAGTGAACACTTATCCCTCAAGAGAGATTAAAAACTGCTGAGTTGATGTCTGGAAATTGAGCTGCTTCTGTCTTATAGATTTGGAAACAAAGAGGGTTTATAAGTTTCCTCCTGTCAGACTAGAAAGGAAGTGACCTTGTGGAGTTAAAACTGGGCCTTTCAAAACTTTAGGAGTTAATAACTAATACTGAGGCTTTATTGCTATTTTATTTGAAGTAAGGCCAACGAAAGGAATGTTAAAGGGATAGTTCCCATTTTTGGGGTTGTATAAGGTAGTTATTCATAGTCAGTGTATCACATACAGTAAACTGTGGTCAGCACGCCCCTAGTTTTGGAGAAACAGACATGAGTGCCACCATGGAAGTTAAGCAATGTACTGCTATGGATGGGAGCAGCAGCAAAATGTATTTTAGCCACCTAAAAAAAATCAATATCAGTTTAAGTGTGTGCTATGTTAACAATATTTTCACTGCTTTACTTTGCCATCAGACCACCCTTTCTGATGGGGAACTCAAGCTGTTATCTATGCCCTCTTCAAAGCCACCGGACTCGTTTGACAGAAATGGTAATTTTAACTCACAGCACACAGGAGTTGCTGATCTTCCACTACCTGAATTGGTAAGTTTGTTTACGTTATTGTGGGACTTTGGTGTTTAAAAGGGCTAGTTTGGATTTACCGAAGTCACACCATAACATAAACAAACCAACCAATTGAGGCAGTAGTAGATGAGCAACTACAGTATGTTGCAAGGTAAAAATTTCTGGTTTTGTTGAGGGAGTCTGGTGGCTTTGAAGAGAGCATAGATAACGGCCTCAGTTCACTGTTGGAAATCACTGTCTGACAGCAAGGTAAAGTGGTGAAAATATGGTCAATACGGCACACACTTAAACTGATACTGATTTTTTTAGGTGGCTAAATCATGTTTTGCTGCTGCCCCTGTCCACAGCAATACATTGTTTAGCTTCTGTGCAATTATTCCTGCATACTCTTACAAACTGTTAGCATGCCAACTGAAATCTACCGTGGAGCCCCTTTCCCAATGCACAAAAAAACAATCTGCATTCACACCCGGGCCATATGACACCTTGGTGAACAGGCTAATCTCAGCCCCAAGCAGCACTCAAACATCATTGCAAATTAGTCTGCACCAAGTTTGGAAGAGAGACTGAATAAGTAAGACTTACAAGGAAGTCATCACCGTAACATTTTCACTGGCCTCCATGCTGCTTTCCACTGTTTACTAACCTGGTTCCCAGCCTGTCCATAACATTGAACATGAGACAGTGGTAAAAAAACAACAACAAAAAAAACAGAAAGGTGTGTACACAGCCCTAGTCTACTGGCAATAGGAAAGCAGTCTCTCGGCTGTTTGTTTAAAAACATGCATATCAGTGCGAGTTTTTGTAGAAAATGGGTATTGGTAGTGGGGCTGGATGATACGTCCTGTAAGTCATATCATGATATTTCTAGGCTATATCTCGATACACCATATGTATATCTCGATATTTATATTACTGAACAAATACCCTTCTGACTTTTTTTTTTTTTTTTTGAAAATAGTAACACAATCAGATTTTTCATCAATAATCATGATGATGATGTGTATAAAACAACTAAGTCGATTAAGACAAACATTAAAACAATTAAGTCTGGTAAGTTGATGAATTTATATGATTTTATTGTAATGCTGCCTTTAAAACGAGGGAAATAAACACCATTTATGCCATACCACGATACAACAATTTTAAAAATCTAAGACGATATACCGTCTCGTATCTCGATAACGATGTAATGCCTTCATATTGCCATGCCCTAATTGGAAATACACTGACTAGGTGCCTCATACAACACCACTTTCAGAAATCTGTGCTGTCCCTTTAAGCTTTGAATGTTGCATGCTTAAACAGGGGCTTTACCTGGTGTCAGGTGAGGTGTCTATGCAATGGATAGACTTATCACCTGGATGAAGGCCTAACATAACAGATGGCGCAAGAACCCTGACAGATGGTAGTCTCTAACCCACCATGCACATATGCACTGTTCCGTTCTCTCACACTTTAATGGGTATGCTTTTATACCTTCTATCTTTTCGCACTCACCCATGCAAGTTTTCTAAACCACTGCATGTCCTTGTATCTTTTGGTGTCTTCCTTCATCTCTCCATTTGTCACTTTCTCTATCTAACCCCCTTTGTCCCTCTGTCCTCCTCTCTCTGCTTTCTGTCTCTCTCACACTCACACACAATCAGATTCCACAGACACCCACTCACATCCTCCCACCCTCAAAGATAGCCACGCAGACTGAAATATAGCACAGCCTCCACCCTGCAAACACCACCTCTGTGCATGCGTGCACTCCCACTCACAATTACAGTGGAGAGTTAGAAAAACCAGATGTCAATTTGGACTTGATCTGATCCAAGTCAGAGGCCCCCCCCCCGCCTCAAGGCTTTGTTATTCTGGCTGGTTTCTCAATCAGCGGTGCACAGGAACTGACAGAGGTGGAAAGAAAGTAAGAGAAGGAGACAGGGGAGGGCAGGGTCAGGCACCTCCAGTCGGAAGTCTCTTCATCATTACTGCCATATACTCTGCAACTTTTTATAAGGGGCTTTTCCATCTGTTCAGTAGGTATTCATTAACATCATGTAATATGCTATGTAATGTAACAGCTGGCGTCTAATGCCTACCTGCTGCTGTTTTTTTCCGTCTGATGTCTGTTCACAGACAGGAGAACCTACACTCTTCACAATTGTCCAACCAGTGCAATTAAGGCAAGTCTGGGCAGGGACGAGCTAAACAGGGAGAGTTGTACAAGTGAAACTTTCCATTTTGTCATCCTGGAATTCATGGTGATAGATGGCAGAGCTAGTCAGTCACCCTTAGCAGTGACACTGCTGCAGTCCAAGTGTCTCCTTCAGCATGAAGCCCAAAGAGGAAATGTTTCAAGAGCTTAATTCTGATTCCAGGTAGAGTACAGCCTCTGAGCTGTTAGTAGCAGTTGTCTGTAATGTCCATCATGTCATGACAGACGGAGCTGTACACTTGAGACTTGGACTTAAATTTGCAAATATGAGAACTTGGCTAGGAGATTCGACTTGACTTGAGACTTGAAGGCAATAAGATGAGGAGACTTGACTTGGTGACCCATAAATATTGAAAACTGTTGTACCTTTTGGAGACCTGCCAAACTGTCCTGAATGATTGATAACATAACCAAGATCCAATGTCCCCATGAGCTAATACACACTTTAAAGGGACAGTTCAGCCCCAAAATCAAAAATACATAGATTTCCTTTTATCTGCAGTGCTATTTATTAATCTAAATTGCTTTGGTGTGAGCTAGTTGGTGTTTCTTATGCATGGTGATACAGTTACTACATCACTACAGTGCAGTTCGGTAGAAAGAAAATAGTTCCTACATGAAACTGCTCACAACAAGGTCTGTGGATTATCTTGAGTAACTGTGTCATGATTTCAGGGAAGAGACATTGCTGTTGAGTTTTTAAGTGTATTTTTTGGTACCCTGAGCACCACAAGCTGAGTGCCCTATAGTTTTATTATATTGGAGGAAGACATCTCTACAGCCGATATCTCCAACTCTTGGCAACTCACACCGAAACAATCTAGACTGATAAACTGCACTACAGGTAAGAGGACAGATATGTATTTTTGATTTTGGGGTGAAATGTCCCTTTAAGTTGTAGCTGCTGGCACTAAAACAAAATGGAAAAAACATCTTAATTCAGATTAAAGAAATTAGCCTTTCATTATAATATAAATACACATAAATGAGTGTCTGAACAGTTTCTCTCTTCTTCACCATATTGCCTGTTTTCCTCCCTGCAGCCATGAAAATTATGCAGATGCACAAATCATTTATTTATGTGCTAGTTCCTGCTTTTAGTTATTAAAAGAGCTCCTTTTTGTTGTTGTTAAATATTTAGGATCATTATTCATCATTTTCACCTGTTTATTTTACTCAATATTAGAAAATAATTCTATGAGCTTCTCACCCTGTTTGAGACAAAATGTTGGATCTGTTGCATCTCTGCCAAATAACACAGATATTTTGACCAGGTTTGTACTAACAGGGGCTGTTAACATGTTTAAGATTGTTGCTGTGATATGTGATATGTGCAAAAGCAGATCAAATTTGCAAAGTTAAGCTGCGTGCTGAGGGAGCTACGCCTGTATTTCTTTCATTTCAAAATACCAAGGTGCTAACTGGTTGACTAAGGAGCAATTTTTCCATTTAGTATGCATTTAAGTCTTAATGAAATACAGCACTATTTGGGGAATAGACGTTATTGTTTCTGTTCAAGTAATTTCTTTTTTTGAAGCCTGGTTCTACTTTATAATGCAGGAGCCAATAAGAGTCAAACACGTGAGACTCAAACTTTGGTTGCTGCATTTTATAAACAGTTTTATTTCATCCTAAAGGCTACTAAGTTTCTTCTGTGATACTTTATAGTGCATGTACTGAAAAACAAAAACAAAATGAACACACTACTGCAGAGGTGGAATATGTCCATTAGGGAGGGAGCTGCATACCTGCTCTTAGATTCAGGGGGTTGTGTGGTTCAAATCTATCAACACTATGTTTTTAAGATCGGAACCTCCCACCCGTCAACCTCCAGCTATGATGGATAAGTGAAGGAGTGAACAAACAGGGTATTCTTTATCTCATTAATACATATATCAACTTAGAACAGTCAATAGTGGTCTGGCCAAATTCTTAGCATAGCCAGTGCCGTGCAACACAGCAGGAAGAATTCCTCAGAAAGGAAACTGGTTAATTATCAACAGTGGCTTCACGTTGCCCCCTCAGTTGTCCCCTCGTCTACATTCTCTATCCCACTCCTCTCTGAATTCCACAGGTGACAATTCAAGGTGTGTCACCGGTGAAGAATGAGTTACAGACGAGGGAGGGTATTTGCATTGTTTCCTCCCCCTCTCAACTTTTTACCCAAAGGCAGTTTGAGAGCAGGAGTGATCCCACCTCCCCCGACCTTCAATAACTTATGTTGCCTCTCTTAGTTCAGCTGTGTTTTTAGTTACAGAGGATTGTTGGTAGACTGGAGACTGATCTGTCTTTCGTTATTCCGCAAACAAAGGCATAGGTTTTGTTTCAAGAACTGGGCAAGATGAAGTCAGATATGAGAGAGGGGGTTTGGGGATTCTCCGCCAGAAAATTTTGAGTTTCAGACCATTACTATTTTGCATTCTGATGATTTTTTTAAATTTTATCAATATTTTATAGCGCAAATCTCTTAAATTTTGTCAAAATAAAAGTCCTCTGCTACTTTAACGTTTTCATTGGGGGTGAAAAATGCACATGCTCTAAATACTGACAGGGACATGCTTCATCCCCCAAAATCTATGTTTATATCTACAAATACACCGTACTAAATAGGGTATGCAAAAACCTAAAAAGTATTATTTCTAAGTACTGTATATTTAGTCATTTAGATGATACAATGAATTTGAGTCATTAATACAGTCATAAAAGGCAGTAAAAACAAAAAAAGTTGGGTAGCTATCTGACAAGGAGGCACAAACACATACACACACATTTTTGTACTTGTACCTTTGTGGGGACCCTGATTTATATAATGCATTACCTAGCCCTTTACCCTAACCTTAGCCGTCACAGCTAAATGCGTATCCCTAACCCAAACCGAAACTTAATTGTAACTTCAACCTTTAGACCAAATCTTAATCCTCAAACAGGCCTTGGAAAAATTAGGAGCAGCCAAAATGTCTTCACTTTCCAAAATGTTCTTATAACTGTTGCGTAAATACATTTTGTTGGTCCTCACTATGTAGCTTGTACAGGAATACACACACACATACACACACAAAAACCATATCCTTTGCTCAGGTCAACCCCTTTTATTTAATCATGGGTTTTTTTTTAGTTCAGCTGTGCAGCTTACCAATGAGGTTTAAAGTGGCAGCAATGATATAACCACACACAAATACACAAAAGTGACTAGTAATGAAGGTTGGCATATGTCATTTGTATTGCAAATGAACTCAGTTATTGTACTCTGGGTGTCCTTTTAACTCTGGGGTAATGATATTTTGCAACAGCGGTCTAGATCAGTGTGATAGACTGGGAACTATGTTTCTCCTACAGCCTTCATAATGATCACATAAAGAGCAGTTTTGCAACACAGCCCAAGCATGAGATGTCTGACAGCAATTAACACATAAACTGCAATTACTGAAAACAATAACCATATGCCAAAAAAAGAAAATAAAGAAAAAGGTTTAGTTCTGTTATTGTTTTTTAATGCACATGTTGACTTAATCATGTTTACCCTGTTTAAAAGGCTCCATGTAGACCTGGGAAACAAGCTTGTTAGTTAGGATGAGAGCTTTGGCTGCACAAACTGTAAACATTAGTGCGATTGAATGTTAACACAATGCCTACTTTTTCCCATGCAATGCACATGACTCTTGTATTGTTTCTTCAAGGCAGGGGGGATACCGGCAGATCCGGAGCCATAAAATGTAGAGCAGGCTTTGTGTTGCTTCCAGCAAATGTCATCCATTGCCCTTTTTAAATATGTATCTCTCTCTGTTGCGTGATTACTCCCCTGCAGACGACTCCTCCATCTTCCAGGCCCATTCAGCAGCCACCACTGACCAGGAAAGATGAGCTGTTAATTGCAAGAGAAACAGGTGAGTTTACGTGGAAACAGATAAGACTTCTGAGAAGAATTTTTTCCTATTTTTTTTATTTGAAGATCACTCAACACTAACTTGAGATGCCACATTGCTTATGTTTTTGTATTATTTCCACACTGGACAGAAGTCAAAAAGATTAGCGTATTTTCTTTATGCCAGCCCTCTTCAGAGTGTTTTTACAGATGCGTTTTGATCTGCCCCTTGCAGTTCTACCGTGTCACTGCCTTTCATAAATTTAAAATTTTGCTTTTAAAGATGGAAACTAGATGTTCTTCCAGATGCTGACACGTGACTTAGCTCACCTGTTGGGCATGAAGAGGAATGTTCATGACTGCACGTGGTGTTGCAGAGTTCATATTCCTTGAACATGCATAGCTGAGCTAGTCAGAGCTTGCAACAAACATATTTACTGACACATGTCTCCATCTGGTGGACATAAGGATTCATGCAGTGTAGAAGTTAGAAGTCTCATTTGGGATGGGCATTGGAGCGTCAGTGTGGGTATTACTTTCTGTGTGAATTATATTAAAAAAATATTTTTTGCTGCCGCTGTTTTACTTTTAAATTACCCCCATCCACAGAAAATGTGGAACAGATTTTTGTCTGCCATGTACTTCATTTTCTATATTATGTATCGTACAAGGTCTTCCATTGTCAAACTGTCATGAAAATACCCTTAAACCTGTCTGTAACTTTTTTTTTTAAAAAAAATAACTTTTTTAATATTTTTTGAAACTTTCACTTATTCACACAGCACTTAATGAGACAGATAATCTGTGAAAAAAGCAATAATTCCTCTGCCTACTCTAATGCCTCATAGCACTTCTAATGGCTTAATAACACATGAATGATACACAATAACAACAAATCAGAGTCGAGTCGTCATTGCTGCTGTCATTCATGTCAATCAATGCTCATGAACTGCAGTAAACTGTCAAACTAGGCAGCACTGATCAAATATGAATCAAGAATCTCTTGCCGCACTGCTTATTTCCTTTCCATATATGAGTGTACTGTTTAGCAGTAACATGAGACAGCTGGTGCGGCTGGTGGGTGGTGCTCAGTATCCTGGTCGACTATTTCTAACATGGTGGCTGGGACCCAAACTTTGGATGTGTTCCGAATCGCATACTTTTTCTTTTTACTTTTAGTAGGTACTGCAGCTGCCCTTAAAAAGTACGTATTGTGGCAAGCAGTATGCACACAATCAGGACATACTACTTTCTCATATTACACCCTGAACTCTGACCCTCTTGCTTTTATATCTTTTACCTTGGATATAAAGCAAAACTATTACTTGAATGCACTGTCATCCATCATTGCGACTTCTGACAGCTGTCAGTTAGCTGTCAAACAGTTGTTAATGAAATGCCAAGATGCCATCTGTTTGTGGTTCCATCAATGTGATGCATTGTCCACTGCGCAGAGGATTGTGGGTCAGAAAAGCATGCTGGCTTGCATACTGAAAAATTGGACTGGATGTAGTAGAACATCCTGGGATTTTTGACATACTGTGTATTGGAACATAATAAATCTTTTTCTGGCAAACTATGTAGTATGGTAGCATAGGTATTGGAACACACAGTGTCTCATCTTACAGCTAAATAGTACACTAAAATATATTTCTGAACACATTTACGGTGAGAAATAGGCAATGCAGTACGAGACTCTTGATTCATATTTGACCAGCACTGCCTAGTCTGACAGCTGACTGCAGTTTACAGAGTGATTGATATGATTGACAGCTGCGATAGAGACTCCTCAGCTCTGATCTGTTGTTTTTGTTGAGTGGTGGTAGATTCTACTGTAGCAAATGCCATTAGAGGCAGTAGGAAGAAGAGGAGAGATATGACATTTTCACAGACTGTCTGTCTTGTACTTCTTTCGGAATATTGTGAAAATTTGAGCAAATATGATGTAAAGTTACCAGTTTGATTAAAGTTAACAACTGTAGCTTTAAAGCCATAGTGTAGGATTTTAAAATGTCTTACACTGACACCATCTAGTGGTAGTTACATGAGTGACATTGCCATCTTAATTTTATCTTCTGAGGCACTATGCTTTTTGTTTGGAACCTGATAAGTGCATTGACAGTAATATCAAGTACACATATTGAATATACCAATATTACATATGACTTTAAAGAGGAATGCCAACTAAATTAAGATTTCTGATATGTTATTTCCATGCCCTAGGAAATTTCAGTCAATATTTATGAACATGAGCCACTGAATGGGAGCTAATTTTGTGGATGCACAAAATTTACTTTTTTTCTGTACCCAAATGAGGTTTGTTCTTTTGTCGTGTCCTCAGTTCTGAAATTGAAAATGTACCCGTATACTCAAAACATTTCCCTGGGTGATCACAGTGTTATCTAGAACTTCTTTCCCAATTCACTGTCTATGGAGCAGCTCCAGACTTTATACCCTATGACATCATAAATTTGAGTTTTAACACTCTAGTTTTTGGATTTGGGAGAGTTTTTCATGTTCACTCATATTTTTGGACTGTCTTAGACCATAGGGACAACATGTATGAATTTTGAAAAAGGATGTACTTCCCCTTTAATGAAGCATCCACACTAATGTAGATCTTTGATGTAGGACTCCATGGAACTCAGTAGTCATCATGAGATGCCGCTGTCTGCGGTTGCCCCAAAAAGCTCAGTGCACTGCAAATTAAGAAAACACATGCACATAGATTCAACACAAGCAAACTGAGACATATCTTCACCAGTTTTACCGTAAATGCACAGCATTTAGAAAAAAAAACACTGCAGGAAGCTCACAACACAACAGAAACCGTTTTCAGGGGACACTAAAAAGTGAAGCTGGGACATACGTGTTGCCACGGTTTATGGCTTATGAAGTTATGAAAGTCGGCTATCCATCAGTGCTGTTGGAAAATCACCTAAAATGTACTTTTTTGGCTTTTTTTTTTAACATTCACCTGATTGAGATATTATTGTAGATATCTGCTGTTAAGCCAGCAATAGCCTTTTGCTGTTTTTAAGCAAACTGGTGACTCGTATAACGTCATAAACCAAAAACTGTGGGAACAACAAGCATGTCCCAGCCCTGTGCATCACTTTTTAGTGTCCCATGGAAACAGTTGCCATTGTTTTGTGAGCTTCTTGCAGTGCATGTTCTAAATGTTGTATATGTTGTCAGATTGGTAAAGATGTTCCATAACTGTCTGTTCATGATAGAGACGAAGTCCTGTAGAGGAAATTCCAAACACTCTGACTTTCACTGTGAAAAAAACTATCTACAAACTGGGTAGAAGAAGACAAAGGTCTATGATGTACTTCAGACTCATGTACAGTAAATCCATGAAAAATGCTTACAAAGTCAGGTCCCTTGTTGGGCATACAGAATGACAGACCCCTCTCAACAAGACTATCATACCTTACCCCACGTCCTGGAGCACCCATGTAACTGACTTGAAATAATGTTAATCTGGAAACTTGATTTAACACTGTCTTTTGCGTTGTGTTCAGCAAGTGACTCCCAGCACATATCACATTCTGAGGAGTCCAGGCCCGGACTTCCTGGGTCACCAGGTGGGTCGAGGGTAGTGAAAAACACAGAGACGAGCATCCAGATCATCTGTGTTTTACTCTCTAGTTTGGTTTGCCTACTTCATGTGTACTCCTCATGCAGGACCTCACATGGATTTCAAAAGCACACAGTCACAGGAATGCATGATCTATCTACTTTATGCTTTTGAATTCATGCAGGGTGGCGGACATGTTGGTATATAAGCCAGCAGGAGGATGGAAATTGGGCCGTTCAGGCTGTAATCCTCTGAAAAAATGTACACAAAGAGAAAATAGACGAGTTCATGAGAGGGAGAGGGAGAGGGAAAGGAAGAGGGAGTGAGAGAAGAAATAATTTTGGCAATTTTTGTAGCTCTTCAGAGATATTTATTTCTTAAAAATAAAAAGGATTGGAAAATATTGCAGATTGGTTTATGCTGCTTATGCTATGATATGAGGTATTAGTTTTTTCAGTGAATATTCCATGCTGATGTATCCGTTCAGAGTAATGGGATCCATTTTTCCATTGCTAACCCCTGAACTGGAACACTGAAAAAGCCTGCTTGAAGCGGACATCATGTTGCTGTGCATGTCAGCAGCGTTGGAGATGTGCGACTTCTATGCAACTGTGAAAGTGGGTTGCATTTGATACAAGCTCAGCTGAAAGTGACACTGTGGTTATAGAGTTTAAGGTCAATACAGCTCACACCAGAATAGAAATATCAGGATGGTGGTGCATGCAGGTGTGGGAAGGTGCATTCAGTTACCACCGTAAAACCTCCACATGGCCTTTAAATCACAGCCACACACACTGGGATTCTTGCTCCATCAAGCAAAAAGTCTTTTTCCTTTCTTCTTTTCTCCTCTTCTTTTGGGTCCTGTTTATTGTTTGGGATGTGGGATACAATCATTAATCATTTTTGAAAGGTCTTTTCATGAGGGCATTAATGACTCTGTCCTTTTGCCGTTGTTTTCAGGGGCAGTTGGGGCGAAAGGAGAAAAGGGTGACCGAGGGGATACAGGAATGAAAGGAGACAGGGGTCCAATTGGGCCGAAGGGAGAGGCTGGCTCTGGCTCCAGCTCACGGGGTGGAGCCCGTGGAGAGAAGGTTTGGACCTTTATATAGGATCTACTGTGATAGTGGATGGAATACTTGGATCTTTGTCATGCAGTGTGAGGGGTGGGATGCACTGATATTATACCACAAAACTTTTTTTTTTTTTTAACCTAGTTTGTCCTTGTGAAGGGTGCAGTGGGCAGCTGAGTAAAGCATAAGTTATAAGCAAAAATGAGAGCAGGGGTATTAACAGTGATGTAAGCCTTAGTGAAATTTCCCAAAACAACACAAGAGGGAGCCGCTAGTCCTGATTTTATGCAAGCATACTGTATACTGTCTGCCAGTCCTTAAGAAGTCTTAAATTCAGTTTTATAAATATAAGGCCTTAAAACTCATTAAATTGTCTTAAACTTGAATTTGTGAAGTCTTAATTGACAAACATTTTGTCTAATATATCCAGTTTTTAATTTCTCAAAATGAGTCAAGCTCTTCTGTGTCAAAGTCCCATTTCTGATGTTACAAATCTTTAATTCAGTTCAGTTCAATTCAATGCCTTTATAGTCATTGCACAGCAGTATAACAAAATGCTGCGATCTCTGGGCTAATACACATAAAAACAGCAAAAGACAATAAACAATAACCACCAACAGTGAGACACCTGGGGCCTGTATCACGAAGCAAGATCAACCTTTCCTGGGTTACCCAGACTTATCCTGGGTTGACTAACCCTAACAATGGCAATCAGGATAATCGGTATCACGACGCTGGATATCAACTCGGTAACTCAACCCAGGGTTGCTTTTCAAGAGCCGTGAACGCGCACGCAGCGGACCAATCACAATCATGAGAGAAGCGCAGCATCACTGAGCGTCCTCACTGAGCGTCCTCACTGAGCGTCCTCACTGAGCGTCCTCACAGAGCGCCGTATGTGCGGAGAAAAAAAAGTATGTGAGTATCAGAGATTAATTCTACTAAAATAGGAGGAGAAAAGCAACATTACAGAAAAGGCCAACACCGTGGCAGCTGCAGGAGGAGGAAACATGCGTGGCAACACATAACGGGATGAATAATGTTTAGTTTTAGTTTAGATTAGTTTATTTGCACATAATGTTAAAAATAAAATTTACAAGAATAAAAAAAGAAAAGTGCCGGAGAGGTTAGAAGCCACTAAAGCTTATCAAAGAAATTCCCCTGTCAAAACATCAATGAAATCACAGAAGAAAAAAAGAAACGAGTAAGGAAAGGAAAAATAGAGGAGGAGAGAGGAAAAAATCAATACAAAACAAGGTAGCAAATAAAATTATGTGTAGGCTAGGTTAAATTACTCATCACTGGTTCAAGTAGCTACAGTACCTGTACCTGTACATCTGACACTGATCACACCCTTGAATCCCATGAAATCAATGCTGCGCAGATGAATTGCGTGTATAATACAATTATTGTCTAACATCATTGTGTCTGATAAATTGGTCTTCTTTGTCATAATGTTATATGCTACAATAAAGCTTAAAGCTGACGCCACAATTAAATCATATCAACACCAAATTGATAGTCTGAATAAAATCATCCTGATATTGAGCTGTGTTAGAAATTAACAGCTGCGCAAAAATATGCCTGGTCTCCCTCTTTAAAAAAACAAAAAGGAAAATCCCTCAAACACCATGAAGTGTAGACATGATAGGCTACTTTCCACATTTCCAGCAGCAAAGCTGTCAGTTAGGCCCATTATCTTTAACAGGGATCATTTCCTCCAACAAAACAAAATGTTGGCACTAATTAATGGTGCTATTAAGTGTCCGCAAATGATCAGTTTCTTTCTTATAAAGGGGTGGGATGAAAGTTCAACTTCTTTCCCCTCCTTTTTGAACAATCTTTTCATTGTCTGTTGTTGTTGCTTTCTTTTCTTTTTAATGTTCAAAATAAACTTTCAAATCAAAATCAATCAAATGTATTAAACTTCCCGTCATGACTGGACTGCATTTCTGTCAGCGGAGTCATTTATTTCCGAACAGCTGATTGGCCAGTGGGTGGTGCTTTTTATAGGATCAGATTCAACCCTGAACTTACCCTGCTCCGGAGCAGGATAGCCGTTCAGAGTAAGTTACCATGGTGATCTACCCCGATAAGAACTGACCCGGCTTCGTGAGACCGAAAACCCAGGGTTAACCCTGAAGTTACCTCGCTAAGACATTAATCCTGCTTCGTGATACAGGCCCCTGAAATACACTATGGGTAAAATAAAAATAAATACATAAAATAAAAAATAAAAAACAACTTAACCCTTAACTTAATACAGTCTTTTTACTTACACTTACCTGGCAAAAAGTAGATAATCCTAACACACTCCAATTATCCTGTGTTCCTACATGAAACCTGACTGCACTGGACCACACAAATACTTGTCTTTAAAGTTCCCTTCAAATACTTCAACAGTAAATAGATGACTTATCCAAAAAAAATAATTAAATTTAAACAAATATTGAAAAGTTAAATTGAAGTGTCTGATACCTGTAGACAACTTGTAAAATGTCTTATAATGCCCAAATGCTGTCACAATGATGGGAAAATGTCTAAATAAGGACAACATCGTTGACATTGATTTGATATTCTTCTGTCTTAAAACATTTACACAATACTAAAAATATACACCAAACAAGGAAAAAAAGAAAACTAAAACACATAGATTTAATCCAGCAGGGGATATAGACACACAAAGACAAAAAAAAAAATCAAACTAGTATCATGCACTTAACTTTTTTTTTGTCAACAACAGAAGTTACATTTCTGTTATGATTAGGCTAAAGTGTATTGTTTTATGGATTGGTGTTACTGAAACAGGGATTGGTTCTAAGTTTTATTTTTCCTTAAGATTTAAAAACAGATATCTGAGCATGGAGCTCTGTTACTCAGCAGAGTGACATTTCCATTGATGCCACCCCTTATGAAAGTGTATACACTCAATTTGAAGTGCTTTAGAAGTGCAAGTTCTTGAACAAGTGGATACTCATGTCAGTGCAGTTTAGTCATACATAATCAAATGAGACAGCCAACAAAGACTGTTGGCACTGACATGACTCTGTTTCTTGTTTTCATTTTCAGGGAGAACCAGGGGAAAAGGGAGCAAAGGTAAGTTAGAGATGCCGGCATTTTTTGGGAGACTTTTGCCTCTTTGGTTCAAGTCACCAAGAAGTAAAGTTACAATTTATGATGGAACAGGTGTCTTGTACGAACAGGATAATGCTGTACATGATATATCCCTCGCCAGATGAGGAGTGCTACAATATTAAAAAAGGGAAATTCAGTTAATTTCTTTGTTTGGATTTCTAGTAAAGTTGACAATTATCACTGTAAAATAGCACAGGCCCACCTTGAACTGACAGACTGAAAAAGCCTTAGTCACAACCTCAGCTAACACTGATACGTCTTTATCTCCAGGGCAGTGCAGGCTTTGGCTACCAAGGAAAGAAGGGAGACACCGGCCCACCTGGGCCCGCCGGTCCCCCTGGCCCTCCAGGGCCCGCAACCGAGTTTTCAGTCGGCAGTGACGGCTCAGTCGCCTCCAGAGTCCCTGGACCCCGAGGACCAGCTGGGCCAAAAGGTGTCCCGGGCCCCCAGGGACCACCAGGAACTGATGGAGAGCCAGTTAGTAGACTGTAGTTGAATTTTTTGCATGAAAATAAGCACAGTGCCTGAACCAAGATCTCATGTATTTGTCACAGCATGTGGTTGTTTTTGTTAAACTGTAAAGTGATGGTGTCACAATACCAACATTTTAAACTTCATTACTAGTTTTTTTTTTTTTTAACTGGATACCTCGACCAGCAGAAACAAAAGTCTTAAACACAAAAAGTAGCAATTTACTTTTTTTTCCCTTTTATTAACAACCTACACACAGTGCTGATACAGAAACAGTCACTGAACACAGGCCTCCAGGCCTCCAGTCAGGTGGTGGGTTTATTGCCAGAGAAAATGCCGTAACAGCCACAGGTTGAGGACCATTTGTTTTTGTTTTTTTCCCGCCCTTTCATCTGTGTGGCCTTGGGTTGAAAATCTGATTGTAGATCTGTTTTTATGTGTCTGCGCCGGCGATAGCTGTGGCTCCAGACATTATGTTTTCGGGTTGTCCGACTGTACATCTGTCTGTATGTCAGTCCCATTCTTGTAACGCTATACCTCAAGAACGCTTAGAGGGAATTTCTTCAAATTTGTCTACTTGGTCTTAACAATGAACTGATTAGATTTTAGTTCATCGGTCAAAGGTCAAGATCACTGTGACCTTGCCTGTCTCATTTTTGTGAACACAGTATCTCAAGAACACCTGGAGGGATTTTTTAAAAATTTTGTACAAACATTCACTTGGACTCACTGTCGAACTGATTAGATTTTGATGATCAAAGGTCAAGGTCACTGTGGCCTTGCATCCATCTCATTTTTGTGAATGTGATATCTCAAAAAGGCCTTGAGGAAGTTTCCTCAAATTTGGCACAAATATCCACTTGGACTCAAGAATAAACTGGTCAGAATTTTGTGGTCAGGGGTCAAAGTCACTGTGACCTTGCAAAACATGTTGTGGGTCATAACTCAAGAATTCATACGGTTATTATGACAAAATATAACACAAATGTCTAATACGACATAATGAGGATGTGATGACATTTTGTATCCAAAAGGTCAAAGGTCAACTTCACTGTGACATCAGTCACAGATGTATCAGATTTGGTCAGATACTGAATTATTAATCTTGGGTGCCTGCCTTGAAATTGTGCTGATGGTATAGATCTTCTGTGCTGCCGGGAAAGATGTTTGTGAAGCATCCATGCTTTCACAGACATGGATGTAAACTGTAAACGGAAGTTGAATTCTTCACAGAGGCATACAACCATAAGGCGACAATTCTAGTTTTTTTATAGCTTTGGTACTTTCAAAACTATCGCATTATTCACAGAGATCATATCATTCAAAAAACATGGTATTGAAAAAGTACTTAAGTATAATACTTTTGGCAAGCTCTATGTAAAGTACGTTTTTTCTGTTGCATGCCCTGTTGAGAGACAATGAAAAAAAAATAGTTTCATTCCTAAGTTTTAAATGTCATTCTTTTAAAAGGCTAAATATAAACTTAAAACATTTATGTATGTGGAAATTAGAATGGTCATGTATGTTATATAATTTTCTCAAAATCACAAAAGGACGTGCATTTAATTGTTTATTTCATTCTCACAGGGCGACCCTGGTGAGGATGGAAAAACTGTAAGTGGTTGTTTTTCCTGCACAATACCAAGAACATTGATAAATGGCTTTAACTCATATGAACTGTCCAAAGGTCATGTAATGATGGTCGTTAAGAGATATGCACTCCTTTATAATTAGCTTTGCCTTGTATTAACACCAAGACAACCTGTAGTACCATAACAATATTGTTTCCTTACACAGGGTCCTGAAGGACCTCCAGGTTTCCCAGGAACCCCTGGTGACCCAGGACTGAAAGGAGAAAAGGTTAGATGATCAACAGAATAAAAAAACAAAGTACATTAGTAATGTGTATAATTTAAAAAAAAATCATGTCAGTTTGAATGGATCTATCTGTTGAAGAAATCTACCTTGTCCTAATGAGTCTTGTGCACACAGGGAGACCGTGGAGAGGGTCAACCTGGCCCCAGGGGACCTCCAGGACCCCCGGGACCCCCAGGACCAGGACTCAGATCTGTGAGTCAATCTTGGCCTTGGTCGAAAGCTGTGTAATGTTTAGACATACAACTGCCTGCCTTCGTGACTCATTTGATAAATAAAACTAATCTTAGTTGAATGTGTTTCAGACTTTTGTGGACATGGAAGGCTCAGGGTTCCCTGATCTGGAATCTGTGCGGGTGAGAAGAATTTAGATTTTAAATACTACTCTCAGCAGTAAAAAACTATGAAGTGGAGTACATTGTCTTTGTTGCGATAAGACTGTAACCAGTATCTGTAAATAACAATCAAAGTCAACACAAAGAAGATTAATTGATGGTTTAAGACATTTCTGTGCCTGAATACTTTCATCTGACATGAAGCCAGAAATCTATGATTGCAAAGACATCAGAAATTATTGTGTATCTGCCATTTGCAAAAGTATTTTTGTTTTGTTGTTGTAGGGACCACCTGGCCCACCAGGTCCCCCAGGTCTCCCTGGTCCTCCTGGTCTCTCTACAGGAGGAGCAGCAACGAGTTCTGGGGCGTTCGGACCACCAGGAAAGGACGGGGCACCCGGTCAACCTGTAAGTGTCAATGTGTTTGTCTCTCACCTCCACGAGCAAAATAATTCTCTAAACCCTCTGAATTGTTATTAAAATGTCTGTTGAGTCTAACCTCATCAGCTGTATACATGAACCAAATCTTTCGGACTCTAGGGCTTGCCTGGTTTGCCGGGTACTGATGGCCTCCCAGGAGCTGCTGGTCCAAAGGGAGAAAAGGTAATGTGACCTCGTGACAATGATTGTTTCCTCTTTAAAGACTGACAAAATGTAATTTTAAGCATCCTTGCACTTAAATCACAAAGCTCCTCAATAGTGGTTACTCCTCAGCCTTGGGGCATTGTATTGGGATGTCTTAGCAATTGAATCACTGGGTAATAAATGGAGTGCTAAGGTTACGGGACTACCTGGTGCTGTGAGTATTGACAATCTATCTAGTTATAATCATGCATCTATGCCATTAATGTTAAAAGAGAAGTGGTTACAGCGTTTGAGGCGGGGCCCTATTCATTCCTAAGAAAGTTGCTCAGTGGGTTTGAAGCCGAGAAAGTTCAAATTTACCTGGATCATCTACATCATTGGGCACATATAGCAAGTGCACTAGCAACTCGCCGATCGATGAGCTAACGTCCATTTTAGTGTTGCACTAACTTTAATGGGGATGAAATTATTTTATTGTGTGGCTCTTCCAGACTTTCCAAATGTTATTCGACCAAATGGCTCAAATCCCAATAAGAAAACCAGTAATTTTGCAGGGATTGTGACGCTCTTTCCCAGTTTAAGTCTACACGATTGGCAAAGGTCTTTTTGGGCCCAATGGCATCACATGACAGACCTGGAAGTTGTAGTTACGTGGTTTGGCCATTAGATTGAATTGTGTTTAAAGTCTGCCTCACTTACTGGGGGGGCCTCAACATTATCTCAAATGCTGTTGTAAAGGGAGACTTTACATTGCTTGTTGTGCATAACCAGCATGAGCTGGTTGAAAAAGGTGAAACAACAGCTAGTATCAACATATGTAGGCTATGAGGGGCTAAGACATGTGGCTCAGAGGTAAAGCGCACCGATCCACCAACCGGAAGATCGACAGTTTTATCCCCGGCTTCCCCCCATGTCGAAGTATCCTTGAGCAGATACTGAACCCCAAATTGCCCCTAATGGCTGTTCCACTGGTGTATGAGTGTGTTAAAAACTGAGTATCAGGTGGCACCTTGTATGGTAGCCTTGGCTACCAGTGTATGAATGTGTGTGTACAGTATGAATGGGTGAATGTGACTCGTAGTGAAAAAAAAAAAAACGCTTTGAGTGGGCGAATGACTAGAAAGGCACTATACAAGTGCAGGTCCATTTACCAAAAAATGCAGGGTCTGAGATTTCTGTCAACTGCTGCCATGGCAACCAGTCACCTAGTGACTTGAGGTTCAGACGCTGTTTCCGCAAATATCTCCAATAACATTTATTTTGTTCCTTTTTTGAAAAACGATATGAACCTGCACAATAGCCACAGTATTATTAGAGAGTATTATTAGATTTCAAATGTCAGTTTGACCTAAACTGGCATTTCTATTAACATAGTTTGTCTGACTCTTTTTGCTACACTAGGGTGATTCAGGTGAGCTGGGTCTTCCAGGAGCAGTTGGGGAGAAGGTGAGGATTTCTGACCATAATTGTTTTCTTTTTTTTTTTCATTTCTTTCTTTTTCTTTTTTTTTTTCATTTTGCATCAAAGTAGTGGCCAGTTTACAGTTGAATCTACAGTCTAGAACATAACTTAAACCAAAGTGTCCTTATTGTTGATACCACTATCAGAGAAGACATAATCCTGTGTAAGTGTAAGTTGGCGGCGTGCTTTTTGGGATACCAGAACTGTGTAACACCCATTCAATAACTAGAATGACATATTAACTTTCATCCAACTATTTCTAAAGCTGTTTTCATCCCTTTCATTTCTCCAGCCAAGCTCCCACTTTTCTATTCTCACCAATCTTCTGCCCCACTATTTATCCTCCTACTTTCCTAAGCCTTCCCATGTGCAGGTAACTGGGCTCCAGCACGTCAGCCATCAAAGGGGATTTGTGTCTTCTAACAATATGCAAATGTTTGTCAAATAATGTCAGCTGTAGGCTTGATTTAAAGTTTAAAGTTTAATCTGAGTTGTGGCTATGGTTTGGTTTAACATTTGGTGACGTCTGAAATTGGCCCCAGAACAATTAGCATGCGTGTTTGTGCAGTTACATTATCCTACAAACCATTAAACCACACTTTTTCTTACTAAATGCTGCATGACACAAGCATTAGTAGTGTTGTGCAGGAGATTCCTGACAATGAATTGAATGAATGGTTAGATACACTTCACTTGAGATGAAATTCTCAGATTTTCTGTCACTTAAGTTTGTATTTATTTATTCTGAACCCTGATTTTATGCCTGTCATTCCATCCCACAGGGATCTCGAGGAGACCCTGGTTTACCTGGAGCTCCAGGACAGCCCGGACTGGCTGGTCTGCCTGGACCCATTGGACCAATTGGACCTCCTGGGCCTCCTGGACCTCCTGGCCCAAGTTATCGTGTTGGATTTGTAAGTTATCTGTTGGTTTTTTTGAAGATACCTTTGACATAGAGTCTCACAGCAAAGGTTTTATTCGTGTAATTTGGTTGACTGGGACAGTTCACCAAGGGACATCTCATCAATGAATACATGGAGATTGAAAAGATCATATCCAGTGACAGCCGTTGTGCAGACACATTGGTTTGATTACATGAGGTAAATTACGTGAGGTGACCCGAAAGCATTCAATGTAAAAATGAATGAAACAGGACAGAAGGAAAAATAAACAGTAAGTTTTGTTTGGCTGTTTGTGTTAAAAATCTTTGTTGGTGTTTGAAGGATGACATGGAAGGCTCTGGTGGAGGTTTCAGCAATGGAGTTCCTGGTGTCAGAGGACCAGAAGGAAGACAGGTCAGTACTGTGTATTGAAGAAACACTTCAAATCCTGAGGCAGACGATATTCAGGATCTCAGATCATCACATTACAAAGCTTAAAATAAGCAGCAGTTCCTCTCTGTGCCAGAATTCTTAAACTGTTGTTTTTTAGTCCCCATATTGCAACCCAGAGTAACTGTTATGATCTCAGATCCGATTGGCAACTTCAAATTGTGGTCCTGTTGTCACTATAGGACAGGATCAGGTGTCTCAAAATAAGATTAGTCTTCATCATTTTGCTCCTCAATAGTAAATGCAGTCTTGCGGTAGCACTGTTATAAATTCTGAAGCAGTTAAATAAATGTTTATTACCACAGCTAGCCTCACACTCATGTTCTATTTACAGTTCACCTGAAAATGTAAATTAAAATTGTCAATCAACCATGATAGTGTAGTTTGTCTGCAGAAGTAAGCATCTTGATGTAGCTGTCGGATGTTACAGTCACCACTATAACTGAGGCCAGTATTAGGACTAACTGATTGCCTGAGTAGTTGGTACGGTGGTGCAGTGATTAGCACTGCCGTCTCAAAGCAAGAGGGTTCACTACTCCGGTACTCTGGCTTCCTCCCACAGTGCAAAGACTTGCAGGTTATTGGTGACTTACCTTAGGTGTGAGTGTGATCATGAATGGTTGTCTGTCTCTATGGATGGTCTGGCGACCTCTTGCCCAATGTCAGCTGGGATAGGCTCCAGCCCCCTCGCGACGCCAACAGGATAAGTGGTTACAGAAAATGAATGACTGCAAAGTATTTATGGTAGCATTAACAAAAAGTTGCATACCTTGAAAAACCAAGCAGGTAAACAGGTGAAGCTAGCACCTTTTTTTCAAATCCATTTGTTTACTTGTTTTAATCTGTTTTGTGTGAAGTTTAATCATATGGGATTTTTGATCTAGCTGCCATACATTTGACATGTGTGACTAAGTGTCATAAAAACAACATGCATTTTGTACATGTTTAAATTTGACATGTCTGTGAATATTGAAATGGACCGACAGTTTCCAGCAGGAAGTTGCAAATACACAAGGACTGTGTTTACATGCACAAAATATTCAAGTTTTTGCCCTTATTTTGAAAAAGATGATAATCCTATTAAGCTCTTTACATAACCATCAAATATTCCAGTAATATTCCCATTTACATGCAGCTGTGCATACGGCCATCTAATGTGCCCTACCATTTATCATGTCAAAATATAGAAAAGTAAAACAGCTGTAGCTGCTTTGCCACTGTGCTTTTTGTGTCAGAGTACAATTTTTTGTATTCTGTGTCAAAATGCAAAGTTTTACAATGGTAATGGACCTGTTTGACCATGTAAACACAGCCTCCGTCTTTCATTCCTTTAACCTCCTCCTCCTGAAAAGGTCGGTGCACGATATTTATGCATATCCAAAAACCTGCTGATGTCCCAGTCTGTCCTAATGTTTAAAAGTGTGTGCATCTCCTTCTGACCAGAAATGTGGGCTTTTCTTTTGGGCATGATTCTCTACCCCAGCTTTTTTCATACTGCTGGCTACTGCTTAGTGTACACCGTATATTCGAACGCACTGTATACATGTCCAACAAATGCCGAATAAAAACAGCATATCCAACATGTCCTTATCAGAAAATGCTACATTTGGAAAAAAGCCTAATACAGAATATCCAAACAGAATATGCTGCTTACATGACCAATACTAAATTCAGAATTTTGTCATATTCGGAATAATAGTGGAATATTAGTGTGCATGTAAATGTAGTCAAGGAAGATATACATGAACTTGCAAATAACCAAGGCTAATTTTGCTTTCAGGGTCCTCCTGGCTTGCCCGGACTTCCAGTAAGTATCTTGCCTCTTGCCTCCGTCTCCACCTCACATTGTTTCTCTACCATTGGATCAAAAGGGGTCTTTATTTGAGTATGTGTAATTAGTCGAAACACAAAGAAGCCTGAGGTACTGCCACTGAGGACTGAGCCAAGGTCTCTAAGGTGATAGCAGGGTGCACATCCTCAAGCTCCTTAATTAGATTGTTTAACATTCAGGTTTGGTCATTGGCGGTAGACTTCTCCTTGCTACTCTCCTCTACTGTCATTTCACTTGTTTGTTTTCTAAACCATTGAGGTCAAGAAAAATAAGCTGCAGCATTATTGATTGCTGAGGGGAAATCGGGTCCTTGTCCTGTTTAATGAAGCAGAAACGGGGGGGAAACAATGCAAGCAAACTTTTTATATTACAAGAGGCGATGCAGTTGTAACTTTTTTTGTGTGTGTTTGACTGAATTTGTTTTTCCCTGGTGTACCTCAGGGTAAAGCCGGGCTGCCTGGTATACCAGGTCAGAAGGGCATGGACGGTCTTGCAGGAACAGATGGACGACCGGGATTGGATGGCTTCCCTGGACCTCAGGTAGAATAGATAGAGATGACAAATAAAAATATTTCATGCACCAGCTGAATACCAGAGGTCACATACTGGAGCTGTTGAGAAGTCATAGTGTTAACACAGTGTTGGATGTTGGAAACCAGTGTGATGTAACAGAGCATGTGGTTTACCATGTAACACTACAGACTGGGCAAGCTGTCAAAATAAGGATCCTTGACTTTGAAGGAAAGGTTCATGGTTTTTGTTTTGTTTTTCCTGGTGTTACGTAGCAGACATAATATTTTGCATTCATAAATGTTTATGTCTGTGTACCCCCATGGCTACAATGGGTAATTCCATAAAGTCCTTTGTATAGGGTACCTTCTGGGTTTCTATGTTCAGCCAAGTATGCAG